>NC_050182.1:20327490-20937490 GCF_008315115.2 Sander lucioperca | reverse complement strand
ATACAATGTTCGAGAGCAAAGACAAAACAACATTCACTGATGATGTCACATTTGGGATTCTACTTTAGGCTCCTCCCCCATAGCTTTTTTACCTGGCTAAATGTGGTTGTAACGTGAGTTGATCAGACGTCTAGATTAGATATAACCGTTGTTTCAACAGCATTCTAATGACATTTCATTTTTCAAAATGTATTCCTTTCATAACCCTGTTCTGTGTCAGAGCTGTTAAATGATTAATATGTGAAATATTATCTGTAATATTAATATCTAATCAAGTTACATGTTTAAAGCACATTTTCCCCATTGATTGATGAATGGATTTTTTATCTCAATTACAATGTCCCCAAGACCTGACTGAACTAATGACATCATCTGTGAGCAATGATCCTCCACCACTGCTCACAGATGATGTCATCAGTTCAGTCAGGTCTTGGTCTCTAGTACTGAATCTCAGTACTTAAGTAAAAGTACAAATAACCAGATACATATTTACTTTAGTAAAAGTAGAAGAACCACAATGACAACCCTACTTAAGTAAAAGTAAAAAAGTAACCGATTTTAAATGTACTTTAAGTATTAAAAGTAAAAGTACTTGCATAACGATTTATTCTCTTAATCTTATTTGCATATTACCATTTTAAATGGTAATATGCAAAAAAAAAAAAAAGCTGGTTAGTTCGTTACTTAGCACCTTGGTCAGTGAGGGCGCTGTGTCTAGAGACCCGTGATTTACAAAGGAGTGGTTCAGTTATTTTGATGATGAGCTTCGACAGTATCCATACTGTCCACTACCACAAACAAGGCCTGGCTTATAAAAAAAGTTCCTATCCTAACCAGCATAAAACGCAAATACATGTATGTTGTTAGAATCAGAATGCGGTTGGTTTTACCGGAGGCTGTATTACCGAGGGTCAGCGGCGCTGCGCCCGGGCTGTGGAGCACCGGAGCCGGCTTGGAAGCCGATAAAGGATCGGCGGTGCCCTATATATGTATATATATATATATATATATATATATATATATATGGCAACCAAACTTCACTGGTGAGACAAACGTGTACAGAAAATGTAACGGAACGTTGTAGAAATGTAGTGGAGTAGAAAGTATAGATAATTGCTGCAAAATGTAACGAAATAAAAGTCAAAAGTATGCACTATTGATTCTACTTAAGTAAAGTACAGATACGTGAAAAATGTACTTAGGTACAGTAACAAAGTATTTGTATTTCGTTACATTCCACCACTGTCTGTGAGGTGAAAAACAGGGTGTATTAGCCTGTTGTTTTACCTCACTGATGATGTCACATATGTAATTCTATTTTAGGCTCCTCCCCCCATAGTTTATGATCTGTAATGCATGTTCACAGAACAGTGTACTGAAAGTTTATAAGTAGGAGTGGAAAACCTAAAATCGATCAAGCTGTGCCGAGCCGGCTACCTTCGATGGAATGCTGCTCGTGGACCTCCCCTACACCTTCAGAGGTGAACGAGTTGAGTCACCCCGACGGTCCCCAGAGTTTCCCCCTCTGGGGATAGCAGTTGGTGTGCAATAACCGGGCCGTGGGAAAGCTGTGCTCAACCCGTTCCGGCGCCCCCTCTGACGATGTGGTGTGTTGGCCACACGCTGCATTCCATCTTCGTAGCTGGTCAAAGCACATTTTAACATGTGTTAAAACAAAACGCGCTCATTGCCATAACATGTAAAGCTAACTAATCTGAGTCAGAAAACCAGCCTGGTTTCGAAGCTTCGTCCATTATTTTACAGTCTATGCACAGACTGAAAAATAATGAACGAAGCTTCCAGGCCTGAAAAGTGAAGCCAATGCAAGTGCCTTAAAAGCTGCATTCTATCTCATTTACAGCAGGGGGCGACTCCACTGGTTGCAAAAAGAAGTCCGTTACTATAGAAGTCTATGGAAGATTGGCCCTACTTCTCACTTGATTTATAAACTTAATAAATATTTTTATAATGAGTTTATGACCTCAATCGCTACTTTCAAGTCTTCTTCAATACAGCATGATGTTCCTTTGTAAATTATGGTCCCATTTATTTTAAAATTGACGATAAAGCAGGGGATGCTTTATGGGCATGGCTACATGCCGACCTGCCAATCAGGACAGATGCAATGCGCAGCCATGGCCCTAGTCATGAACTTTTTGATTGAACGTTGAACCTTTGAACACTGTGTGTTTTCACTTCATCAAAGTTAATTGGAACATTTGGTAGCCTAAAAATGTCTTGTTCAGCATCCTGCCAACCAAGCTAGCTAGCTAACGCTAGCTGATAATTTAAGGAAAAGTTTGCCGATTATCTGTACTGCCGTGCCAACACGGGCTCACGGCAGTTCGTGAAATGGTCACGTAATTTTTAATCTATTGATTCATGTACACGGACACGTTTATCTCTTGGTGGTGGTCAGCACGTAATGGGAAGCATCTATACGGAGGTTGGGTTTAGGAAAAGAAGAACGAGGGAAGGAAAGGTCACACGCGGGAGACGGCCACGGTCTCTGGGGGACGTGGGACAACAACGGGACGGTTGTGTTTAGGAAAAGAACAACGGAGAAAGGAAACGTCAAACGCAGGACGCCATCCCCGGTCTCCTGGGTGAAAGTCCTGTGTTGTTTGACCAATCCACCACCCCAACCAAACTCCCTAAGCGGATTTTCGGCATTTCATACTACTCGCTACCGTAGTCGTGCTGTAATCACGAAATATGCTTCTCATTGAAATTCATTAGTTTAAAAAACGTGCTGACCACCACTAAAAACGAGATAAACGTGTCCCTGTACACGAATCAATAGATTAAATAACGTGACCATTTCACGAACTGCCGTGAGACTGGGTTGGCCGTGCATGCTGATGAATGGCGTCTACAATCTATGTTTTGTACAAATTATTCTGTACAATGTACAAAACATGGATTTCTGTCTTTGTTATGCAATATGATCCTCTTCTGTGTGCAAAGCCTGAGCTGAACAGCTAAAAAACATAGTTACATCCATTCATACACTCACGCAAACACATACTCTCACTGGCCTTTGACAGGCTGATGCTGGGAACAGATTACTGATAGTAGATCTTATGATTAACTGACGCATGAAGGAAAACACTATCATCACATTGTCCTCATGTAGATACAGTCAGTCTTTTAAAGGAAGGAATTCTGAATGTTCAGAGGCAAGAGCCAAGGTAAACATGTAAGAGGTCATCTGCCTTTTGTTCACTGTCTGAGATTAATGCTAGACTTTGAGGGCGTCAGGACTTGGATGATACTCCACCCAACAGTTTTAGCATTACATACTCACACCTGGAGGCTTGAAAGATGGCTATTAAAAGTTGGGACATTCATTCTTCAAAGAAAACTAGAAAACAATGCTTTAATTCATTTCAGTGACAAAATTTCAAAAAGGTAAAACGCATTATTCCTTATTCATACACAGAGATTACATTTGTTACCATGGACTACCTTTGCTAAGCAACCAACGTAAGCATTTACAATAAGCCCAGCAGTGTGTTTACAACATTCTGAACACACAAATGGTTTAAGATGATTTTATGGACCTTTTGATACTTTGTTTCTGCCATGAAAACTTTAAGCTGATCACAGTAATCATTAAGAGTTGTGAGATGAATCAAAACAGTAATGTTTCAGACCGTGTAGGCTATATCCACGACATTCCATTTCTGGGATTGGTTCGTTGTCCTTCTTTTCGGCCGGATGTCCTTTACCTTCCTCTTTCTTTGTGTTGGCTTTCTAAACTCTGGTGGATTTCTGAGGACTATGGTTAACTGCTCCTCAGATCTCTGCAGGGTAAATCCAGACAGCTAGCTAGACTATCTGTCCAACCTGAGATTTCTGTTGCACGACTAAAACGTCATACAGACACGTTCCACCAAAACAAGTTCCTTCCTGAGGCTATTTAGCAGAGGCACCGGGGCTCTGTCCGGAGCTTAGCGCCACCCAAGACGATTGTGATTGGTTTAAAGAAATACCAATAAACCAGAGCACGTTTTTCTCCCATCCCAGAATGCTGTGTGAACTAGCCAGACCCTCCTCTGCAGCGCTGTGGAGGAAGGTCTGGCAATGCGAGACTACTGACCATGAAACCAAAACAATGAGCTGAATAACCCTGGAACTGGATGAATTCTCTGTGGGTTCGTCACAATGAGCGACACCTTTTACATACAGTAGTTACATGATTTAAAGTATTAATATACAAATTTTGATTAGAGCAGCTTTAACACATGGTAATCTTAGTATGAGCTCAACTTTTATAAGATACTTTTTTGCAGCCATTATGCTGTAACTCACTACAGGACTAATTATCTAAACGCAATAATACCATAATGCAGACTGAGTCAAGCTTTTGAGAAGCTTTTGTCTAATGAAACCATTATTTTATTATTGTTTTTTTTACATCCAGGCCGAAGGAGTCAGCTGAGCAACAGCATTTCATTTTATCACATCTATGAGGTCATTCAAACCCAGAAGACAAACAAGCAAACATGGACTTCAGGACATTTAAAATGTGAGTTTTGTGGTGTCTCACATTAGCTTCTTGCATGAGATCTGAGGTTTCCCACTGCACTTGAACACACACCGACACACCAATCATTGTTTTACTGAAATACACTATCCTTTTAACTGTATAACCACACAACAATAATTTAGCTTTTGACATCACATAATATTTATTGTAAAGTCAAGCTTAACCATTGCAAACGCAGCAAAACATTGCTGCAAGTAAAACTAATGGCTTCCTGGAAGGTGGAAACAATGCATTCCGATTTTTGGATCAAATGCTTTCCAATAAGGTCAAATATAGGCCTATAAGATATGTAAAAAATATTCCCAAAAAATGTTAAATGGGACATATCATGAAAAACCTTCAGTGCTTGTGCTCTCTCTCTCTCTCTCTCTCCCACCGTATACATGCTCTTGGGGGGAGAGTGGTCTAGACCTTCTCCATCTGTAAAGTGTCCTGAGATAACTTCTGTTATGATTTGACACTATAAATAAAATGAATTATTACAATTACTTTAAAATTGAATTGAATACATCTGTGTATCTGTAATGCCTGCTGTGAAATAAGACAACCTAGACACTTTTTGTGGGCTGCCTAGATGAGAAAACATTGGATTCCACACGGCTTGAGAACTATCTTTACAAAGGTGCTTTAAAACACATAATATTATGTCTATTCTATAGTAGTAGTTGCTGCTTGTAGATTAAGATGCTATACTCAGTTACAATCTGCCCTGGAACTGGAGAGTCATGGTGGATAAAGATAGCAATGCCAAAGCCAAGACAAAAGACAAGAGTGGGAAATCACACAGGGGATTATTCTGCAGCCCTGAGCACCGAGAAAAGACCGAGAGGGAGCGAGACAGCATGTAAAACACTGAGAGAAAAGGAACTGTGAGAAAGGGGGAATGGGGATGCATGAAGGCGGGAGAAAGACAATGATCAGAGACAGAATAATATCTAGAGACAGGAAAATGAAGAAGTGAATGAGACGATGAGAGTCATTGAATGGATCAGAGAGGTCAAGGAGGGCGGAGAAAGGTGAGACGTCAAGAGAAACAGAATCAATAAGAGAGAGTGTGTGTGTGTGTGTGTGTGTGTGTGTGAGTGTGTGTGTGTGTGTGTGTGTGTGTGTGTGTGTACAGACATGAAGATCAAGAGCAGATCAATGGACATTCATACATTCATGGAGGGAGGAGGAGTTATTTGAAAGATCTGTCCTCCTCTCCCCCATCAGTGCGTAGAGCTGGGTTTCCTGAGGGGGGAACGGCTGAATGCCACCTCTTTGTCTAAGCTCCACCCGGATCCACACTCACTGATACATGACGCCATGCAGACATGCGCACACACACACACACACACACACACACACACACACACACACACACACACACACACACACACACACACACACACACACACACACACACACACACACACACACAAAAAGGCTGCACATTCAAACATACTCCCCCAGGGATCTGCTGTAACCTCAGGCTATAAGTGAGAAATGCTCTTCAGCAGACAGCTAGAGCGTGTTGTAGAACATGTCATATAAAGAAAGTTCTGCCCTGCTCGGCAGCTAATGGTTTTATGTGTTGAGTATGTGGATTTTCAGGCTCCCGTTTCTTATCTACAGCTTATCTAAAAACCACGTCTTCAAGAATTCAGTCAAAGGCTGTAACAGTATCTGATCTGCAAAAGGAGAATCACTGGAAAGGGATGAAATAAATGAAAGGCTGCAGAAGATGGGTTTGACATTTTTTTTTCACTTTCAATTTTTTCACTGACTTAGGAAAGATGTGCATCTGGCAGTGGCAGTAGAGGCAGCTGCAAATTAAACAATCAACCTTACAGCAATTGAAGGCATCGGGAGGCCAAGGTGTGCCACATTTTGAATTATATCTATAAATATAAATAATATTATTTGTGTTATATTCTCTGTGCCCTAGGTGTTTGGTTTAACCCAGCATCAGGACCTTTGTGGGAACAATAATATAGCAGCAAACAAATATTTGCAATGTAAAAAATAGTAAGGGTAAGAGTAATCAGGGGTTCCGTCACCTTTGATAAATACGTTAATTAATGTAATTGGCAGTTTCATACATTTGTGTTTCCCGTTCGTTCAAAATATGGCAAATATACATTCCAGCGTTTCCCAAAATTCATTCTTAGCAGTGCACTGCTGTGAGTCCATGAACGGGGCAACTGCCTGTGGTTAGTTCACATGTCTGTAATAATAGCAGGACAGTCACGTACTACTCTAGACAGAGAATATTTGGTTAAAATAGATTGGTGATGCGTTTTTCCCTCATCTTCCCCCTGATGTTAAATTTTTTTAAAGATACAAATAAAAATATTGATCACAAACAAAGATGTGTTTTCTGTCACAATCTCACATTGTGCGTACTTCAATTTCCCCCTGATCATAACAATTTAAGTGTTCGACAGAATCCTGTCTATGTAGCTGTCACTTAAAGTGTGAAAGAGCCTGGCGGAGTCATTTCTTACACATTCCTTATAAATAATTAACTGCAAACTATGACTGATTGCAGAAAATAAGAACTTTCCCTGTGACTGCGAGGCGTCTGGACACGGAGGCAGGCTAAAGCAAACATGTCTCCATTCCACTTAAAAATCTCCCTGACTGGTTCCCAGGCTTCCAGGCGACCGAGCAGAATGATGGGATGCAAGGGAGGAAGGGGTAGAGAAGAAAAGAAGAAAGAAAAAGAAAAAAAGTGGGGAGAGGATGAAGATGTCAACCAAACGAGATTTTTCCGGTGCTGCAAAGTGCAGCAGTGGCCACCATCACAGGCAGGAACATCAAACAGCTTGGCTTACATTTCAGCATTCCTGTCACGGAGAGGAGGCAAGCTGGCCCAAAATAAAAAACAGTGCTGCACCACAGGGAAATGTTTTTACTTTATTTCCTACTACTCCACTCAATTCGTCAGTTGTTCTGCAAACACCCCTTAACCTCACCTGAACTTTTCAAACGGTTAAATAACTAATAGCTTCATAATAAGACAGATTTGGGTTTAGAAGAAAATCTTGTTGAAACAAAATCAGAAATTTAATCCATTTTGTATAATCTCTCACGGCAGGGGCGATTCTAGGATCTAACCTTTAAGGGGGCTCAGCCCCTAATGAGAATGTGACACGGATATAGTGCATGCAAAAGTGAGAACCCCCCCCACCATGAAATAACCAACTTCTTCTCTGGGGACTACCAACGTTGAACTTTACAACCATCTCCTGCACCCCCTCTGACAGATCAGATAGAGACTCAGCCAAAGGCGGCAGTCTGACACAACCTCCTCCGATTGGCCAACGCTATGTTTCTGTTAACCCTTTCCTTGACTGGATTACAGGTGCATTGCATCAGCGACAGACACACAGGATATTAAACCTCTTTCAAGCCCTTTGAACCTGTAATTGTTTGTCCTCTGTCACTAACAGACATGTTTGCAACTCTAACTTGAAGCACCAAAAATTGATAATAATAAAAACCTTTTTTTTTTTTATAATAATAATTTTTAGGGGGGCTGAGATAAAATTTAGGGGGGCTTGAGCCCCCCTGAAAAGGGTCTAAAATCACCCATGTCTCACGCTATTCCTAAATCAATAAACCGTGGGAGTGTGAAGGCAATGGATATGTATGACATTGCCATGATTGTACTCTCACATACGTAGCTTTAAAACGTAATTTTCCTTTCCATTATGTAAAGTAAGGGATACTGCAGTTTTTTTTTTTCCACTGCGGGGAACAGGCAGTGTCGTGCCAGAACTGCAGTCAGGCAAGTGAGCAACAAAACTGGGTTTAGCAGCCTCTAACTCTTTCTGTTCTAACGGACGCATCCTAGAAGCATGCGAGAAGCAGCTCTCCGCTCCGCAAAAAATATGCCCCAGGTCTATTTCTTCAGTTCAACAGGGAGTGGAAGGGCTGGAGCTCGAGCTTCGGATCCCGGTGTGGTATGACGCATTGGCAGATAACGGAACAAAACCGGAACGCGACGCATCTGCGCCTGGTGGAATTTCAGGGTAAGGACATCATGGCGGAGGCAAACAGACCAAACAGGACATTGATGGAGGAAGCTAAAAAGAAAAAAGTAGAGAGTGACCAAGCAGAGGTAAATCTCAGACTGGCTTTTAGTTGTTAACAAGAGATTGCGAAATAAAAGGCTGCAAGACAGACGACGAGCTGGCCATCTTGCTGTTGGACTAGTAAGTAATATTTTCTGGCTTGCGTTGTCTTGTGTTGTTGCACTTGCTTGATGTTTGGCTGTTTTAGAAAAATTGTCGACTTGCTAGTTTTTCATCATGAGTAACGTAATCATAACAAATGCATGTATACAGCTGTCCATATTTACGACAGCAGTGTATACGTAAATTGCACTCTGAAACTGCAGGGGTGCTAAATCACAAAAAATAGCAATGTTACGCAATGTTGCTTTAACCAACAAGTCGTTTCAGCACAAGCTATCAATGCACATGATGAAATCCAATGTATGTGTAGCAAATTAATTGAGAGGGACGAGAGAAGTGAAATCCACGTATGAATGACGGGATGAGGGAAAACAAGCTCATGACAACACTGTCTGACAAAGGTCAGGGAGGATCACATGACATGAAAAGGCATGTGTTCTATGGATCTGGTAATGTGATGTTACAGTCTGCTATGCATTTTTAGTGGACAAAAGCAGCAGCTGTTAGAGACTGTGAATCTGATTAGTTTTAGGTTTGTAGCTTTGTGTGATTCTCACAGACCAACCATCAGAGATAATTGTACTAATTAGATGCTAACTGAGATCTGCTCCCTCTTATGCAAAAGCCTTCCATCAATCACTGTTAACCAATCAGCAGAGGATTACCAGAATCAGCACAAACTGGTCAGAATTAAAGGATTGTAGAAACAATGAGGGGATATAAAACATTTATATTTACTTATTTAGTGGGTTCACATGAATTAGGTCATGGCCGTAAAAGTAAACAGAATATTAGCTTAGTGGAATTTGACATTTTACCAAACGAGACACGCTAGGATAGAGCAGCGGAGAGTGATTAACGCAGCAGACAGCCGGTCTCAGCTGTGTTTCAGCCCCGCTTTTCTCTACCCTTTGCTCTCACTCGGGAGAGGAACTCCCGTGTGGCAAGAAGATGGCAAGAAGATTTGATAGATTGTCCGGATTGTGACCACGTGCTTTCCACACCTCACTGAGACCCGAACTCAATGCAAGCCAGGCCACCTTGGCATGTGGTCTGGCGGTTCGGATCCCAATGCGAGCAAGATCCGATCTCGGAGAGTAAAGACTTGACAGTGAAAGAGCCCCTATTATGCTTTTTTGGATGTTTCCGGTCTTTTAGTGTGTTATATAGATTCTTGTGTATGTAATAGATGTATAAAGTACAAAAAAACACATTTCACTCCAAATGGAGTTTTCTCTCCCAGAGATAGCACTTTTTCTCAACTGTCTAAAAACGCCTCGCCCCCATTCCAGTTTGAAATTCTTCAATTAGTGATGTCATTAATTAAGAATGCCAGCCCAGTTTTTCATATGTGCTGCCAATAGGTGCTGCCTGAGCAGGCACAGCCTGCCCAGTGGCTTGTTTGAATTTGGTTGACCAATCACAGCAGAGTGGGCCAGCTGACCAATCAGAGCAGACTGGGCTTTTCGGGAAGGCGGGCCAAGATCTCAGACAGAGCATTTCAGGCAGAGGAGCTGCAGCAGTGGGCAGTATGAGAAACATAATATGTTTTTTCAACATCAAAGCATGTAAACCTATTCTAGTAGACCGCAAGAGTACAAATATGACACTGAAAAATAGTATAATAGGGGCTCTTTAATGCCTCCTGGCATGATAGGTTGAAGTCTGAAGTCGCATTTAAAAGACAAATGGAACCACGGCAAGCGTGCGGCGGTGCAGCAGCAGCCAAACAGCCGCCTCGCCTCTGAAATAACCGACAGGTGCGGCAGGAGCAGACGGTAAAGAAGAGAGCGACGTTCAGTTGTTAGACCTGGATATAGCGATCTGATCTCAATGTGGACACTGGAGACACATATTAATACCAGGTGTGTAAAAATGTAATCAGGTTAAATCACATCTAGATACATTCTGGATACGAGACAGTTTTTAATGCCAGGTGTAAATAGGGCCTATAAGTACATATAAGTCAATTGATTCTTGATCTCTGCACCCATCCAGCTTCACCTACATCTTCAACCAACGAACACAGCCTTCATTTTGATCTCAACTACACACCTGTAAGGTTTCATAACTGCATCTTGCACGGCTGTGACACTATCGTGGTGACAAAATATAACAAATTAGACACCTGGCAAAGTGCTCACAAACTGCCTCTGAACCAGCCTAGTTCCGGCTACAGTATGTGTCTCCAGGACCACATTTTGCTATGATGACACACACACAGCCTCACAAGCTGAAAACAATACCAGCATCGCTGTGTCGACGGGTAATAAGTCATTCATGCTGCATCTGTTAGGATGGACTTAGGCGAGGCTTTCAGATAAATGCTAATATCAGCATCCTAACACAATGGCAACGGTAAAAGACTGCTGTTTAGCAGGTATAATGTAAACACAAGGCACAGCTGAGGCTGCTGGAAATGGCATTAGTTTTGCAGGTATTTATTCATAAATAGTATTGGACAAAGGAAATTTTGTCTTGATGATGGCACTAGTGGAAGAAAACGGGATAACCAAAATGACTACAATTCATCCAGTTGGGGGACATGAATATCTGCATTTCAGGGCAATCCATCTAATAGATTTTCAGATATTTCAATCTAAACCGAAAGAATTCCACCTCATGGGGGCCCTAGATGAAAAGTCAGAGGATCACCAAAGTCAGTAGAATGTATCGTCTGGGGAAGCATGATTATCGGTAATAGATTTTGTGCCAATGCATATTGTAGATGTTGAGATATTTCATTGGATAAGTAAAAACTTTGACCTAGCGGTGGCGCTAGCTGAAAAGTCAGGGGATCACCAAACACCAAAAAACATGTATGTTTATAGAAGGAGCAAAGAGCACCACAGCAAAATGGCTGTGGTAATGGCAAAGTTTGACTGGAGGAATGTATGGCCTTTTAATTCTTTAAAATTAAGAAATAAAGCTTAAAGTGCTCATATTATGCTTTTTGGCTTTTTCCCTTTATTGTGTTACATATATTTTTTGTGCATGTTATATATTTACAAAGTGAAAAAGCCCAAAGTCCTCCCCAAAGGGACTTACCATCTCCAACAGAAAACACTGTTCACAAACTGCTCCAAACAGCTCTATTGTAGTCCAGCCTTTACTTCAGAGACAAACGTGGTCACTTTGGAACACACGTTATAATGCTCGCCTAGCTGCTAGCATGGCACGCCCTCATACTCTGCTTCTGACTGGCTAGTAGTCCTTACCTAGCTACTGTCTGGGCACGCCCTCATACTCTGCTTCAGACTGGCTAGTAGTCCTTATCTAGCTACTGTCTGGGCACGCCCTCATACTCTGCTTCTGACTGGCTAGTAGTCCTTACCTAGCTACTGTCTGGGCACGCCCTCATACTCTGCTTCTGACTGGCTAGTAGTCCTTACCTAGGTACTGTCAGGGCATGCCCTCATACTCTGCTGCTGACTGGCTAGTAGTCCTTACCTAGGTACTGTCAGGGCACGCCCTCATACTCTGCTTCTGACTGGCTAGTAGTCCTTACCTAGCTACTGTCTGGGCACGCCCTCATACTCTGCTTCTGACTGGCTAGTAGTCCTTACCAAGGTACTGTCAGGGCACGCCCTCATACTCTGCTGCTGACTGGCTAGTAGTCCTTACCTAGGTACTGTCAGGGCACACCCTCATACTCTGCTGCTGACTGGCTAGTAGTCCTTACCTAGGTACTGTCAGGGCACGCCCTTATACTCTGCTGCTGACTGGCTAGTAGTCCTTACCTAGGTACTGTCAGGGCACGCCCTCATACTCTGCTTCTGACTGGCTAGTAGTCCTTACCTAGGTACTGAGCATGTGTGACTCCCAACAAAGATAGAACAGAAGTGAGAGGTCTCACTCTGTAGCTAAAACAGAGAGCTCAACACACAGGGTGAAAAGAGGAGCTGCAGCAATGTGCAGTACAACAAAAATATGGTGTTTTTTAAAAATTAAACCATGTAAACCTATTCTGGTACAACCTCTAAATACAATTATGAACCTGAAATGAGCATAATATGAGCACTTTAAGTAATATTCTTTTTCAGATAAAGAAAACTATGCTGTGTTCTATCAAGTTCATCCAGATATCTGTTCGGGCCATCCTTCAGATTGGACATATTTAATTAGATCCAGATTTATATAACTGCAGGAACCACACAAAAGAATAGAGAATACACGACTCCTCATCTAACAAACCTACTAATGTGACTGTAGTAAAATCAATCTGTCCACTTTATAATTGATGACATTTGTGTTAAGTGTGAGTTATTCATCTCAGGAACAGACAAATGCTGAGGAAATTCCTTTCTCAGATTCTTACGCCTGACTATGCTGCTGTGACCTCTGACTATCATATGACTGAGCTCGGTTGCTTTGGTATGCGTGGTGGACGTGAAACCCACAGAGCTCCACATACAGAGCAGAGGAAACACTTGAAGCAGAGCACATTTTTCCACCTTCTTTGCATCACCTTCCTTTTATGTTTGCAATTTATTTATCTTTCATGGACACACATGTCCTATCGGAAGCATAAAGGCAAAATGCTATTCCTGCCAGACACTTCCACATCCAACTCCTGACTGAATTTTCAGTTTACGTTAAACACTGAATGGGACGTTAAACTCTAATCCCTTTCTAGACATCAAAGCTCCGACATTAAGAGAGCATGGAGCATGCACAGTTAAACTTTGACAGAGGGCGATGTGATGAAGCATAATCCACAAATGTATAGGTTATACTGCATCACAGGACCAGGAGGGTCCACTTGCACAGCTACAGGGGTCACCAACAAATTCCTTGCAAAAGCTAGCATATAAAAAGGTGGGCATGTGTAGCTAAAGAGTAGTATTATCATATTTGATTGCTATAATACAACATTCCCAACACATTTTAACAATTTCCAGTGAACTTAGCAACAGTGATTACTGTAATGTATAGAAAGCCTTGCCAGGAGTGTGGTTGGTTGGCTCTGAAGAAAACAGCATCATCTGACATTCACAGCCACATCATTTGCTAGAGTTCCTGCTGTTTGAAGCCATGTGCAGATAATGTGTGCCAGCTATACACATGTGCTCCTGTTCATCCAGCTTTGGGCTAATTCCACACTGTATGCTAGCAGAATGCCTCTGCCGCAGGATTTAATGCTGTCAAGCATCAAGCAGCTCCAAAAAAACTTGCCAGTAGTTTTGTCAGCCAGTCTGTGACACGCTGTATTGTGAGAACTCATTGCTAGTGCAAAGCTGCTTAGCAGAGATTTGTCTATACAGTTTCACATTCTCTGCTTCTACAGTGAACTGTGTGTGTGTGTGTGTGTGTGTGTGTGTGTGTGTGTGTGTGTGTGTGTGTGTGCGTGTGTGTCTGTGCTTGAGTTATTCGCTGTCCATCTGTTATCACAGCCCTATTACACAGCAATTCAACTCCAGAGCCCCCTGAAAACTACTGCACATTGTCTCTAATGAACTGGGAGGAGATCCTCAGGCTACATCTACACTACTACATTTTCATTTTACATTTTGAGACAAAAACGATCTCCATCCACACAAGAGTTTTAGCTCCAGTAGCAGAATTAATCTCCGTCCATATTAACACGTTTAACCACGCATCATGTGATCATTCGTATACACTGGGCATGTATGTGCCGGTGTAAACAGGACGCAGATTGTCAGACGGTCCGCTGCGGTTGAAAATAATGGCTGTATAAGTTGAAAATACAGAAAATACTTTGGAGAAAGAACTATAATGGTGAAAAGTAAGAGCAGGGATTTATTTGCTTGGACAGACAACAAGGTGGAACTGTTACTGAAAAGCCTCCAGTACCTAACCGATAAGACTGACCGACGTGCGTTGTCGTTAATAAATTCATCAAACACTCTGAAAGCATCCGCTAACTAGAGTGACACCAAACAGATCCCTGCAGGCTTAAATGTTTCTATCTACAAAATCTGGCAAAAACATTCCTAAAAAGCAAAAGCAGAGAAGATAATCCCTCCATACTGTTCTATTTTCACAAGCTATTATCACAACAATTACCAGCAGTTGATGACAGAGAGAGTGTGTGGGGGAGGTACAATTTTCACAGTCATTTAATTACATCTGAAACTGCTCCCAGATCTGTCATTAAACAGGAGGCCTTGCTGGGTGACATTTCCTAATAGTCTATCTGAAAGGCCAGCTGGGAGCTTTGGGGCTGGTGGAGAAAATGACCCCTGAGAGAGGGGGGGCTGCATGGGACACATGCCAGGGAATGGTCTTAACAAACATCCTGGACTACCTGTCCATTGCACATCCTGCATTAAACCATACAGCCTTCTTTTCTTATTGTTAAACAGTTGTATTGTATATATTTGTTTAGGTTATCGTTCCTTTTGCATTTATTGTTTATTTCCCTTTAATAGCCTATGTTTATGTTTATGTATGCACCATCCACCAAGGTTAATGCCCTGTAAGTGGTACTTACACTTACTTCCTTTAATTGCCATTCATTTACAAAGCTTGACTCTGAGAGATATACGCACAAATAATTCCTATGTATCTGTACTGTCCTGTACCTGTGCAAACGGCAATAAGATATGCCATGTGTTAAGAGAATAGTTATTCGCTTTCTTGCTGAGAGTTAGATAAGAAAATGAATACCACTCTGATGTCTGTTAGGGCTGTTGGAACGAATTCCGAAAGTCAAATATAATTTGAATAGTAAAAAAATCAATACTATTCAAATGCTGAAATTACTCTCCGAATGTGATTATTTCTTTTTTTTATAAATAGGTTGGCTAACGTTAGCTAATCTCCCTCTTCTCATGTCCAGTAAAGGAGCCACTACAAGAGGTGCAGTCCGTGGAGACAGTAAACCTGCAAAGTGCAAGACTTCGGCCAGTCCTCTTTTTCAGTTAAAAGCCCACAGATTTGGAATACCTTACCATCTGATATAAAAACATTAATTGATCACAAAGTTTTTAAAACAGAGGCAAATTTGCAAACACTAAGTCACATGTTTGATACAGCACAGTATCATTTATGCTCCTCTTTTGTTTATGCTTAGTTGTTATTTTAGTAAATGTCTTTACTTCTTATCCTTAGTTACATAAGTCTGCCTGTCTGTTTGTTTGTATGTATGGATGTGACTGTTGACTTTAATTGTCAGATTTTTACCATCTAGGTTGTTGCCTCAGTCTGCTGTATCGTTGGTCTTTATGCATGTACTGTATGTGGCTTTACTGTTAGTTTTTATGCATCTGTGGCTGCCTGTTTGTCTGCTTCAATTGTTAATTTGTATGTCTATTTAATAGTGTTTTATTATGTGTGTCATTTCTAAATGCCTAACCAGGGACAAGGATGGCAAATTAGCCTACGGCTTGAAGACCCTCATACATTGCATCGGTTGCACTTTAGATGTAACAATGCCTATATGTACAGTCCCTGACAAATAAACTGATAAAATAAAATAAAAAGATAGACGATGTTAATAGTGCTGCATGCCAGAAACTCTCCATCAACAACTTGCATTGGAGACTGTCTGGTGTATGTTTTGCTGTTCTGAAATTGTTATTTTTCTATGTATTGTTAGGTCTAAAGCTTGCAGCGAAACCAATTGCCTATTGGAAAAGAAATGCATTTAAAGTTGTTTTATTTATTAAAGGTATTAGTTAAAGCAGCAGGAGACCCGCAGCAGCAGCAGCAGCAGCAGCAGCTGCATTGCAGGCATGAGGATTAACACACACCCATGGCTTATGACAGTTTCAACCACAGCACTAAATGACACGGGTTGCACTTGAAATAATCCTGCAAAGTGCCCCCTCTAATATGCTATCCCTGTTGTTGTGGCTTTTACTGTAACTAGCTAATGTAAGCAACTGTGGAAGGTAAATATTTAAAAAGGAAAATCATGTTTTTATTGTGGTTAAGCCTGCCATTATCTCTCCCTGTAAAGCCATACATTTCCCTTCATTAATATCCATAATTGACTGACTGGCTGGCTGGCTGACTGGCTGGCTGACTGACTGACTGACTGACTGACTGACTGACTGACTGACTGACTGACTGACTGACTGGCTGGCTGGCTGGCTGACTGACTGACTGACTGACTGACTGACTGACTGACTGACTGACTGACTGACTGACTGACTGACTGGCTGACTGACTGGCTGGCTGACTGGCTGGCTGACTGACTGACTGGCTGGCTGGCTGGCTGACTGGTTCCTTTCCAGAAACGCCGGAGTTTCCCAGCATGCACTCCGTGAGGTTTTTGAGGTAATCAACAAAAACATTCCAAAGCAAGGTTTCAAAACTAGTTACACCCAAACTAATCCATTCATGTGACCAAAATACTCATTTTAAACATGTATATCTTTATCTTTTTACCACCCAGAAACTGGGTTGCACACCAAAAAACATGAAGTAAACATTGCCAAATCACAATAAAGCTAATTGAAATAAAAAGTCCTGGTTATTCCAGATCTAATGCGCCTAAGTTACCATTTCCTTCATATTTGCTCTTATGTCCTCCCTCGCCCACAGCAGGTACTTTGACACTACACAAGACAATATGTCCATATAATATTGTTCATTCTGTTCGTGATGATGAAATACAATAAGTACAGCAGAACTACAGTGGAGTTACTCACCTCTGTTGTTGTGCAAGGGCTGTATTTACCTGCAGGGAAACAAGAAAGCAGTGTTGTGATAAGCAGCAGATGTACAGTAAGCCTTAGTATAAAGCAGCTTACATACACACATGCATAGTTACATAGGTAACACTGTTCCATTGCAGTGCAAAAATGTATGACTGGCAGAGGTTTAGTGCATGTGATGATACTCTAAGCCTTTAATAATGTCAAAGACCATGCATTATTTTAGATTCCATGTCTGAATATCATATACATATCATGTGAAATGTACATTGTCTCAATCCGTTGCAATGGCTGGGCAGTCATTTTAATATTGTTTAATGTTTATCACTCTCTATGGCTGCTCAATCAGAAATAGGGATTCCAGCTGAGATAACAAATTTTAGATGTCATACGTTTTTTTGTCACTGGTAGAAAATCTCAGGCCACAGTAGGGCTGCTCGATTATGGAAAGAATCATAGTCACGATTATTTTGGGCAATATTGAAATCACGATTATTTTACACGATTACTCATTGACTTTTGGAAAGACGTTGTAATTATTGAATTTAAAAAAACAAACAGTTAAACAAATCAACAGTGAAAACACCTTGAACTGTGAAATTTCCCTCTAATACTTTTCCCGTTTGAGCTTTTTTCTCTCCATTCAGAACACAGGACAAAGTAAGAGTTGACTTGCAAAACGTCATGTGCAAAATAATCATTTTTCTCAATTACTCTGTTTTTGGGATCGTTAGGAGCAGAAATCATAATCACAATTAAAAATTGATTAATTGCACAGCCCTAGGCCACAGGAGATTTTGAATCATGACAAACAGCAAGGAGTGAGAACTTCATCAAGTTACATCTGGCTTCAACAACCTGCAGCCAGATTGTTTTCATTCTTTTCCCCCTTAAACTAATTAGGAACAAAATGCTAATATTAAACTCTCAAGTTCATAGTGCAGCTTTAAAGGATACGGCTAGTCTTATACTGTTTTCTTTTTGACAACAAATCCCATGAAAAGACCAAACCCAAAACCTAACGTAACCTACTGTGACTAAAAACTGTGGCTCACAGATGCATTATGTTAATAGTTTTTGGACAACAATGTACCATACTTGTTAGTAGGACCAATTCATAGTTGGTTTTGGTTCATGAAAATGACTGCCTTACCCTTTAAATGCTCACATTCCTAGTGCAGGATAAAAGGAAAAACTGTTTAATTGGAATTGTAAATGTAACTTCTATCATCTTTTGCTATCGTATAGATTGCTCCGTACTTGTACCCTACAGATGCCAGGGGGTACATCATGGAAAGATTGTAGAGTAGCTCAACTCATTTGAAAATTTAGAAATTATTATCCGACAAAACACACACATTAGGTTAAACTGAAACAAGGAATGTGGTGTATAATCGTATGAAATGTATGATGAAAATTGGCTAGCAATTTCGCCAAGCAAATACCAAGAAATAGGTTGCAGCAGTTCGTCTTTCGAAAATCAAAATCAAAATCAATCAAAATCGCTGTCAATCAAAAGGAGATGGAGTCTTTCGACAGACCCTCCAATCATCACGCAGAAGGCCAGCCAGCCCACTGCTCCATTGACCCCCAGAGACGCTGAGCGTCCGTGGGCGGGACATAATCGTAGCATTTATCCAATGGCCGTCTAGTTTCGAAGCACTGAAAAAAACTTTCAAAGCAGCCCCATTGAAGTCAATGGACGCCAGGCTTCAACAGGGAAATGCACTGTGACGCAACGGGAATGTATGAGAAGGAAATCGAGTCAGTCGACCTGCTATATGTAGCTGATTCTGAACCAACTTGTCTTCAAGATGAACGTGTTCTAACACATTTTTAGTCAATAAAATGTTAACACAATAGCACATACAATATGTGACCATTCATTTTTTGACATTTTAGGGGAAGCTGAGCTTCCCTTGCAGTCTTAAAGAAATCGCCTCTGCTTCAGACCAAAAAGGTTGGGAACCACTGGTACCACACTTGTAGCTTACTTTTCAGTGATTACATATCTCTTCCTCATTAATCTAATTTCAGTGAAAGTGCTTTGCGCTCTAGCTCTCATTATGCAAACTAGACCAGTTTTAATAAAAGCTCAGTTTCATTTCTAATTACTCAAGTAGCGTGTGACCACTGATATGACTCCTTCCAGGAAACTATGCTGCATGAATGTTCTCCCTTCAAAAAGAAGACCAACTTAAATGTTTCTCCAGGCTCCATCTGCCCATGAACAAACAGCCGGCTAACAGATGACCCTCTTAACAAATGGCTGTTTTGTATTGTAACACTCAGTAATTCAACATCACAACAGCTCTGACATCATCTCATGACCTTACTTGCATCAGCAGGTTTGAACAATCAACAGTGTGATGTGTAAACAGGGTGAGCAGATAATCAACTGCACTTTCTTAATAATACTATAAACTTGGGGAGGGTACCACCATGAAATTAAATCTCGAGGCATGACACATAACTATTTACAGAGGTTCTTAAAAGGGTTCTGCTTTCATGATCTATTCAGATATAATAAAAAGCAGGTGCCCTGGATACACTGTGGAATAAATGAATACTAGGCCAACGTGAATTTGATTGACAACAGGGTCAATTTAGCAGATAAAAGTCTTGAAGCCTTAGAACTTTTGCCACAGATTTATCTCATTCTTTACATGAATGAGTTTGTCTGACTGAGCTTTTGCATCAGGGGTAGAGACCCTTTGCTGAACAGCACAGATTAGCGGCAATTAGACCAGCAAATTACCCTGCAAACTGAAACCATTTGTGTGGTTGCACTGATCAAAACACTCCCAGAATTACTTAGACTGAAGATTGTGAGGGGGCTCAACTAACTTGACAAAATAGAAATCACACCGAACTTCACGTTGCGTGTTGCGATTGAGAGTGTGTGATTAGCAAGCGAGCACAAATAGGTAGCTAATGAGTGATCAATTTAAATAGCCAGCTAAAATGAATGTATACATGCAAAATACAGCCTGCGTAGGATAATGTCTCTCTCCCTATCTGTGTACTTGTACATGAAAAGACTAAGTGTGTATAATATTGTGCACATTTGGTGTATGACGTGAAGGAGATGGTAAGATGTTCCTCTGTGAAATAGCAACATGCTTACTGAAGCAATATTGACCATGACATCCACATATATTGCAATACATATAAATGCCAATAAATATATAAATGCCAAAAAACATGCTTCAAAACATTCTAAATACATGTTGCATGATGTGACATTGCATGAGCAACCAAGGGAAAAAAGCCCTGGACTCCCCTTTCCAATGGATGCTTCCATGCTTCTAAAAATAGCAAATTCATTGTAAGCATATAGACCTACAGGCCACAGGCTGCATCATCATCATCACAGCTGTGTCTCTCAGATTTGCTAATAAAAGTTGATCAGACAAAGCATGCGGTGCATAATTGAATCAAAGGCCAAAGTGTTGACTGAGCAGTGTTCAGTATTGTGTGTGTGTGTGTGTGTGTGTGTGTGTGTGTGTGTACAGCTGAGTTAAGAGCACGTCCCTCTGGCCCTCAGGTATATTATATGTCCATTATGGACAGAGATAGATAGATAGTCATTTAGTCAGTCTGCTCTGCACTGTTTGTGATTAAATGTGATTACAGCACAACACTGAACATGCCAGGCTGGTCTGACTAGACAGTAATGTTATCGTTCAAAGACACACCCATCGACTGTAGCAACACACATCACATGGTTTCTGTTTTGGTTTGGTTTGAATCCTGCTTGATACTTACGGAAGAGGACTAGGGCCACATGTGAAAAACATTATTGAGTTCTGAGTTCAAAGTCAGAATTCTGAGTTTAAAGTCAGAATTCTGAAAATAAAGTCTGAATTCAGATTTTTTTTCTCAGAATTCCGACTTTAAACTCAGAACTCAAATACATTTTTCACATGTGGCCCTAATCCTCTTCCGTAGATATCGGGCGATACCCATATCGGGGATATGGGTATCGCCAATGATTTCCAGATGATTTCCCGAAGGTCCCGATTCGATTATAAGAAGCAACTCTCAAAAATGTTTCTATAATGCACCTGGTTAATGTTGACATTAAGAACTGACCCCCAAACGTTTGTGGTGGGTTATACATCGATGGTGAAAAGGCATATATTAAAAGATCGATTTGGGGATTTTATTAATCAATTTCAGATCACTCAAACGAAAGTTGATTTAGAGAATTGATTATTTTAACCCAGCCCTAGTTGATACCTTGTTAAAAGATCTGTAGTAACAGGGATACTAGATAAATACCACAGAAACACTGTTACTTTCTCCCATGTGAGACAAATTAGTACAATAAAGTCACTATAAACGCCCTGCATAGCCCCGCAGATGCAGTTTATATCCCTGAAGGAATATTTCCAGAATATTGCTGTGATTTTTCATTTGGCATACTATGCTGCCACTTTCTCCTCTCACTTTCTTGGATATTTTCAGCTTGGCAACAGAAGCACTGTCATACAGCAGTGCTCTAACTCTTCATTTTAATAGCACCTCATTATGTACAGCTGTAATCAACAGAAGCTCCCATGTCACAGATAGTTAGGATCAAACCATAAAGATACAAGGCACGTGCAGGGTTGAACCATCAACTTTTTCATTTACACACAGACACACACATTGATCCAATCAGTGCCCGTTCACATTTCAGCTTGTAATCACCTGCTTCAATCAGATGAAGCAGAATGAACACACTGATCTGATATGAAGTGGCAAACAAGCCGAGAGGCCTTTAATAAGAGATGAAACCACATGATGCACACACACGTGCCTTCATCGAGGAGGACTAGTGAAAATGAAAGGGAGAGCAGCAGGGGTCTCTTTGTTTATCAGTGATCAGGTCTTGTGCAATGGAGCCTTAAATCTGGCTGCTGTTGTCCTCCTGCAGATTAAGGACTAATCCTGAGGTACAAATAAAGCACCTGATCAGGAAAAACATGAGGAAAGATTTCACACGTGCAGCTGAAAATATGCGTAGGCCTACACTATTAATTATGGTGACATTATTGCACTGAGTTTTATTGGGGATTATATATGTGTGTTGCTGTGATTTTGTAGGCTATATTGCCCTCCTGTAATTTGTTTAGGCTACTTTTAGCCTACATAAGGACAATCACAACACCTCAGCCCCATTATTTGAAATGCAAGTGATGGCCTGGCCTAGATCGGAGTAGCTTTAGGCGCACTCAGTCTTACATAATATTTTAACGTTACCTTCACAGCCCTGGTGTTCCACCCTCACAGAGCCGTCTTTCTGTATCCTAACATCCCCCGGTCCGGATATCCTTCTCGGAGCCGCCGAGGGTGATGCTCCGGTGGCGGCTGCGGCGGCGGAGGAGCTTCTCCAGCTCCGATGTCCCTTCGCCAGCGTCCTGCAGCACTGGTAACACACCGCCCAAGCCTGCTCCTCATTGATGGGCTGGCTGTAAAGCGCCAGTATCTTCTCCAAAGAGAGACCCTCCACTGCTGCTTCCTCCGTCGGATTCATCTTGTTGCGATGCTGCTGCTCATCCCGGTGAGTCGCTGCAGCAGCATCCGTCAGCCCTCCGTGGTCCCCGCATCGCTGCTCGGCCATCCTTTCATTCTCTCAGCGCAGGAGGCCCGATGACGAGAACAGTTCCAGGGTATATGCGAGGGAACCTGGAGGCATTGATGCTTCCTTCCTGCTCCTCCGGGGCGGCGGCAGCCAGCAGCACACCGTGTGCTTGTTTCCCCGCACGACGCCTCGTCCAGGTCAAGGTAGCAGCAGTCAGAAGGCGGTGTGTGGGACTGATGTGATAGCAGCTTTCAGAGGCTTCACCGTGTGTGTGTGTGTGTGTGTGTGTGTGTGTCACATCATAACCCAGCAAGCCAGGCTCAGTCTCTTTTATCACATGATCTCTCTCTCTCTCTCTCTCTCTCTCTCTCTCTCTCTCTCTCTCTCTCTCTCCCTCCCTCCCTCCCTCTCTCTCTCTCTCTCTCTCTCTCTCTCTCTCTCTCTCTCTCTCTCTCTCTCTCTCTCTCTCTCTCTCTCTCTCAAGTTCATTTTTATTTTTTATTTTTTCAATTTCGATTTCAATTTGCTTTATTGGCATGACAAAATCAATACAATTGTGTTGCCAAAGCATAGGAACAAACATGCAAACAACCAACGACAAGGACAATATTTGCAGATAAACAAACACTGTGCATCTAAGGTATGTTGAAACCATAATAATAAAATCATAACATAAAAAGAATAAAAATGATAATGTATACAATTCTCTGCTTATTTCTCTATCTTTCTCTGGCATCCTCCCACACTCGCGCACACACACACACACACACACACACACACACACACACACACACACACACACACACACACACACACACACACACAGCGAATGTCCCTGCATCTATTTCCTGGCTTTGACAGATGGATTGATTATAAGATTGGTCAGGCATTGATGCAAAATAATCTTTACTTTACATTTCTTTTTCAAATTCAGTGTGGCAATTCAGCTTTATTTTTTATTTTTTGTTTAGCACATTTAAGCAGCAAGGCAACTCAAAGTGCTTTACATAGTTCTTTATAAACCAACAGTATTATTTCAAAAATCAATCCTTTGACAGACAGGAAGCCAGTGTATTGGACCATAGTGATATAGTTCTGTTTGTATGTGTTGTCCGCATATTTATGGTAAATTTGTTGTTGTGAGCCAGTGGAAGCAGCAGAAGAGGCCCCAGAATGTAATATGTCTTTAAGTAGTATTCAAACCAGTTTAGTAGCCTACTGTGCCAGAAAGTCCAACCCAGTTTTCCAGTCAGTTTAGTAATATGTATAAATGTCAAAAGTATGCATGTCAAATGCAGCCTTTGATATGGGCCTGTAATTGCAGCAGGGCTGTAGAACCCTATTGTTTTTCTACTGATTAATCGTTATTTTTATTTTTCTTCTCCGCCTAAAACTCCGACTACAGCCTAAACTGTACATGGTGGGGGGTTGGCATTTTCAGGAATGGTCCCAAACTCCGCAAGGACCTCAGGCGCAAAAATAGACCTGCTTCCACCACTAGGTGGCGCTATAGCAGAAAAAACGCGTTTGGCCCTATAACTCCCACACCGTACACCGGATATTTAAAAACCATATATCCTCGCGTTCCCTGGATCCTGTCGGTACACGATCCGTTCTGCCTGCACGATCCGTTCTGCACATGCGCAAAATGTTCGCGCATGCGCGGTTGTACGAGGATTTACGACACTGCACGATCTGTTCCACGCTTCCGGTCGACAGCCAAGCTAACGTTAGTTTAGCTAACAGCTAATTCGGCTAACTGCTAGCTGAGACAGCATGTAATAACTTTAAAAGACCCTCAAAATAAAACTTGAAAATAAACGTTGACATATATAACAAACACCTAACATATATAACAGCTGTTACGACAGTTCTACTTTACTTGTGCTCATTTAAAATACAATCACTCAATACTTGTCTTTATTGTTATTACTGTGAAGTCTTAATTTAGCTGTAGCCTGCTTTTCCCATTACGTTTGAGTTAACGTTATTTTAGACTGAATCTAGCTGTCAGCTAGCGGTTAGCCGAATTAGCTGTTAGCTAAACTAACGTTAGCTTCCCGGTGGAGGCTAGCCATAGGCTAGCGTGGAACAGATCGTGCAGGTCGTATGGATACGTAAAACAGTATTATCTTGCGCATGTGCAGAACGGATCGTGCAGGCAGAACGGATCGTGTACCGACAGATCCAACTGAATCACGTGATATAGTCCACGCCCATTTCCGCCTAAACTTTTATACGTGAAAAATCGCGATTTATCAAAAACCTACTTTTTCAAACTCCTCCTAGACCGACCGATCGGCACGAAATTTGGCAGGTAGCATCTCCAGATGGGCCTGACAAAAAGTTAATAGAAATTATTTTGATAGGATAAAAATTGCGCATATTACGTACAAACAAATTTGTGTAGCTAACTATGAAAACAGCAACTTTGCCATATCTCAGCCAAAATAAATGCTATCAACGCCAAACTTTAGATTCATGTTTGTTGTGACCCTCTGGAGGTCGCTCACGCATTTTACAAAAATTGGTCACTAGGGGGCGCTACAAGTACAAAAGGTTTATCTCATGAAAATTTGATGGGTACCATCTAGGGACACTCCTGAGGCCAACCCTTGAGTGGGGTACTGAGGGGTCAAAGTGGGCGTGGCCTATGGGACCCACGTCTAAATTTACTACTTACACTAACGTGAACAACTTTAAATGTACAGGGTAGATAGACAATGGGTCATGGACCACACCTACCAAAAATTACACATGTGGACCACTAGGTGGCGCTATAATGTTTTTTTTGCTTTTAACTACCACATTACACATCGCACATTAGAAATCCTTACATCCACATGTTTCTTGAATAAAGCTGAATCGCATGATATAGGCCACGCCTATTTCCGCTTAAAATCTTTTTCGCAATATCGCGCAATGCGCAAAACCAACTTTTTCGAACTCGTCCTAGGCAGTGCGACGGATCAGCACGAAACCTGGTAGGTAGCATCTCCAGATGGACGTGACCAAAAGTTACCCAAGGAATTTTGCTATGTTAAAGTTTGCGCATTTGACGATCAAACAAATTTTCCTAGCTAGCTACCACACATGTATCATATCATATCTCGACCAAATTAAACGTTATCAGCAAATATTTTGAGATCATTGTTCAACATCCCACTATGATGCAATGTACCAAATTTGGCAAAGATCGGCCTTTAGGAGGCGCTATAAGCAACGTTTATTTGTTTTGGCCAATAACTCAATGCATTTGAATGGGTAATTTGCAATTGCAATATCTCTGCCACAGTAAATGCTATCAACACGAAAGTTGTGATGCTCGTTCGGCATGCCGCTCCGAGGCTCTGTACCAAATTTGCCGAAGATCGGCCATTAGGGGGCGCTATAATCAACGTAGACCAGTTTTGGCACTTTTACTCAATGTTAATGGGGTATTTGCAATGGAAATGTACCACAGACCTTGCAGCTCACACTTCTTAATAATTACTGATGTTTGCCTCCTACCGTTACATTTTGGTTTTTACTTTTGTGTGCTCCCCTGGTTTTTTACTAACTGTGTTAGTGTATCCAGCCAGGTTAAAGGTAGCAGGAGATTTCTTTATATAGGCTTAAATGTATTGTAATGTTATTTTAAAGGTTATGTAGGTGTAGTTATGGCTGATACTGGGACAGGAACGTTACAGAAAAGAAGGAAATTAAAAGAACAAGCGCAATCAGGGAAGGTTGTATCATGTATCATGGGGATGCATGACAGTGTTGTTGTCATTACTTAGAATTCCTCATGGGGGCGACAGAAACTACGCACTTAATCGTTTAATTTTTTCATTTGTTTTATTGTGGCTTTTTTCTTATTATGTGATTGTTATGTGTTCACACTACTTTCTCTCTTTTGTAAATGTTCAGATATCAAGAAGTCCGACACAACCATGGTCCGCCCACACAGGTGTCTCCACTTTTTTTTTGCCCGATTAGTCCTCCAATTAGGACAGAGTACACATGCACAAAATGTGCTTGATTAGCATCAGTATTTTGAGATTGTTGACGTGACATCACTAGGTCTAACCACTCTTTAACAGAAAGGTCGACCTCCTTAGAAATCCTTTCCATTATGTTGTCAGACACTTAGAACAATAATCTGAGCCTGTCAGTGGAATAACAAGCACTTTTGTGGATGTAAATTGAAGCTGCACAACTGCCCTATTAACTTACATTGTAGCTTGTTTTGCTGATTGCCGACTGCAATCTCCCTTAATACTGGACCAATGTCAAAGATTGTTGATCCCATCAGTCACTTACACACAAAAACATAGGGAAATAGGGTTAAACAGGGTTCCAGGTTGAAAAAAAATTAAAGGTACCCTTAAAGTTGGTAATTATAGTAGGCCACGCACCAAAACACTTCCAAAACGTTCAAATATCATCTCATCTAAAGTGTCTGTTTGGTGCCCTCTGCTGCTGGTATCTCCAATTTCCCTCCAGGTTCAAACTGAAGTATTTGTCTGGTAGCTATGTGGAATCCAAATGATTTCTGCTTAAAAAAGGAACGGTCCTTAAAAACTGCCCGTGGCTCTGCATATGATCATGAGTCATCACAAGCCTTCACAGAGGATCTCTGTCTTTACCACATACACTGCCTACATGTCTGTTTTATTTCCCTCACATGCACATCAACACATAACATCTTCACAAAGTATTCTGTTCAATCAAAATAAAATCTGAGATGGAGTTATATACATACAGTGGTCGTTTGGTATGATTTATTCATCAATCCTATTTATTCAACCAATGGCTTACACATACTCAGACAGATCTTATTTGACAGCAAATATACACAACATGAGACACACACTCATATAACATTTTTGTTACGCAATGTCTGCAAGGGTGAGCCCACAATCTCAGAAATGCACCAGAACTGGTTGCCATGGGTACAGTGATAACACTGCCCATATGTTAACATAGATCTGTGAACACCGATACAGAAGATGTAGCCATCAATACACACCAGCACTTGTGGAATGACGCAGTAAATTTACAATATTTCCAACATGAGTTCTTTGTCAATTTCACATCAAAAAAGCTAAAAAAAATCTGTGTAGCTTGAGAAGAAAAATAAACTGTAAAAAAAACAATACAATAATTAAAAATCTTTTTTTGTCCCTTGGTTATAAAGTAATAGAAGCTTGCTGATAAGCCCTTTCACCACGATGAAGGAACATGCAGCGTTTTCATTCAAGCAGCTGATAGGGAGAGCTGACAGACAGACAGCAAGGAGGTTTGTACCGGGAAAGACTAAATCAACACTCAACATAAATACAAAACGGGTCAAGCGTTAAACTTTAAAGTCCAACAGGTTGCAATCGATCTTGTAGTAGACGTAAGGATAATACTCCTGCTGGCTCAGGTTTAGGCCTGGGATGTCCATCGCAGACTGAAAAAAAAAAAAAAAGACGGTTCAGGCTGTTAGTGTGAGTAAGCAGCCGTTTCCAATACTAAGAAAAGAAAGCCATGCATGAGTAGAGCTGGGCGATATGGAGAAAAATCAGATACCACGATATTCTTGACCAAATACCTTGATGTCGATATTGTGACGTTATTGTTGGGTTGACTATAGGAGCTTTAACAAAATATCTTCACAATTAGATTTAAATAAGTAATCATCAATAATGTGACTATAATGACTAAGTGGATAAAGGCAAATAATAGAACAGCTAAAACATTCTGGTGAGTTCAGAAAATTAACATCACTTTACTAGGGATAGACCGATTATTTTTTGGCAGTTTGCAGATGATCTGAATCAGCGTTTTATTTGCCTGATAACCGATAAAGTTAATTAATTAAAAAGTGTTGTACTTTGGCTCGGCTACAGCTCTGTGTCTGTCCCTCTACTTCGGTAGGTAGGATTGTGAAGATCCAGGACTTAGCCAAAAAATTGGAACATCGACAACTTCTCAGTCCCTCCCCCCTTTCCGCTAAAGCCCAATGCCAGAGACGCCTGCTTTTAAAAGTAACGTAAAAGTAACTAAGTAAAGTAACGGATTACTTTTTTAAGAAGTAACGAGCAAACACTACTTTTTAAAAGTAACTTCCCCAACACTGCCTATATCGCATATTTTCCTCATATCCTGCAGCCCAAGGAAGTACGTCCAGTAGTAAGAACCTTCACACAATATTACCAAAGTACTCACATCAATGATAGCTGCAGCGCTGCTGTCCAGATGTTTGTACAGATCATTGAGTACCTCCCTCAGCTTCTTTACCGTCTTCTTGCTTGGCTGCAGCAGCATAGCCTGAAAGTTCACCGGCAGCCCATATCTGGAGGAACACATCACATAAACACGCTGCTGACCCATTGTTCTTTTTCTTTCTTTATTAACTGCTGCCAATGGCCCTGTCATATCACACTTCAGTTTATAAGTAGTTATATTTATGGGTGATTTTAAGACTGTATTTCTGATAGCAGTACCTTAAAACAGATTCCACAAAGACCCTTAGTGCTTTGATGTGAATCCATGTGATGAAGGCTTCACTGAAGTTCACTTTCAGCCATCGGACAAGTGGGCCCTGCAGAGAACAGATGCAGATTAGGGTTATATATTTTAAGGCTACGTTCAGACTACAGGCAAAAGTGGCACAAATCAGATTTTTTTTGGGGTCAAGTGACCAGGTCAGACTTCTTCAGAAGTAGTGTGAACACTCAAATCTGGCCCAGATCTGATTTTTTCAAATCAGATTTAGACCACTTCCATATGTGGTCCTGAATCCGACCCAGGTCAGATTTGTTTTCAATGCAGCCGCAGTGTGAACAACCAAGGCGGATTTGATGTGACTTTTACATCAATCTACATTTGTCACAATTCTGCTCCGGCGGGAGTTAGCCCCAGACACAGACAGTAACATTAAAAACTTGACTAGGCCTACAACATGGAGAACAGTGATGGAGCTAATCAGTGGAGGGAGAGTGAAGTGTTAGATCTAATTAGTGTACGGGGAAATACTTCAATTCAATCAAAACTAGAAGGATCATACTGTAACCGCTCCGTTTTTGAAAAAAAATAGCCTGTAGTGAATTTGCAGCCATAACCCCACAAAAGGCCAAAATAGCCAATTTGGCTCTCTTTCTCTTCATTCTTCTCCTCCTCAGCACCTGCTCATTAATGTTACGGCTGCCATTACACAAACATGTTGAAATAAAGCGAAAATGCTTACTTCCTCCATAACCTCCCTAACTTTAGTGCAACAGCGTGCTGCGTCTGATGTCATTGTTATTGTTCTTTTGTGCATGCGGGTCAGTTCAAAACCGCAAACAGTTCACACTGAAATCTGATATAGGCCACATTTTAAAAGGTGATGTGAACAGACAAACAAAAAATCGGATCTGAGCAAAAAATCCGAATTGAACGTAGCCATATTGGATGTGGCAGTCTTACAATCTCGCCCAAACAGGAGAAGAATGAATTTGCAATCAACAAGATAAAATGTCTTATGTAAATGTTTCTTAATAAACCCAAATTTGGCAGACAGGTCTTTCTGTCTTCAACAAGTCCATATTATGCGACACCACTGAAAACTTTTTTTTTTTTTTTTATTGTGGTGGATTTATGTGTGGTCAGTTTTCTGACTGCTGCTGGCTGCACACCGCCAAGATTTCCAACTGCTTCAGACTCTTTGATTGACGGAGTAACCACTCCATTTTTGTATACATGGCACAGTGGAGAAAAATAATACAGTCAGATTAAAAACAACCTAAAAAAAACAACTTTTGTAAAATGCAAAATGTATATTATCCTAATTTAAACATTGTTCATCTGGAGTGATTTTTAAGAACAATACTTCAGGATTGTAATCATTTTCAGCTTTAAACTATTAATTCACAGTTGTTATGAGCAATCGGTAATTTACCATTTAGAAAACCTTTGAAATTGACCCACAACACCATATGACAAAAAGGTCATTTTGACAAATAAAAGTTCAAATGTTGTTATAAACTAAAGTGACTAAATGGATTACCTACCTCAGGCAGGATTTAAATCGCTTTAAGTTTATTAAGTTAAATGTACTTAAATGAATCCAATGGGTGCTCAGAAAAACACCTTGGCTGGACCAGCTACCAGTCCACCACCATACTTTGGTCCGTATGGGGACTTGAACCAGCGACTCTCCGGTTCCCAACCCAACTCCCTACTGACTGAGCTACTGCCACCCCCATAAAGTATGCTTGGCAATAATGAAACAAATGTACAATTTGTGTCATAGATAAGGGGCTACGGCATGGCAAACCACATTGTGGTTCCTTGAAAAGATCAGAAAGAGGCCTTAAAGTACCCAGCGTGAAACCCTATCAATGAGCAAGTTTTAGCAGCCACGCATTGCAAACAAATTTCAAAGAGAAAGCTACACATCCACTACTTACATTGACAGTATTTGCAAATTGAAAATTGAAAATTCCTTCCAGTTCCATCACTTACAAACTGCTTCTTCTTATCTGTGGAGAGCCGTGTCATCTCATCTTTGTCTGCCTTCATCTCCTCTTCATTGTACCGGAAGTCTCTCACTGTGAACCTAGAAATAAGATGTAAAGAGCAGGAATCAGCTTCATTTGATCATGAATATTTCTGTTTGTATAAAGAAACTGACATAATGCACCATCTGCCCATCCTCTGAGGTCCGCAACCTTGGTGTAATCCTGGACTCCACCCTCTCTTTCCATATTCACATCAAATCTATCACCAAATCCACCTTTTTTCATCTTAAAAACATCTCCAGACTCCGGCCATCACTCTCTGACTCCGTGGCAGAAACCCTCATACATGCTTTCATTACCTCCCGTTTAGACTACTGCAATGGAGTCCTGTCTGTGGTCCCCAGCAAAACCCTAGACATGCTCCAGTATGTCCTAAACTCTGCCGCTAGGGTCCTCACACACACCAAGACCTGGCAGCACATCACCCCAACCCTCATCCACCTTCACTGGCTCCAAATCAAGTCCCGCATCACATATAAAATCCTCCTTCTCACCTACAAATCCCTCCATGCCCTGGCCCTACAGTACCTCTCCGACCTCCTCCATCCATACACCCCACCCCAAAACCTGCGGTCCTCAGACACTGGCCTGCTCTCCATTCCCCACACCAGACTCTGTTCCTTAGGAGACAGAGCCTTTAGTGTTGCAGCCCCATCCCTCTGGAACACCCTCCCTGCAGATATTCAAAATACTACATCCCTGGACATTTAAAAAACAAAAAGAAAAAACACTCCTGAAACAGCACCTGTTCACCACAGCCTACAACCTCCCTTAGTATAGCCACAGTAATTCGGTAGTGTCCTTGGGTTTCATGAAAGGCGCTATATAAAGAAAAATTGTTATTATTATTATTATTATTATTATTATCTCTGTGATCACGGTTAGTAAGTATATATTTAGTTAGAGCTATTTATATTGGCCTAGCAGTCTGGCTTCTTTAGAAATGAACATTTTCCATTTCAAATGTCACACCTCTTTCTTGTGATTCATACAGTCCAGGGCAATGACAGCATGCTATAGCTATCAGCTAACCACTCTTACTTGTTCTCTCTGGCTTTGTGTTTGAAGTCATCGATGGCTTTCATAAAAAGAGTGACACTGAACAGTCCACTGTCATTGTCTTCAAATAGCAGACTGCAAGAAAAAGAGAGGTACTTCTTATACCGCTGTAATGATGTTCACTACAAATGGTGGATTGATGGGCATATAAACACTCATTATAAGACCATTTGAAGAAAAAAAAAAAGAATACAGATGCAGTTGTGCAAAAACAGTGTTTCTCTGACAAAATGCGTTTCTCATTTATTTGACATGATGACATCACTTACTGTGAGGATCGTGGCACCACCATCTCAGCCAGCGTTTCATATGTTTTATGCCAGTCATTGTATGCGATCCTGAAACAACAAAAGGAAGAGGTGGAGATAGTAAGATAGCATCTAATTGACCTTTTCTCCTGAATTATGCTGCCACAGGATTCTAATTCAATCATTTGCGTTCAGACGTGCTTGCAATACTTACTGCTATACCAGAGAAATAATACTCACTTTGGTACAACTACCAGCAGAGTGATGAGGTACTCTGAGTCAAGTACAAAGTCTTCCTTCTTGACTATGTCAGCCAGGCTCCTGGTCAGCAGGCTCCCCCTGGTGGCACATAACAGTGATAACATAACATGGATGTAACAGAGAGAAGGTGCCCAGGGTTTACAAAGCATTTCAGAGTCACAGTAACTTTTCAGACCATGCTGACACGGTCATGGACACATGGTCAGTGATCCATGAAGTTAGAGTGTGGCATTGTGGTGGGCACTTTTTTTGGCATCATTGGGCAAAAATTCCATTCGGATCTTTCTGCGTAATGTACTTCAAGTAGTCGGAGAGAAAACTAGACATCATTTTCAAAGAAAATTCTCTACAGAGGGAATGTGGGAATTTTCTTTTTTCTGTGAAAATGGATCTTTGGGGAAATCTAGCCTGTGACGGGAGACATTGGTCAATCACGGACATCACTTCAGGGACGTCGTTTCAGAGAGAGAGCCTTCCTATTGGCTGTTCTCTGCATACATTGCCCGTGACAGATATAGAGAGCGTTCCTATTGGCTGTTCTGTGCATGCATTTCCCGTGCTACTTCAAATTCTGGCGTTTTTTTGCACCCACTTTAATATATTTAGCTTAACCCTTGTTGGCCTTTCGGGTCAAAATTGAAAGTTCACTTTTTTTGGCGCTTCCCCCCCCCCCCCCGACGTTGTTGTCGCTTTTTTCCTGATGTTCTTAACAAGGTTTTACATGTTTTTTTCACTTTTTTTTCAACGCTTTTTTTATTCATGGTCAATAAACCTAATTTATGACATTATACTAGGGCTGTCAGCATTAACGCGTTAATCGCGATGCGATTAAGGGCCGAGCATAATGCGTTCATTTTTATTTTATTTATTTTTTTAAATCGTATTAATCGCATGCTGCCATTTATTAATTTATTTTCACCTCACTCAGCTTTGCGTCATGCCTAACAGACTACTATTTTGCCGTACTTCCTCTAACAGATCCTGCTGCTGCAGGAATAGCAATGCCGATTTCAGTGCCTCATTCTGGTGCCACTGATATGTCTGCTCTTCTCTCTGATGCTCTGAAACAGGCGATACAGGAAACACAAACACTGCTGCACGTGACGCTAGTTAACACTATACTCAACAGCAGCTAACGTTAGCCTACCGCTAGCTAGTTAACACTATACTCGACAGCAGTTAACGTTAGTCTACCGCTAGCTAGTAGCTGGATTAAACACGGTTACAATGCTGACAGCTAACGCTGAACGGTGTAAAGTTTGACTGTATTTCACTGTAGAGGATTCAACACCGGGATGTAACAATCTGCAGCGGCTGTTGTCGGAAAAACACAGACGGTGCGTTCAATGAAACTGGTAATTTACAGCCTCGTGGTGCATTCAAAGTTGTTGTTAAATGCCCTTTTCCCATCTGGTGGTTGTTTTTGTCATTCAACAGCTATTTACTAGTGAAATAAGTTATTGTTATAGTGATTACATAATTATTAAATCATTTAATTGTGACGATATGGCCTTAGCGATAAACAAGCCATTTTTTAATGTCACCAACTGTTTAGTACCCTTCTTTTTTAACTTTCTTAAAAAGTATCGGTTCAGGCACCATTAAGGCACCGGTACCGTTTTAGAAGTACCGCTTTAGCACTGGTATCCAAACCAAACAATACCCAACCCTAATATTGACTCTAGATTCAAATGTGTGACTAGATTAAATATATAATAAACAAATACAAATCTTAAAATCAAGTTCATAAAGTCACTTTCTTTGCATTCATTTGATTCCCAATCAAGATCCACTGGTAAGAATTGCTTTCCATTGTTAATATGTACTAAAAAACAGTTCTGAAATGCAAAATAGAATTTGAATCATGTGATAAAACATGCGATTAATCTTATAAATTTATATAGGCCTTAGTGGTCCCCTAATACTGTATCTGAAGTCTCTTTTATATAGACCTTAGTGGTCCCCTAATACTGTATCTGAAGTCTCTTTTATATAGACCTTAGTGGTCCCCTAATACTGTATCTGAAGTCTCTTTTATATAGACCTTAGTGGTCCCCTAATACTGTATCTGAAGTCTCTTTTATATAGACCTTAGTGGTCCCCTAATACTCTATCTGAAGTCTCTTTTATATAGACCTTAGTGGTCCCCTAATACTGTATCTGAAGTCTCTTTTATATAGACCTTAGTGGTCCCCTAATACTGTATCTGAAGTCTCTTTTATATAGACCTTAGTGGTCCCCTAATACTGTATCTGAAGTCTCTTTTATATAGACCTTAGTGGTCCCCTAATACTGTATCTGAAGTCTCTTTTATATAGACCTTAGTGGTCCCCTAATACTGTATCTGAAGTCTCTTTTATATAGACCTTAGTGGTCCCCTAATACTGTATCTGAAGTCTCTTTTATATAGACCTTAGTGGTCCCCTAATACTGTATCTGAATTCTCTTTTATATAGACCTTAGTGGTCCCCTAATACTGTATCTGAAGTCTCTTTTATATAGACCTTAGTGGTCCCCTAATACTATATCTGAAGTCTCTTTTATATAGACCTTAGTGGTCCCCTAATACTGTATCTGAAGTCTCTTTTATATAGACCTTAGTGGTCCCCTAATACTGTATCTGAAGTCTCTTTTATATAGACCTTAGTGGTCCCCTAATACTGTATCTGGTCTCTTTTATATAGACCTTAGTGGTCCCCTAATACTATATCTGAAGTCTCTTTTATATAGACCTTAGTGGTCCCCTAATACTGTATCTGAAGTCTCTTTTATATAGACCTCAGTGGTCCCCTAATACTGTATCTGAAGTCTCTTTTATATAGACCTTAGTGGTCCCCTAATACTGTATCTGAAGTCTCTTTCCCGAAATTCAGCCTTGGTGCAGAATTACAGCCACTAGAGCCAGTCCCACAATGAGCTTTCCTTAGGATGTGCCATTTCTGTGTCTGTAGCTTTAAATGCTATTGTGGAGGAGAGAGGGGGGGGGCAAGGTGGAGGGTGGGGGTGTGGCCTTGACCAACTGCCACTTTGCTCATTTGAAAGCCATGATGTCTCTCTCTCATGAGTGGGCCAAATTCTCTGGGGGGGCAAATCAGAGAAAGGGGAGGTAACCTTGCTCCTTATGACGTCATAAAGGGAAGATTCCAGATCGGCCCATCTGAGCTTTCATTTTCTCAAAGACAGAGCAGGATACCCAGGGCTCGGTTTACACCTATCACCATTTCTAGCCACTGGGGGACCATAGGCAGGCTGGGGGACTCCTATTAATGTTAAAAAACCTCATAAAAGTGAAATTTTCATGCCATGGGACCTTTAAGTCAAAATAAAAAAGATCAGAAAATATGAATAATTCTGACTAATAGTTAAGATCAGAGGATGTTCAGTGAATCACAGACTGGTTTATGTCAAAGTTTAGTCAGGATGCTGTTTTAAAACCTTTTAAAAAATGTTTTCAAATGCTATAAAATTGAATAAAACGCTCAAAATTCAATGGAAGTTATCATTAATTTTACATGTGTGGAACGTTGTATCCATATAACGTACATCCATGCATCAAAGTTAATTTTGGCCAAATTGGTTGAATGAAACCCAGATTTCTTTTATTGAAAAATGGTTCAAATTTGATTGGAGGACAACACAAGGGTTAAAGAAACTTTGATTAGAGTTTAAAAAGCCTGGTCTGGCTAGCTACATTACTTCTTGTTAAAACTCTTTAGCCCAAATGTAGAGTTAGCCGTGCATATTTGTGTGTGGATTACTTACGCATTTTTCCTTTCTAGGTTCTGCAGGTTTCCCTTCAGGTTGTTATAAGCTGATGCTCTAGTCTTCAAGTCATTGTCTATCTGGGTTACTTGCTGTAAAAGATTAAAAACATGGTTGAAATTATTTATAACTGACAATTAAAATACAGAGCACCGTAGAGTAACATACTGTAGATGTACAAAGGCTGGATGGAATTAGAGCTCTACCACTGACCGTTAGGCTAAAATAAATACAGACAATTTACAGAAATATCTGTAAATCATACATGCTGAATCCCCTTTTCATAACTAACTGAGAGACCTACCTTTGAGATGATTTCAGCGATGTTTTTAAGGGACTGTTTGATGGGATATTTTGCCATGTCCCATTGAAATCTTGTGATATAGGTGACAAGATCAACTGGAAAAAAGAACAACAGAGACCTGTCAGCCTATTATCCGCTTATTATGAGATTATAGAAAGACAAGAGTTGGGTAAAGTTACAATTTCATTATAGTGATTTCAGATCTGATCCATCAGATAGTTGTCAGTTGGCATTTGGATAGGATTGTAAAAAATATTTAGAACATCAGTTGAGACTTAAAGCAACGTTGCATAACTATTTCACCTTAAAGGCAGTGTATACAGCTATCCATATTTATGACAGCGGTGTAAAAGTGAATTACATATTGAAACTGTAGGGGGCGCTAAATCACTAAAAATACCAACACTACATAATGTTGCTTTAAGTTGAAGTTTGTTTGTATCATTATTGGCCAGTTGATCTTAATTTGCATTATCCCACAGCTTTTTTTTGGTACTAAATGTATCTGAACACAGTGTTGCAACCATCACTGTACCTCCGTTGGCCAGCAGGTTCTCCTGTACTTTGTCTCGACTGTCTTCCAGCACGTCAGCCATGTACTGAGCCACCTTCTTCACCACACTGTGAACAGCCAGGAGACATCAAAACACGCCACGCCAACACAAACTGCATGCACAAAGCAATCCCTGCACATGCTCACACGACCACCACGACCTCACACCCCAAATTTAACACAAACGTACACGCACATCAAAACCTTTCACATACTCCTGTTAAGGTCATTTCCTGTCAAGGCAATTTATAATATGGCAGCCTTGCAAAGTTCAGGGGTTTTTAACCAAACTGTTTCGCAGCACATCAAAGCCCAACAGAAGTGAAGCCAGGGAAAAAACTGAGAGCCAAGTCACATCTCATGCCTGAAGAGTTCACAAGAAAGTACATCTGCCACTTAGGTTTTCATTTTTGTCTAACTGTAAGACATTTTTATTGTTCATATAATGGCAAAAGACAACTAAATAACCCAAATAAAATAATCCAATGGAAAACGTCAATGAAAAGACGCATTAATGGGTACAATGTTGAAGAATTCAGTAGTTTAGGTATTCTTTATTCCCAGATATGCTGGATGGAAACTTCCAAAAAAGAAACTGGATTAGACAGGCTGTAGTCAGACGAGTGAAAGTGTGTTTCAAGGCTGGTCTTTCTCAAAGTCTTAGAAAAATCTACAAAGAGGCAAAGCAGAACTCAGGCAGCATTGTGTGAGATTTGGAGTTTTGGATGTCAATATTTCTAAAAGACTATAAGGGCGCTTTCACACCTATAGTTCGGTGGACTCGTTGCGATTCGGGGGTGAAGTTGCAACATTGTTGCATTTTTCATTTGGTTCAGTTTGCTTTCACACGGCACTTTGTCAAAGTCACCAAACACTCTAAACACACACACGCGGTTGAAACGGTTACTTGTTTATTGGACAGAATATCCGAAACTCGCCGACACTCCTGCTCTCAGAAATAATGGAGCAACACTACATTCATAACGTCTTGGGTTTTCTGGTTCTGCTTCAGTGTTTCTAATATTTTAGAAGAAGGAGAACAATGAGCAGCTGACAGACAGCGAGGGAAGGAGAGAGAGATGATGATGATGACACACAGATGACCAGTGATGTATGGTTAGAACAGCTTATGGATCTGAAAGTTATCATCCCTTAAATCATATACAAGTCCGTAAATTGTGTGCAAGGTTGAAATTGCAGGCTAGTAAATGCTCAGTTTTTGGTTCACTTCCTGTACTTGGGTCGGATCGCGTTCTCACCTGAAGTGAACCGAACTCTAGTTCACTTGGAAGCAAACCGAGACCCCCGTTTTTAAGCACCAGAGTTCGGATGAGCTTGTACACCGCCCCAAACGACCCGGACTATCCGACCAAACGCTCCAGGGTCCGTTTTAAACAGACCAAACGAGGTAGGTGTAACAGCAACCAAAATTACACTCAAACATACTTGCAGCACATAAGTCATTGGGTATAAATATGACTGCAGAAAGAGCTGCTGGTGTGTCACCCATCTGTAAATTGCCAAGTTTAGACTGCGAAGCCTGCTAGCCTCAAGCCCCTGAGAAATTCCTCAGTGTTACAAGGTAAGAGAAGGGATTAGGGAATGGTAAAGCAGCTACATCAGAGTCAGGAGTGCTGCACAGGTTAGGAGATTTTTTTCCCCATGCCCTTTAAAACAGTGTTAAACATGATTATGAGAGCCCTAATAAATAAAAATGTAATCAGTAAAACATTAATTCCTCAGAGAATAGCAATGTTGATTCCAAGTTAGAATACCACAGGCAGCATACCTTTCGACAAAGGAGTCTAATTTGGCCAGTTCATCCGACAGCCCAACCAAGACATCTAGTGTCCCCACCTGTTTTGGAACACAAAAAGGAAAACATCAGCACATTATGACTTTTGAGTCATCAGCAGGGCCACACAAAATCTGTGGATGCAGAATTTTCCTGCAGATTTCCACCGATTTAAAAATATATATTAATAAACTCAGAATGTTAACACATCTCCACCACAAGCAGAAATACAGTCCGCTAAATTCCGCAGATTTCCATTCTGGATCACCGCTGACAGCTGTGAAAAAAGTTTGGGCCTGGTCATCAGTCCTGAGATTTGTGTCGTTTTAAAGTGGGGTCAGCAGGGTTGTGTTTTAACAGTGACATCTGAGGTTCAGTCCAACTACAGTGACATCCAGGGGGCCCTATGTGCTTATGATGGCGCCTCTTTGTCCAGAGTCACTCATGCATTGCTAACAATTCCAGGAGAACATTACAGTGTGGCTGCCAGGTCAGCAGGGTTACTTCACCTTCAGCACAGAGAGGAACCGAACCAGACGAGCTGGGCTGCTCTGTGGACGAAAACTTCACCAAACCAACGCTTCAATATGCAGGCAACGGATCTGTGTAAAGACTGCTTCCCATATACACAATCAGCTTATTCTTGACAGTGGATATATATATATATATATATATATATATATATATATAAGGTGAGTGATTTTGATATTGGCCTACTTCCACATGTAAAACCCCCCTTACTTAAAAAAAATAGATGACAGATAACTATGAATCGTGCAAGAAAGAAATGATGTCCACATTTGACTAATTGAGTTGAGTCGATAGATTGATTACCGCAAAGTAATGGCTGTGTACTTCAGTATGGGAGAAAAAGTATGGGATTGTGACAAGCAGAGAAGCCCATGAATCCATGCTAACCTTGAGGTCTGGGATGTTGAACTTATGGTTGGTGGAGAGGTTGTTGGTACGTGTGGTGGCTGCCATCATTATGTCCCATGTTTGCTGGCAGGTCTTCTCTCCCGGTGCAGAGATCAACCAAAACTCTGTCATGGTTTACAGCACTGGTGCAGCTAGAGAAAACTGAGAGACAAAGTGAATTCAGACTCATGCGTGCTGTGTTATATACTACAGCTCAAATGTTAACATTAAGAAACACTGAGTATGTCTCTTTATCAACAGCACCGATTTGGCTACAGTACGGACCGTAAAGTACCGTTGTTGTGTTGACATAACGTTGCCTCCTGTCTTTAGCTAGCTACATTTTAGCTCCAGAAAGCTGTCGTGCTGTTGTCATGAAGGGTCCTGACACTGTTTACCCATGCTGTTTTCCACAAGCAAGCAAGCTAAAGACACCATGCTACACTAGCAACAGCAGCTCATTCAGTGTTTAAGTCCATTACAGGCTGAAGTTAGGTTTTCTGCCAACACTATCGTTATGTATTTTCATTCCCTTACGTTAACACAGCCATACACAATAATTGCACAGTACTGGATTGCATACAACCCGAAAATAAATGGTTATGATCGGGTAACATTCAGCAGGGATTAGCTACAGTTAGCCGCTTAGCTTTTCTCACAACAAGGCAGGTTATTGCTATTGTTTAACAATTTCACTCACCTGTGAATACAACAACGTAGCCGTTAGCAGTGAAAACTATAGCTGTTAATAGCGTTTCTATGGCTTGATAATTGTCATAGTTTCCATTCAATACAGTTGGTGAGGTCTCCTGACAGCAGCATCAGAGTCAGCTGATCTGCCAGAGAGAAACCGGAAGGCCTCACACACTCCCATAGACAGTATATAAGTATATAGCACATAGATATAGCATCATGCGCTGCTCACTGAGGGAACTCAGCAGCGACCACAGCTGGTGGACAGTGGGTACTGCAGGGAAAGGAACTGAAATCAGGACTGGGATTCTGTGGGATCCTGATCTCTGTGAGTGAGTTTGATGCTCAGGTTCAAGGACACTTCAGAAGGGCAGATGCTTGCGAACATATGCGATAGAAGCCAAGTCATTCAGATAAAGGAGGGTCTCAAAAACTAAGCTAACTGTGTCGTCATGATTGTATGATAAGTTATGTGTTATGTGATAACAGTACACAAATCCGTAACTTCCACGAATAAAGAGTTTATTTATTAGAATGGGGTAGACATTTCCATACCACAATACATTCTACAAAAACGTATTTAGGTAAGGCAACGTTCGTTAATTCGTGATATGGAATTTATCCAACTTTCCTGAATTACAAGATGTGATAGAGAACTCCACCCCAGACTTGAGCGTCAGTCAACATTCCAAGTGCAATGTTACCTTATTAGAGAAGGACACAGGCGATCTTGGATGCCAAGTCAGCAGCATTTGGGGCTTTAGCGTTACTAAATTTGGAAAATCCAGGTCAGGTTTCCTGACTTTGGGTGTCTCCTGCAAAGAATCTGAGGAAAACGCCCCCAAAGGGACATGTTTATAGTTCAGTGGGTCTGGGGTTCATTGTTTGGGACACAATGGTTGGTCTGCCTGGAGCCAACCCCCGACATCAAACGGCAGGTTGAGTTTGCCCATGGCTGGCTAGAGGCCAGTCTGCCGGGATGTTATCAGCACACACACACACACACACACACACACACACACACACACACACACACACACACACACACACACACACGCCATAATCAGTCAGTCAGTCTGCACAACGCACTGCTGAGAGTCTGGTGTGTGATCTCTTCGTGTTCAATAAGAGAGAAAAGTGTTGTAGTAATAAATAACATTGAATGGAAAAATAACTATTTGCAAGCATAATGCCATCCCCTCTCACACATACCATTCAACATTGTGTCCTTGCATGGACTCCTCCTTTGGAAACCATCACAGCTTCTGACACACATGTTAGCACAGATTTGTCTCAGAGTTGTGTTTATGATTACTGAATAAGACCTGGAATTATTAGCATGGAATAGAAGTGTTATAATAGCTAATATATATTAAAACTGTTGTAATAGGCATACTACAAAGACAACACAAATTTTGTTGTTGGATTGTTGGACTCGAGCATTCCAGGAATAAAGGTCCAACTGCTTTGAATACACTGTGTACATCACCTGTTAAATTGTAACCTACCTGTCCTCAGTTCCTGGACTACAGTGACCTACTGCTTTTAGAAATGCAAGCCTGCTCACATAGACACATAGCCTAAATGATGGCTATTTTCATCAGCCTTGATGCTATTGTTTTCACCATGTGTGCGTGTGTGTCATCATGGCAACGGAACTACCACAGAGACAGTTTTCAGTACTTTGTAAGGTGTTTATGTCTGCGGCCGGATTTTTTTTGGGGGCGTTTTAGGCCTTTATTTGATAGGAGAGCTAAAGACATGAAAGGGGAGAGAGAGGGGAAATGACATGCAGCAAAGGGCCGTAGGTTGCTAAGGCAAGGACTAAGCCTCTGTACATGGGGCTCACACTTAACCAGGTGAGCTACCCAAGTGCCCTTGCGACCAGATTTTGTCGTCGTGATAGCATCACAACCGTGCAAGATACAGACCCACACAACTTTACAGGTGTGTAGGCCTAGTTGAGATTAAAATGAAGGCCAAGTTAAAAAAAAAAATTGGTGTGGTCCGAGCAAGGGCGCCGGAAGTAGGGGGGTAGAAAGTAGGGAAGTGGCCTTGGCCCCCCCACTTTAGGCCCCTGGCCTGATTTGGCATTCAGGTTGGTGTTATCCCATCACAAGATTGTCAGACAAGAAGACAGTCCCGATAAATATGTGTGCAGTCGGCAGTTTCTGTTACATATTGGAAGATCACCCATTCATGTCCATACGGTCCAGTGGAACAGCTACAGAAACTAAGGCTGTTGTGCCATTCCAGCCTACAACCAGTAAGAAACCAGAGTAAACAACACAATGCACCGGCCCCCCTCAGGGCTGCGTGCTCAGCCCACTCTTGTTCATCCTACTGACCTACGCCTGCTCTGCCAGGTCCAGCTCCAACCACATTATAAAATTTGCAACAGTGGTCTCATCACAAACGACGATGTTCAATACAGAGCAGAGGTGCAGCAATTGGCCAAGTGGTGTGTGATGTGGAGAAAACCAAGGGGATGGTTGTTGATTTCAGGAAAAGACAGTGTGCACACCCCACTGACCATCAATGGCACTGTTGTTGAAAAGGTCAACAGCACCAGAATCAGAATCAGAAAGCCTTCATAAATAGACAAACATAAAAGTATTTAAAGTGCAGCAAGTGCTTAGGGTATTGTAAAATAGCAGTAATTACCAATTTCCTGGGGGTGCACATTGCAGATGACCTAGTCTCCCAGACCTTCCTCCACAGCGCTGCGGAGGAGGGTCTGGCTAGTCCACACAGCATTCCGACTTGGGAGAAAAACATGCTCTGGTTTATTGGCATTTCTTTAAACCAATCACAATCTTCATGGGCGGCGCTTAGCACCGGGCAGAGCCACGGTGCCGCTGGAAAATAGCCTCAGGAAGGAACTTGTTTTGGTGGAACATGTATACGTTCAAAAGTAGTTTTAGTCGTGCGAGAGAAAACTCAGATTGGACAGATAGTCTAGCTAGCTGTCTGGATTTACCCTGCAGAGTTCTGAGGAGCAGTTAACCATAGTCCTCATAAATCCACCGGAGGTTAGAATTCCAACACTAATAAAGTGGGAAGTAACGGACATCTGGCCGAAAAGAGTAAAATCCAGCAGAATTTCCAGCGGCAATGGAGAAATCCCGGAAGTGGAACATGGATATAGACTACCGATGACCTGAACTGGTCCATCAACATCACAGCCATCACCAAGAAAGCCCAGCAACGCCTCCCTTCCTGCAGCGACTGAAAACAAGTAAACTCTCCTCCATCCACAATGACGACATACTACAGAGGAACCATTGAGAGCGTCTTAACAGATGCATCACTGTCTGGTATAGGAACTGTTCAGCCACCGACCGCAGGCCCCTACAGAAAAAAGTCAGAGCAGCAGAAAAGATCACATGTGTCTCGTTCCCCTGCATAGCCAACATATACAAAAACAGATGTGTCTGTAAGGCCACAAACATACTGACTGACCCGTCCCACCCATCCCACCACCTCTTCACACTCTTGCTGTCTGGTAGGAGGCTCCACAGCATCAGGGCAAGAGCCAACAGACAATTGTTTCTTCCCCCAAGCCATCAGAGCCCTGAACTCTGTTCAAATGCTGCCACCCATCGCTCCCTCCACTTGAGATGACACACACATATAATGTGTACATATACATACATATGTACATGTAAATTAGGGGTGTTGAAATTAATCATTGCATTCATGCATCGCGATGCGGACGCGGATGATTCTGCATTGATGCAGTGACAGACAATAATCGGTTATTGCCTACTGATGTTGCTTGCTCATTTTCTGTTTGCTTTTGCCTTTTGTCTGTTGTGTGCTGTGTTCAGACTCCGCCACGTTCAGGAAGTGTCCTTTATAAGAGTAGATGCAATAAAAATGGGAGTTCATCTTACTGCTTGAATTTGTTGATGAAAACCATGTGTAGCAATAAATAATAAATCTGAGGATGTGGCGCATGGTAATGCATGGTGATGCATGGTGATGCATCAGGATATCGAATTGTATCGAATCGTTGACAGGATAATCGTAATCAAATTGAATCGTGACACCAGTGAAGATTCACACCCCTAATGTAAACGCTCTAGCACTTCCAATGTGTATCATCGCACACAGGTACCATATATTGTACAGTACACGTCACAACAGCACTTTTTTTTTAATGGTTTTACTATTTAATGCTGCCCCTTTTTTTGTACGTGTAACATACCATGGTCTATGGAGAATGATATCTCACTTCCATGTATGCCTAGTGTGTGCTATGGTAGTGACAATGAAACAAATTCTGATTCTGCATGTCCACACACATATGCAGACACAACATCAGTGGGCTTTCTCCAACATGATTTAAATGCAGGTTATCTTACAAAGCATAATGTACAATGGCAAGACTTAGTGTCAACATTTAGTTTTACTGATGTGGTCTTCCTGATGGAGATGTTCTTAGAAACAATGTACTTTTACAGTAAACCACAAATGATGAACTCAACTACTGTTACTGGCACAGAGCTATGTTATGAACGTATTCTGCAATCTATCTTGGCAAAAAGGAAACAAGGGTGAAATGTGCATCATTTTTTGAGATTGTGTTATTGTCTGGCAATCATGGTATATCTTGTTGAATCCCTCCACCACTTTGATACTATTGTTGAAAATGACATGTCCTGGGAAAGCCCATAGATAGCTACTTCCTTTTTAGGTGGCATATTGTACAACCAAAAATTACTTTTTACAACACATTTTTGGGTGTGTCAAAGGTTGCACTGAATTTTCATAAATGTACAGTATGTTGACAGAAAACGTGACATTCACTAGCATTCTTGGATCAGGTTCTTTAATGAGTTGTCTTGTTTGTATATTTGTAATATTTCTGCAGCCAGTTGCTTTATATTTCCCTGCTTAACATTCAGATCAGTGTGAGGGAAAGTTTGTTTGGAGTTCCTTTTACTTGGCAACATTCTTTGGCAAGAAATGCTGCTGAGTGACTTAACAACACATACAACAACATCTGTTGCGTAAGACCAATTCATGTTGGTTTAAACCAGTCCCTCATGTCCGTGTAATGAACAAGTTATTATTATTATTATTATTATTATTATTTAAATATGCAGAGGTACTGTAGATTTAAATATGTGTTATCTGATTGATTCCGTTAACATGTATTATTTTGTGTTCATAACATTAATTGCATGCTTAAAACCGAGAGGATAATCAGTTTTTTGGTTGAAGGTGCTTTACTGTTATTATCTTTTTATTGTCGGAATATGTTGTTTATTCCTCTCTGACTGGAGACTTTTGGTCAGTCAGGGTTCATCTATGCTGGCTCTTTCTAAGTCTGTGTGTTGATGTCATCTATTTGTAATGTTTGCAAACAAGAATTCCTGCTGCACAATGCAGCCACTGGAGTATTTGCCCTCACAGTGGGTGGTGCACATGTCTCGCTGTCCCATATACCCAATGGCTGCAATGGCTATTATGATCCAAACAATGGAAATGAAACATTGTGCTTTACTGGAAGTCACTTTAGATGCTATGTGTGATTAGACTTATATATACATAGTCTCGTTTAGGGTTGGAGAAAACTGGCACAGAGCATGGAACAGCTTTTGTGTTGCGAACCGAGGAAAAGACATTGCCTCTGCCGCCTTTACAATGGACTCTAAGCAATAGTTTTATTAGTGAAACAAATGCTGCTGTTGTTTATTTTTCTCTAAGGAGTGCTCAAAGCTCAGCTAACATGGAAGAATTATACGTTTTTTTGTGAATTCACAACTGTTTTGGGTTCAATTTTAGAATGTATATACAACATATAATCTCCAGAACGTCTGGATGGATTGAAACAAAAGGTCTGTTGAATCCTAATAAACTTGACACCATGGGGAGACCTCTAACTCACCCAGTAAGAGCGTGCGCCCCATGTTGGCTGAGTCCTTTGCAGCGGCCCAGGTTCGAATCCGACCTGTGGCCCTTTGCTGCGTGTCATCCCCCATCTCTCTTCCATCTTTCCTGTCTATCCACTGTCACTCTGAAATATAGGGAAAAAAGCCCCAAAAAATAATCTTGAAAAACTTGACACCATGCAGAACTTAGAAGTGAGAACATAATTGTTCCTGTATTCCAAGAATACATATTTTGGTGTGTGTTTGAAACCTTTAAAAACATATGATACCATTGAATTTATTGAGAGTTGTATTTAGATTGTATGCTTCGGTTTGTGATTGTTGAGACTAAGATGATGTCAGAATTTATATGGAGTCGAAACCGACGCAGAGAAAATACTTCCCGTCTTTTACTGGGTCCAGACTGCAAAGTGGATCGCATCACTCCAGTTCTGAACTGGCTTCCTGTCTGTCAAACTGAATGGTTTAGGGCCCAGATTTTTTTATCTGCTGCTATGAACCATCCAGACCTCTCAGCTCGTCTGGGACAGGTCTGCTTTCTGTCCTGACAGTCAGAACTAATCATGGAGAAGCAGCGTTCATTTTTCATGCACCACATATCTGGAACAAACTCCCAGAAAGCTGCAGGTCCACCGCAACTGTCAGTTCTTTTAAATCAAAGCTGAAAACTTTCCTGTTTGACCCTGACTTTTATTAAATCAAAAATGTATTGGCCTAGTGTCATACTCGGCACTGTAAATGGTGTTCTTTTTGAAGAATTTATTGAAGGATAGCCCCTTGAGATGAACCATCTCTTCTCTTATTATATTTTAGTTTGTTTTGATTTTCTATTCTCTTTAATTTATGTTTTAATTGTTTTTATTTGTTCTTTAATGTTGTATGTTAAGCACTTTGAATTGCCTTGTTGCTGAAATGTGCTTTATAACTAAACTTGCCATGCCTTGTCTTCTGTTTAGCTAAGCTTTCCATGTCTCCCTCCTCCTCCTTGAGGAGGGAGACATGCAAATGTATCTCCTTGGGGAAAGAAAACTTGCCCCAGACCCTGCATTTTCAGAAGCAGGCACAACTCCTCAAGTCACAACAACAAAAGCAAAGGGACAGGACAATCCAAGTTTGAGCTTGAACTTTGGGCAAAATACATGCATTACTGGTGGGACTGGTGCTTTACAGCTGTTGATTTGGCCACAGAGAAAAAGAGGATTCTGTAAAACTTGATTGGATAGCATTTTGTCCTTATTACTGAGCCATGGGAAACACAATGAAGACATAACACAGGTAATTCTTGGAAAATTTGACACTGGCCCGTTTAATATACAGTATGTGGGCCTATAGGTTATTATAGATATACTGTAGCTTACAAGATGTGATTGCATTGCTGAAGTGGAATATTTCTGCGTAATATTGAAAATTGGACGAAAAAAATATAACAGCATAAGTTCCTCGCATAGACCATCACCATTATTATTATTATTATTATTATTATTATTATTATTATTATTATTATTATTATATAACTGTTGTTGTTGTTAAAATTAGTAATACTATTGTTATTGCAAATTATTGGTTAGGGTTAATTTGTGTAGTAATTTATGTCGTTGACATGGACACATGTCATTATCGTGTTATAAAACTACGGTCTACGGTTATACGGCCATATACTGTGTAAAAAAAAAGGCTTTGACAGTTCTTAACTCCGCCCATCTAAAATGCGTCAAAATCCCCACACTTAAGTACAATCAGACCGGAACGTTTGTTTATATAATGTGCCATTGTTAAAGATGAATGAACATTTCCTGAAAAATACATTTATCAGATTGATATTTCGGGCAATATGTTTACAATTTCTCATTGGTGCTTTGCTTTACTCAAAAAAACGTTGCAATATGTCATTATGTGGGTTTTATTTTGATATTTTAACCGGATATCTTACTGTTAATTTTGGTGAAATGTTACTTGACGTGTCGCTCTGCACCCTGCACGCCTCGACCTCCACTGTTGGCTTCCGCTCGGTCGTAACAAATAATCCGTACTAGCTTCCATCGACAAAACGCTGAACGATAATAACTCGACCTTATCCACCACGTCCATGGAAGTGATATTTTTCTCTTCTAGTAACCCCACCACTCTTTAAAAATTCCGCCTAAAAAGAAAAAGCGTTATGTCCCTTCTTTTCGGATTTCAGCAGACGTAAGTAACATTAGCTAACCTAGCTAGCTAACGTTAAACGCGCTGTTAGCTTGCTCATTAGCATGTTGTTAAATTAACCGGGTAATTTAGCGTAAGTTTGCCAATAAGATGTTAAATATAACGTAATAGTTAGTAGCATTATTACTGAAAAAATAGTAACATTGTTTGATAAACCATAAGTAACGTTTCATCGTATGTTGCCATATGGCATGTTGCTATGTAGCTAACGCTAGTATACTGTATGTATATAATATGTTTTATATCTATGGCTAACGCTAACACCCTATTCTACTGTTACCGATTAATGCAAAATGACCTAACAATAACAAGCTAGGTAGTTCACTGTCAGAAATATTAAATGTGGTTTTTAATTGGTAGCAGGCCGCTTGCTATTTGGCCAATCACGCCGGACAATAGTAAAAAAATTGTTTGTTTTTTTAATTGAAAACCGCTAACTTCAACATAATTTCAGTTTCCTTTATTACGTACCATAGCTAGCTCAAACTAGCAAATGGTAACAGTTTAACATTAACTAACAGCAATTACAGGAAGTATGCATCCCATACAAAGTACACCATGACCATACCAATGTGTAACTCCCATGCTCTCTTTCCATTGCCTTACATTCAACATTTTGCCTGCTCACTAATGTTTCCTCTACCACTTTCCAGACTTTTTAAAACACTGCAGAAATGTTAAGGTAGACTAGAGCATGTGTCAGTGGGGGAACAGTTGCTCTCCTGGTTAGAGGTTATTATTTTTCTGTCAGTGACTGATTCCTATGTGTCCTGTCCTCATCTGTGCTTTTGCAGGTGTACAACAACTATCCAGAGGATCTAGGGTCAGCTCTATACCGAGAGTCATTTGACTTCAACGCCGAGCCACCTTGGGATCCTAGCTGATAGTGGACGAGTTCATCCCAGGTGTCATCCATGTGAGTAAAATCGGTGTAAATTGAAGAATGAATGCATCCTAGTTGAATGTTTGACTGAGGATTTTTTCATAGTAGAAACATGTGCAACATAAAACATGTTTGCTTCTGCATTTGTGTATGTGTGTCTGTTTGAATGGATATGTATCAATTTGTATTAATGCATTGTGAGAAATAGTTTGACTGAAACTCTTTACAGAAGGAATAAAAAGACATATTATCATACTGCGTGTCCCAGATGAATCACAAACAGGCTATAGTTATTTTAGAGTTTGCATTTCAGATCTATTTTCAGCACTTCTATAACAGGACACTGTGTTCTGGACTGCTTTCATCTGCAGTAGATTTGACCTTGTTCAAATTTAGTTGTAATAAATGAAAACATTTATTTTGGTTAAATATATTAATGCTAACAGTGACTGCAATTTTGATGTAGTTCTTTCTGTAGCGTATTGTAAATAGAATGTTTTTTAACTGTACTAACTCTAGGACCTTATTAACGTCATCCTTTTCTAAAGGGAAATGTTATAAGTGACCTAGTTAAGCATAGTCTCAGTTACATAAAGACTTGGTTGATTTTTATAAGAAATTTTAGCGTTGAGCCATCTCCCAACCTTTTTTAACCTGTGTTCTGCAGAGGACTCAGTCATTTAAACCTCCACATCTTTTGTACAATTGCAACAATTTGTAAACAAATGTGTGTGTCGTAAACAGAGTAGAAGAGGCAGAGGTTGCAAACCTGAAACAAAACAAATTCACCTTGTCCAAAATGGAGAGATGTCTTCAGGAATTTAGTTCAGTTGGGCAAGTTTTATTGTTCTTTCATGCCAGCTAGTATTGGCCATGTTTCATGCTGTCCGAAGTGGTCCAGAGACCACGACAAGTTAATATAATATCTGGGACAGTGGAAACAGCGGAATCAGCCATGTGAGTTAGATGTTTGCCACGTCAGACCTTATTCAGCAAAGGCCTTTCCATATCCCATTTATTGCATCAACTCTTTTTGACAAAAGCCAATCTGTAATCCACCTCAAGTGAGCGTAAAAACTTCTTCACAGAATTAATGAAGTTTTATCAAATTTTGCCATTTCCATACAGTTTTTCTAATGCAATACTTCAAAATGTGCATAAAAATATGGTAATGGAAACACAGCTACAGTTGTCAGCAAAACGACAGGCTTTCTAATCACATTGTTTGTCTCCCTATTTGACCTCCCAAAGCTACAGCCGTGTCACAACTGGTCCAGTCCAGACTGCTGTGCCTCTGTGATGTATTATGCAACATTATTGAAAGTAAAGTTGTGATCTCAACGCTGCCAGTATTGTACCTTTTTTAATGCCATCAAAAAGAACTTTCACGGGTCACCAGCCCAGGGATTAATGGTGATTGTTGGAAGTAATTGATGGTAAAGTAAATGAACTCTGTGCCCCAGACTGTTTTCACAGCGGCTCTTTAGAAGAATAGGCCTCTTCCACAAAGCTATCGTAGACTGCTCTGATTGGATGCTCCCTGAAAATGACTTGTTTGATTGGGATCTCATCAGACAGGTTTAGGTTGCAGCTACCGAATAAACTACAAACGAGTTGGACAACATGAATTGATATGCCTTAATATCCAAATATGATTGACTTGTTTTGCTTTTCAAAATGCGTGTCTTATGTTGGCTTTTCTGATTTATTTGTACAGTTTGTTGCAGAAGTCTAGGACCCCAGGGGCTCGAGAGGGTGAGAGCAAGACCACTTTGGACTAGCCACGTTCTTTATGCCTGTCGGATTAGAAGAAAAGGGTTGAGAGGATGAAAGGAATCACTGATGAACCACAGTATTCTGTTGGCCTACTGGAGGGAGGCACAGCCCTCTGTGACGTGATTGACAATCACATTTATGAACAAACTCTGGTAAGGGGTCTCACTGCAACAACATGTAATTTAGTTTATAAACCTGCATACTTATAAACCTGAATTTCTTACTGTGTTCGAATGTTCAAAAGTGTTATTGTATTGCCTTGTTTACTACATGTGGTAAAGTCACATAGAGACACACTTTTGCGAAGTCTTGCACTGTGTATTTTTTCTGATTTATTCACATGTATGTATCCTTTTTCCTCAGTCTGAGAAGAATGCATTCTTTGTAGCAGACCTGGGAATTATAATGAGGCAGTATGTTTGCTGGCGAACCCACATGGCCCAAATTCGACCCTACTATGCTGTCAGATGCAACAGCAGTCCAGCTGTTATTGAAGTTCTTGCTGCCCTCGGCACTGGATTTATTTGTACTAACAAGGTACTCTCTCACAAACTGTCACTGTTAGTTCAAGTTTCTCCACAAAATATAATCAAGAGTTGCAGTATGCACTGTTTAGGCTCAGTCTTGCACATTGAGCAGAAAATTGCTTAATTGACAAGTGTTTAAGAGTTGAAACTACTTATTTTTCATGGTAACACATTTGCTCCAGTAATGTACTAGGGGTGGGGGGAAAAATTGCTACAGCATAGTATTGTGATATTTTTCCGTGGCAATACTGTATCGATACACAGACGCCGATTATCAATATTTTATAATATATGTGTTGGTCAGTTTGTCTGCTTGACAATCCCATTTTGCAGCAATACAATTCAAGTGAGATGAACAAACAGAGAAATGTATCTTTTCAGATAAAACAGATGTTGACAAAGTTTCCTTTTTGGGACATCATTTGAAATGGGGAAAAAATTGAAGTTGAAAAAAACGTCATAAATTGCAATATATCGCAGAATATTGCAATATGTTTAAAATTGCAATACTATTGTATCGTGACATAAGTATCGTGATGATATCGTATCGTGAGGCCTCTGGTGATTCCCACCCCTATAATGTACCATGTCTTTCTCTACCAGAGCAAGTACTAGTACATTTATTATTAATTATATTGCACATATCTTGGTCCACAATCTGTAGAATAGACATAGTCAAGTGGTTAGTGTACATCAGTGCCTTTTTACTCATGTTTATTTTATATATATATATATATATATATATATATATATATATATATATATATATATATATATATATATATATATATATATATTCCATAGTAAACCATGCAGGATGGACATGGTATGATGAAATGTCTGTTGACTAGCCCACAGCACACAGTATATTAATGGTATTTTGTTCTGTTTTGTCCCTTTCTATTTTAGTCTGAGCTTGAGCTGGTCCAGAGCCATGGTATTCCCTCTGAGGATATCATCTACAGCGGTGTTTGCAAACAAGTCTCCCAGATTAAATATGCTGCTAAGAATGGCATTGACCTCCTGGTTTGTGATAATGAAGCAGAGCTACGCAAGATTTCTCGCTGCCACCCCAATGCCAAGTAAGTGCTTCATAAGTATTGCGCTATTTCAACATTAGCACAAGTAAATTAGTTTTTCATTAGCTCTATCTTACAGGATTTCACCTGAGATACAGTATGTTGTTTCCCATCTCCTGGCATATTGGGATTGATTGCCAACGAGAAAAGTATTTATATCAAATCAAGCTTTATAAAATAATTTAATAATAATAATAATTTGGTCTCAGCTGCAGATATTTTGTCAATTAATGTGCTAGCTTGTCAACTCATTCTAGTTGTGTACTACTTTTATTTAAGTCGTGGTTTCTTTTTCTTAGCAAACCAGTAACGCAGACCCTTTAATTTAATTCAGGCTGCTGCTACAGGTTTCAACAGAAGCATCTAGCCAGGACGATGACGTAAGCATGACATTTGGCTGTTCCCTCAAGGACTGCAGGCATCTGTTGGAGAGGGCTAAGGAGTTGGGTGTGCAGGTGGTTGGGGTCAGGTGAGGCCTTCAAAAATGCACTGTTTCTGGTTACGAAGCACTTTGAAGAAACACACAGATATTGATAAAACAGGTCGCTCAAATCAAGCAATCTGATTTGGTTCATACTCATGGTATAATGGCAACACACAACGGCTATGACATCTAATTCCTTTGAAAAATAAGTATCACTCCGCGTCTTGAAAAAAAGTTACCTAGCAAATTGGAAACATTTTAAGGTCAACTTCAACCTCCTTGGTGGCCTAACTATGGAGTAGTAGACTGAGCAGTACCCATCTCTAAGGACGGAGCGGGGAAGCAGACGCCTGCCAAGATCCGCCGCAGGGGGAAGCCAACACCGCTCATCTGCACACACTGCCATGACACAGCTAGTTTCAAATCGGCAAAGTATCTCTTTTGAGTGCACTCTATAGTTAGAATATTTTTACCGCTTTACCTTGCCGTCAGACAGCCCTTACTGATTGTGAACTGAAGCCATTATCTCTGCTCTCCTCAAAGCCACCAGACTCCATTGACACAAACGGTAATTTTACCTCACAAAACACGGGAGTTGCTGGTCTACCGCTGCCTCGATCGGTTAGTTTGTTAGTGTTATTTTGTGACTTTGGTGAACCCGAACTAACCCTTTAGCGTAAATCAAAAGAAATAGCCTATGCTAGCTTCTAGTTCAGGCTAACGTTTCATATGCTCCATAGCAACCGCCTCGGTATGTGCAGGCCAGGAGGCCTATTTTATTGTGAACATTATTATTATTAATAAATGTGTTAAAATGGGAATGTGACTATAACTTTCATATTACCTTAGTTGATGACCGTTAAATAAAAACAATAGCTCAAGCTTCAAGCCTTGACACGTTGTGATTATATCATAGTTTAAGGGCGTTGTTCGTCCCAGCGTGAAGCACAACATACCACAGCCTGTCGAGAGCTTAAGTAGAAGGACCACAGCAGCTCTTTTTACCTCAGCTTTCTTTTGAGCAAATGATGTAGTCCAACCTGCTCTAGGATACAAGTTGACCTCCTTGTGAAGGTGTCAAAGTTTGACCATTAACTTCTCCTTTTTCCTCCCCACAGGTCTCACATTTCCAGCTCCTGCGAGGATGACCAGATGTATGTTCATGCCATATCTGATGCCCGTTGTGTCTTTGACATGGCAGTAAGTATTGTTAAATAGTGTGATGTTGCTAGTTGCACTGTTTAGTTCTGGGACTAGCATTTCCATTGGTTTCTATCACAAACTGTTAATGTTTTGGACACTGTGTGACAGCTTGAGAAACACTCAGTGCTTTAGTAATCACTTGTGTTTTTGGTTGCACATTTACAAGCCTTTGTCTGCCTCAGGAGGAAATTGGCTTCAACATGAAAATCCTGGACATTGGAGGTGGCTTCAGTGGCTCTGAGACTCAGCTGGAACAGGTCAGTATCTTATCTGCTTTTTACATCATACTAATTAAGGACACACTGGTCACTATAACAATACTGGCACAATAAAGGTGCACTGCAAGCATACCAGTATGTCACATGTACTGTATTTAAATTGCATTATTTTGAAATGGTGACGAGAAAAGATATCTGTTATATTTTTCGTTTATCAACTCAGTGAACGGCATGTCATCTGTTTGCTTAGTGGGCATTCACACAGCCTGTGTCGGCCGTCAAACGGTGTGGCAGAAACGCATGTCTTTCCATTCATTTTGAATGGGGGTAGGGCTATTAGGCTGCGGCAGGGGGGGTCACGCAAAAAAGAAAACGCAGCCGGCCTGCAGCGAAATGTTGAGAACTCAACTTTTGGAGAAACGCAACCCTACGTCACGCTGCAGTGGCCAATCATGTAACCGGCGGTCAGACTCGTTCTTGAGGCAGTGTGAGAGTCCCGTACAGTAAACGGGAAGCATCACTGCCTCTATCGCTGCCACAAGAAAGTTTTAAAACTCCAAACACAAGCACTGAACTGCCCGGGAGTTTGTGGAACAGCTGAATGTTTGCCAAACAAAGCACAGGCGATCTGTCTCGTTTGTCTCTTTGCTTTCTTTCTCCGTAAATGAAGCTGCCTTCAAGTGCGGTCTGAAATGTCGAGATCTCTAAACGATGTGACGGAAACCAGTAGTTGTGAAAAAAAGTCCACGTGCTACATTGGTGGGTTAAAGAACACAACAGACGTCACACAAATGGGCCGTTTTATTGACACTCCCCCTGCAACACAACCCTGCAGCAAATCGCCGGATTGTTGTTTCCCTGTCTGAACGCAGCCTTATTCAGCCATTAATACTGGCCCTCCCCCAGTATGGTGGCCCACTCGTATCATTACAATAGTATGAAAAACAATGGATCATTATCATCAAATATTAAAAAAATGTATGGTGGTGTAAATAATACATCATGCCGCCCAGTCTTAGGACACTGTAGTCAGTGCTATTTCCAGTAGTGAGAGGCCTGATTTAAACCACTCTTCAAAGGTCGACAGCTCTATTAGATATAAAAACACTTACAAGTGACAAGTGACACATTTTGGTTCCTAATTTTTACCACTGCCATCTATTTTGCAGATCAGTAGTGCAGTCATGTCTATGGTGGATCTATACTTCCCTCCTTCTACTGGAGTTTTTATCATTGCTGAGCCTGGAAGCTTCTTTGTGTCCTCTGCTTTCACGCTGGCTGTGAACGTCATCTCCAAGGAGGTGGTGGCCCGTGATCGCCAGGACCAGGCACATGGTCAGTGGCATTATGTTCACTTGAGGGTATACAGTATATTAATGAGATATTAAAGCTTTTTCAAGATTATTTTGGGGCATGTTAGGCCTTTATTTGTATAGGACAGCTTAGACTTGAAAGGGGATAGAGAAGGGGGAATGACATGCAGCAAAGGTCGGAGTCAAACCCGCGGCTGCTGCGTCGAGGAGTAAGCCTCTATAAATAGATGCCCTCTACCAGGTGACCTTATTAAAGCTTATTTTAATGACTGTGTCTAAAATGTTTAAGCCTGACTTTACATGGTGCATTTTGCTCGCCTCAACAATCTAATACAGTATACTGTAGGACCATGAGGAGGACTGCAATTTGGAATGTCAATGAATTGGCAACATAACAATTGTAAAAATGTAATGCAACTGTTCTATGAAAGATGCATCATGTAAAGTTAACAGCCAAAGAGAACTACGCAAATTTGTAATTTACAAATCGTAATACATATAAGAAAATATAAACAGCCATTTTAAAAATGAATCTATTACACCAGAGATGGGGGATTCGAGTTTGAGACTCAGACTCCAAACGCCCTTAAGTTAATCACACAGTGTCTTCAGATTTGACTTTAGACTTGTCTTCAAAAGACTTGAGATTCGACTCAGACTCAAGATGAGGGACTCGTGAACCATCTTTATTTTTAGGAAACGTCTGATGAGCTGAATGTTATTCCCCTTCCTGTGTAACCTATAACCTTCCTACGTAACACGTAACGTATCTGCTGCACGCGGCCACATGAGAGAGGACGACAAGCATGTCGACTGCACCGGCAGCTGCTGTGCCATTCATCAGAAGCTTTGGTTTAAATCTTCAGACAACAAAGCCCAAACAAAATAAATGCTGAATCCAAAATATGTGGTATCAATATAAATCATTCTGGCTCAACCACATCTCATTATTTAATCAGGCACCTGAGAACACACCCTGATAGGTGTGGCAGTAGCTCAGTCTGGAGGTAGTTGGGTTAGGAACCGGAGGGTCGCATGGTTCCTAAGTCCCCATGTGGACCATAGTGTGGTGGTGGACTGGTAGCTGGAGAAGTGCCAGATGGGCACTGCCAAGGTGCTCTTGAGCAAGGCACCGAACCCCCAACTGCTCGGAGTGCCTGTCCATTGACAGCTGCAGCCCCCTCACTCTGACATCTCTCCATTAGTGCATGTATAGGTACTCAGCATGTGTGTGTAATTCAGGCTGCGATATTACAAATCCCACTATGGCCACGCCAAGACCCGCCCTTCAATAGCATTTATTGGCCAGGCGTCCATGCTTACGCAAGGTAACGTAACCCCATTTGTACAGGTCCTATCCCCTGACCAATCGGCTATCCTAACCTTAACCACACGAGGTCAAATGCCTAACCCCAACCAATAGAGCTGCTTCGTAGGGCGGGTCTTGGCGTGGCCATAGTGGGATTTGTAATTTCGCATTCAGGCCTGTGTGTAATGTGTATAATAACAGAGTGAAAACATGTAATTTCTCTTGCGGGATTAATAAAGTATAAATTATTATTATTATTATTATTATTATTATTATTATTATTATGACAGGTTAGCAAACATGTTTAGCTCAGCATTTGCCATCTAACGTTCCTGCTTTAGCTAGGAGCTTAGGGAGGTTAACTCATCCGCTAGATGTTGTGGAGACGAGTGAGCGTTTGCTTGTTTGCCAAACTTGTGGTAGTAGATTTACGTAATCATTTACGTCCCGCTGGCTGCAATGCTTTTTAAATAGCTATGCAGTGTTCTAAGCAGCCTGGATGGAACGCAGCAAGTGATACAGCACTCATTATAACCACGAGAGACTTGGACTCGAGCTCAAAGACGTGAGACTTGACTTGGACTCAAGCTCAGAGACTTGTGAGTATCTCTGCATTACACTCTAAAAGATTTTTGTCTACCATCTCTCTGACCAGATGATCCATCTCCCAACGATGAGCCAGAGTTCCAGTACTACATGAAGGAGGGAGTGTATGGATCATTTGCCAGCAAACTCTCTGAAACACTGATTCCTGCTCCATCTGTTCATAAGGTGAGTCTCAACGATTCTCAATGGTTCAGTATGTAACAGCTAATCCTCTTCTCTGTTGTTCTCAATATTTATAAAAAAAAATCTTTTATTAAATACACATTTGTGAGTCATACATCACATCCTAAAAAATAATCATCTATACTTATTTAATCAATGGGGAAGACTCATTTTAATAGGCTAATACACTTTTCATCATAATTAATCAGATATTTTATTGTTGTGCTCATATTGCCTTTAACCTGAGGAATGTACTGATGATGGAATACCAAACACACAAGGGTAAAGGTTGGGAGTCAGGACTTGTGAACGTGCTTGAGTTAAGAGATGTAGAATAGAATCACAATGTTTTTATAATTTTATGGGATTTATGTATTGAGTTGTGCAGCTTATAATAAAGCCATTTCCATCCCCTTGTGTGCATAATACTACGTGCCAAAAAGTGATTGCTGTTTACCCTACATGCAAATGATGAAATGAATTGTACACAAACACGTGGTAGATGAACACCCAGGCTCTTGGGCTCTCCAACACGTTGTTTTGTTGCCGGCGGTTACGTACCTTTCTCCAGCCGTTGTGCGTGCTGTAGTGGCTTCCCCAGCAGGCTGAGCCGGGCTCCCTGCTTCCCCCGCCCGGTCCACATCGCTACCTGGACGTGTGACAGCTAAACAAAAAAAGGGGGACACGCCCAGTCTCTAGATGTGCCACAGACGAGCGTGCATGATTGAACCGTTCTTACAGTAAGATTAAGTTGTGGGGAAAAAAAATACTAGGACCCAAGCAATCGGCCCGTTCCCAACAGGCATGCACTCCAAACGGGCACTGCACTAGTTTAGGTATATAGGCCAGGGGTTTCATTAGCATAGGATGATGTGTGCTTAACTGGCTATGACTAGATCTGGCAACCCAAACCAAATCCTGTTGAATAAGTCAAGTTCTGAACAAAGCTCTCCTCTCTAGTTCATGAAGATTGTTGTGTGTTAGATCACTAAATAAATGTAATGAATACATAAACCATACATGGGTGCTCTGTGTGTTATTAGAACCCATCCCTGGATGCTCCAGTGTTCAGCAGCAGCCTGTGGGGTCCCTCTGGGGATGACCTGGACCAGGTAGTGGAGCACTGTCTGTTGCCTGAGCTCAACATCGGAGACTGGCTCACGTTCTCTCAAGCTGGGGCCTACAGCATGGGTCAGCCACTCTGCACTGCCACGGACTCCCCACCACCCCCTGTATACTATGTCATCTCCTCTAGAGACTGGTAAGGAACTCAGTGGTGAAGTATTTTCAAATTTGGAGTGTGTTGCAAAATCCACAGATTTAAAGAAACCGTAAGAATGTTTTCTGTGCAAAAATGTGCAGATTTTGTCCTTGACTGTTTATTTCCCCCCACCAGGTTTGAGATGCAGGACACCGGTGTCACCCATGAGGCTACGTTGAAGAACTTCTCTTTAGTCCCTTATTTCCTCAATTCCTGCCAAACAGAGGCTGCTCGGTCTGTCCCAGCTTAGCAATCATCTGACTAGGAAGACTTTTAACTTTCCTTTACTGTTTGCTGCTGCTATCTTCCTCTGGTCTACATTCCACTAGGAGGACCTGGACCGACAGATAATAGCTTGAATAGCTGGGACCAGACTTAATTCGTTTTAAATTGAATTTTACAAACCCCAGTATACAGTAAAGTAAATGATTATTATAAGATGTTAATTATTATGCAACAAAATGGATGACTCCTTTAAGAGATGCTTCCCTCCCTTTGCATTGGGCATCCCATGGAACTACAGTTTACACTCATACAGTAGACATTTAATAATTTGAAATGCTTATATTTGACAAATGTATTATCTATGTCTTCATTGCTGTTGCCAGTCTTGTACAGTAAGATATGTATCCCTGGGTGAAACAGTGTATTTAAATGGAAACAGATATTGTAGGGTGCTTTGCCACAAGATGTGTATTTATAATTTTAATTGGTTGTATAGTTTATTTTGTGTGATAACAGCTTGATTTCATTATTTCATTTCTAACATGTCCTCAGTGTTTTGATATGGAGGCTTGCATATGAAGGTGTGTTTACTCATCTGTTAGATGATGTAAATAAAGCCAGTGGGATCAATGTGCAGTGTCACCATGAAATCCACTCCTAGAAGAATGATTAGTGCAGTCTGCTCTGGTGTGGTTGAGAAGCTAATGGCTCAGTCTTCACCAGTAAAGTGGTGTTTCAGAGGTTTTCTAAAGTGCTGAGTCGCTTGCTCCCATACTAATGAAGGGCCGGCAGTTAACTGCTCTGGCACCACATAGCAAAGTAGGTTTATTAAACAGCATGTGCTGCAGATGGAAGAGGGAAGTGTTGATGGATTACAAATCAGCTAACATGGTTTGGGGGCTTTTTTTTTTTTTTTAAATATTTAAAATGCTAGAACCCATTTATTTTGCTGTTTCTATCACTATTTCTGTTGAATTTGAAAATATTTTTCAATTTTGGACTGTGTTGAAAGAATATTTTTTCCCCGATTGCAAGTAAAATTGCAAATTGTGTACAATATCTGTTAATTTGTCTCCCAATCTGTGTTCAAGGCATGATGAATTATCAGGTATTTGCCTGTTAATAACTTCTGTATCTGTGCTTGTCAACATGAAAAGTAATAAACACCTCATTGACTGGACTGTGAATCCCTGTGTCTGTTTCTTTTTTTGACCATTAATATTTCTAAAGTGAATATATATTGCACAGACCTACCTAAATAATTGATAATCATTTTTAAAAAATGGTTTCATCTCATGATTTAATCCAAATGTCATCTTGAATAATGTGATCAAAGGCTAACGGATTTGTTTTAAGAGGCTAAATTTCTCGAGTCAAAACCATCTAGGAACTTTTGAACAACAGTTGTGCTAAGTCTTCGTCACTACATGTAAAATAGGCAGGACAACACAGACGCTAAAAGAGATCTGGACATATTGGGGGGGGAAAAAACAAGAAAATACATGTGTTGAGGTTTAATAAAGAAATAAGTGTGCAAAATTGTTTTATAACAAATAGATTCTAGGAACAATATTAAACATTCTTTGGTCAAATAGCACTGAAAAGTGAATATGTTTAGCATTAAAGTGTTCCAAAATTTGGGAAGCCCTGGTAGCTCAACTGGTTGAGCGTGTGCCCCACGTACAAAGGCTCAGTCTTAAGCCGCAGCGGCCGCTAGTTTGATTCCGACCTGCGGCCCTTTGCTGCATGTCATTCCCTCCCTCTCTCCCCTTTCCTGTCTTCACCTGTCCATTCAAAATAAAGGACTAAAATGCCAAAACAAATCATCTTAAAGAATAAAATCTTGTAAAAATTGATTCACATAATAGTGGATATTTTCAGTGAAACAGTCTCATTAACTTGTTCAGATTCAACTATAATTATTAAGGAATAACAAAGCAGCAAAGACTTGCAACCTAATCTAGTTTTCAGTTCTGCATTGTTCAACTGTTAGGAGCTGACTGCTGACATGTAGAGATCAGGCACACGCTGTGCACTGTTGGAGGCTCACAAAGCCTCACTTTCTCACATTTTCACCGTTTTTACTTTGGTGTCTCATCAGGATGTCTCAGAGAGAGCTTGTTGAAGACAGACTTGAGTGTTGTGGAAGCAGTGAGGTCAGCAGACTGGGTGTCCAGCGGGGCGTCTTCCTCTCTGCTAGGTGTCGTCGGGCGTGCTTGGCGAGGTGGTCGCTACGCATGAAGCGGCTGAGGCACACGGGACAGGCAAACCTTTTCTCTCCCGTGTGGGTGCGTCGGTGGCGAGACAGCTCATCGGAGCGAGCGAATCGCCTCTCGCAGCCCTCCCACTTGCATTTGAAGGGCTTCTCACCTGTTGGAAAACGTTTGGAATTTAGTCCTACGAGGGTGATAAAAGGAACCGTTGTTTGATTTATCACACTTGTGTCATCTTGTTGCATATGATGCTGACCTTTGGCTGCTTTGTAAAATGTCTTTCAGTATCTAGAAAAGTGCACTTTAAAGGGTAACTTTGTTTTTTTTTCAACCTGGACCTAGTCTCGCATTGCCAGACCTTCCTTCACAACGCTGCGGAGGAAGGTCTGGCTAGTCCACACAACAACATTAGTGAATAGTAGAAAAGCGTGATCTGGTTTATTGGCATTTCTTTAAACCAATCACAATCGTCTTGGTTGCCGGACGCAGCAACGGTGCCTCTGGTAAATAGCCTCGGGAAGGAACTTGTTTTGGTGGAACATGTGCACTTAGGGAGGCAAGCTCTGGAATTAAAATGGCTGCCGAGTGTGTGATGAGAATTTTACTGAAAAAAAATGTATTTTGACTGTCGGTTCTATAGCTCGGAGGATGTTTCCCGAATTGACCAGAGTTTAGAATGCCAACACACAGAAAGCGGAAGGTGAGGGACATCTGGTGGAACCTCATATTTACTAACTAACTAACTAACTAACATATAGATTAACATTTTTTTTTTAATTCTTTAACAATAAAGGACCATGTTGGTTCCTCTTCCATGTGCATTGTATTTGCCATTCTTAGCACACAATTTGTGTTGTCCAGTAAACTGGGACTATAATTTGGGAGGATTGTACAATTTTAACAACATATCCTAATTGTACAATCCTCCCAAATTATAGTCTTAGGTCACTGGACCAGTAACTATCTAGTGTAAACTACTGTACATTTATATAACAACAGGGAGAGGACACCTAAATGGTTTTTCACCTTATATTCTGCTGGGGGGGAAATAACTGATGAATATACTCTGTTACATTCATGTTTACAGTGTGCATGGAATTTATCACTTAATTGTGTCCAGTGTCTTCAGTGTCTTTCTTTTCTATGTCCATATATATCATATCATATGTACAGAAGGAAACTCAGCCTCTGTAAAAAAATTTAAAAAAAACGTGAGAAAAAGCGTGGCAGATAATAGCGGACCAACTGGAATCCAGGTCCAGTATTAAGCAAGAAAACAAGCTGGAATGTAGTGGTAATGGGCAATTGCGCACCTTCAATTTACGTCCACAACAGTGCTTGTTTTTGCCGCTGACAGGCTCAGATTACTATTCTGTGTCTGATAACATTATGGAAAGAATCCCTACAAAACGCATATACTTTTTTAGGTGTCCTATATTTCTATATTAAAATCCTTCATCTCTTACCTGTGTGTGTCCTCATGTGGGCTTTGAGGTGGGAGCTCTTGAAGTAGGTTTTGCAGCAGTCCTCATGAGGACAAACATGACTGCGTACACGGGACACTTCTGCCTGCGGAGGCTTTTGTTTTAGCTCCAACATTGCATGACCGGGCGCGGGGGCGATGGCTGCTAGTTTGGTGCCACCAGGGGTCACCAGTGCTGGCTGGACGTAGAGTGTAGGAACAGCCGGCCGAGGGACGAGGAGCATTACGGGGCCTTTTGCCCCCTGACTCCCTAGGAGGATGACATGGGCAGGAGAAGCTGCTTGTGTTTGTGCCTGTTGTAGTGCAGTGGTGGCTGCTGATGGGATAGGTTTTAGGTGTTGCTTCTGGCTGTGAGCGGCTGTGACAGTGGAGGAAGGACAAGAGACAGGAAGAATCTGGCAGTAGACAGGCGCAGGAGAGACCCGGACAGAGGAAACAGCCTGAGATGTATTGGATTTATCATCCAGGCCTAAAAGACTCGTCTTGGTCCGACTTGCGTCAAGCACATTTGGCACAGTCACGGTAAAAGATTCCTGTGGCATGGCTGCATTAGAGTCAGACTGGATTCCAGAGCTCCCCTTGGACTCTCTACTGTTTAGTCCATATTCAGAGCTCAATTCTCTTTTAAAGTCTTTTGTGGGAACTTGAGTAAGTCCGTCTTCGCTGGAGACAGGATGGACATCACAGGAGCTGCGCTGGCCATCTGATGTGTGACGGATGACACTGGTGCAGTGGAACCGTTGCTGAGAAGCAGCAGTGTGTGTGTGCAGATGATTCGCTTCTATTGGCTGCCAGCTTGGACTTCCAGCTGCTGCAGGTTGATGGAAGGTTGCCCCTGAGGGGGGATGGGTGGCCTCAAAGATGGGTGGACTGTATGGCGGTGTCATACACTGAGAGGAAAGATGGGTTATTCATTTTTTTTATTGACAAACTCAGTCTTGCAAAATAGGAATCTCCTTCAAATCACAACTAAAAGCCCCACTCTTATTATATGGCCTTCATTTAATTAGTTTTTTAAGTTGTGTGCATGTATATCTATATATATTGTATAATTGTGTGTATATTTTTGTGTATGAGTGTATATAGGTATCTTATTATTATTATTTTTCCTCATTTTGTTCTTACCATTTCACTCAAAATGGTCACTGTTTACTTGAACATTCTTGCTGTTTTTCATTGTTTGATGTCTGTTTTTGTAAAGCACTTTGTAATTAGTTATTTTGATAAATAAACTTTACATATTAGCAGACTATCTGTAGCACCCCTTGTCTGGAATTTTTTATTCTTTTCTTTCCTTTAAATATTTAAAGTTAGGTGGGTTCCTTTTTAGCCCACCTGTGCATTTTATTTTGTTATTGTATGTTTCTTCATTTTTATTTGATTTTATATGCACAAATAAAGAAAGAGAAAGACATTACAGTTTTACAAATGTACTACTATCATCATAAACCTAACACTAAAGCCTGGAGTAGCATAGTATAGGATAAAGACTGATTTGCAGTGCTCAGAGTAGATTGGAGGGACTCTGCTGCTCCTAGACCACTGGTTCTCAAACTGTGGTACGCATAGACTGTATATAGAATGGACCAACCGTTCAGTTGCTCTGGACGGAGACCAGTGAAGGATATTAGAAGCACTTTTCACAGTGATGGCTGAGTGTTACTGAGCAGCCTCCAACTGAGAGAGACGACGTAAATGTGACATGAGCAACCTGTCTGAAAGTTGGAAGTCTTCTGGTAGCTGTGCCAAGAGAAATCTCAATCATTCCCAATCTAGCAGAGACGGAGAGCGTAGGTATATGTAAGGAGATAACATAGACACAGGCTAATTATTGATCACTAAAATGATAGTTAACATTAGTAATACACTTAAACAGCTAATGGAAGTCCAAACTGCCTGAGAGCTTCTCTTGAGTATACGGTAATTTCTCTACTATGAGACAGTAAGTCCCGTGGTTATGACACAATCGTTAGCCTATTTTTACTAAAACATCTACTACGGAGCCATAACGTGAGGTATAAGGTAATGGAGCCTTTTATACATTGTCGTGTTTCTTTAGAAATAAACAATGGACAAATAAAGTCTTAGCGAAGTTATTCGCTGTCAAAGTGACGTCAAAATGAATGGAAGTCAATGGGATGCTAACGGAGGGTGATGGCTTGTTAGCATCAAAATGTCTCCATAGGAGCTACGGGTTGTTGTTGGTGCACAAGCTCCCTCTAGTGGTATATGCATGAAATCTCTGATATATTTTAAATAAATTCATTTAAAAACATAATACTATAGAAATACTACAAATAAGTGTTTTTGGTTAAGTATAATATTTTTGTTTCGATATCAGCTTGCTACATAGTTACGTTCACGAACGGAGTGCGAACACATCCATGATTAGTTACGAGCTGTGATGGCAAGATAGTAAGCAGAGAAGTGAATGGTTCAAAAACACAGGTACTATAAGGAAGAGAAGTGTGGATGAGGAGAATATTTTGAGCTGTTGAAACTATAGTGGATGACAGTGAATGCTAGTCGCTACTTAAAGCTTTAGAGCGTAAATTTTTTATATTAATGAACATCCGTTACATTCAAGCCATTGCCAAATGAGTTGCTACAAAGCTAATTAAGACTATCAGCTCCACACAACTCTCTCTGGATTTCTCAGTATGACTATGTTCAGAAGATTGTGGCGTCCGGCGACTTTCGCGCGCAGAAACTCAAGTGAAGATAATGACCTCTTCTGAAGAGTCCATCATGTTTTTTTAATCCTCCGTGTCCTCCTTGGCTACTAGCAACTGTGTGGAGGGGGGGGCTTGTATCATGTGGACGCGCCGACAGTGTTGTTGTCATTACTTAGAATTTTCTCATGGGGGGACAGAAACTACTCACTATAGCTTTAAGCAGCAGCGGTGAAGTCTCCACATCACCTGCTAGCAGCAAATTATGCAAAACAGTAATGAGATATGACCTGAGTCGCCTCAAATTTGGATTCAGTTGGAGCGGCATGGAGGAAGTACAGCGTGGCTGTGGCTGTCCACAATAAATATTGTTTTCAGGAATAAACCTACCTGCGTGAACTATCCCTAGCTGAGTAGGGTAGGCCTCTGCTACTCTACGGTATTTCAACATGGGCCATAATGGTGGTACTTAGAGAGCCTAATACTTCCTGAAGTGGTACGCGGTGTAAAACGTTCTGTCCTAGACAACCCTTTCACAGTAATTTTGGGCCTAATGCCATATTCTAGGCCGGATTTTTTTAAACCGTTGTTCAATGCAGGTTTGCTTAAAAATATACTTACTATGAAAAATATATGAATATGAAAACTCTCAGCCCATATGAATCCCTTACCAAAGGAGAGTCCAGTTGCACAGTAGACCCAAAGGGGACTGAGTCATCTTCTGAGCAGTCTGAGGACGGAGTCAAGGGTCTGAAGTGTCTGAGCCTAAAGCTCCTGGTCCTCCAGTGCTTAGTCATGGACATCAGAACCTCCACAGCCTCCATGTCACCTGCACCCAAAGGAGCAGGCTGGGATTCACCCTGGATGTCTGAGTGGAGCTCCTCAACTTCCATGTTGCAACTCTGAGTGATAAAAGTGCAAAGTATAAGACAACACACTAGGGACTGTTACTTTCATTTGATTTTGATCATAAACGTTCAATATGACACGCTGTGGTCTTTTCGTGAACTTGTATTGGGAACATAAAATGACATAAACCATAACCATAGATTGTGTACATTTGGTGAGCAGGCATACACAGTCCACTCCATGTCCCAGCGTGTTCAATCAAGGTTTTTTAAAGCTTGCTGGTTTTGCCATGCATCAACATATACAGAATTTGTAAAGGAACATGTGAAGTGAGCATGATCAGCTGCTGCTCTTTAGCACTGGGGCCCTTTCACCTACTTCCCTGGGGGACAAGAGCACCAACTGTGCTGCTTACACAAACCGTCACATATCACTTAACAACCCCTCCCCATCCCTACCCCCACCCACACACATACACACACACACACACACACACACACACACACACACACACACACACACACAGTGGTGTAGTCGACGTGATACAAAGGTATACACAGTATACCCACTAAAAAAGGTCCAGGATTTCCATATACCCATTTAAAAATGCTCAATGGCACGCAACAACATACTTTCCATTATATTTTTGATATATTTTGAATTGTCATCTGTTATTTTCTTCTTCACATAGGCTAAATAAAGGTATTTCCACCTTAAATTGGTGCATAAAAGTGTATCTGAATACAGTAAATGAAGTCGTTGATGCTCAAAACTTCCTTGGGGGAGGACACCCAGACCCCCCACTATGATATGACCCCTCCCCCCTCCCCCAAAGGCAGATTATATACAGTACAGTATATCCACTACAATACTTTAGACTACACCACTGCACACGCGCACACACGCGCACGCACGCACACACACACACACACACACACACACACACACACACACACACACACACACACACACACACATTACAGACATCATAACCATTGGTGAAGCTGCTAGTGTGAATGAACTATGACCTAAATAGGCTATATGTTGGTCCTATAAGGCTTGACAACCATCATTAGACATAAAGCAAAACAAATCACAATACTAGACTATTATTTTGATTATTTTTCCAGAAACATCATGTCATATAATTTAAATAAATATAGTTCTACATGACATTGAGATAAATGTATTTACTTACATCTTACGTGGGTCTGTGTGACGTGTTCTGGAGCCCGGTTTACCTGCTGAGTAGGCTCTACTCGTCCTTCCGTCTCGTGTGAACACTTGAGACCAAATGGGACGTTTGTGTTCCAGTTATCTCCGCAGCCTCGTTCCCATTCATTGTTTCAAACGCGGTGGGGAAAAGATAGGCCTGGCTTAACGTCTCGCCCAATAGGACGCAAAGGTGTGTTATGCGCCGACCAATGGGAGATAGACTCGGTGCGTGATCGGGGGCTGAGTGCACCGTGGAGGCAGCGTGGTACACAACAGAATGGGCGTGTGAAAAAAACCCATTCCTGACTACACTTCCCTTCACCCCACCCCCTAATAGCCTACACACACACACACACACACACACACACACACAAACAACACAACCCCATCACAATGCATGCATTTTTAGCATTAGGATAAAGTTTGAATGTATTTACATTACTATAGGCTACTATCTAATTACTGAAATATGGGGTGCAGGCTGAACAAACCTCCTCATGTTTGGTGTGTAATTGACTAAATAGAGATGAATTGTCACTAGTCATTACCAGAACATGTCTCCAGAAATATGATATCTTGTTTGGAAGTTTTAGCTTAGATAATATGTGCTGCTGGTGGGGAAGCTACTGTTTTTTTGTTGGATGATGGATCACATCTGCTTTGATATCATTCAGCCTCTTTTTTTTCTCATGTTAAACAGCTATGATGTATATATTTGTTTCTGTATTGATTGTGTATTTCATATTAATGTTTAGTATGTTTGTTTATGTATGCACCAACACCAAGTTTTACTTCCGTTTCTGATTCTGATATCAGGCCATTGTTTCAGAGAGATGAAACTCCTCTGAGAATATACTGTATGTCAATAATATCTTAGCAATAAACTTCACAAAAACAACCAAATGAAAGCAGACTAATGCAAAACAATAAAACAAGTCAAAACACTAGTGTAAGACAAAAAAAAAGAACTAACGTAACATAATAGCAAAATGAATAAATATTTTAGTCTAAAACCTTTTTACTTGTTGTAATGAGAGGGTGGCGTGGACATTTCACTCTTATAATTTTTACACATTTTTCCCTAAACCCTAATAAACACTCCTGGTGAATCTGCCAGTGACTAGCAGTACATAATATAAATCAGAAGAAGAAGAAGAAGAAGAAAGTTTTTTTTTTTTTTTTTTAAGAAGTTTCTCTGAAAATCCACTTCTTATTTGGTCAAATGGAAGAGGCATCAACTTGCTCCAAGTGACAAATTTCAAGTTGAATGAGTTTAATGTAACTTTTTTTCTTCTTCCTGTTTTAAGTTGATTAGCTGTTTCCATGGCTTCATGTCCTTTGTGGGTACGCCAGCCAACAGGAGATGGCCTCAGGCAGCCCTGTGGATTAGCTAAGTGTCAGCTGTCTAGACCTTCCTGCACAGCACAGAGAACCAGAACAATAGACCGGCTGTGTAGACACACAATGGAGAAATACACACTCACACACTTTGACTGAGAGTCTGGCACTGTGGGATGTTCTTCAAAAGCATATCCAGGAATGTGATGCTGAAAGAGAAGAGAGTCTGAGTACAAGTGAAATAACTCTGTTCATTTTTATTGAGTTATTTTAACAATCCATATCTCTTTAAATATTTAAAGTACTGTTGATGTGTAACTGTGCTAATGTCTTGCTGCTTCCTGTAGCTCTGCATAGCTTACTGAGAAAGCTTATTTGTTGCTCTAGCTGTCTGTGTGGCGTCTTGTTAACTTCTGTCTGTATAGTTTAACCTGTACTAATGTCTTGCTGTTTCCTGTTGCTCTGGTCTAAAATCATCTGGCCGAAGGACTACAGTTGAACTAACACTGGCACATTTACAGAAATGTTAATGAATGTGTGTTGTCCTTTATAAAATAAAGACTAAGAATAAGAATAAGAATTTAACATCTTGACATCTTGATTCCTGCTTACAGCGACCTCAGTTTAAACTGAAACCATTGTTCGCACTTGTGTTCTGCTTTCTCAAGGAAGTGCCACTCATCACAATGAGTAGACAATGTACCCACTTTTCAATGTGTACCTATAGTGTGTAGTACAGAGAATTGTGCAGAAAGATGATCTTTTTAAATGAAATGTGTGCTTTAATCATCATTTTTTTTCACTCCAACAACATAACAAACAATGAACCAAATAATACAAGATAAATGTTTTTTTTGGAAAATTGTTGCACTTAAAATGTTTCTGAATGGAAAATAACCCAATTCAGAGTGTTTTATAATAGATCAGCTAAAAGTTCACAGTTCTAAACTAGAACAATAATACTATCGTGAATTCATATGTCAAATTAAATTTTCTTTTACAATGTAATGCTTTATTTACACTTAATTAACTGACACTCAATTAAAGAATTTCACATTTTTGCATATACTGAAAACCTATATTTCCATATGTTTATTTATTGTAGTTAATTATATTCATAAACATTCATTTTTAAATGGTTTATGCATTAAGAAAACATACCAAATTACTTTTTCTATTTCCTTAACTTCTTGCTTTTTTGTATCTTTATAAAGCTGCAATCAACGCTTATATCCCTGTAGGCCACATTTGAGTTTTTAATATGAGTCATACATGATTACAGTACATTATCTTTGTTTTGTTAGTAATTAAAGAAGCACTCCACCAATTTCCAACATACAAGTCAGTTTCCTCATCATGAAGATTATAAGCCTGCTTTGCTGGGGGCTTTCTAAAGTCTGAGAGAAAACCCTGATCATGTCATCGCCTCAGAGCCAGCATTTCTGAAGCTTGACTCATACTACACTGCTACACTGATTCTGACCATTCACCTTACGGAAGTGCAACACTGCTGTAGAGCTCCTTTAACTGAAGTACGTTAATGATGGGACTTATTAAAATAACTTATGGCTTTTTTTTAATATCTTTTTTGTGCACGTTATAGGTTTACAAAGTGAAAAAGCCCAAAGTCCCCCCCAAAGAGACTTACCATCTCCAACAGAAAACACTGTTCACAAACTGCTCCAAACAGCTCTATTGTAGTCCAGCCTTTACTTCAGAGACAAACGTGGTCACTTTGGAACACACGTTATAATGCTCACCTAGCTGCTAGCATGGCACGCCCTCATACTCTGTTTCTGACTGGCTAGTAGTCCTTACCTAGGTACTGTCAGGGCACGCCCTCATACTCTGCTTCTGACTGGCTAGTAGTCCTTACCTAGCTACTGTCAGGGCACGACCTCATACTCTGCTTCTGACTGGCTAGTAGTCCTTACCTAGCTACTGTCAGGGCACGCCCTCATACTCTGCTTCTGACTGGCTAGTAGTCCTTACCTAGCTACTGTCAGGGCACGTCCTCATACTCTGCTTCTGACTGGCTAGTAGTCCTTACCTAGCTACTGTCAGGGCACGACCTCATACTCTGCTTCTGACTGGCTAGTAGTCCTTACCTAGGTACTGTCAGGGCACGACCTCATACTCTGCTTCTGACTGGCTAGTAGTCCTTACCTAGGTACTGTCAGGGCACGCCCTCATACTCTGCTTCTGACTGGCTAGTAGTCCTTACCTAGGTACTGAGCAAGATGCAACAGAAGTGAGAGGTCTCACTCTGTAGCTAAAACAGAGAGCTCAACACACAGGGTGAAAAGAGGAGCTGCAGCAATGTGCAGTACAACAAAAATATGGTGTTTTTTGAAAATTAAACCATGTAAACCTATTCTGGTACAACCTCTAAATACAATTATGAACCTGAAAATGAGCAGAATATGAACACTTTTCTTTGGTCACTTGGGGTCAGCAGAACAACCTTATAATTACATAAGTTGCTGATTGACACTTCTGGCAGAGACAAGGCAACATTAGCATTTATTTGGAGTCATGTTTCTGGCGACCTGTTGATTTGTGCAGCATTAAACAAACAATAATTCATACTGTGTGTCTTTTATAGATAATGTGTTGTGTCATAACAATATATATGATGACCTCTGCAATAACAATTGTGGTCTAGCATGGTTCAGTGTTGTATTTATATCGATAGGGTTATCAAGCTCCTAACATTGCAGAGTGAGCAGTCATGGCACAAAACAGCAGATTTTTCATGTGTGTCTATTACTGGTCTTTGGCCAATCAGGTTGCCCTAGTTTTATAAGCATGATGCATTGGAGACCCAGATTCTTGGCTGGTGTTCACTAGTTACAATAGCCATGCTCTTTTAAGCAGAACTTTAATTCAATTCAATTCAATTCAATTTTATTCATAGTATCAAATCACAACAAGAGTTATCTCAAGACACTTTACAGATAGAGTAGGTCTAGACCACACTCTATAATTTACCCAATAGACCCAACAATTCCAGTAATTCCCTTTACAACATCCTCATGGTATTGTGCAATGAACAAATGGATTTTGTTAGAATCTAGTGGCAGCATTGCCCCAGACATTATGTCCTATACAATATCCGCCAACATTCAAGCAAGTGTTGAATGGCAAGTGAGACTAGGCCAAAAAGAACTCGCTTTTCTCTTGTGCTGTTCCAAAAATGGACTTTCGTCTCTCTCCAAAAAAGTAAAGGCCTCTAAGATGACAGCAGCCAGGAACAGCTCATTACAGGCCAGCATAATGCCCTTTAAGCTGTGCAGCATCTGTGACTGGCTGTTTGGAGCAGAGGGTTTGTACCTCAGGCCTGGACTGACCTGGTGTTAACAGGCTGAGTTACCCCACCGTGGTCAGTCCAGCCCTGGACCTGTAATGATATGTCACAGTCAGCACTAACAGGAGTTATTTAAAAGTCTTACTCTTCAGCCAGTGATCGTGTTACCTCACTGGGAGTAATCTATACTTCTGGTTGTGGCCTGCCTGACTGACAAGAGCTGGTGCTGGTCCACTCATCTAATATATGTGGAAGATGGTTTAATAAGTTATCAGTGGTGATGGTTCAGCTTTGGGTCTGTCTTGGTCTTTCAGGGGTCGGGGAATGTAACACACTGGATTACACTTCATAACAGCTCATAACACTTTGCAAATCAACTCTGAAGTAGAATCTATGTGTCTTTTATCCAGTGGTGGAAGAAGTATTCACATACTTTATAGAAGTACAAGTACTGATACCACATTGTAAAAATACTCTGTTACAAGTCAAAGTCCTGCATTGAAAATGTTACTTAAGTAAAAGTATGTAAGTATAATCAGGAAAATGTACTTTAAGTATTAAAATTAAAAGTACTGAATGCAGAAGAAATCCTCGCATTTAAGAAACCGGAATTGATCCAAACAGTTCTGTCAATCAACTAAGTGTTCAATCAGCTAATCATTTCAGGTGTACTTGTGGGCCATTTTATTGGGTAGTTCACTTCATAATAAAACATCAGATTTTATAAACTACATGTGTTTTGTGTGCAGTAATCTGAATGTGTAAAGTAACTAGTAACTAAAGCTGTAACAGATGAATGTACATCTAAAAAGTACAACATTTCTCTCTGAAATGTAGCGGAGTAGAAGTAGAAAGTGGCATGAAAAGAAAAGACTCAAGTAAAGTACAAGTACCTCAAATTTGTACTTAAGTACAGTACTTGAGTAAATGTACTAGTTATATTCCACCGCTGCTTTTATCCATGTTGATCCATTTTCTAAAGCTGCAAACCTACAAACCTGGCTCTGATGATAGTGCAGAGTCCTGACTTGGACTCTTTGTACCCATATTTAACAACGCCAAAGGTCATTTGATAACCCAGTGCCCAACTACCTTAAAATAGCTGAGTACTTTCTGAGTACTTGTTTGACTTCACTCTTGAAAAAGATTAGAGGGTTTTTTGCAGGACAGGGGAACTGGTTTCATTTACCTCTGTGTTGAACTCAGTAAACAGAGACAAATTCCTCAACTTTTGTGTCTGCTGGTTACATGACACATGGCATTTGTAACAAGGCCAAATGAGCTACACAGTTTCATTTCAAATAATCTGCAGTAATCAGTATTACCCACCTGTCATTGATGCCGTTAGATATCCTAAGAATGTTGCTCAAATAAATACAAATACATTGTTTAATACAAATCTATTAATGTCCTGCAGCTTATGTGACATGTGTCTTGTCATATTCTAGATGTTCACCTGATATTTTACTAAACGTCTATTCAGCTAAAGTCCCGACAATGTGAACTGCAGGCCAGACTGGACAAAAGAATAGTTCATAGATCAGTCATTTCGGTTAGAATAGGTACATTTGTCTTTGCTTTTGGCTAAGTGGAAACTGCAGATGACAGATAAATGAGGAACCTGACCTGGGGCAGTCAAAAATGTTCTTTCTGTGTCATGCTTTGTTTCATATTATCTTGACATCTCCTTTGGTAAAAAAACAACAACAACCTCTCAGTTGCAGTTCCAGTTGTTGAGGGCATTTCTTTAATAGCCTATTTTAATACAGAAATATTTGACAAATGGCCATCCTGGACAATTGTAGAGGTCTGGAGCTATATATATACAGTACATAACTCTATATATATCCATATGTGCACACAGACTCTGAGGAGCAGAGCAGGAAAGAGATAAATACTCAGCTTTAGTATGGCTTTCTGGGACTGATTCATTCCTATTGTAAAAGGTAAACACTGCCATCTTCTGGTGTAAAAAAGACAAAAGCTTTTATTGGATTAGGCTGTAGAATAAAAAAACAATCTTATGTAAAAGTCTATTGTCCAAAGAAAAAAGACTTGTTTCAAAAAAGAAAAGAAAAGAAGACTTGTTTCATGTATTTGGCGCAAGAAATACTACAATACAATACAAATACAATACAATGTATTCTGGATTGTCAATTTATTTATTTACTTTGATCCATGCTGTCCTATTCTACGTATTATACCAAAACAAAATCTTTTTTTCTTGTGTAGCATAAAGGGACTAATTCACATTTCGTTGTGCAACCCTGTGTTGTAGAATGTCAATAAAAAGACCTTGTAACCATGTGATGATTTCATCTGCCCCCTTTTCTTCCTTATGTCTGCCAGAGGCTAGTTGCTCCTCTTACATCCAGGGTGCGGGACAAGAATCAAGCACTGCTCAAAGTAGACTTTTCTTATGTCAGTTTTACATAAGGTTAACTTTGAGCCTATGTCTGAGCCAGGGGAGCATGCGTGCACCACTGCTGCTTGAATCATCTCTGGAACTGCATAGGATTTAGATGATGTGAAAACATTAAATACAGTTCTTAATGGGAGGGAGCCCAGCATGAAGAGACTTCCAGTTATCTCCCCTTTATAGAGGTCAGATCTGAGTTGGTTCACTGTTAAATATATTTCCAGTGTAAGAATAGCAACATTATTTTGAGAGTCCCACATGAATTTTTTTTCCATTCCCAGAGCAATGTTGACAACATGCCAAGTATAACCGCGTTGTTCCCTTAAAATTTGGTGACATAATATTAAGTCTCGGTTGGTCAGAAGGGTGGTTATTGTTATTATAGTATACTCCTTTTAGCAAAAAACATACACATCATGACATTGACTTTTATTTTTATTTTGGTTTAAAATGAGTTTAAAATACAATCTAATTGTTCTCCATAAAGGTCTGTTTTCAGTTATAGTGTTACATTTCTTACCATGGTGAACCTTATGGTTCCTCCATAAAATAGCATGTGGAATTATTTACAGCACCGGTTTGTAACTGCACAAAGAGCACACTTATTCTCGTTTTTCTTTAGTGTTGAAAAGCCTAAATGATCATACTTGTATTTGATATCCTGTTGTCTTAGCTTTTTGTATTGCATTGTCTTAGCTTTTAAAGAAGTACACTAGCAATAGCCTTCTTTACCCTTTTGTTGGCTTTTAGAGTACAGTATTGGACCTTAAAATGCAAATAAACACAGATACGTTGGATGAACTGGGTGAGAACAAAGACTTTGGAGTGTGAAAGTGTAGTATTTTTGATTACAGTATTCTTGCCTTTTCTTGAGGCCAATCCCGTCCAATTTAACACATTTCCTGTTTGTGCTCGGGGTCCAACCAGCGGAGTGGTTGCATGTGCACTAATCAACACAGAGAGAAGAAGCTTGGTAGAGTTAAGATGGCGGCATGTGGGTGAGGAGGCTGGGATCTAAACTCGAGGTTTTTCGCCATTAAACGATTCATATGAATCCACATATATACAGTAATCGAAAGAAGAACAATTTCCACATCTTTCACACGCCTGTGTGTGATTTTGGATTGACCCCATGACATCTATACACTTCGTGGTTCACCCGTTGCCCGGGACTGAGGATCAGCTCAATGACAGGTATTTTGTTGCGGCCCGTGAAAAAGAATAATTTAAATCAATATTTACGTGCGGGGTATGATATATAGTATTTGAGATTGTAATTGCGAACGATGTTGACATTGTCATGCGCGTTCAGTCGGGTTTAAATTATTTAAATGACCCCCCAGGGTTGAAACAAGGCCCGGCATCTTGAACAATCCTCGTTAGCCTGCTAACGTTACTACCTAAACAGTCGGTCCAGTGCTAGCTAGATGCTAGCCCGTTAACTGGCTATAGTACGCTAATAGCTAACGCTAGCAGGCTGTTTCCTTGATTCTCTGGAAGGATTGGCTCACAGTCAAAGTTGAGATAGACAATGCGGGTTGGGGGATGGGGAAAAGAGAGGGAAATAAGGCTCGTAAAACGCTCCGTTATTGTAAAGATACGAATTTTCTTGTAGAAATGATAGATGCACTCTTTTGACAAGTGTCAGTGTTTGTTTTGCGGGCGTCTCGTTGATAATCATGATCAATGAAGTAGCCATCGTTAGCTAACGGATAGCTAGCTAGCTAGCTGCTAATGCTAGCAAGCTAATTCGCTACCACGCTCTTGACAAAGCCAAATATTTGTGTTCCAGTGTCTTTTTTTGTCGTGGTGTTTTTGGACGTTTAATGACACAATTTACTTGCTAACGTCGTCGGAAATAATGATTTCATTTGTCTGTGTTTTTAACATTGCGCACCAAGATAAATATCTAAAATATGCAGGGAAGCACAGTTAGCAACATTGCATTTACATTAATCCTGTTATCTACTTTAGTAAGGGGACAAGCCAAGGTTTATAAAGTGTGTATGATCGATGCTGGATTATTCAGTGTTCACGTGATCATACACTTATCTCTTTTCACTGTAACACAAATACATACAGCAACTCGGGACAGTTATTTCAATTGCACACAATATTGTTAATAGTGGCATGCTGCAGGCATGCATGTCACTGCGTTAAATGGGGTTTCTTTAGAGGTTTTAGAAACAGAAAAGATCATGAGACAGTAGTAGTTGGAAGAAAGGTCCAGGAAATTTCGTGCGACCTGTATTGTGGCAGAACGCGATTTATGGTAAACCTATTTATATCATCCATTGAGATTGAACTGATTAATGAGCTGTTCTACTTAAAGACAAAGAGGTTGAGACATGTTTTTAGAATGACCTTGAGATTAAGAACTGGGTATAGGCTCAGAGTATTTGAACGCCTTTTGCAGGTTGGTGTACTATCTAACTCTGGGGGACCAGCTTTGGTCCAACTGACAGGAAAGCTCAGTTACTCCCCTGGTTACACATGTTATTGAGAAAGCCACCCAAACATCTTGGTGGTATGGACCATTGGTTACCTTAAGAGGTCATGGCTGTTACATCCCCAGGCATGCATGCCATTGCATGCTACAGTCACCATGTGCTGCTGGGAGGCCCCCTCCTCTCTTCCCCATGAAGGAACTTGCAGTTGTCAAAGCAGATAAGTGCCTCTATCTGAAGTAAAAGGGCTTGGTCCAGCTTGGCTTATTTGAAGTGCCTGCCTGGCATGAACATCCGGTCAGATTCCCTCAAACAAATGCCAAGGGCTTGCTTGACCTAACTGATGTCTGCTTAGACACATTAGTTTAGCACAGTGGAATGGCAAATGCCATTCTTTGTTCATAGTGAGTTGGATGTTTAATATGTTTTGGCTGTGCTTTAGTGAAACGGTTTTTAAAATCGCTCAGTGAGGCGAGTAGACTTTATGTCTGTGCTAGAGTTTGTTTGATGGGTAGGTTAGTGAATGACTGACCGATCTTGATGCTGTGTGAGTAATTTTCACCTCCCTTCCTGTAGTGTTTGGGCTGCTGCATGGGCTTCTAAATGTGCTTCTGTATTGTGAGGATAGTTCTACCTTTTACTACTTGTATCTTGCTCAATTTCTTGAGATTGTTTTGTTTGTTTGAAGGCATATTTTAGTGAATTACACGGACAATGGAAAATGAACAAATAGCACATTTACATCGACATTCTACTATTTGTAGGCCTAAGTGGCCATAACATTTTCATTGCTTGTCTTTTGTATTTGTGCAATCATGAGCAAGATTTATATGTTTAGGTTTACACCTGGTATTAACATTTAAATTGTGTTTTAAATAGTATACCTGATCCATAACTGCAATGCATTTGTTTACCACTGAGGGGGCGTTTTCTTCTTCTTGCCTTCCATCCAAAATGCCAATTGGCATTTGTTGATGTATGAGTAAGGTCATTCATCACAACAGGGGCCCCTGTTTTTCTGTACCAGGTGTGGAAGAAACACTTTGCAAAACTATATATATTCAAGGTGACAGCATAGGCCAAATAGGTGGAGTATGTTTCTTGACAAGACACTAGACAAGTATCGGCATACAATCTCAGACAGTTAGCAGTTAAGCATGTTCGGATAAATGCAATTCCTTAACACTGTCAGATTGTCCGTCTGTATTGTTGGGCTGTGCAATTAATCAAATTATAATCATGATTTTGGCTTCTAACGATCACAAAAACAATGTAATCGAGAAAATCAATTATTTTGCACTTTACTTGAACATTAGCTTTGGACCTATTTTTAATTTGTCTTGTGTTCTGAAAGGAAAAAAGAGGATTAAGGGAAATTTCCCATTTCAAGGTGTTTTCACTGTTTTTTTTTTTAAGTTCAATAAATGCAACATCTTTCCAAAAGTCAATAATCGTGCAGCCCTACCGTATTAGATGTGCAACAGCTAACAGGCAATTAAATAAGACGATTTACTTTATAAAGTGGTAGAGCTGATTATGTTCTACGTTCACAGCAGTCCATGAATTTATAGTTTTCGGTACGTTATTCATTACTAATTCAGACATTGTTATGTTGCAGTAGCATGCTTGACACTTGCTTTGCACTCTTAACATTTTTTCACCATCCTCCCAGAATCGTCCCGAAATACAATCTAAGCCATCCCAAAATGAATGCGGACCTTTCCAAATTTAAAATGTTTGTTTTCTACATTATTATAAGTGAGAATAATTGAAAAGTGACTTTTAACATATTAATAATATATATATATATATATATATATATATATATATAAAAAATAATAATAAATAAAACATCCTACAAATTATTAGATTTTCAACCTTTTTATTTGAGTTGCCCCCCAAAAGCTAGACATGGCCATGCTAGTTGGTGTGTTTAAAAGTTGGAGGAGGTGCTGGACAAGATGCATCTCATGGGAAGAGGCGCAGCATGTTGCCAAGGACAAAATGCAAGGAGAGATCTCATTGCAGCCTAATGTCCCATAAGGCAGGGGTCTTCAATGTCTTTTAAACCAAGGACCTCTTAACTGAAAGAGAGACAGAGCAGGGACCCCCTACTACTAATGTTGTATAAAATTAAGTTGCATATTAAACTGGGCCTACAATGACGTGTGGGCAGCCTAAAGCCTTTATACATTCCTTTTTAGTGCATAGAATACTAAGCTATTAAAATAATAATTGTTGGCATGATATTATAAATCTTTTAATTCTCAACATAAATGTGGCACAGTGAATCCTTTGGGATGAACTGTATCTGTGGATGGCTACCTTAGTGACTACCTTACCTATAGGCCAGTAAGCATATCAGTGGGGGATTTATATTTGCTAATATGTTGGATTCATGTACAGACTTTCTAATTTTTTAAAAAACTTTCAAAAATTAACAATAATTTGGAGGCGCCCCTGCACTGACTCTGAGGACCCCTTAGGGGTCCCGGACCCCCTGTTGAAGATCTCATGCCGTAAGGGATGAAGTGGAGTAAATAAGTTAAGTGGTTAAAGTTAGTAACATGATTTAAGCTGTTTGGGAGTTTTGACTCCTCATAGTTAACGTAAAGTTATCGTCAGCTCACTCAAATGCAAATGTCGTCTGCTGACTTGTTGGCTAGTGTTAACTGTAACGTTACCGTTAAACAGTCTAATGTTAGCTAACTGGTAACAATGGTTAACAATAACGTTATCTAGCAAGCTTACTGACTTATTCAATCCAAGTAAGGTGACGTCAGAGGCTGACGGTTCAGGCTCTGGCTCTGCTATGCGTTTCCCTGGTGTTTGCTTTCTTGATGTATCATTAAAAAAGCACAGCAGTATCCCACCACGGGATGCCACTGCCATTGTACATCACTCTGACAGTCAATACTGGGGGTGACCGGCGTCTGATTTCACGGGTCTAGCTTTGTGTGTGTTTATGTGGTCAAGGAGGTTTAATAAGAACTGTGTGTGCTACAAAAAACATGTAGTCCGTTTCATTTTCATTGTAAGTTAGCACAGATTTTTCATTTTCATCCCAAAATTAATTTCTATCCTTCCTGATCCTATTTTCTTCCGCCCCAGGACAATGGGAAGTCCTTGAGCTCAAGCCCTGGCACTATAGTAGTGAGGTGGGAGGAGATATTTTGGGTGGCAGGGGTTTCAGAAGTAAAAGTCGTATTCATTTTCTCCATGGACAATGTTAGGTTAGTGGCAGATAGAATGAAATGAAACACTCTGGGTTGATTTATCAGTATAAAAAATAGACAACTAATTGTTTATTTGATAAAAAGGCAAGGAGCATTGTTGTGATAAACATCCAATGACTGAACTCAAAATATTGTTGTTCTGAAGACATTTTAATAAATCTGGAAATGCAGTGTTTATCTTTGGGGATTTTTTTTTTATCCTTAAGGCAATGGGCAAGTTTAAAATATACAACAACTCTGACCTCTCTGGCTGGCATCTTTCCCTATTGCAATAGCCACTGAGGCTCATGGGTACTGCAATTTTTGGAGGCATTTTAACAGTCTTAGGCAGACCTGAGGTCTTGATCTCATTTACGATCCTAGTGTCCTGAGGGTAAAAGCTCTTAGCCTCCCAGTGCTGGCCTGGCCTATTCAGTACCTTCTTCCTTACCTCAACAGGGAGAAAAGGCCAATATCCAGGTGGTTGGGATCCTTTTTCCATTACATGGTACCTGCTCCACTCGCCTCAACTCTACTCGCCTTTTTTGGTTTTCCATTGTGATAAAAAGTCCCTGGTACCTGCCAACAGGTACTTTATTTAGTACCACCTCCGTCGAGGTTCCAAGCGAGCTGAGGCGATACCAAAAGGTGACGTGAAAACCTACAGACTCCTGATTGGTCGCAGAGAATCGTCACTAATCACTGCGTCATCATTGCTATAGCGACAGACGAGGGTGTCCTGAACAAACCCGCCATTTTTAAATAGTTTAGCCAGCTGTGTGTGTTTTGCTGCCTCCAGCTTCTTTAGAAACTAAATGTGTCTTCTGGCAAACAAGAAAACAACACACCTTCCACGGTCTGTCTGTGTGTGTGTGTGTCGCGTTAGGTCACGTCAGTTTCCTCCGGCATCGCTATGACGACCAGCCATGCTTGCCTCATGCATGAGGCGGTACTAAATTGAAGTGTCAGTATTTCATATATACCAATTTCTAATGTTTTTATTGTTTCTTTGTCCAAATATGTCAAACGTCTGGCATGGGCAAAGCCATGGGTGTCAAATAAGCCCACTTCATAATGTGTTGATGAATAAATTAGTGGTCGACCGATATGGGTTTTCCAATGGCCGATGCGATATTTAGAGAGCAGGGCGGCAGAAATATAAAGCTGATATGTTGTTTTTTTGCAGCTGATAAAATACAATTTAATAATAAATGAGACACAAAATTGCTGAACTTAAATTAACATTTACTTAACACTGTTATGTATGTATTGTCTCTGTTTAGGCTGTGTTTAATTGTAGCGCTAACCCCATTCTACAGCAGCCACACTGACAAGCCTGCCTGCAATTAATCGGCCTCGTGAGCGCAGGCATCAGCCGATGCCGATTATCTCAAAATGGCATTAAACAGCCCCATTAATCAGTCAGCCGACTAATCGGTCTATCACTCAGGGTGTCTGCGGGGTTTTAAAAAGTATTAAAAGGTAGTAAATCAAATTAGTAAAAATTAAGTCCATTAAAAGGTATTAAAAGATATTAATCGCCATTTTACAAGGTATTCATTTTTTTAATAATTTTTTTGAAAACTATGAATTGTCCATTTGTTTTATTATGTCTATTTAAGTTGATCTTGTAAAGTTTGTGTGATATTATATTCTATCCCGCATTGGGTGATAGCCTATCTCAGCCTGACAAGCCAGAAGAAAAAGGGAAGATAGAGGGGGAATGACATGCAGTAAAGGGCTAGCCTTCAAGCCAGACCCACATCCAGATGTTGGGCCCGGGAACTCACCATTGACAGGGCTCAATCTGAGGGTTAACGGCTAAACGGTTCTCTTTCAAATTCTCTCTGCACGCAATAGGATAGCTCTACAACCAACCAGAGCAACGCTAGTTGATAGATTAGACTTCCTTTTTTAAGAATGACTTCAGTGCCATTCTTTGTTCTTTTCTCAAAGAAAAGCTGAACTCCAAGTCTTCCAGAGTCGCGGCCAAAGCCGATTCCAAAGACTGCTGTTCACCAGCAGCAGCAGCCATCTTCTTTGTTTTCAAGTTGTTTGGATCCCACAAAGATGAACAGAGATCCTGAGTGGTGCATCACACAGATGAAGAGTATAGTGCAAACATTCCTCCAGGGCAAGCAGTTGGTAGGTGGCATCTCAGCTGGTAAGAAAATATTGTATAGGGACAGAAGTGGATAGGTTATTCAGATTGATTAAGGACATGTGTTAGTGGTCTCAGTGTGCAAGGTGGTTTTGTGCATTCTCTTAACAGTGTGGAAGTGTCATTGCTTTTACCTAAATAATTTATTTGAACAAGTTCTGAAAAAATCTACTATGTACTCTTAGCTCCACTAGTATCCTTTGGCCTGTATGTCATTTGAAATAGGTGTGATCAGCCTTTTCGCTGTGTTGTCAACACAGAAAAAGCTAACCTTACCCTCAAAACTATAGTGGAAATTGCTCTTGAAAATGTCATCTTTCAATATGTGTTGTCATTTTGCTTGTATCTCTATCCTATGGTGTGCTGTTGGCATTTGACATTGGCCAAGATTTCTGGTCCAGCCAGCTGGTTGAAAGTGCAGATGTTTTTATGAAGATTTCTGAAGACCAGCTGACTGAAAGAAAAATAGTTTGCATATTCAATACTAATGTTCTAACTAGTGCTGTCAATTAAATGCGTTAACGGCGTTAACACAAACCCATTTTAACGGCATACATTTTTTTATCGCAAGATTAACGTTTTTGGCCAAGCAAACTACAACACCACACCGGATCTAGTTAGACCGGAAACAAAACAACAGACACGCCTGCACTTGTTTGGGCTTGGAGCCGGCCAAAGAGTAGTAGGCTAACGTTACGTTTTGAGTTGATGGCGAGCGTGAGACACAGAAATGGATGCCAATAAGATTCTGAATGGAAAGTTTACTTTTAAAAAGTTGTCAAGGGGGACCGTAGTTTCACCATACACAGCCTGTACGACACAGAGAAAGCAGCCACACTTGAGCTGCTGCAAACACTGTCTCATTAACTGGTGATCACTGGACGTCAGTGAGTAATCAACATTATTTAGGAGTTACTAAACACTATATTGACTCTTTATATCAGCATACGTTTTAGGACTGTGTCTTTTGTATCGTTTTTTTGACTGTTTTTGTCATTTGGGACATTGTCCACCCCCTTTTTTGTCCAGGAGAATTGTTACATTCCTTATTAGAAAAACAAAGGTTACAAATGTCCTGCTGTGGCATCCGGTTTTTGGACCATTTAGTTTGTACTGTATAAGCAAAGTGTTAGTGTTACATCACAGTTAGGTTAGGTACTTAGAAATTGTGCAATAATGACTCACACATGTTTCTTTTGTTTAAAGTAAATAAAAAAGAAACAAATACAAATTTTGAAGTCAAGTTCAAAAAGTAACTTTCTTTGCATTAATTTGATTCCCAGTTAAGATACACTGGTAAGAATTGCTTTCCACTGTTAATATGAACTTAAAAACAGTTCTGAAATGCAAAATAGAATTTTATTCATGTGATAAAACATGCGATTAATCGTGATTAACTATAGACATTTGGCGATTAATCGCGATTTAAAAAAATTAATCGTTTGACAGCCCTAGTTCTAACAATAGTAAATGAGTCAAATCAGGATTTACAGACGGCATGCTTCTATCATGGGCATGAACTGTAGTTTTGTTTTTTTAGTCATCTTAAACTCAAAATGATTGGAAAAGTAAAGATTAATACTACATTATAACTAATGTTTGGATGGAATGTAGGCCTATACAGAATGAATTGACTTTTGCAATATCACTGATATTTAAATATGGGTATTGATTATATGAATTATGGAGCTGTTTCTTCAGGTGAGGTCATAATGAGGGAGGAAAATCCCCATTGAAACACAGTCAAGTGGGCTTAATGGGAGCAGGTGGGCTTAAAGGGAACATCGGTCAAAAAATGATCTTTGGCCACCAAATTTAGGTGCATGGTGGCCCTTGGGTCCAGTGCTTAAAATATTAGCGACCATCCCTGACTGACTTTTTTCTCACACGCATTGCTTACAGTATTGCAATATATCGAATTGTAATCCCTGTATCCTGATACATATCGTATTGCCAGATTATTGCCAATACACAGCCCTACCACGCACTGTTAAATTATAATTAATTAATTTTAATTATATATTAATTTAAATTTAATATAAATTAAATTAATATACACATCTTAAATATTTTTTTTTTAAAACAATGCTTAGACCTTGTGGGGACTCAACTTTGCAAGCTTACAGTACACTGGCAGAAACAACTTAAAAATGAATAGATATGCCAAAAATATTTACATTGCTAAACACTACCTTGACCACAGGTCTGTCGTAGAAAATGGGGGGTGACATACATAGTGTACGTAGCTCCGCTTCCAGCTTGCTTTGGTGTTGGTATAATGTTGGGATAGCAGTTTAGCTGAAGTATTTTCACCTGTCTTACTCACTCGTCTGTAGCTGGACCATGGCCCTGCATTGGTTGATTGTTATCGCGTTTGGTAATGTCGCTCCACCGCTAGCTTGAGGTGATAGAGTGAGGTTAATGCTAATTTGCTAGTGTTAGTTAGCATGACTTATTTACAGTTATCAGTGTTAAAACTTGTTTTTGTTGTTGAGTACGCAGGGATTAGGGGTCTCCTCTGAATTCACTCACAGCTTGCCCCAACCATAGCCGCTCCCTGCGGCTATGCACCTATGTGGCGATATACATACAGGAAATTAAAATGGGTATACTGGATGAAAAGGTATACCGCCCGGCACTTATTCTGGGTTTCCCTTCATATACTGGGGAATTTCTACTTCTGCACCATCGACTCCAGCACAGCATTTCTAAATTGCGCAGGCTACATTAATCTGCACCAATTGGGTCTTACTTGCATTAATATGGTCTCTATCTTCTTGTCAGGCTCCGTGAAGTCTCAGAGAAGCTCAACAAATACAGCTATAACAGGTAAGTTTGTGTCAACACTGTAACTGTAGGCTACTTTGTTTAATATTTTATAAATGGTTGTAAACAGGACCTTGTTTATTATCCTGTATATTGTCTCATTTCTCTCTGTGCTTTTCTTTCCTTTTCCAATGCAGTCATCCACACCTTAGTCTGCTGGAGCAGGCTACTTTAAAACAATGTGTTGTCGGTCCAAACCATGCCGGGTTTCTCCTTGAGGTAATGCTTTAAGAAATTACATCACTAGCATTAATGACACACTTTGGGATAGAGTTTATGTTTATTATTTATTTATTGCCCACCAAAAACAGTTCAGTATAACCGGAAGATTTTAATTCAAACTGGGTCACTGTTATCAGATGACCTCTGACTTTGCTATAATACACCAAGTAATTTGCTTCTGTTTTACTTTATGGTTGTGTAGAAATTGGCACTGGATTTAATAGATTGGATGTGTACTGCAAAACATCTCTCTTCTCAACAAAAGCTTTAAGTGTAGTTGAGCTTCTAAAATATACTGTCTAGTTTGTTCAGTACTGCCACAATAGCCGCTCTAACAGGAAGTTCCCCATCAGTTGCAGCCAAACCGTGCTCCTCTTTAAAGTCATCGTCTCAAACACGACCCATATTTGATAAGGGATTGTGATTGGCCCGTCAGATCTGAAGTTGCTGGAAATCTGTCCAAAGCAGAGGGGGGACCAGACACATCTGCCGGAGCAAATGAAACATGAGCTCACAGATTCGTCTGGTTCCCAGACTAACCCCAAATAGGCTAAGCCACTTATAACAGGGCTATAGAAGACTAATGTAGTAATTGACCAGATGTTGGTCAAATGTTGTGCCTTTTATTCTTTGCAATGCAGTTGTGCGTTATCAAACAAACATAGTCTAATCTAATGGCACAGAGTTTGGTTTGGCTATAACATAAATTATATTTTTTTTGTATACAGCACCTATAAATAAACTATAAAATAAACTAAACTGATGTGTATATAGACTACCATAGAGTGTTTTGGCTTCAATATGTTTAATTATGTTTGGCTTGATTTGAATTCCTAATTCGATAAATTGCACTCACATTTACAATACGAGTTTTTCTACATTAAAAAGTTTTAATTTGTCAAATGTGTGACACTAAAAACCATGAATGCATCTCTTTTAGGATGGGCGCGTGTGCAGAATCAGCTTTGCTGTCCAGCCTGATCGCCTGGAGCTCAGCAAACCGGATGGCAACGATGGGTAAGAGACTTCTTTATGATGGGATCTGTCCCGGAAACTTTGGCACCGAGTTGGAAAACAGATTGCTTGTGAAGATGTCTAGTACAAGATGCCCTGAACATGCTCAGGCTTACTGATGGCGGTTGCTGTGATTTGAAGTCAGCACTTCTGCCCCTTTTGGCCCAGTACGAAGCAGTTGGACATGATTTCACTTGTAGAATTATACTCTGGCTCTTTGCTACAAACTGTCAGGACTGAAACATATATCTAAATACATCACAGGTCTATTCCCAAAAAGTCCTCCAACAGACAGCTGATGGACTGGGGGATGCTTTTGTGCTGTGCTTGTTATAAGTTATGATGTCTACTAGGGCTGCAACAACGAATCGATAAAATCGATAAAATTCGATTATTAAAAAAGTTGGCAACGAATTTAATTATCGATTCATTGTGTCGCGTGACACGCCACTCAGTCGCGGAGATTGCAATTGAGTTGAGTGCCGTACGGTGCGAAGCGGTGCGGAGCGGTGCGAAGCGGCGTGGAGCGAAAGAGAAGAAAAAAGAGCAGAGCGGGGGTAGAGGAAATACGGAGAGAGACCCTTAACGTTGTTCTGAAACACATGGCGGAGGCAGAGAAATCAGTACGACCTAAGTCATCCAAGGTGTGGGAGAATTCACACTAAATAAATCAAAAACGTGTTAATTGCAAGATAAGCAAACGCGACACGGCTTGGCACGGTCACCACGGTGATGATTCAGCACCTAAAACGTAAACATGTTGGAGTCCTTGATGAGGAGGAAGGGAGTTCAACAGCAGGGTAAAGTCACTACACAATCCTACTTTTGTTCCGTTCTGAAGTGAGGAACGTAACGTCCCTCCAGTGGTGCTGGTGTTTACTCGTTATCCAGCTGACTAGCATGACAAGCTAGCGTTAGCTCGTTAATAACAGTAGTAAAGCAGGACTAAAGACACGTTTTTATTCACTCGCCTTTTTTGGCTTATTCATTTTTCAATCTATTGTCATATATATATTCTGTGCTTTGTCCCATATCAGTTATTGTTGACAAATTTATTTGTGTGTGTTGTACTTTTTAATTTCATTTTAAAGTTCTTTTATAGCACTTGGTCATCTTAAGCTGTGTTTAAATGTGGTGTACAAATGAACTTAACTTGCACTTAGTACAATGATGGTAATAATTTAATGAATAAGTTTCAAGTGAACGTGTGTGTGTTTTGTCTGTATCTACTCTTTGAGTTATTTACCTTTACACAACTATTAACTAAAACAACAAGTATGTATGTATTGAGTTGATGTAAATTAATGCTTTTTTGTTTTTTTTATCCGATTCATCGATTAATCGAAAAAATAATCGACAGATTAATCGATTATTAAAATAATCGTTGGTTGCAGCCCTAATGTCTACTAAGTGAGTCTCACTACAGAGCTGCTTTTCAGAGAGTTCTTCCCCAAAGTTACATGCATTCCAGGGACATATTTTTGCCTTTCCAATATAAAATATTTGACTGCCTTTTTTATTCTAATCTTGACACCAAACAACCATCAGCAAGACAGTCCCAAAATTGTTTGTGTAACTTTCTGAAAGCCATAGTTTTACTAGCTGCTCTGTGTTATGTTTGCTATGAGAGTGTATTTTTGGTGAATGTCTCATTGATAGTTGTCGATATCCTGCCAGCAGAACATCTTCCAACAGTGGTTTAGGAGCTTTCAAGGCCACTCTAGCTGCTAAATATGCATGTGATTCAGGCTGTAAAAGGCTGAGGAGCTCCCTGTATCAAACGTTTCTGCAGAACACATGTTTTGTTCCCTGCCGCAGACTTGCAAAAGAAGATGAGGTGGTTTCACATTGTAATAGCTTTTCAGTCAGCAATATTGTGTGCTGCTGGGAAGCCTATGGAAAAGAGTGTGTGGCTGGTTGGTCTTTTGGTTTGTCAGCTTACTGAACACGGTCTAATATCCTCTGTGATTTTTCAATTGTAACAAAAGTTACACGGGTTGTATCAGCTTGTTGACTTGGCCGTCTGAATTTGCTGTTTTTCTGCATTGCATCTGAATCATTTAAATCTCTGTTTCTGTGTCCCATTGCCCTCCATTACAATATGTTGCTTAATGTAATTGTGTTATTTTGTTGGACACTAAACATCAGTGTCACTGTAGACCCTGTTAAACAAAACATTGGCACAATTGTCACAATTTAGTTTCCTTGCCACAGCAAAACACCATTTTTACAAAGTATACTAAACACATCAGTTAAGACTATTGAAGTAAAGTACTTTTGGTTAAACTCTGAAGGCATTCCATTATACATTCCATTTAAAGAAATCTTGAAATAGGAGAAAGCAGTCGCAGCCCCAAAACCCCAAGAACTTTAAAAAAAAAGGAAAGTCTTGAACGAGGAACGAGTTGCAGCCAATTCTGATTCCCAAGGGTGTTGCCATGCTAGTCTCTAACATACCCCCTCCTGTTTCACAGTATAATATATAAAAAAAAAAAGAATCCTGAACCAAGGGGTATAATTTAACAAACCTTTGGGTAAATTTAGTTTCTGTTAACCCAGGTAATAAAAAGTCTTTTGGTCCTGTGTGGGACTTCTGTAGGTTTGTAACTGATCTCCCATCTTTTGTTTCCAGTTCAAAGTTGAGCAGTGGTTCAGGGACAGGAAGGAGCTCCAGGCCAGGCAGGACTAGTGATCCGCCCTGGTTCCTGTCTGGCTCTGACACACTGGGCAGACTGGCAGGCAACACCCTTGGGTAAGTTCTGGCAGGGTTGACACAGACAAATTGTCCTGTGGAAGCTTGGTGTTGAGAGCACAGATGCTGCAGCGGGTTAGGGGTGTATTCCCCACAGGGTTCTCAATTCTGAAGAGATAACTTTTAGGGTGCTGCAAAATGTAATGGATAAATGTCTCCACCAAACGACATACATTGAAAAGCATGGCCATGTTCATTGACTCTGCTAAATTTGCAGTATGCAGTCTTCTTAGTGTTGTTGTTGTTGACCACTGGAAAATTTAGTTTCTTCTCAAAATATAGTTGTTGTGGTTCCTGATATTGAAGTTGTGCAGGAAAACCTTCTAAACTTGCACTCTTACAAAATGATAGTTTTAAATATCTGAAATTATGGCAAAAACATCCAAAATATGTACATAATACATTCATTATACTAAAAGCTTTTTTTTCTTACAATGCCTAACTGAATTAGGAAAACTGCCACCAGTTAGTTTCTTCCTTCTGTAAATGCTGCTGATGTAAAACCTTACTGTGGACTGCCCTGTCTCTGCTGTCACAAAGACTGAATCCCTTCGTACCCAGATGTGTGTTTTGAGTGAGTGTGTGTGTTTTGAGTGTGCTGTTAGTCAGCTGGTGTTTTTGGCAGTTGTGTCTGACTGTGGCCTTGCACTGTATGTAACAGGAGTCGCTGGAGCTCTGGCGTAAATGGAGGCAGTGGAGGAGGTGGAAGTGGAGGAGGAGCAGGGGGAGGTGGAGCTGGAGGTGGCAGCAGTGGAGGAGGAGGGGGTGGAGGTGGAGGCGGAGGCACGTCGGGCAGGTCATCAACGGCAGCCCGTGATTCCCGTCGACAGACCAGGGTGATCCGTACAGGAAGGGATCGCGGCTCGGGCCTGCTAGGTAGCCAGCCTCAGCCCGTCATACCAGCGTCTGTCATCCCTGAAGAACTTATTACTCAGGTACAAACTTCTCAGCAGCAATATATCTTTTCTTTGAAAAAGGAAGTGCTACAAAAATGGTTTAACCTTTTTCCTACGGAAACAAATTGTACATTAAGCAGTTCACATGAATTAATAATAATCAAAACAATAATAATACATTTATTTTATATAGGACTTTAAAAGGTACTCAAAGGCCCTTTACATAAAACCAAAGACAAAAACAGTAAAGCAATAACACTAGCATTTACTTGCTAATCTGCAGTCACAAGTGAGTATGAATAAATGTGTTTTCTGCTTTGTTGTCTATTTCCCCAAGGCCCAGGTAGTCCTTCAGGGGAAGTCCAGGAGTGTGATCATTAGGGAACTCCAGAGGACCAACCTGGATGTCAACCTCGCCGTCAACAACCTGCTGAGCCGGGATGATGAAGATGGAGATGATGGAGACGACACAGCCAGCGAGTCCTACCTCCCTGGAGGTTTGTCAAACGAAACAAAGAAACTGAAAACAGAGTTTGGAGTTCAGGCTTAGTAGCAGTTCAACATATTATAATGCAAATAGGCTTGTGCGGAGGAGTAACACAGTATTCAAATTATTTAATTATGACCATTGTAATGGTCTAGACAGTATTTGCAAATATCATAAAAAATAATGTTTTTTATTTTCTTAAACCTTGCATCCTGTTGTGCCTTTGTCCCATGCAGAGGACCTGATGTCCCTGTTGGATGCAGACATTCACTCGGCTCATCCCAGTGTGATTATTGATGCTGATGCCATGTTCTCTGAGGACATCAGCTATTTTGGCTACCCGTCTTTTAGACGCTCCTCGCTGTCTCGCCTGGGATCCTCCAGAGGTAACGCAACAACTCACTTCTGACTAGTAAAAGGCAGGCAGGGTGTTGGAGAGGCTTTGGTGACAACACTGGTGATGGCTTTTGTTGTGGGGATGGAGCTTTAATAGCTTATTAAAGATAAGACAACAGTAGAAAAGTTGAAAAACCAAGTGAAAGACTTGACAGTGGCTTAACATTTGAATAAGCAGTTATCTAACAAGCACAGCAGTTGTTTTTTTTTGATAAATGACAACTGTAGGGCAAATGTAAAAAAAACAACAACATATTTTCCTCTTTGCTAAATGTATACTTGAGCCGGTATAGGTTTTACACAAATTCATATTAAATGAAAGGGTTTTAGCTTGTCTGCTGGGGAAACAAGTCTGTTTAGCTTGATTTGTAATATTGGTGTTTGGTGTTACAGGCTATAAATGTTTGGTGTTGTATACTGCATGGCTGTAGTACATACTGTGAGCTCTCTGAGAAAGGCCCGCTAGGCCCACCTGTCTTAACAGGGACCCTTTAAGGCAGTCTATTCTAAAAAAACGACCTAGTCCACTTTTAGCCCATATGCATGCTTATTTTCTGTCTATCCACTTCCTCTTCTACCTCGCATTTTACCATATGAGCGTGCAAACTGACTCACCCACCAGTATAATTTAGACTCCCACTCAATCTTCAGTACTGCAATTTTGATTTGCATTACAGTGATTCTAAAGAATCTATCTTTCTTTCTCTATTCTTAAAACTATGTTGACGGGTCTTTCCCAGAGAGTGGCTTACTTCTATCCCACTGGTGTGACCTTATTGCATACCAGTTCTCCTTCTTCCCTTAGAGCGCGACTCCGAGCTGTTGCGTGAGCGTGAGTCTGTATTGAGGTTACGCGAGCGCCGGTGGCTGGATGGAGCCTCGTTCGACACTGAGCGAGGCTCCACCAGCCGCGAGGGCGAGCCCAGCTTGGACAAGAAGAGCATCCCAGTCCAGAGCCCTGTCTCCTTGGGAGAGGAGCTCCAGTGGTGGCCTGACAAGGTAGGAGGAGTACAAACAGAGCTCTTGATTTGAAACACAGAAATGCAAACCTTCGCAATGACATTGCAAGTGGAGCTTCAATCTATTCTATTTCCTTTTGAAAATCTTGAGATGACTCTTCAATCTGATTGGAGCCCACTAGTGGCAAATTCAATTTTTTTGGAAAAATATAGAGGGAAGTTGTGTTTTACCTGTCATTTATGGAGATCTCTGATCTTCTTTCCAGGATGGTGTGAAGTTTGTAAGCATCGGAGCCATGTTCTCAGAGCTGGTGGCTGTCAGCTCCAAAGGAGAGCTCTATCAGTGGAAGTGGAGCGAACCTGAACCCTACAGGAATACACAGGTGGAGAGTTCTACCTATGTGAATAAAATTACAGAGAAACTGTGCTATATATGTATTTTTAGCGAAATGCAATATGCATTTTATCTGTTATTGTAACACGCTTAATGGCTGGAAAGGACGGGTAGTTTATTACATGTTGGACACCTGATATTACTTAACATTTTCTGTCATTTGTTCCATCAGAATCCATCTGTTCATCACCCGCGTGTATCCTTCCTGGGCCTGGCCAATGAGAAGATCACCTTATTGTCTGCCAATAGCATCAGAGCCACTGTAGCTACAGAGACCAATAAGGTATCTTATGATTGTTGACATAAGGACATGTGTGCTCTGCTTTATTCATGGAAACAGTATTCAACTACAGGATACGTTGTGTAACCATAAGATTATGATTGACTGAAGAAAAGATTATGTAGTTACTAATCAGCCAGCCTAACATTACAAATATTTATTTAATGAATTGTTCATTAACTCAAGTTTGTGTGTGGTATAGGTGGCAACCTGGGTGGATGACACACTGAGCACAGTGGCCTCTAAGCTGGAGCACAGTGCTCAGGCCTTCCCTGAGCTGCAGGGGGAACGTATGGTGTCACTGCACTGCTGTGCACTCTACACGTGTGCACAGCTGGAGAATAGCCTCTACTGGTGGTAAGAACAAATGTTTTTTCCATGAAATTACATTGAATGGAATTATAATTATGTTTTTAACAATAACATTGTCTCCCAAATGTCACCATGACATTGTTATCCTGCTAAGTGTAGCGGGATTGTTCATTAAAGTCATACACAAAACAACAGGTTATTACACACTGTTAGTGATGGGGAAAGATTCTGTCATTGTGTTTATAAGGTGCTAAAACGTGACATTTAGCAGGGGTTACAAAGTGATGTCTTTATCAATTCAGTGAGAATGGTATGTGTCAGGGACAGGTATGAAAATCAGTAAAGTTTGGACACTTGCTTGCATCTGTCTGCAGGGGTGTTGTGCCTTTTAGTCAACGGAAGAAGATGCTTGAAAAGGCCAGAGCCAAGAACAAAAAGCCAAAGTCCAGTGCTGGCATCTCCTCAATACCAAACATCACCGTGGGAACACAGGTAAGAATTTTCATTGTTAAAGTGACTATATGTAACTATTGTAATTGTTTCTGAAACTGTGTAATGTTTCATCTGATGATCATAAATGACCCGTAACAACAAATGAGACTTAACAGTGAAAAGAACGCTGTTTTTATATAGTTTTATTAATGCCTCTGCCCGGGTCCGATTTTCTTTTCCCGCGAAGTCACAGAATGATTCACGGAAGGTATACACCGCTTCAGAGCACACATTCTGATGGGTAACAGATTTCGGCATAACACTGGAAAAGCCTCTGTTATTGTATCCAGCCAGGTAAAGGGTAGCAGGAGATTTCTTTATATAGGCCTAATTGTATTTTAAATGTATTGATCTGTTGTAGTTATGGCTGATACTGGTATAAACTCGAAATAAACCTAAAATAATTTTACCTGTTCCTTCCTTAGGTGTGCTTGAGGAATAACCCCCTCTACCATGCCGGTGCAGTGGCCTTTTCTGTCAATGCTGGCATTCCCAAAGTGGGCCTCCTGTTGGAGTCTGTCTGGAACATGAACGACAGTTGCAGGTTCCAGCTGCGCTCACCGGAGAGCCTCAAGAACATGGAAAAGACCACTAAGACCCAGGATATCAAGTCAGTTGCATTTTATGTAGATAAAAGCTGTTACTTTTTGTATATGAATAGTCTTCCATGATTTCATTTCATTACAATTTTAGAAAGGGCTGGGTATTGCCACTAATGCCACCCATTTCAATTCGCAAGGTCCCAATTTGATTTTCAATTTAATACCGATTTAAATTAGGGATATTTCAGTTACAATGCCAATTTTACGAGAACTAATGTCAATTGTACAAGAAACTCTCTTAACCTTATTATTAAAAAAATGTTTACATTAAGAATTGACCCCAACACAGTTACATTAATGTACTTTTTATTAAACATGAGCACACTACAGCAGTAAACACAATAAAGTGCAACTCTACAGACTACAGTCAGTGAGTATTAAGTCATCAGAATTTTAGCAGAAATTCTGCCTAACTTTGCAGCGTTATTTTGCCCCTTCCCTGCTAGCATGACATGGTCAGTACCAATGGATGCCTTATGTGGTGTAGTTTCATAGGATACCAATATCTTCACTCGGCTTTAACATGGAGCCCACTACAACCTCTTAAAGACACTATTGTCGGATGAGATCGCTAACATTCCCGCGCATCTCTTGGGGTTGGAAGATCAATATTGAGATTTTATGAATCAATATCAGATAATTCAAATGATCTATTTGAATCAGAAAATTGATTACTTTAAACCCAGCCCTACTTTAACCACATTTAGTAGACCTAGACTTTAGTCCCTCTGGTTACAGAATGTGGATCTGTGAGAATAAGTCAAATTAATTTCACTAACTTGGTCTTAACCCATAGGACGGAAAGCAAGCCAGAGCTGGTGAAGACTGAGATGGGTCCTCCTCCCTCCCCAGCATCTACCTGCAGTGATACCTCTTCCATTGCTAGCAGTGCCTCACTGCCCTACAGTATGTCAGCTTCTCTGTCATTGCTATCTCTCCCTCTTAACCTCTAGCTCTCCAAACAACACTCTTCCTCTCTATCTCCCAGGCACAGAACCAATTTCTTCCTCACTCTATGCTCTCATTAGTCCTTTGACTTTGAAACAGATGGTGCACAGGCTTTCATCAGCAACCGAAGGAAGTATGGTCGGCTCACAGTATATACTGTGGTGTATTTGGTTGCCTTTTTATCTCCACTTATCATATGACTCATATACAGCTAACTATCGGTGTTGATTATTTTCCCTAGTCAACACTAGTTTCATCACCTGGTCAGCAGTGTATTTGTACTGTCCTAATCAGGAGTATGATGCCAAACCATTTGCAATCCTTTGATTGCAAATGAGGACTAAAAGTTAGTATGCCCTACTACTTGCAGAGCGAAGGCGTTCTACCCCGGCTCCCAAAGAGGAGGAGAAGGTGAATGAGGAGCAGTGGCCTCTCAGGGAGGTGGTGTTTGTGGAGGACGTTAAAAATGTCCCTGTGGGAAAGGTGGGTGCATTAAATAGAAGATCAACGTTCGCAAATGTATTAATATCTTGGATGAATAAGTAATGCAGGTGTTTGAGTCTCGGGCTACTCTCAGATCCTGCTATCAATCATGTGTCCCTGGTTTGTCATGGCATCTCTGTTTCACAACTTATCACCTTTTATACTATGTTCTAGGTCCTTAAAGTGGATGGCGCGTATGTTGCTGTGAAGTTTCCAGGGACCTCGAGCAGCATGAGCAACCAGAGCACTGCTGCTCCCACTGACTCTGACCCATCATCACTGTTGCAGGACTGTAGGCTCCTCAGAATAGATGAGCTGCAGGTATGGACATCAACTGATCCAATATCACTTCATCTCAGTTTTTGGAGTTCAGTGTGAATATATCTCTGCAGGCGTGAGCATCTTTTGTCCTAACATTCATGTATTTTCCTTTTGTCTCCGTCAATCTGTTCCTGACAGGTGGTCAAAACTGGTGGGACTCCTAAAGTTCCTGATTGTTTTCAGCGCACACCTAAAAAGCTCTGTATCCCAGAAAAGGCAGAGATTCTGGCCGTGAATGTTGACTCCAAAGGTGAGTCTTTGTCTGTGTTTCTATCTGTCCCTGTGTACTTTATATACTTAATATATTTATTTAGTATTTTGCTGTAGATTTGTATTCCCAACCTTTGAATATCTCCGTCTTCCAGGAGTCCACGCAGTGCTGAAAACTGGTAACTGGGTGAGGTACTGTATCTTTGACCTGGCCACAGGCAAAGCTGAACAGGAGAATAACTTCCCAACCAGTAACCTGGCCTTCCTGGGCCAGAGTGAGCGCAATGTGGCCATTTTTACTGCAGGACAGGTAAGATAATCTCCCAAATAGGTGACACGTTTTTGCAGTTTTGCACATGCCTTTACAATATCCAAATGTTAAATGTTGAAATTGTTTTTCTTCCAGGAATCTCCCATCATCCTACGAGATGGAAATGGCACAATCTACCCTATGGCCAAAGACTGCATGGGTGGTATTCGAGATCCTGATTGGTTGGACCTGCCCCCTATAAACAGCCTGGGAATGGGGGTGCACTCTCTGGCCAATCTCCCCTCTAACTCCACAATTAAAAAGAAAGCTGCTATTATAATTATGGCTGTCGAGGTAAATGTGACCTTATAGATACTGTACAATGTAAAAAAAACAAATTAACAAGTAGATGGCCAAGTAGAATAAGTATTTGTGTTTAGTGTTATTACGTGCCCTTGAAATGTAGTTCTGTTACATTGTTACATTGCAAAAAAGTTTTTTTACTGTGGTGGTTTCTATCACGTTCCTACCCATTAATCTGTCTGAAAGAGCAAAAAGCAATAAGTCATAGTGAAACATCAGAGACATTCAAATGAGTGATGGTAATCAGTACTTACTCATTGTCTTTGTGTCTTTCAGAAACAGACGCTGATGCAGCATGTGCTGCGTTGTGACTATGAGGCATGTCGGCAGTACCTGGTGAACCTTGAGCAGGCTTTCTTGTTGGATCAGGGCAGCCAGGCCCTCGGAGCACTTCTGGATCATCGCTGTGATGGAAACCGCAACATCCTTCATGCCGCTGTCTCCGTCTGCTTCCCTGTTAGCAACAAGGAGACCAAAGAGGAAGAAGGTAAGCTGGTGTTTAGACCAGGCCCACCTATTCATACCTGTACCGGGCCAGGGCCAATAAAAAAGAAATCCCACATTATTTTGGCTTTTCTATTCTAATAAGCTAATCTACTATGATCTATTTTAGCTGTATTAATAAACTACAACAAAGCCACCCTTTTTATACAGGCGGGAGCCCTCAAATTACATAAATACAATAACAACAAATGGGTTCTTTAAAATTGTATGGGTGTGCCCGAAGCCAACATAAAACCGTAAAAGCAGGGCGTTCTCAGTTAAAAAGAGATTTATTATACAAAAGGGATATAAGTCAGCACATACAACATGGGTTATTGTGTAGCCAAAGAATCAATGGACCATTTCTGTATTTGTTTCTGGCTTTCCAGCAAGAGTTGGGTGTCTTGTTTCAAGATGCTGCTTCTGTTTGAAAAGCTTTAGCGCCTTAATTGAGAGCGTCAAGCCTAGAACTGGGTATCACTACTCAATACCTTTTTTAAGGTATCTACCAAAATAACCCAGTACCAGTAGTATTGTAACTTCTCCAGTCAAACAATACCCGCATTCAATCCTTTTTGTACCCAGATCTAGAAAGAAATGACTATTTCTAGGGCAAGCGGTCTTAGATTTAATGCCTAATGACGTTTGGTTGATAAAGTCTGCTTTGGACAATCAATGTCAGGATCTCCCTGAGAGTTAACATCGACATAATAAATAGTTTTAATATTTGAGTCTGATTTAAAAAAATAAAAATAAAAAAAAAAGTAGTTTATCTTGATTTCCTGGTTACAGTCACATCATTCTCTCCAATTTCTCTGTTTTGGACTTTACCATCTTTATTAGACAATGTAAAATGATTTTTAAAAAATGTGGGGGGAAAATCAGTTTTTCCTCTAAAAACACAATTCTAGTTTGGAGTATGCTGCTGTATCTGTTTAGTTGCCTGTTTCCCCAGGACTCTTTTCCATGCCAAGTGACCATGCTGTTTCATTTCAGAAGCTGAAAGGTCGGAGAGAAACACATTTGCAGAGCGCCTATCGGCTGTGGAGGCAATTGCCAATGCCATCTCTGTGGTTTCAAGCAATAGTTCTGGGAATAGGACTGGCTCCTCCAGCAGCAGAGGGTAAATAAACAGTTCTACTTTTTTTTTTTTTTTTTTTTTTTTTAACACACTACACAGAATTTATAAGGAAAATAGTCTGTACAGTGTCATTTGGAGTACACAAGGCTCCCTATAACTATAAGAAAGAAATCTTTTTACATCCAGTGTCAGTGAGCAGGCTCTCCGGTGGTTTCAGTGCCATGTTTTATTTTTTGTGCCGTCACCAGGCTTCGTTTGAGGGAGATGATGCGGAGGTCTCTAAGAGCAGCAGGTCTCGGCCGTCATGAGTCTGGCCCGTCATCCAGCGACCACCAGGACCCTGTGTCACCACCCATTGCCCCTCCAAGCTGGGTCCCTGACCCCCCACCCATGGACCCTGGTCAGTGTAACTGTACAAGACTGTATAATTAAGCCCCTTCAGACAGACACTATCACTGCAACAAAAAAAAAAAACAAGAATTTAAATGAGGCCTCTGCTTTAGTGCAGTTGTGTTGCTACAAGGTATTCCAGCCCGAAACTTGATCCTTTCTCTACTTTTGCCAAAGTGCAGTCCACCGAAATCCTAGTAGCGTGTACCCTGTAGCCTTATTTTAATTTGCCATTGACCTTGTCAGCATCAAGCCAGAGGGTGTGGAAGATTTCTAAAAATGTACAATCCTGACACAAAGTTAACTAAACTTCCATGTTGCGTGTTGGCATTTGGTAAGCCTTAAAACGAGGAGTTCTCCATTTGTATTTCATCTTCTCACTGGTACTTTGTAACAGCCCACCCACACCAGTGCAACCTCTTGAGTGATTTTGCCATAGTTGTCAGTCTGAAGGCTGCCTTGCACAACTTTATCAGATAAGTCTGTGCGATCATGAATTTAACTCTCCTTCCTTGCCTTAATGAATGAATCTAAGACTTTGTGCTAATGTCTCTTAACTGAAGTGAAATCTACAAAAACTGTTTTATTTTATTAACAGATGGTGACATTGACTTCATTCTAGCACCAGCTGTGGGTTCACTCACCACAGCCTCCACTGGGACTAGCCAGGGACCCAGCACCTCCACCATACCAGGTATGGGTTTCACCACAGTTCATTTCAATTTTTCCAGCTGTGAGCAACTCTTCTATTGTGCATTGCATTGTGAGAGAATAGTGTGCACGGCACCCTCATAAATCCACCGTATTCAGTATGTATTCTGTCTGGTTTGAGTATACTTAATTTTGTGATGTATGTAGTGTGAACATGCATAATAAAAATGTGCTTAGAATCATAAGTAGTATATAGAACGGATTAAGTACACAGGAAATGTTTTCACTGCTAACTAATAGGGCTGGGATGATATGCTTTTGTCCTGATTCCATTCTTTCATGATACACAGGTGCCGGTTCAATTTGCATTGCGATTTTCATTTATTGCGATTCGGTAGTATTGAATATTGCGATTTTCTTTTCCTTATTTTTAAGAAAAACAAAGTTGAATAATCCACTTCTAGAGACAGTATATCATGAGACATTTCTACTAGTCTGACATTTATTCATTTGTAAAGAAGTACATAACATGGATTTTCTGCATTTTCTGCTCTCGCTCTGTTTTGCTGGAAACAGATAAGATGTAGTCGTCGTTTGCTGTACCGTATGAACCGAAAATATTTAGGTTGATCATTGGTTTAAAAAAAAAAATAATAAATAAATAAAAATTACGATTCCGGCGGGGAAAAAATCAATTTAAAAAATCGTCGCAAAGAAAAATCACGATACATTGGATTTTTTCCCCCACCCCTACTAACTAACTAACTGTTATTGTTATTTGTCTTTTGACTAGGATATGTTACAATTGCATTGATCTTGTATCAGTTATAATTTAGACGGGCTGTTTTTTTGTTGTGTGCTAGTGTTATAAAGTAAATGCTAAGATAATATCGTAGAAATGCAGAAAGAAAGTTGCAGGGTTATTTTTCCTTATGACATTCTGGTCTTTTTCAGTATACATTATCACTTTGGCACCAGTGTAGATTAGTCCATCAGCTGTATACTCTATTCTTGTGTATTCCAACTCTGTGGTCAAACGTGTTGGGCCTGTCTAATGGATCGTCCCCCATGTGTGCAGGGCCGTCCACTGAGCCATCTGTGGTGGAATCTAAAGACAGGAAGGCCAACGCCCACCTTATCCTGAAGCTGATGTGTGACAGTGTTGTTCTGAGGCCACACCTCCGGGAGCTGCTCTCTGCCAAGTACGGGTCTATTTCTATATGATCGTACTGCTTGCTTACTGTACACAAAACTAATGCATTTTGTTTATCCTGCTTTATCTGTTAGTCTTTGTTCATTTTGCCAATCTAATTGTTGTTGCTGTTGTTTGACAGGGATGCCCGTGGAATGACCCCATTCATGCTGGCAGTCAGTGGGAGAGCCTACCCGGCAGCCATCACTGTGCTGGAGGCTGCGCAGAAAATGGCCAAGGGTAAGTTAATAAGTCATCTTTCTGCTTTCTGTTGTGAACTGGTTTGTCATTTGAAGGGAGACTGTTAATGGTGGTGTTCTAGAAGGCACGGACCTCTCTAGTCACCTCGGTCAGATCGCACAATTTATGCTGAATTGTCAATTTTACAAATATGAATTGTGCTTTATGTGGTTGACGGTGATGGGAAGTGGCTATGAGTCCCTCAACATTTCACTGGAATTGTACTTCCTACAATTTCATGTGACAAATAAAAATTGATTGATTGATGATTGCAAACCTGTATTTTTAATGTCTGCATAGTATTATGCACATACACTCTATAAGGTTTGTGTAACCAATAAGCCACCACCTCTCTGATACATCTGATGTAAAGTGGGTAGGTAACAGCTGGAACATTGGAGGTTATCCAAGAGTTATGTGAAGCCTGACCTATTTAGCTGCCCTGCTTACAGCGGCAAACTACATGTTGTTACAGGCATTCCTCCGTTTTCATATCTTCCTCTTGTTCCTCAAATGTCTAACAGTGGGTGACCCAGGCATTGCAGAGAAGGAGGATGCAGATTCTGTGTTCATGGAAATGATTTGCCCCTCGGGGACCAACCCAGATGATTCGCCCCTCTATGTTCTCTGCTGCAACGACACCTGCAGTTTCACTTGGACTGGAGCTGAGCACATTAACCAGGTCAGCCCTAGAGGATATCATTACACTGGAATTTAGAGGAAAAGCTCTCATCAGAAAAACTGACGTGTTGTAGACCACTCTCAAGCAGCATTCATCACCGTCTATTATGGATAATCATTTTAATGTTTAAAAGACAGTTATGTAACTGATAACTTGATTAGGTTAAAAAAAACAACAGAGCCACATTAAGATTATTTAATTACTTAACTTGCAACGCCAACTTCTGTAGCTTCAGGGAGTGCTCCTTTTTTTCACTGCATAATTGGAACCTTACTGCTTTTGGAGACAGTGCTTGTTAAGCTCTTGTTAAGCTCTTTAATGTAGAATGTTCAGTTTAAAGGTGGAACACTGGTATTTTTCATCACAATGACTTTGCATTTAGGATATCTTTGAGTGTCGGACCTGTGGTTTGCTCGAGTCCCTCTGCTGCTGCACTGAGTGTGCAAGGGTGTGTCACAAAGGACATGACTGCAAGTAAGTCCTAATTTTGAGTATGGCCTTACAGTATTTACTGTTACTCTGTAAAGGTTTCCGTCTGCCTTACCATTGCTTTTTATCACCTGTATTCCACACTAGATTGTCTAAATGATCATAAATTTGCTTCTGTTTTTTCCCAGGCTGAAGAGGACCTCTCCCACAGCATACTGTGACTGCTGGGAGAAATGTAAGTGTAAAACGCTGATCGCCGGCCAGAAGGCTGCTCGCTTGGATCTGCTTTACAGGTTACTCACAACCACCAACCTGGTCACAACACCAAACAGCAGGTAAGACCCCGGCCATGTTCGCTGTACTGGCCTTTATCTCCACTTCACCTAGAGTAGTGTTCTATCTTTTGTGCCTTATTATAATTGGCAAGTATCTGGGCTTTTCTGGCTAAATCAGCTTAACTGTATTAATTTGACACAGATGTTGTTTCATATTGTGCAAGTGAGGATGAAGTGATGTTTCTGACTGATTTTTATTTCCATCTGCAGGGGAGAACATATTTTACTGTTCCTGGTGCAGACTGTTGCCAGGCAGAGTGTTGAGCACTGTCAGTATAGACCACCACGCATCAGAGAAGACAGGAACCGCAAGGCTGCAAATGCAGAAGGTAAGTCCAGGATCCTTCTCATATGTTACCCACCTTTACCATCAGTGCAGATTAATAGGGGTGGGAATCACCAAATGCCCCACGATAAAATGTTATTGTGTTATATGCGATATATTGCAATTTATTACCTTTTTTCCCAACTTCAAATTATGTCCCCAAAGGAAAACTTTGTCAACATCTGTTTTATTTAAAAAGATACATTTGTTTGTTCATCTTATTTCAATTTTAATGCTGCCTGCCCAAAATCTAGTGGACTGATAAAGCAATTGATTTTATTATTCTAGTACCAAAAAGTTATTTCATTCTCACTTTGCAATTTATATAATAAAAGATCGATACTTGGCATCTGTGTATCTCCCCCCCCCACCACCCCACCACCCCACACACACACACACACCTACAGATTAATGATTTACAAATTTTACGAACATTCTTATGAGATCATTTTTTTTCTGCTACTAACTGGTCTAGTCTGGACAATTTCAAATCATTATTCCCTCAAGGCATCTGGTTTATGAAAACATTCATCTTTCCACGTTTTCAGACTCTGATATGCCAGACCATGACCTAGAACCTCCCCGCTTTGCTCAGCTGGCTCTGGAGAGGGTCCTGCAGGACTGGAACGCCCTCAAGTCTATGATCATGTTTGGCTCTCAGGAGAATAAAGACCCGTGAGTATCAAAAGCCAAAACGGCACTCCCAGCATTTAAATTTGTTTAGTAATAAGAGCTTGAAAGACTGTACTTGTTGGCGCTCAAAGAACTGAAAAATGCCACACACATATTTTGAGTTGTGTATTTTTTTGTCTTAGACTTAGTGCCAGCAGCAGAATTGCCCACCTTCTGCCTGAAGAACAGGTCTACTTGAATCAGCAGAGTGGCACCATTCGCCTTGACTGTTTCACCCACTGCCTCATTGTCAAGTGTGCTCCTGACATAACTGTAAGTAAACTCAGTTATTCTGAGTGTACACACAAAAAAAACCTCAATTTCTTAGTAATTCTCTCTGAGGAAAATACCAAATGGTACCACCTAAATATTACCAGTGATGATGCATTTTCTTTAGTTTTTATTGCGGTTAATACGCCCATGCACTTGTAAGTATTTTGGTCATCAGAAGGTGATTGTTTTGTTGTCCTGTATTAGTTCATAGACACCTTACTGGGTACACTAGTAAAGGAGCTGCAGAACAAGTACACTCCTGGCCGAAGAGAGGAGGCCGTCAATGTCACCAGGAGGTTCCTACGCTCTGTTGCCCGGGTATTTGTCATCCTCAGTGTGGAGATGGCCTCATCCAAGAAGAAAAAGTAAGAACACCGAGCATTAAGTTGTCATGTAAAGTTTTAGACAAAGGATCTAGGAATTAATTACCTCCTCCAAGGATGTCTGTCTGTCTAACAGCTATCAACGTATTGTTTAAACGCTCTGAGCAATAAAATGCAACACATCTTCTTTGTAGCCCCCATGTTGTTTCCACATTACGACTTAGAGCTCATGAACGGCTTCCCTACTCGGGAAATGGGACCATCCGAGGAGCACGTGAATGCACCATCGGCCTTGGCGGAGGTCTGCACTCTTGAGTGCCATTCTAGTTGTAACTTGAGTTACATCAGCTCACTTCTTCCACTCATTGGCACTATACAGTAACTACGTTTACATGCTCACAATATTCCAGTTTTTGCCCATGTTACAAAAAACAGCTGAGCTGTTTACATATGGCTCATGAAAATGAATATTGCACTAATGTTCCTATTTACATGCTGCCATCAAAATAGGATTTTTCCAAAGGGGGCAGGCTTGTTGGACCATGCAAATACAGCCTCCCTCTTTTATTCCTTCAGCCACCTTCTTGAAAAGATTGTATCATATTTGCCCATAACCATAAACCTGTTGATATCTGAGTCTTTCATAATGTTTAAATATAGGTGTGTTTCTCCTTCTGACCAGAAATGTGGGCTTTTCTTTTGGCATGCATCTCTGCCCCACTCTTGCAAACAGTGGGCTGGTTGGTTTGTGTACCAAAACCAAAGCAATGCACACAGAGCTGACCGTAAGCTGTAAACAGACAGGAGCTGTAAACTTAGGGCTGGGCGATATGGAGAAAATCAAATATCACCATATTTTTGATATTGTGGCGATATTGAAGGGTTGACTATTGGTGCTTTCACAAATATTTACACAATGAGAGTTTTGACAAATAATCACCAAGAATGGGGATACCATGGCAAATTATAAAACAGTAAGCAAGTCTGGTAAATCCAGAAAATTACATCACTTCACTGTAATGCAGCCTTTAAAACCAGGAAAAGACAACCTGCGTGTCATATCACGATACGAAGACGATATCTAGCCTCATATATTGATGTCAATATAATACCGATATATTGCCCAGCCCTATGTAAACTGTTAAAGCCTCAGTAAAAAACCCAATAATACCGCCATATCCCACGTCTTTATTGTAAAATGCTGTATTCAGAGAAAGGCCTCATTCGGAATATCCAAACGCGATATGCTGTTTACATGACCTGTATCAAATTCGGAATATTGTCATATTTAGAATATTAGTGTGCATGTAAACGTACTTAATGACATCAATTTCACATTGTCTTTTTTTAATTCATGCAAATGGTGTTTCTGCCTTTTCCTCAAATTTTCCTTCACATAGCAACTTCATCCCCCAGCCCATTGGGAAATGTCGGCGAGTTTTCCAAGCCCTACTGCCCTACGCTGTGGAGGAGCTGTGTAATGTAGCAGAGTCGCTGATTGTTCCGGTGCGAATGGGTATAGCGAGACCTACTGCTCCTTTCACTTTGGCCAGCACCAGTATTGATGCTGTTCAGGGCAGCGAGGAGCTCTTCTCTGTTGAACCGCTGCCTCCCAGACCTTCACCTGACCAGTCCAGCAGGTCAGTTGGTTTTAGTGCCTTTATGGACTCTCATGGCAGCTTTGACTATCTATTTTTACTGTGTTATGCAAGATTGAACTGTGCCTATATTGTATCAGTTAGTTGGGTAAGAGCCCCATGGTAATCTGCCAAAACGAACATATGACTTAAAATGTTTGAAATAGTTGAGTCATTCACTAGATCTTTACTTGGAGAGAAGAAACCAAAAGGAACAGAAGATGGTTGATTTTTCTTATTCACTAGATATAATGACTTGTGGTCTTGTGCTTCATTTTTTCCAGTTCCAGCCAGACAGCTGCCTCTTATATCATCAGGAACCCCCAGCCTCGGCGCAGCAGCCAGTCTCAGCCTGTCAGAGGAAGAGACGAGGAGCAGGATGACATCGTGTCCGCAGATGTGGAAGAGGTGGGGAGCCTCTTTATAAAATTATTAATGAACTTTGCATGGAAGTGAATCAATGTATATTGGTGGCTAGTTTCTTAGAATGTATGTTGCCACCTAGAGCCCACCCTGTTATTTACACGGCAAGATTTCACTAAGATTTGGATGCATATTTTTTGTATATTTGTTTTTTCCATTTGGTGTACTCTTAATACTGGTTGATTTTTAGGTGAGAATATCAATAGCTGGGTCTTGCCTCAAAGTGTTCCCTCTTAAGATATGTTTTGTTTGTCTTTTTAGGTTGAAGTTGTAGAGGGAGTAGCTGGTGAGGAAGACCATCATGACGACCAAGAGGAACAGGGAGAGGAAAATGCTGAGGCAGAAGGGCAGCATGATGAGCATGACGAGGATGGTGAGACACACCCTACTAAGGACACTAGTTGTTAACAATGTTTTGTGAATTATTACTTACAGCTGAAACCCCACCCAACAGTGAGTGAAGCATCCGTTTCTCTGCTCCTGCTTTTAGGAAGTGACATGGAGCTGGATCTGCTGGCAGCAGCTGAAACCGAGAGTGACAGTGAAAGTAACCACAGCAATCAGGATAACGCTAGCGGCCGCAGGAGTGTCGTCACAGCAGCCACTGCTGGCTCTGAAGCAGGTTGGTCAACAGCTGTGTGTAATCTCTCAGTTTAGATTTAATTTGAGAATTTCTTTGAAATCCCCCTCCATAAAACATTCTCCTCAAGTTTTTGTTGGAAATGCGGTCACCTGAAATCTTTCCAAATTTTTTGTAAGGCCCCAACTGCTTACTAAATAGTAATTGCATTTCTGTCTTGCTGCACTGTGGTGTATTTTTTTTCCTAGAATTGCAGACTAATTCAGTCCTCACAAAATCATTGGTGCTTAACAGTCAGCATTTTGGAATGTGGGAATTTATGTTTAGAGAGCTAATGATACAGCAGACAAAATGGTCCCTGGCTGAATACCCAATGTATTTCATTTGCAGGCAGTAGGGTGTCCTTGGCATTTCCTATTTTTGGTAGGAGCTCCTCTTTACTTCAATGCATATACAGATGTCAGGGCAAGAGTGAATTTGCAAAGTGCATACACAGTTTCCTGTTCAGAGTTTCTTCAGTTCGTCCCTTTCTCACATTTCACTGTTATTGTGTCTGTCATTTGAACTAATACTGCCACTCATCACAAGTCTACTCTTGTTTTTCTTCCACCCAAATAACAAACTAATCAACTTGTAACTTTTCCAAATGTTGTGGTGTTTTTCTCCTTGGTCATCTAAAATGTCCATTTCTTACTAATGATGGTGTTGTTTAATTTCAACTGAGCACATTCAGTACAATTGAGACATTACTGTTCTTTCTATCTCTGACATTTCCAAGAATCTTAAAAACATACAAAAAATGAAGTCCTATGTTATTCAGCACAAGTTGATCAACAGGGTGCAACTGTTGTTTCGACTTGAAGCCTCAGTGTGTTCACCATCATATTAGTGTTGTTTGGCCTTGTAGTGGTGTGATTCACTAACCCGCACTCCAGCCTGGATAAATCTGTGAAAGACAAAAAAAGGGAGGTGAGATTAACGCAGCCATTAAACTTGTGTCCCTTATCTTGTGTCTTCATCCCATATTGTCCTCTCTGAAGGTGCCAGCAGTGTCCCTGCCTTCTTTTCAGAGGATGACTCCCAGTCCAACGACTCCAGCGACTCCGACAGCAGCAGCAGCCAGAGCGACGATGTCGACCAGGAGACGTTCCTGTTGGACGAGCCGCTGGAGAGGACGACTAGCGCTTCCCACGCCAACAGTGCAGCCCAGGCCCCTCGCTCCATGCAGTGGGCTGTTCGAAACACCCCCAACCAGAGGGCCACTGGAAGTGCTCCCTCCAGCTCCTCCACACCAGCTGGTCAGTGGAGCTCTCTGTGTGGGATTTTATTGTAAAATGTCTGTCTGTGGTTCCAGATGACTGTCATAAAAAAAATGGTGTATATTGATTGTACCTGTTATGATTTTTGTCTTTCTCACAGCAAGCTCCACAGGCCTGATATATATTGACCCTACCAACCTGCGTCGCTCGAGCGCTATCAGCTCCAGTGCTGCTGCTGCGGCGGCGGCTCTGGAGGCCAGCAACTCCAGCAGCTACCTGACATCTGCCAGCAGCCTGGCCCGGGCCTACAGCATCGTCATCAGGCAGATCTCAGACCTCATGAGTCTGATTCCCAAGTACAACCATCTCGTCTACTCACAGTACCCTGCTGCTGTAAAGCTCACCTACCAGGATGCAGTCAACCTGCAGGTAAGATAGACTGGCATCGTGTGGTGACCAAAATACTCAAAATACTGAAGAACACCTTTAAAAGAACAATATTTTTTTCTGTTCAGACTTTCTAAAATAAACAATGAAATAAACAAACATACATTTGCAACCCTCAGCGGTAGGGGTGTGACAAGACACTCGGCTCACGAGACGAGACACGAGATTGGGTTCACGAGAACGAGACGACGAGATTGTAACACTATTTTAAAGAAAACTTTAAGAAATATGACTGGAAAAATAGTCTTTACTCAGAGAACCAAGATTACAACGTAACCAAGCGTTTCATTGCAGCAGTAAACAAGGGAGTAGGCTGCTCTTGTATTGATTTATGACCATTTGAAGACGAGGAGAGAACATTTAATATCATTAAATATCATTAAAACTATAGTTAGGTTGTGCTTTCTGCTTCCGACAATTGAAACTCCGTTACCGCTCTGCAAAAGGGCAAGGGATCTTTTATGCTAATTTAGAGGTCCAAGCCAGACTCTTCAAAGCCAGATGTATTATAAGACCAACCAGGTTAGACTCCGTCTACTGGCTGCTGCTCTGCACTTCTGCACTTCTTCGAGATATCGCAAGATAATTTTTACATCGACAAGAAGTCTCGTCACATTTTAATCTCGTGGGACGAGATCTCGTCACACCTTTACTCAGAAGCCATCCTATTTTAAAAATCTTTGTTTTTTTTCCCCCTCCGAGATACATTTTTAACGTGCTATTGAAAACTACGCTTGGCTACACATTAAATATGCTGAATGTAGGGATCTGGTTGAGAGTTAACTCGTATAATTCAGGGCATACACTTTGAAGAAACACTATTCAACTATTGTGAAAAGACCAATAACAAAAAGAAAAAAACGAATCATAAAAAATCTTAGATTTTATTGCAACAGTACAGCATTGGAATACTTAAGAGTCTGAATGAAAACATTGTTTCAGGGAATCCCTGCCAATTCCCATCCCTGTTAAAAATGTAATTGAATTGCATTGTATCCATCATATTTGGCAGTGGACAACAATGACTGTTTGAACGTGATCGTGTTTTTAATAAAGTCAGATCTGTCTAATGAGTTGGATAAAAGTGAAATATTTATCATTTGGTTGGACCAGAACTATGTTGAAGAAAAGCTGATTCCCACCTGGAACTGGATGGTGTCGATCATGGATTCCACCGAGGCTCAGCTGCGATATGGCTCAGCTCTGTCGTCTGCTGGAGACCCGGGTCACCCCAGTCACCCACTCCACGCCTCTCAGCACTCAGCTCGCAGGGAGCGTATGACGGCCCGGGAGGAGGCCAGCCTCCGCACCCTGGAAGGACGCAGGTAAAAAAAATTCTTATTCTATTCCGATCAGTGGATCTGTTTGGTGATAATTAGTCTTGAGGGAACACCTCTAAAGTCTTGACACCCCCGAAATCTAACAAGACCTGAGACAACCACAGAAAAAAACCTTCAATACCAATGAACCACTTTTTGCAATCCCTATCTAAGTTCTGTCCAACTGTGCTTGCGCAAAATAGTTTGGTCAACACTTTGTATTGAATTGGTAACTCCATATTTATGCAGGGTTCTCACTTGTTTTGTATGCGTTTTGTATTCCTTCAGGAGAGCAGCTACCCTGCTCACAGCTCGCCAGGGCATGATGTCGGCGCGGGGCGACTTCCTGAACTATGCCTTATCACTGATGCGCTCCCACAATGATGAGCACTCTGATGTGCTTCCTGTGCTGGACGTGTGCTCACTGAAACATGTGGCCTACGTGTTCCAGGCTCTCATCTATTGGATTAAGGCCATGAACCAGCAGACCACTTTGGACACTCCACAGATGGACAGAAAGAGGTAAGAAAATGAGTGAAAATGCTGTCTTTGTATTTAAAATCTGAGAGTTTACTTTAGCTGCAGCATAACGGTATTTGCTTACACCCTGCTCAGGTTTTCACAACTGCCATTTCTTGTTAACATTTGTGGTTATGGGTTAAAATTGTCGTCACTACACAACTGCATTATCTGCATAGAATTGCGTGTGATGGCCACTGGAACAAAACCCTGTTTTTGAATCATTTTGTCTGTTGTCTTACAAAGCAAGGCAACTTTGGTTGTTAGGGCATTTGATTAACTTTAAATGAAACATTTTCTTAGACTACATGATGTGATTGTAATCCACTTTAACTAGGAATCGAGAGATTTTGGAACTGGGTTTGGACAATGAGGATTCTGAACATGAGAACGATGAGGACACCAATCAAAGTAAGCCAGATAACTAATATCTGATAATAGTCAATAAGACACAAGTGTCAGGGAACTGCCTGGTCGTTTTAACGTGTGTGCTGACCGATTTGTTTTTGCCTTACCTCAGGTTCAACTCTGCAGGACAAGGACGAGGACCCAGTCCCAGCTGAAACGGGTCAGAATCACCCCTTCTTCCGCCGCTCTGACTCCATGACCTTCCTGGGCTGCATCCCTCCCAACCCTTTCGATGTTCCCCTGGCTGAGGCCATTCCTCTGGCAGACCAGCCCCACCTCCTGCAGGTCAGAAATGCGGCTTAGTCTTTTGACAGAGCATACGGTCATTAGCTATATTGACATAACTGTTGATGATAGTATGTATCTTTGGCTTCAACTTCATTTTGCTTTTTCTTTTTTCTTCCCACAACAGCCTAATGCCAGGAAGGAGGATCTGTTTGGTCGTCCTTCTCAGGGCTTGTACTCTTCCTCCTACATGGCAACCAAAGGCCTGGCTGAGGCAAGCATGGACAGGAACTGCCTGGAGGTAAACATGGGCTCCTCTCTACCCTCCCCCTCTCAGGTATACCACCCCTCTTCACTGGACAAACACGCTGGCAGCTGTGTTCTAATATCCACGCATAGCAAACACCATGGAAAAGTCGAGGTAACTACACCTTTTAAATATAAATCTGTAAAATCTATCCAAGATTCATTATTTCCAATGGTATTATTTCAGAGCATTGGAAATAGCCCAGCTAGAAATAATGGATATTTGGGGTTTTTCAAGTGTGGGTATTGGAACAACAGCCTGTGGTCTGTGTCCCATTTCCATATATCCATTCATCATCACACTGTCCAAACCAAAGATATCTGTTCACATTACTAAAGAGACCTACTCTGGACCCCACTGAAACAGATCCTGCCCACTAAGATGTCTTACTCAGCCAACCTGAAGAATGTGATGAGTATGGAAACTGGCCAGCGGAGCACCGAGAACCAGTCACTAGCAGAGCAAGAGATGGAGGCTTCAAAACCAGGCCCTTCACCCCATGACCTCGCCGCCCAGCTGAAGAGCAGCCTACTGGCTGAGATTGGCCTCACTGAGAGTGATGGACCTCCGCTTCCATCATTCAGGTACCAAACACTAATCAGCCCTATGTGATGTTGGTTTAGCTAATCTGCCCTATGTGATGTTGGCTTAGCTAAGGTGGAGACAGGTGGAGAAAAAAATCTCCCTCAGATGTGAGAATTTCAATGCAGTACAGTTTGTTTTTTAATGTGAATTTATACATACAGTATATTCGAATACAGACTGGAACTGGCTTCAGTAAAATGCCACATCTTATACAAAATCTCATACTGGGCAGCAAACAACAGCGATCCGTAGTCCGAATTAAAGGGCTACTTTGCCGATTTTCAATCAGCTCAGTGTCATCGCAGTGTGTGCAGACGAACAGCACCCTGCCTCCCCCTGTGCAGCCAGCGCACGGACCGGGTCTACCAGGTGAGGCGAAATGCGTGGTTCCGCGTCACCCGGTGGGCCTTTGCTGCTCTGCTCCGTGTGGAGCTCTGTGTGTCACCGGCACGGAGGGAAGACGAACGCCATTCATCTGCACACACTGAGAGGACACAGAGCTGGTTTTGAATCGGCAAAGTATCCCTTTAAGGACTATACAATTTAATCATAGCCTAACTCTGGAGAAAACCTAAAATGTTTTGATATACTAAAATGTGTATGTGTCTGTCCAGACCTCACTGTAGTTTCATGGGGATGATGATCTCACATGACATGCTACTTGGCCGCTGGCGTCTGTCACTGGAGCTCTTTGGTCGTGTCTTCATGGAGGATGTTGGAGCCGAGCCTGGATCGGTACATTTTATTTATTATTTATTTATTTACAAGTAAAAGTAGCTCTACATTACTCCTCTTTTTATACGTGTATAAATGCTTTTACAATCGTAACGGACTTTCTTTTTTTCATCAAAATAGATTAATAAGTATTGCAATGATATTTATTGCTGATATGACATTACCTAACATTACATACACTCAGCAGGAATTGAGCAACATGGGGAATCCCAATAGTCATATTTCATAGATAGATATAGATCGATCCTTCCTTCCTTCCTTCCTTCCTTCCGAGGGAAATGTTAGGCATCCAGTAGCTTAGACAACCATAACACAACAAACACACATGTATCTCATACATAAAAATCACTCCCAGAAATACATTCTTAATACTTTTCATTATTTCCTGGTGTGTTTGCCTTGGATTGTTCTGCTAACAATCAGCTGAAAGATGTATAGAGCTGCAGACTAGCAACTCTTAATTCTTTGATCCAATGCTAATATGAAAAACATTGCATCATTTCTGTTCTCTGGGCGATGGTGCCCTTGATGTTGGAGAGCAGCGTCATAATGATTTTGTTGTTTTGATCGTTTATCCCAGATCCTCACCGAGCTAGGCGGCTTTGAGGTAAAGGAATCCAAGTTCCGTCGGGAGATGGAGAAGCTGAGGAACCTGCAGTCCCGGGACCTGGCCCTGGAGGTGGACCGGGATCGAGACCAGCTAATACAGCAGACCATGCGTCAGCTAAACACACACTTTGGCAGGCGCTGCACAACAACGCCCATGGCAGTGCACCGGGTGAAGGTCACGTTCAAAGATGAGCCTGGCGAGGGCAGCGGCGTGGCCCGCAGCTTCTACACGGCCATTGCCCTGGCCCTCCTCTCCAACGATAAGCTGCCCAATCTGGACTGTGTCCAGAGTGTCAGCAAGGGCATGCAGGCCAGCAGTACGTGTCACCACGATTACAATTCAAGTATGACAATACATAGAAACTATACTGTACTATATTATGGAACTCATTCATTGTTACAATCAATGGTACTTTTGTGATGCTTAAAGCAGTTATCACATGAGTAAAAAGAGATTTGTTTTTTTACGTAAGAAATTTACACTCAGCAGTGAACTTTTCATCTTTTTACATTCAGTGTTTATTTGTGTGTGTTTGTGTCTGTAGATCTCATGCAGCGCTTGAGAAACCGAGACCGGGAAAGAGAGAGGAGAAGTGGGGGGCTTCGAGCGGGATCTCGTAGAGACCGAGACAGGTAAGCTCCAACTTAATAAACATATTCCCCTTTTACAATAAACAACAAAAAAAGAAGTTACAAGCATAATATGTTTGTGTTTGACAGAGACTCAAGGAGGCAGCTCTCCATAGACACCAGGCCTTTCAGGCCTTCGTCAGAGGGAAACCCCAGTGATGAGCCCGACCCTCTGCCTGCACACAGACAAGCCCTGGGTGAAAGGCTCTACCCACGCGTTCACGCAATGCAACCGGTAATAAATCATCTGCATCCGTCAAAGTTCTGTGTTACAAAACTGATTTTTATCAATTCATAAGCAGGTTGACATGACTTGACTACTAGCAGATTTGCATTAGAATTGGCCCTCCACATTCCAACAGCAAGATGAATAAATCCATAGACTGTGGAGAGCACATTACCTTCACTCGCTGTCATCAAGCCCACATCAATTTTCAAATCAGTGGAAACATACTTTGACTACTCCACCACATAACTATATGTATTACCAGTCTGTCTAACTGGAACAATTGGAAGGTTTCTTTCACCATACTTAGACCAGCTGTGTGTTTGTCTCCTCAGGCGTTTGCCAGTAAAATCACAGGCATGTTGCTGGAGCTGTCCCCTGCCCAGCTGCTGTTGCTGCTGGCTAGTGAGGATTCTCTCAGAGCCAGGGTGGAGGAGGCCATGGAGCTTCTCATTGCACATGGAAGGTAACCATCTGTTCCCCATGGTGACACATACTGTCCTGCTTTCATTGCGTGTAGGGATGCAGCTAACGATTATTTTTGTAATCGAATATTCTAGCGATTATTTCATCGAGTAATCGGATAAAAAATGATTTTGCCTTAACCTCTCAAGGATCACCGTACCGTGGACGGCACACTTTGTGGCTGTGGCGTTGCTGTAACCTCCATTCATGAACGTTTTTATAACTTTAAAGCATTAAATCTTCAAAATATACAGCCATGTGACACAACAATTGAAAGCTTAGTCTCTCATGATTCAATTAAGCCCACATACAAAGCATAAGATGATTTATAGCAGTTACACAACTGTTATAAAACGTAGCTTCTTACCGATTTTTCCTGCTAAAAGTTAAGGCGTTAGCCATCACGCGGGTATCTTTGGTGTCTTTTTAGCCTTCAGAGGAGTTTTTCTATCTAGCCTGGAAGTTGTGCCTTTTTTCGGAGTTGTTGAGCAATAAATCCAAACTCTTACATCTTGGATTTATCCACTTGATGTCCATAATTTCACGTTTTCGGTCATTACTGCCGCTAGCTCCGTGCTACAGTCTAGCATAATTCTCCCATGATGCTTTGCGAGATTGTGTTGACGTCTTTCAACCAATGGGAAGGCAGGTCCGTCATACAAAGACTATGTAGTTGAAAAGATAGATGACTCCAGCGAATCCAAGCGAGAACAAAGGCTATATAGTAGGAAAGATAGGTCACTCCATCTATCTAGTCATATCAACTCACGACATTAGGCTACAACTGCTAAAAATACTGCACGTTCTAGCTAGCGCTAGTACGTTAAGCTAACATCAATATGTTACCTTGTGTCGGCTGGGCTTGGTGAGCTGACATTAACAACAGGATGTTTTCGGCTCAGGTATTGGATCATAGTTGATGTGCTGTTGTGGTACGCAAGTTCTACTTTGCGGTACACACTTTGAAATGATCCCAAACCTTTGACATTTTTGCCTTTTCCTGGTGGTATCTTGGCTCTCCGCCATCGCGCCACTGAATGTTGTGTGCGTCGTTAACGGTCCGTGTGAAACAATGACTCTGAGCGGAGCGGGCCGCATAACGCGACTGATTGGAATTAAACGAAGCTTCAAGGCAGAGAATTTGCCTCGACGCTTTCTTGTAATCGAATTATTCGAGTAATCGTTTCAGCCCTAATTGCGTGTAACACTAAAGTGCTATATAAGTGGACTGTAAATGATATTAAAATGAAATTGTCGCAGAATTTCCGTGCATCGTGAAGTTTACAGACTAACTATAAACCTTCGGTCTTCTCTGTCTCCTCCAGGGAAAATGGTGCCGACAGTATATTGGACCTGGGTCTTTTGGAGGCTCCAGAGAAAGCACAAGTAAACACATCTCTGTTTCCACTCTATACTAGCATAGTAGAATGTAGAGGTATTCATTTCATTTCTGTTGGAAACAATCAGGGTTGGTTTGGCATAGACATACTACTATTTCAATTGTAAAGACATAAAATGACATAAATGCCTATATACAATACATAGCTTCTAAACCGCCTCCTCTGTTTTGTGTGGTTGTAGCAGCAGGAGAACCGTAAGCGTCATGGTTCAACCCGCAGTGTGGTTGACATGGAGCTGGACGACCCAGATGATGGGGACGACAACGCTCCTCTCTTCTACCAGCCGGGCAAAAGAGGCTTCTACTCCCCTCGGCCTGGCAAGAATACAGAAGCCAGGCTGAACTGCTTCCGTAACATTGGCAGGTAATGAAGGGTACTATGTCCAAATCGTTTGGTCTTAATCTTCAGAGGAGAACCACGTGCGGGGAAATGAGTCACATCTTTAACAAAGTAGAAAACAATAAGTTAAATGTTGTATTTCCTCTACAGAATACTGGGGTTATGTCTGCTTCAGAATGAACTTTGTCCAATCACGTTGAACAGACATGTCATCAAAGTGCTGCTTGGGAGGAAGGTAAGAGAAAATATGGAACGGACAGTGAGACCCTTCTTCGTGATGTTGTTGCTTTTCAGAACAAAGGTGCTAAATGTACTTCTCTCTGTTACTGCAGGTGAACTGGCATGACTTTGCATTCTTTGACCCGGTCATGTATGAGAGCCTGCGGCAGCTGATTCGCCATTCTCAGGCTGGTGAGGCAGACGCAGTGTTTGCTGCCATGGACCTTGCCTTCGCCATTGACCTCTGCAAAGAGGAAGGGGCTGGACAGGTGAAGGACTACGCTGTCATTGTGTCACCAAAAGTAGATGTAACACTAAATGCTAACAGAATATTGCGTAGCCCATGTTGTTCTAAGTTAAAATGGCACTGCAGTAAAACGGGGCCAGCGTGTTGCTAGAAGCACTGGCGAGACCCTAAAAGCAATGTTTTTAAAAAGTTAAATTTTAAACTGATCTAGCACAAGGCTTGTACATGGAAGGTGTTTTCCTGGTATTTGTGAACTGAATTACATAGGGATGAGAGTACGTTTTAAAATGCAGTGCTAATGTCAGTCAGAACACAGTAGCTGTTTCTCTGATTTTATTAGTAGTTTTCTTTCAGTAACCGATCTTGACCACACTCTACAAATTCAGACTCATAATGCCCATCTATTTTTTTTCTTTTTTAAATCTATACACATCTTAATGTTCAGCTATCCTTATTACGTGTATCCTCATACACAATATGATTAATCTCTGAGGAAACTCAACCAATGTGATGTGGCCTGTGTTTTTCTGTTTCAGTTTTATACGTTATTTGCATCTCAGAACATTAATATGGTAAATGACCAGCTTGAAGCGTGTAACTTTTGAAAGCCGAATCGGAGTACTGAAATAATGTTTGTGCCGTGAAATGTTCGTTGAGGCCTTCTTCCCCCATGTTCAGGTGGAGCTTCTGTCTGGTGGGGTCAACATGCCAGTAACTCCTCTCAACGTGTACGAGTACGTGAGGAAGTACGCTGAGCACAGAATGCTGGTGGTGGCCGAGCAGCCTCTCCATGTAAGTAAAACCCTTTGAACAACTGGATGCTCAGTGGTGTACCAAACCTTATATCGGAGTGTGTCAGTTTGTTGGAACAAAGACAACTGTTTTCAGTCTGTGTGTGTGTGTGTGTGTGTGTTTTGTAGGCGATGAGGAAGGGTTTGTTGGATGTGCTTCCTAAGAACGCCCTGGAGGACCTGACGGCCGAGGACTTCAGGCTGCTGGTTAACGGCTGTGGAGAAGTCAACGTCCAAATGCTCATTAGCTTCACCTCCTTCAATGATGAGTCTGGTATGCTGCTCTGCTCTCATCTGCTTCTGTCTAGTAGGGCTGCACGATACGAGGAAAATATGCGATGTACGATAATGTTGAATATCACGATAACGAAATTACTTGCAATAAATAAACGGATATTTAAATGTACTCAGTTCTGTACTCAACAAATTGCTTGTTGCATTTTTAAACAACTAGAAGGAAATCATTTCTGACTTGTTTATTGAACAAATTGAACACTGAATTAAATATAAAAGGCAGCACTGAAGAAAGTGACTGTTGTGTTTTAAAGTGCAGACAAAAAGTCTCTGAGTGTCTATCGCGATATGTCGCAGCCTTTCGCGATATGTATATTGCGGCAGTTGATATTGCAATGACGATAAAAAAAACTGATATATTGTGCAGCCCTACTGTCTAGTTAATCATTAACCGTTTAACCATAAGACTTTTGACCGATCAGTTAATTAAAACAATATTATTATATTATATAAATATTAGGGCTGTCAAAATGAACACGTTAATAACAAACAAATTTCTTTTAACGCCACTAATTTCTGTAACATGCAATAAACGCACCCACTTTCTGTAATGTAAAAACGTTTGTTGCGTGAATATTAGCTCTTTTTCTGCTAAGTTCACAGCTCTCTGCTGAATGGCACTTATAGCGGAGAGCTATGTGACACATGCCTCTATATGTATGAGGACTGGCCAGGTAGACACACAGCTGAGGACCTTGTAGGTGGACACGGGCTCGCACATAGGCTCCACGGACCGCTGCAGACTTGTGTCGGCCGTGCGGACTCGCAAGAGGTTGTCGATGACAGTGCATGCAACGCTGTAGCTGCACGACTGATAATGATTGGTTAACAAGGGTCAGAGGGAAAAAAAAAGGAAGCGTCCCTAGTCCGTTTTTCTGTCTTATCTCTTTTCCCTGCATTAATTCCGAAATTAAAGATTTACAGTTGTACATTGTTGCTGTAACAGAGTAAGCAAAGACTTGTACTTGATCCAACAGGGGAAAATGCAGACAAGCTCCTGCAGTTTAAACGCTGGTTTTGGTCCATAGTGGAGAAGATGAGCATGACTGAGAGGCAAGATCTGGTAAGTCTGTTCTCATCATTGTCCTTTCAAAATAAAGAGACTCACCGGAGAGGTCAGCAGTTCAGTGCTCAGCATTGGGAACAATTGTTTCTACATCACATTAGGCGCAGTTTAACGATTAAAATTTACAGAGCATCCTCCATTAGGTCCCTAATGCTGAGGAACATGTTAGACTGGCAACATGTTACTGCACAACTGCCTTACACACAACCCCCACTCCAGTCTGTAATGGTTGCACCTGTTGTAGCTGTGCATTCAGCTTATGTGTTACCTTATTTTAATGCATTTGCAAGTAAAATATACTCAAAAATTCCCATTTTTTTCACAACTTATCCCAGTACACAGACATTACAAAGGTTTTCCTAAAATAAACTACCCTGGAAATCCAGAGTTCTCGCGAGAGCACAATTTGAATTAGCTCAGCCAGTCACTCTGGCATTCAGTAATGATGCTCATTAACTATGCCCTTGTAGCCGAGCTGCACCAATCACATCGGTATATCTGATATAGGCGGGCCAGAGGCGAGCTAAACAGATGACGACAGTTTAATCTACCAGTTAGCTCCTCTGGTAGCTAAGAGTTTAATCTACCAGTTAGCTCCGCTGGTAGCTAAGAGTTTAATCTACCAGTTAGCTCCATTGGTAGCTAAGAGTTTAATCTACCAGTTAGCTCCTCTGGTTGCTAATAGTTTAATCTACCAGTTAGCTCCGCTGGTAGCTAATAATTTAATCTGTCCAATTGCGTGCAGTGAGATTTTCAAATACATGCTTGGTGCTGCCCCTCGAGTTGGGCCATTTTCATTACTCAATGCCAGACCCTTAATCTTTCGGATTTGGGCCTGGATTTCCAGGCTAAAAATAAAATGGATGGAAATGGCAAATGCGACTAATGATTTTCCTTGTCCCCAGGTGTACTTCTGGACCTCCAGCCCTTCTCTGCCAGCCAGCGAGGAGGGCTTCCAGCCGATGCCCTCCATCACCATCCGGCCTCCAGACGACCAGCACCTCCCAACAGCCAACACCTGCATCTCACGTCTTTACGTGCCACTCTATTCTTCAAAACAGATTCTCAAACAGAAACTCCTGCTAGCCATTAAGACCAAGAACTTTGGTTTTGTGTAGAGGTTCGACAGAGAAGAGTTTAAAAAAAAAAAAAAAAAAAAAAAAAAAAACGGAAAAAAATAAAAACATGTTTACTGTTGTGTAATATTTACCTAGCTCCATTTTTGTAGATTTATTTTTTGTCTATACAATTTTATGAAATTCAACATACTGTCGCTATCTCCCCAGGCGGTAATATTTGTTTGTGTTGTGAACACAAACACCTTATTTTTATTTTTATTGTTTTTTTGTGTTAATGAAGAGGTATACAGTCCAGAACATTCCTGCATTGGCACTGTAAAACGTAAAGCCCACAGCCCTGCTCTATTGGCTTAAACTTTTGCATCCCAGGAATGTGGTTTGACAGAAAGCTGTCTGCCGAAACCCAGCCAAAGATGACAGCAGTAGAAATATTTAAAAGAAGAAAAGACACACTGTGATTATAAGTTGTTTTTTTTTCCTTCCCTAGAAAAGTACTATCACTGACAGTTCACTGCTGCCTTTGTGGAAAGTCCTTTTTTTCTTGTACAGGGGGAGTAGGGAATTTCAAAATAAACTTGGATGCAAATAAGTTGTCCGGTCTGGATTTTTTGAGGAGGCTGCTCAAACGTTTGACTCGCTACACACAGAATAGGGCTATTTAATCTTTTCTCTACCACAGCCCTATTTAGACAATTGGGTAATAGCTACTGTAGTTTAATCAGTAGTATTTGAATTATGGTGTTTGTGCACTGTTTTGCACTAGATCTGTTGAGCAAGGAAGTTTTGTGTATTTGCATTATTAAAAATAAAACAAAGAAAAATCTTACAAAGGTTTTACTAAGTATACTTTGTATGACTGTAAATTCACCTACAGAGATGTACTGTTTGACAAAACTAAACAGTTTTGTAGAGGGACCATGGAGGTCAATATGAAGGTAAATGTGGTTCACACATGTTCTGAATGTAAAGTCATGAAAAAATCACGTAGATTAATATTTACGTACGATGACGGCTGCAAACTTGTAATGCAACATTTACTTGAAGAAAGTTGCTGTTTGGCAATGATCCGTTATCTGTGTTATACTGACTCCCATGTTGTTGATTAGTGTAGTGAGACGCCCATGTGTCAGCTGGAGGGGCCAGACTGGGCCTGAACAGACCTGGGGCCTGTTTCACAAAAGCAGAATCTATAAATCCAGGATAACTGATAAAGTGAGGCTTGACCTAGTCTAATCTGAGCATCCTGGCTTGGTGCGTTTCACGAAGGCCAAGCCAGGCTGAGGAGGAGTGACTAGGTCGAGCCAGGCTGAAGTAATTCAGATAGATGCGCGTTCTCTTAATACATCCATGTCGTCCACGGCTTTCCTCACAAGACCGCGAAGTCGATCACAGATTTACTGATGCCAAAATGGAGAATACGTATTGTACATACTTTATACAGAGTGAGCAGCAGCTTCTTGTGGAAGTATGATGACGTGAAACACATTATTTGTATAAAAAGAAAAGAAACACGGCCGCTGTAATGAAACAGCGAGAGAAAGCGTAGCAGACGATCACGGACCGACTGAATGTGTAAGCAGTTTAAACATATACATTAACTGACCACTGCTCTGAATTGAAACCGTCATAATCATTCCATTCAAGGATTAGGCTACTAATCATTTGCACAAATTAACAGTTGTAGGCTACTCTTTGCCTTAAAAGTAAGCAGAAGATAATGTTACTCAGGAAATTTACCATGAAGATCAATTTTCACACTAGAATATGATGCATAAATATCTTTCACTCTTTCTCCCTCTCTCTCATGGGCTAAAATATACATTTCCTAAGTTTCCATATTAACTTCCATATTAACTTCCACTGCTCGCTTTTAATGCAAAGTGTACAACTGTTCATTTTTGCAGATGACAGTGACTCAGTGAATGGTTTCAGTTAAGAGCAGTTGTTGATAAATGTATAGTTTTAGACTATCATTCAGTCGGTCCGCTATTATCTGCCACGCCTTTTCTCGTGTTTTGAGAGGACGAGTTTCCTTCTCTACATATATGCCTTGCTCCTATGAACATAGAAAATAAAGACACTGAAGAAATGTGACTCTAAAATCTAGAAACTATAAAGATAATTAAGTGATAAATTCCATGCACACTGTAAACATGAATGGAACAGAGTATATTCATCAGTTATTTCCCCCCCAGCTAAATATAAGGTCAAAAACCATTGAGGTGTCCTCTCCCTGTTGTTACATGAATGTACAGTAGCCTACATCATTTGATCAATCACTATATAGTTACTGGTCCAGTAAACTAAGACTATAATTTGGGAGGATTGTACAATTAGGATATGTTGTTAAAATTGTACAATCCTTCCAAATTATAGTCCCAGTTTACTGGACAACACAATTTGTGTGCTACGAATGCCAAATACAATGCACATGGAAGCGGAACAAACATGATCCTTATTGTTAAAGAATTAAAAAAAAAATTAATCAACTAAAAGAAATCAAGGTGCATTGGTCAACTATAGAAATGTACAGCATTGTATGTATTGCCCTTAGTAACAGACTTCATTTAAAACACATTTGCCATTACCATCAGCCTTTTCTAATTATCTCAACAACTGCCATAATATATTCATCAAACTTCTAACAACAATATGAACAGCAGTCTGCATACAGCAATATAACAGTCGGGCCCTTCAGTACCTTGCAACTGCCTCCGGAGTCCTCTGGGATAACATATCCCGGAAAGACTCCTTCTTCAGTCGGACAGCTTCCCTGACCACCGATGTCCACCACGGTGTTCGTGGGTTACCGCCCCTTGAGGCATCTAAGACCACAGCTCCTCGCCGCAGCTTCAGCAATGGAAACTTTGAACATTGTCCACTCGGGTTCAATGCCCCCAGCCTCCACAGAGATGCACGAAAAGCTCCGCCGGAGGTGTGAGTTGAAAGTCTGTCGGACAGGGGCCTCCTCCAGACGTTCCCAATTTACCCGCACTACCCGTTTGGGCTTACCAGGTCTGTCCAGAGTCTTCCCCCACCGCCTGACCCAACTCACCACCAGATGGTGATCGGTCGACAGCTCTGCCCCTCTCTTCACCCGAGTGTCCAAAACATACGGCCTCAGATCAGATGAAACGATTATAAAATCGATCATTGACCTTTGGCCTAGGGTGCTCTGGTACCAAGTACACTTATGAGCATCCCTATGTTCGAACATGGTGTTCGTTATAGACAATCCATGACTAGCACAGAAGTCCAACAACAAACAACCACTCTGGTTTAGATCAGGGAGGCCGTTCCTCCCAATCACGCCTCTCCATGTGTCTCCATCATTGCCCACATGCGCGTTGAAGTCCCCCAGCAGAACTATGGAGTCCCCCACTGGAGCCCCATACAGGACTCCACTCAAGGTCTCCAAGAAGGCTGAATACTCCGAACTCTTGTTTGGTGCATATGCACAAACAACAGTCAGAGTTTTCCCCCCCACAACCCGCAGGCGTAGGGAGGCGACCCTCTCGTCCACCGGGGTAAACTCCAACGTAGCGGCGCTCAGCCGGGGGCTTGCGAGTATCCCCACACCCGCCGCAACTCCGGAGAAGAAAAGAGTCCAGCCCCTATCCAGGAGTATGGTTCCAGAACCAAGACTGTGCATAGAGGTAAGCCCCACCAGATCTAACCGGTAGCGCTCCACCTCCCGCACCAGTTCCGGCTCCTTCCCCCACAGAGAGGTGACATTCCACGTCCCCAGAGACAGCGTCTGCTGCCCGGGTCTGGTCCGTCGAGGCCCCTGACCTTCACTGCCACCCGTGTGGCAGCACACCCGACCCCAGCGGGTACCTTGCAACTGCCTCCAGAGTCCTCTGGGATAACATATCCCGGAAAGACTCCTTCTTCAGTCGGACGGCTTCCCTGACCACCGGTGTCCACCACGGTGTTCGTGGGTTACCGTCCCTTGAGGCACCTAAGACCCTAAGACCACAGCTCCTCGCCGCAGCTTCAGCAATGGAAACTTTGAACATTGTCCACTCGGGTTCAATGCCCCCAGCGGTTCCTCCCACAGGTGGTGGGCCCATGGGATGGAGAGATGGATGCCACGTAGCTTTTTCGGGCTGTGCCCGGCCGGGCTCCGTGGCAAACCCAGCCACCAGATGCTCGCTGACGAGCCCTCCATCTGGGCCTGGCTCCAGACGGGGGCCCCGGGCTTCCTCTGGGCAGGGTCACTCCATCTCTTCCTCTGTCACTCATAGGGTTTTTGAACCATTCTTTGTCTGGCCCCTCACCTGAGACCACTTTGCCTTGGGAGACCCTACCAGGAGCACAAAGCTCCAGACAACACAGCCCTCAGGTTCATAGGGACACACAAACCTCTCCACCACGATAAGGTGATGGTTCCCGGAGAGGTAGTTTTAACACTATCAAATCAAATTTATTTGTCACATACACAGTTCAATGTGTACCTCTTCCATTTCAATAAAAATAATAAAATCCATAAAAATAGTAATATACAACACAAGAAAATGAGGCGGTGGGTTGGGGGCTAGCCACAGTTTTCATTGAGCAGATGGACAGCCTGAGGGAAGAAGCGCCTCCTCATCCTCTGAGTTTGTTCTCCGGTAGCGATAACGCCTTTCTGATGGCAGCAGAGAGAACAGTGAGTTGCTAGGGTGACTGGGTTCTCTGAGAATCTTAGTGACCTTAGCCTTGCAGCGCCTGATGTAAATGTCCTGCATATTGGGGAGAGGAGTTCTGATGATCCACTCCCTCTTAAGGGCCAGGTAGTCTTTTGGGTGCTGCTGCCCATCCAGACGGTGATGCTCCCAGACAGGGTGCTCTCTATGGTGCAGGTGAGCACCCTGACGGGGAGCCGTCTGAGATGTTGGAGACGCTGACAGGCCTTCTTCACTAAGGAGGTGATGTGGAGCAACCACATCACCTAGTTCTTGTCTGTATGCCCAAGCAAAGAATACTCACGTAATGTCACTTTAGTCATTTTCTCAGAATTGACAAAACCACAAGAGTCTCAAAGGACATGATACTTGTGTTTTCAGAGGCTGTCTAGTGCTTCTTTTGATTAGTAAATTGACTTCAACATAAAATATATTTATTTGGACAAATCCAGTTTTCAAGTTATGGATTTTACAGAAGGAAATGAATGTAGTTTTCCATGGAAAGTTGCCAGAGCTAGATTAACGTTGACCCCTAGTGCGTTCGACTTTCTGTGCATTGTGTTTGCACTCTGATGAATTTTAAAGGTCCCATGGCATGAAAATTTAACTTTGAGGTTTTTTAACATTATTATGTATATATAGCAAATTTTCTTTTTGCAGGATGGTAGGGGAAGAACCCTCCCTACTCTCCCTCTGAATGGCTAGTACTCATTGCCTGCTCTGGTGGGATTGGTTATGTTTAGGCAAGAGGAGTGGGATTGGTTATGATTAGGGTAAGAATGTCAGGGTTAGCCAATCAGGGATGAGTTCCCTAATGAATATTCATGAGTCTTCCCCTACCATCCTGCAAAAAAAAAAACTCGCAGCCTGCCTATGGTCCCCCAGTGGCTAGAAATGGTGATAGGTGTAAACCGAGCCCTGGGTATCCTGCTCTGTCTTTGAGAAAATGAAAGCTCAGATGGGCCGATCTGGAATCTTCTCTTTATGAGGTCATAAGGGGAAAGGTTACCTCCCCTTTCTCTGCTTTGCCCCCCCAGAGAATTTGGCCCGCCCATGAGAGAGAGAGAGACATCATGGCTTTCAAACAAGCAAAGTGGCAGTTGGTCAAGGCCACACCCCCACCCTCCACCTTGCCCCCCCTCTCCTCCTCAATAGCATTTAAAGCTACAGACACAGAAATGGCACATCCTAAGGAAAGCTCATTGTGGGACTGGCTCTAGTGGCTGTAATTCTGCACCAAGGCTGAATTTCAGGAAAGAGACTTCAGATACAGTATTAGGGGACCACTAAGGTCTATATAAAAGAGACTTCAGATACAGTATTAGGGGACCACTAAGGTCTATATAAAAGAGACTTCAGATACAGTATTAGGGGACCACTAAGGTCTATATAAAAGAGACTTCAGATACAGTATTAGGGGACCACTAAGGTCTATATAAAAGAGACTTCAGATACAGTATTAGGGGACCACTAAGGCCTATATAAAAGAGACTTCAGATACAGTATTAGGGGACCACTAAGGTCTATATAAAAGAGACTTCAGATACAGTATTAGGGGACCACTAAGGCCTATATAAAAGAGACTTCAGATACAGTATTAGGGGACCACTAAGGTCTATATAAAAGAGACTTCAGATACAGTATTAGGGGACCACTAAGGTCTATATAAAAGAGACTTCAGATACAGTATTAGGGGACCACTAAGGTCTATATAAAAGAGACTTCAGATACAGTATTAGGGGACCACTAAGGTCTATATAAAAGAGACTTCAGATACAGTATTAGGGGACCACTAAGGTCTATATAAAAGAGACTTCAGATACAGTATTAGGGGACCACTAAGTTAGAAAAGTTTAGTTTTGGTTAACATTGAGTTGTAATCAATCTATAAACATTTGGATGGCGATTATAAAGTTCCAATTGATGCTTATAACAATGAGTTAATGATTAATAACTGGTTTATAAAGCATCAAGTAACATTCATCTGGCCCCATTCAATCTGTTTTGGCGATCGATGAAAGAGATGATGATTTGTACCCTGATAATAGCTGGATAAACAATGTTTATACATGTTTTTATAGAGTCTTTATTGACCATTAACAAGTATTATAATTATCAGATGCAACTTTATAATAGCCATCCAAATAATGTGTATTAATGGTTTATAATGAATTTCCTAATCATTAACAAATACTTAATATAATATATAAAATGGTATCATTTGGGAAACAAGAAACTGTAATATAAACTAGGGATGCAGCGTATCCAGGATTCGGCTTCGGATTCGGCTGAATATTGGGCTTTCTGACGGGGTCCGGTTTCTGTTGAACCTTAGAATCTGTTTCCACCTAAACGAACCCTACGCTTGCACTACGCTGGTCGACGTAATGACGGCGCCGTTGATTACGGGAAGGTGTTTACGTAGGTGGAGCGTTCAATGCAGTAGGCTCAGGCTGTGAGAAAGTGAAAATGGAACTTGTGAGCAGAAAAAGTGTAGTTTGGCAGCACTTTCAGTCAAAAGAAGACCATTCAAGTCCAGCTACATGTTCAGTTTACAATGCTGATTTGTCTCGTGGTGGCGAGGAGTCGAGGACCCTAAACAATACACAACATCATCGCTGTTACAACATTTGGTATGAAACATCCGAAAGAATACGAGTTGTGCATGAAGGAATCTACAGACAGCAGCCAAAATGCAGCAACTTCACGTACAGCAAAGGAAGGACTGTCGCAGCTAAAAACTTGTGTTAACCAGACAGTGCCTCTCCCCAGCTGTTCTCCCGGTAAATGAGTCTCCCTACAGTGGGAGCGGAGCGACTGCTGCTCGTTAGCTAACGTTAGCTTTCTAATTTCACCCACCCAACATGCCTTCATCATACACTGGTTAGTGGAAATATGCCAAACAAAATTGTCACTCATCTGGCGATAGCAATGTGCTTTCCTACGATATATGAAGAGCGTGTGAACTCAACATTAAGTTGTTACATTGAACTATTTTAGAGGCTGTGGACCTTGTTTACTGTGTTAATGGACTGAGGATGGGAGGAGGATTATAAATAGAGCGAATATAAATAATAGCATAATTAATAATAACTAAACAATATTAATGATCATTTTGTTGTTAGTTAAGTTTAAGTAACTATCAATTTACCATTATAGCGATGGTTATTATAAAGTGCTACTGTGTGACCTCACATTGCGATTCATGCCACAAAATTACATTATAATGTGATGGATATAGGGTACTAAAATCTTGTTTGTACGTTTCCTCATACATATTTACATGTATAGGATTTTTTGTTTACATTTGGTTCAAAATGCTTTGATTTGAACAATACAAAGTAACAACTTTTAAGGTGTGTTAATGTGCTAATGTGTTTTAGATCAATTTGTTAAACAAATGTGGACAGAACAGGTTAATTGTAATATATGACTTGTTATGTAAGCATTTTAATCTTTAAATGACTTGAATCTTACCTTAGAAACAAAAGAAATGCTTTTAAAAATAAGCTAGTTCTGTCATATTTATTTTATTTAACCAGGTTAGTCTCATTGAGATATAAAATCTCTTTTTCAAGAGAGACCTGGCCAAAATAGCAGAACAAGTTAGTTGCATATAAAAACAATTTACAATCACAAAACAAACACAAAAGAGGCAAAGACAACTCAAGCGCATTTCAATTAAATAAAAGTGCCATTAGTTAAAACATTTGCACGTGTGGATGGACTCATGTTCTATGGTTTTACATAACCTTTCAAATCATTTAAGGAAATTAGACCCTGTAGTTTGAGGGTTTTCTGTAGGTCATTCCAAGTAGAAGGTGCAGCAAACATGAAAGCCTTTTTAAACAACTCTGTCTGGGCTTGAGGTACATTCAATGAAATAGTGTTCTGGGACCGTAAACCATAAGTACTCTGTGTAAAAGAAAGATATTCAGATATGTAAAATGGGAGCCTGCCTAAAATGCCTTTGTATATGAACATATAAAGGTGAGTAAGCCGGCGATTTGACAGAGAGGGCAAATTCACTGTGGAGTAAAATGTACGGTGATGAGTGAGGGGTCTGCAATTTGAAATAATCCTTAAAGCTCTATGATACACAGCATCCAACATCTGAAGACACTTTGATGGGGCATTCATGTACAATAGATCACCATAATCAATAATAGAGAGAAATGTGGCATTGACTAGCCTTTTTCTGGCAGAAAAAGTAAAACAAGATTTGTTCCTAAAGGAAAATATATGTTGACCATGCACACAGCCATCTTGGAAATGTCACATGGCCGCTAACTTTTAATTGTACAAATTGTCACAATTGAATGCCACACAATGTACTTAGGGCCTTTGTGCAACTCAAGGTGTATCAAAATTGACCTATATTTTCACGTTACTACAAAAAAACTTTCATTTCTGCAAACAAAGAAATTATAGTTCATCGGTTTCAATGTGTGGAATTAGAACTTTAAAAATAACAATTTAAACCAAACCATCCCACATTTTTGGACTACCTGCTTCTTTAATTACTGCTTTACTATCCTAAATGATGTGTGAATGCTCTCTAACTGCAGGAAGGAAGGATGTTCCCTGATACTGTTTTAATTGGTAACTTAGTGCTGTATTCTTTGAACAGGACATCCTATTATAAGAGTATATTGTAACGAAATGTATAATTTAATTTGAAGCTTCCGTCTACTTAGTTACTTAATTCAATTCAATTTTATTTATAGTATCAAATCATAACAGGAGTTATCTCAAGACACTTTACAGATAGAGTAGGTCTAGACCACACTCTATAATTTACAAAGACCCAACAATTCTAGTAATTCCCCCAAGAGCATGCATTTAGTGTGACAGTGGTGAGGAAAAACTCCCTTTTAGGGAGAAACCTGGGACAGACCCAGGCTCTTGGTAGGCGGTGTCTGACGGTGCCGGTTTGAATGTGATGAACAGTGGCAATAGTAGTTACAATAAAGATAATGGAACAGTACGGCAGTGACTACAAATGGTAGTTGTAGTAGTTCATGTCATAGCAGGGCACTGCAGGACGTTACAGTATGTAGCGTGGCACAGCAGAGCATAGCAGGACGTAGCAGGAGAAACTTAGTTTCTGACAGAGTGGTTTTGTGTCACGCTGTGGGAGAAGCAGGGCTTGGAGGGCCCGATGAAGAAAGTGTGCTGTTGTACACTGCTGCCATTGGCCAAAGAAGGAGTGCTACCGCAGGTCCTTCATTCCAGCAGCAGTCAGACTCTTTAATGCAACATCATAATGTAGCACTGCTAGCTGTTTCTACAATATGAGCCATCACTGGACAATACTCTGCACTACGCTTTATTATTTATTACTCTGTGTCACCTCCAACTGTGCAATATGTCATTTGTGTTCATCTGTATATCTGTGTTTATATACTGTCTGTTTATATAAGGGTGTTTATTGTGTAAATATGTTTGTTTTATTACTATTATTATTATAACAACTTCTATTTTTTCTATTTCTTATACTTTCTTTATATTTTTTCTCCTATGTCTACTTAATGTGTATTTGTGTTATTCTGATGTGTGTACATTTTTTTCTTTTTCTTTTGAGCTGCAGTAGCACAGGAATTTCCCCAGTGTGGGATTAATAAAGTCTATCTTATCTTATCATATCTTATCTTATCCTCACTTACTTCTTGTGGTAAAGAATGGCTTAGCCAGCACTGCCACCTAGTGACCACAACCAGAAACTCCCCAAGAGTGAGCTACCTAACCATATGAAAATGTCAGCGGAGGTATTTTATGGTGCATCTTGCAGAAACTTGTCAATTAGTTATCGATACACACATCAGTATAATTCACATCATTGCCGATATACCATAATGTTCTGGTGATAACAGATAACTAACTTGTGGTAGCCTGTGATGTAAGGAGCATGTAAACCATTCCAATAGTCACATGGTGGCAACATTTGTGAGCTAACAATGTTGCTTGTGCAAGCATGTACTTTGATCTGTAGTATGTGTAGTAAGTAGTCGGTCTGGATTACAGAGCAGACTGGCATGTAGGGCCGGGCAATATATTGATATTATATCAATATCGATATATGAGACTAGATAATCATCTTAAATTTTGGATGTCGTAATATCCTGATGTGACACAAGTGTTGTCTTTTCCCTGTTTTAAAGGCTGCATTACAGTAAAGTGATGTCATTTTCTGAACACACCATACTGTTCTAGCTGTGTTATTATTTGCCTTTACCCACATAGTTATTATATCAACATAACTGATGATTATTTATCAAAAATCTCATTGCCTGCATATTTTGTGAAAGCACCACTAGTCAACCCTACAATATCGATATTGAGGTATTTGGTCAAAAATATCGGGATATTTGATTTTTTCCATATCATCCAGCTCTACTGGCATGTACTGCATTTCTGGTTTATTTATGATTTTATTAAAGACACTACAGATATCTGTTAACCGAGATTGTATTCATTTAGCCAGTTGATCTTTTCAGACCACTCAGTACAATAATCAACATTAAAAATATAGTGTTAATTCAAAACTTATTTCAGAGGAATTGCACAAGACAAGCGTAGGCTATGTATTGTATAGGTCAACTTTGATGTATTTAAACAGTAGTATTTACTAACCTGTATTTGTAGTAATAACCCTGGAAAAATACCTGTTGTGCAGCTACACTAATGTACAGTGTAAATAAATAAAACAAAACATACTAAGTCATTAATACCATACTTATGTAAAAGTATTGTCAGCTAATTGTACTTAAAGTATCAAAAGCAAAAGTATTCATTCTGCAGTAAATGGTCTATAATAGCAGTCCAAGACACATTGATTAAATATACTATTATATATTTTATATATTATATAATATTTAAGGAGTAGGATGATTTCCTCATCCAATAAAGGAACACTTAATCATTCAGTTTATCAGGGAAAAGAAAATCACATTCAAAATCCCCAAAATTGGAAATATATGTTTTTTCACTGGACAGGAAGGGTGTGAAAATTTCTTTAAAAAAGATAAATAAAATCTAAAAAAGTAAGTATTACTAAAACTGTTAGACAAATGTAGTGGAGTAAAAAGTACAATATTTGCCTGTGAGGTGTAGTGGAGTATGTATAAAGCTGCATACAATGGAAATAAAGTAAAAGTACTTCAAGTTAGTACTTTTTGATTTACCTCCCCCTCCCTGCAAATGCCTATTTCTTTGGAGCTGTCACGGCCCATTTGTGTTGCCTTCAAAATATTTTGTGAAAAATGGAATTTCGTGGACCAAGTTAATTAGGTTGGGAAAGTCACTAATAGCCTATATGACACCCGAAAACATTGGGCTTTGTTATTTATGACACTTTGTCAACAACTGATAGCAAATGTGAAACAATAGATGTTTGATTTGATAAATTAAAACACAGTACACAAACGTGCATACATGTGCATAACGTTACAGTAAACGTGGCAAATAAAAATATAGCCAGAGCAATTATATTTCTTGAGCGTAATCGTCTTTAGTCTGCCACTTAAAACACATAGTCGATATGTTGTCTTCAAAATAATAACCTTAATAGCAACGAAAACAATTATTTTATTTAAATTAGCTTTTTGGACACGCTGTCAAAGATGTTTGCAATTTACAACCTTAACTCTCCACATTACATGCGACAGTGAAGGCAACGCTTCTCTTCCAGTCAAAACGGAGCCATATGAGAGGTGAACCTGCTTGCTCGCGGTCACATTGTGGTGGTCAGCTAACGGAGGCATATTATCTTGCGATGATATCAGCTAGCTTGCTGGCTAGTAAGCTAACTTAGTTTGTCACCGCAGTTTTAACAAGTAATACGTTAGCTAGCTAGCTAGCTAGCTGACTGTCTGGCTAGGCCGATGTTGCTGGCGGAGAAGGGGGTGAATTTATTGTCTTCCATCATGTCGAAGTCGCTCCGTTAATTTTAGCTAGCACTGCAGGCTAGCGCAGCTAACGGTTATAACGGCAAGCAAAGCGTGACTAATCGGTCTGTTGTTTGAAAAACAATACAAATGGAGCAGTGGCAGGACGCGGCCTCTCAGCAGGTCAAGCTGCTTACAAATCGTATGAATGAACTGTTGTCCAGAGGTCTGGGGCTGCTGCGCTCCGAACTTGGTGTGGATTTGGGACTGAAGCCTGAGCTTATTCCGCCATGGGTGATCCTCTTAGCGGCATGTAGCGGGCTGGTGCTGATGGTCGCTCTGTGGGCCTCAGCCTGCCGGTCTCTCTTCAAAAAACGACCCGCTGTATTCCCCGTAGACGACGGCATTGAAGTAAAGCGGGGTCTCGGTAAACCTGGCAAATCTGAGGAACCGAAGAAAAAGAAGAAGAAGGCAGAAAAGGCACGTAGCATAAATTAAACCAGTCTACACCCTTTCCTAGCTTGATAGCCGTATCGTTAGCAAGGCTAGTTGTCAAGCTAACATGACAGTGACAGTTAAATCTCATGTCATGGCAAAAACCCTAGCTAGCTTCACGCTAGTGTCCGACCTGACTATGCTAGCCTTGGAGGGTGTTACACTTTGATAGCTTGGAAGGAATAAATAAGACATTTGTCATGGCCCTCTACATTTTGTCTTTACATGTGCTTTGCAGAAAGCCCAACCAAATGGAAGAGCTGTTGCTGAACCACAGGAAGAAGCCGTAGTGTCAGAAGAGATAGTGCCACATCACCAGCCGCCCCCACCTGAAGTCAAGGCTGAAAAGGTTGCAGAGGTAATTTGTTGTACCAAAGACATATGGCAACACACGCGTACACCAGCCCAGGTTATGTTTGTATAAATGTTTGCAGTTCGCTACCATTGCTTGTAAGTCACATCATTATTTTTCGGGTACTCTTCTATGTTAAGCAGTCCAGAAAACACAACCTTTTCTCACTGTCACCCTGCCATGATGTAACCAGACCAGCTAGCTACCAGTGTTGGGTTACAGTTTTTAACTTGCAGATGCAGCAAAATCTTGGAGGAGGGTTCCTGGCTTAAGGTGCAACCTTTCATTGAATGCCACCCTCTGGATACCACAAAGTAACACAGACTGTGATCCGGAAGGTGCTGGAGGCAGAATATGTAATTATGCATACACTAAGAGATGGAAATAGTGTTGACAAAAAGGACATGTAACACATTTAGGGAGTCTTGGAAAGTGGATGTAATTTCACTTATAAATAGACGTGGCTTGCTGATATAATTGACTGCCTATGGTTCAGTCAGCATGGGTCAGCTTGCTCAGTTGCTGTTCTTGGAGGTGAAATATAATGTGCTGTCTAGTATCTCCACTGTAGCCCTTCCCCTGCTTCTTTAAACCCAGTCTCACAATCCCAGATAGTTTATCTTTCTTTTCTACTTTATACCCACTGTTTTTCTTCTAGTTAAAGAAGTCAAAGAAGAAGGCCAAACAGGCTGTAAAGGAGACCAAGACAGTGACTGCTGATGGCAAAGAACCAGAAGAAGGTGAAATAAATCAATCAATCAATCAACATTCATTTATATAGCGCTATACAGAAACCAGCAGGTATCCAAAGTGCTTCAACAACAGTAAACATACAGTAAAATCAGAAAAGGAATACATAGCATAATATAAGCAATATTAAAAAAAATGGAAAAGAGAAAATAAATAATATGAATGTCATCATAATTCAGGGTTTTTGGTCAAAACGATGTCTGTGTATGGTGTCACTTTTTTGAGGAGGCCTGTCGTTACTTTAGATTTGTAGTAAGCCAACATTTTCAGTAACCAGACACCTCATAGTAATGACTTCTGTACTTAAAAAAAAATATATATATATTTTCAATGTGACCATGGGTTAAAAAAAAACCCCAACTTGATTTATACTTGATATATTGTGTTAGAATGGGACCTGCCTTAGACTCTTTCTCAGCAACATGTATTTAGTGTGTTGTATTTGAACATTCTTTGCATCTATTCTGCCTAATCCATGCCATATTTCCTCACTAATCCCATAATGAGTATTTTGCAACTAATTCCATGCTGCACTCAATGGTTCTCAGGCACGTGGGAGACCAAGGTCAGCAACAAGGAGAAGCGTGAACAACGCAAGAAGGACAAGGGTTCCAGTGATGGCTCAGCTAGTCCTGGAGGGGGGAACACACCTGTGAGCGCTCCCCCAGAGCAGCCCAAGGCCTCTGCAGCCCCCGCATCTGCCAGCCAAAAGAAGAAAAAAGGTGGCTCTTAAAAGACCTCTTAAAACCCTGTATATTTTTATTAAGGCTGTGATATTCTTCTTTTTGAGAAGTTTTAAAATTGGGAAGAAGGAATGAATTTGCAACAGTGATTTTTTTTATTTTTTTTTATTTTACTTGTATACATTCATGTGAAGCACAAACTCCTCCAGGCCATCTTGGAAAAACAGCAGAGAGAGAGAGAGAGAGAGAGAGAGAGAGAGAGAGAGAGAGAGAGAGAGAGAGAGAGAGAGAGAGAGAGAGAGAGAGAGAGAGAGAGAGAGAGAGAGAGAGAGAGAGAGAGAGAGAGAGAGAGAGAGAGAGAGAGAGAGACAGAGAGAGAGAGAGAGAGAGAGAGAGAGAGAGAGAGAGAGAGAGAGAGAGAGAGAGAGAGAGAGAGAGAGAGAGAGAGAGAGAGAGAGAGAGAGAGAGAGAGAGAGATGTCTGTTGTTCTGTACAGGCTGTTGTTGCGTTTGGTTGGTCTCTTGTTGACAGGAGGGGCTATAAATACAGGCTTTAGGGGGATCTAATTGACTCCCAGAATGAGTTTTAGTTAAGTGTTTATGTGTGCTTTCTTCATTAATAGGCTGTCATGAGAAGTGTACTTGGCATTTATTGACCTTTTTTTTTTTTTTTTTTCTCTCTTTTCAGGAGAATCCGCAAAAGTGAAGCCAGACAAGGTTGAAGCTGTTGTATCTCTAGGTAATTATCAGCAGGAAATGCTTTACCTGTTGACTGGTAAACAATTCAGACACCCCAGGCAATAGTTTCATCAATCCAAAGTTCACATGCTTTACTGGGAACTCCCATATTAGATGTCTTGCCAACCTGATCTGTGTTTATTCTGAGTATCAATTGTCTCCCCTGGTATTAGTTAACAGCAGTGAGGTGGTGGCGGCTGGTGTGACTGACATGGCTGTAAAGGTTCTGACTCCCACTGTTGCTTCAAAGACGGTCCCCTGGACAACCAGTAGAGAACCAGCATCCCTGTGGAGAGCAGAGATCGATGGTAAAAATGTTTTACCACTTAAAACTGCTCGGTTTCTGTACCCATGTGTTGGGTGTTAGTGTAAACACGTTATGGCACTCCATTAATAATAACCTCTATATTGGCTGTAGTGTCAAGAGTTTTTTTTTTTAAATTTATTATATTACATACATACATACATACATACATACATACAACCAAAAGTTATACAAATAATGGGAAATCAGCTCTCTCTTATCAAGCTCTTTCATGGAATCCCTGTAGCAAGATGGCAGAAACATCAGGCTCCAAATAATTCAAATATGGCTCCCAAACTTTGAAGAATTGATTTGACTTTGAATGTAACATGCATGTCCGGTACTCCAGTGGTACTAACCCAAACAGCACTTTATGCCAACCCTTAACAGTTGGTCCTTTTTTGCTAATCCACTGCAGTAAAATGTTCTTCCTTGCAGCATATGTGAGAATACAGTACAATCTCTTTTGTGGCAAGACCAAAGACAATGAGATAAAGTACCAACCTCTGTTTTACATTTAAGGCACATGGGTGAAGAGTAGGGTTGAAATAATGTCTATGGTTTGGGGATATATGCACTCTGTGTATAATCTTAAATTGTATTGCTTTGGCACAATTACAAACTGAAATTGAGTTAGCATATCTCCATATATCTTCCCACTCATTATCGCTGATAGTAACAGAAAGGTCCCTCTCCCATTTATCTCTAAGCTCTGGCAAAGCCAGAGGTGGCTCAGCACGCATAGCTACATAGAATAGGCTGACAGACCTTTTACCAACTGTTTGAAACAAACATTTTCAAGAGGAGATACTTCAAGATTACCAATTAAGGTTGTGCTATGCAGTATATAATGCCTAATCTGTAAATATCGGAAGAAATCTTGTCTGGGGATGCCATATTTGACAACCATTTGACCACACGTGAAAGTCTGTTTCTTAGTCACTGTCCTAATCCAACTGTCAGAACTTAATTTGAAAAACATTGTAAAACAATATGATAACTTATCTGAGATTAATTAGTTAATTAAAATAAAGTTAATTCTTGGTCTTGGAAACCAGCTCACCTCAAGGATCATTTAGTTGCCTGGCTTGAGCTTTCGATCATATCACATGATCTTCATCACATGATCTTCTTCACAATTCAAAGACAACTGGGTAACTGGTACTAAATGGACCTCGTGGTGAGATTGGTGGTTTTCTCAACAAATGTCTACAAATTAAGATGGGAGGTGTAATGATTTTATACAGAAAGATTTAACTCTGCCCCTCTGTTCTCATTTGCCATTTCTCAGGTAATGTACAGTAAAGAAAACGTAGTTACAAATTCACTGACATTAATTTATTCATCTATTATTTCATCCATGGTTAGTCCATCTGTAGTATCGCTTTGACAGACCCTCCTCCAAAGTGTTCTGGAGGAGGGTCTGGCTACTCCACACAGCATTCTGGGATGGGAGGAAAACATGCTCTGGTTTATTGGCATTTCTTTAAACCAATCACAATCGTCTTAGGTCACCAGAGAAAAGCCGTGGTGCCGCTGCAAAATAGGCTCCGATGGAACTTGTTTTGGTGGAACATGTGTACGTTTAAGTTGTTTTAGGGGGCACCTGGATAGCTCACCTGGTAGAGCGTGGGCCCCATGTACAGAGGCTCAGTCCTCGCCGCACCATGCATGTCGTTCCTCTCTCCCCCTTCATGTCTAAGCTGTCCTATCGAATAAAGGCCTTAAAAAAATACTTGACAGGTCTGCACAATGCCAGGGAACCGTTATTTGAAGTCAGAGTGCTGATAGCTGATAAGTGAAAGTGAGTTGTGTTGAATATTGACATCCTAGTATCTGTGAAATGTGTGTGTTTCAGAGTCGTGGACTGTGATTGACCGGGGGATGCCCACAACAGAGCTAAATCTGGTGTCTTTAGCTGGACTGGGTGTTGGTACTGCTGTTGGTAAGTAGACAATAAACAGGTGATGTGGCAACTGGTGGTTTAACTTGGCTCGCACCCTTACACCAGAGGTGGAAAGGGTACAAAAACACAAGAGTACTATTACTTTGAACTTTTACTTAAAGTGCCCATATTATGAAAAAATCACTTTTTCTGGGATTTGGGGTGTTATGTTGTGTCTCTGGTGCTTCCACACACATACAAACTTTGAAAAAAATCCACCCATGCTGTTTAGAGTGAGATACAGTTTCTGAATGTGTCCTGCCTTCAGTCTCTGGGTGAGTTCAAAATCGGCACGGCTTGTGACGTCACAAGCTGAAACGAGCAGGCTAACGCAACAATTAGCTCGTCGTTAGCGTTAGCATGCTAACGCTAGCATGCTACCTCGTTCTCAATAGCAAAGCACTGCTACAACACACAAGTTCACCATAATCTACAAAAGAACTACTTCCATGTGCGCCCTCATTTAGAAGTCTCCCAGCTAATCCTGCCTTGTAACTGACCAAAGTTGTAGAAACAGCCTTTCTTTTACTGTCTATGGAGCTAGCTAGCTGACATGATCTACATCTGAGCTACTGGGCATGTGCAGTACAATCAAAGATAGTACAGAAGAAGAAAAGAGGTCTCACTCTGTAGCTAAAACAGAGACCAGCTGAAAAGAGGATCTGCAGCAGTGAGAGAGAGCGGTGCAGTACAACAAAAATATGGTGTTTTTTGAGAATTAAACCATGTAAACCTATTCTGGTACAACCTTAAAATACAATTATGAACCTGAAAATGAGCATAATATGGCTGCTTTAAGAACAAGTAAAATTACTGGTAAAAAAAATCTCAAGTAAAAAGTAGCTCAGTTAAAATTTACTTAATATTTATACTTTAATATCATCTTTATACTTTACTTTTATTATTTATTTCATTAAATCAGTCTTTTGCGATTCGAGAAGGGCACAAAGGCGCTTTGGATTTTAGTTTGTTGACAGACAACGATATAGAGATCTTTTTTTAAATTTACTTTTGTAAATAACGGCTGTGATTTAAAATTAAGTACAATACTTCAAACAAAACCTACTTAAGTAAAATTATTATATTATTATTATTATAATAATATTATTATTATTATTATTATATATATATATATATATATATATATATATATATATATATATATTTTTATTAATTAATTATTATTATTATAATAACTACTTTAAAAAGTAAAAATACACAATAAAAACCTACTCAAGTACAGTAATGTGAGTAATTCTAATTTGTTACTTTCCAACTCTGCCCTAGACGGCATAGTTGTCCAAAGCGTTGGTTGTGGAAGGCAGGTTGAGTAATTGTTGTTGTGTCCTGGTAGAGCCCCAGCCTGTGAGCGAGCTGCCCTGGCTCAGTCAGCCCAGAGGGGACGATGAGTGGTCTGGACTCAGTAAGCAGCATTAGTGATTTTCTTCACCTGCTCTATTTCACTTTATAGTTATGATACTCCTTTACATTTGTAACTATTTTCTGATGATGGTCTTTGTGTTTCTCAGATGGTGGTTCGGTCGATCCTTGCTCTGATTGGAACGCCCCTTCTGAAGCCTGGGGCAACTATGAAGAGCCCACTCCTGAGCCCCCTCCCGCTTCGGAGCAGCCCCTCCCTGAGCCCGCCAAGGTGAACCTGTTGATTGGAGCAGCTGTAAGTATGCCCAGGCTCGGGACAAAGCATTATGGGAGTTACCTTGAAGTTTTATAAATAACAAACCCAGTAATTAGGGCTGCACGATTTTGGCCAAAATGATCATGAGGGACAACATTAATTTTGTTGCACTTTCACATTTAAATAAACGAAGCACTGCTTTCATTTCCACGTTGTGCTAAATTCCTGCTAATTACAAATCTTAGCATCAAAATAAGTAGGGTTGGACTATTTGGATATTTGTTCGCTGGGTAGGTATTCGGTTTTTAATTAAACTGTCGCGTTTCTCTCCTCACACACTCCTGGTGCCCAACATTGACCACTCGTCAGCCTGCTAACTTGTTGCTCTCACTACCAATATTAGCTGCTCTGTTTCAACAATGTTGAGCTCAAAAAAGTGCAGGCAAAAGATTCCCTGCGTTGTTCTGTCGGGATTAAGGATGCTGACACACCAGGCAGACGGGCAAGAACTAGTAGCGACCAAGGCCGACTGCGCGGTCTCCTCACGTCGCCTTTGTCTTGGCCAATGAGTTGCACTTGAACACACCGCAAAGACTTTCATAGCAGAAATGTTGTCCTGTCATAGCATGAGAAATACTTGATTGCTACATAATTAATGTCATGAATGATATGAATAACACAATTGAATATTTATGAACATAAATGTTAGGATGGTGGAATGCATTGCTTTTTGGCAATGCTGTTTTTGCACTACCTCCAGATGGCGTCAGTAAGAGATTTTAAAATCCTGCACTTACTTTAACAGAGCCACCATCAATTAACCATTGCACTGCTTTAACTTTGTCGGATTCCTGAACGATTTTACATTTTTTTTTTTAGAGATTTAGAGTAAATATAAAAAGAGCAAAGGTTCTTTTATTTTAAGATAATTTTTTGGGGCCTTTTTATATTTACAGGACAGCTGAAGACATGAAAGGGGAGAAAGAGGGGGGGGGAATTACATGCAGCAAAGGGTCGGAGTCGAACCCGCGGCCGCTGCGTCGAGGCGTAAACCTCTATATATAGCGCCCAGGAAAGGTTCTTTTATCCCAAATTTAATTAGTGTGGTCAAAAACTACAGTAAAGTTAAATATGATGGTGTAGGCTGTACAACATGGGTATGAATGCAATGACTGTTGTATTTTTGTTGACAAAATTAAGAATTATTAACTTAAACGTGGCAGGATTTCTGTCTGCCACAGTGCCATTTTTGACAACCACATTGCAGCAAATTAAGGTAATCTACACTGTGGCTTTAAGAACTCTGTATAACTGAAGTCTCTTTATTCCATTTTAAGCGGAGTTTCTGCAGTTCTTGTTCAGAATGAAGAGTTGTTCCTTAACACGTTCACACTGTTATTGCCATATTTGCTGCTTAGGTTTTTAAAATGTCCCGAGTAATGTTTTATTGATGTGTGTTTGTCAGGACGATGATGACGATGAGAAGGACAAGGGAGAGACTGCTGCTGATGGAGCAGCCAAAACTAAAAAGAAGAAGAAGAAGAAGAAGAAAGCTGCAGAGGAGGGAGGAATTTCTGGCCAGGTAACTGATCGTGAGAATACACACATACACACATACACACAGTGCAAAAATAGATGTGAAGTATTTGTTTTGCAAATTTTGGAGTATAAAAATCAAGAAAACCTGAATGTAGTATGACTAATCACACCCTCGATGTACAAGGCTTCGTTGCTGTGTACTTTGAGGCTGCATCAAACCTGTATAATCCTATAATAATGTATTGCTAAGTTATTATTATTATTATTATTATTATTATTATTATTATTATTATTATTATTATTATTATTACCACCAGAGGGCATGTTTTTTTTTCTGTGTTTGGCATTCAAGAAGCCAGTTTATTTTCTTGCCCCTTGTGATCAGAAAATTAATATTAGTGTTTGACATTTCTCCTTTTCATTTTTCTCCTTTTCATCAAAAGGACATTTTGTCCTTTTGAATTCACGGCACGGTCTGGTGTAAACGCTCAATGGTGTTTTTTGCCCCCAACTGCTCCTTCCAGTCAGCGCTGCGGCCGCTGCCTTCGAGGCACCTAACCTTAACCTTACCCCTAACCCTAACCATAACCAGCCGTTGGGGGCAAAAAACACAGATAAACGGTGTAAACTTGGCTTGTGTCCTGTTAAGGGCGATGAGCCAGAGAAGGAGGCGCCACCTGCAGCCTCGGTGAAGAAGCAGGAGAACGCTGCTGCTGCTGCTGTCCAGCCTGTCAGAGCTGCTGCTGTCCAGGTCAGTGGTGCTAATATAGTGCAGGGGGTTTGAATAGTGTTCAGTGTGTATCTACAACTGCTCACTCAGTCAAGTTACATTGAGTAACTTGTCATTTTTGTTGCTAGGAGCGTGTAAAAGTGTCAACAACTAACAATTAAAATAATACTGATATATAGTCCGAACAATAATCACTTATTCAATTAGGCATATGGTGGTTAAACAAAGACACAATTTACGTTAAGAAAACAGAAAAGTTATTATTATTATTATTATTATTATTATTATTATTATTATGTAATAATTGTTACAGGCCTATGTAAATGTGAATTTACCATATGTATTATTTTGTTGGTAGATTGAAACTCTTTCAGTCATTCATCTTTTGCTGAGGTGACCAGGACTAACCATGTTTCCCTTTTTCTTATAGGCCAGAGTGGAGCAACCAGTGAAGGACAACATATCCCAGAAACCCCCTGTAACACAAGTGCCACAGAAGCCAACTGATGGAGAGCCCACTGCCAAGCAGAACAACCTTTCTGCTCCAACACAACAAAGTAAGCCCATTTAAACCGTAGTACGATATTACAGTGTTAGCAGATATCTCAGCCAGGCTGTGTTGGGTTGGTTAGTCATTTATGGAGGTGGAGGAAGTGACTGAGGCCTTCCCAGCCCTTAAACAGCTTTCTCCTCTCCCCAAAAACAAGGCTCTCTAATGACTTCACTGTTTTTATTTTTTTTGAAAAATGTACATGCCTTCTTTTTCAGTCATGGTGCTTAATGCCATGATACCCCTAAATGCCCATTGCTTAATATCTTGTTATCTAGTATGGTCTGTGCTGAATTTGGTAACATAGGCCATCCTACTGAAAACTGTTTTCTATAACTTCATGGTTGTGTGGCAGACTTTCAATGTCAGATCTTGCTTAAAACTTACTGCTTCTATTGTCTTCAAAATGAAATCTAAACATGGAAAATTTGGAGTTAATGCCCCGAAAGCTAGCGTTAGCAGCTAACCACCGGTTTGCGGTAGCTTGTTTAAAGCTAGAGACACATTTGATTAGCATGAAAACACATCCCAGAGAACGGTCAACTCGGAACTAGGTTCATTTTGCCCCGGAATTGTCCTTTAAGCTGAACCAGAAGCTGATTAATTCAACTTCCCTAAAGGTGGGACTCTTTCCTGGCCTTGTGTTCCCTGTATCATGCTTAACCTGAGCATCACTCTCAGCCATCATATTAGATTGACCCTTTTTGAAGAACAATGATAACAGTAGTTAGTTCAATCTCCTCTCAGCAGTGAACCGCATTGATTTGTGATCCTCGTGACTTGAAATGGCCTTTGTGAAAGCTTGAAAATGTATCAAACCATGTGAATCACATGTTTAGAGTTGTTACTAATCTGCCTTTTCTGTGTTTTTCCACAGAAAAACCTGAGGAGAGCCAAGCGCCTAAGCCGGCAAAGAAGAAAAAGGCGAGGAGAGAAACATGAGACGGAGTCCATTCTGCAGACCGCTGTATGCAAAAGACTTGATATCCTGTTTATGCAACACCTTTTGTGACAAGAACTTTGAACTAAGGTCTTCATGATGGACTTAAACCTTAAAACCTAGTCTGGAAAATGAAAGAACTTTTATACCCGCCAAGCTCAGTCGATGAATCATTGAAAACTGAACCTAGATGCAGTGCAATCTAATGTAATGCGTTGTTAATGATTTTTAAGTATGCATTTGATACGGTTGACTGTCTTCTAATTCCACTGAATCAAATTAACTGATTGAAAGAGCTGTATTGATGTAATTAGATGTAGAAAATACTGATCATGTTTAGAAATGTGATGTTGTGGTGGCTAACGAGAGGAGTTTACTGTGTAGAGAATGAAAATGGTCAACATGCTTCAGGTCACACACAACACTGGGCCATAATGTTAAATTGGCTTTTGCTTTGGCAGTAATCTTATTAATTATTATTCTTTTTTTGCTTTTACATTTGAGTCAAGATGGTACAGTGATCGCAGTTTGGTGAAAAAGAGCTGAGTGATCAAATGGTTATTTTAGGACGACCGCTCAACAGGGGTGTAAACCTTTGTGACAAATGAGACATGAGCATGGTTGCGTGCAGAAAAGAGAAACCTGTCCGCTCTGTATTTTTGCATTCTTATCTGTGACTACAATATTTCAATTGACTCAGTCCATCTGGTTTGTCCCTTGTCTGATGTTGCGCCGCAGTGTTTCGAGACAACGGTTTCCTTGCTGTTTTTACTATCTGTGACTGCTCTGTGGCCAGAGCCTCGTGGGAGCCTGTGATTGTAGATGTACCATCGCAGTGTCGTCAGCCTCTTCATGATTTTCCACCTTTTGATTTAAAGTCTTCACTACCTTTTGTAAAATCTGTTTGTAATAAAAGAAAAGCTAAAGCCATATGTAAAAAGACTAAATAAAGGCCAGTTTTTCTATATTTGTGCTTCTTTATGTAGTTTTTTTTTTTAGGTCATAATCCACTACTGTGTAACATGGACTGTAAAATTAGTGGACCAAGCAGCAGTGATGTCACCCATTTGTTTATGGACTGCTGTTTTGAAGCTTTGAATTCGGCAATTTATATGACGTTTTTTGAAATCGGATGTAACAAGTTTTGACAAGAGGGTGGAGCTGGGGAGAGGATGATGCGGCCAAGCCACTGTTTATGGTTGCAGTAGCTCTGAGCTTAGCAGAACGCTAAAGATGGAAAGTTGCCGATCTTCAACCCATCTGAAGCGAGTCATCCAGTTGGGATTTATCGGCGGGTAAATGTGGATCTTCGGGTACTGGCGCCAATTATCTGCATGTAACGTTATGGCAGTACACAATAAATCAGCAAACTTTCCCTTAAGTTACATGCTCAATGTTTTTTACGCCAAGGACCCCTTAACTGAGAGAGAGAGAGAGAGCAGGGACCCCCTACCGCATATATTGTATAAAATGAAGTTTCATAATAAACTGGGCCTACAGTAACATGTAGGGCGGCCTAAAGCCTTTATACATACCTTTTTTGCATATAATACTAAGCTATTAAAATAGCCTAATAATTGTTGGCATGATTTTATAAATCATGTTTTAATGTTAAACATACATGTGGCACAGTGAATCCTCAGGATCACCTTTATCTCTGGATAGCTACCTTACCTGTGTAAGCCTATCACTGGGGATTTATATTTGCTAATATGCTAATAACAGTTAGATTCATGTTAAGACTTTTTAATGTTTTAAAAAAACTACTATTATCTTCAAAATGAAATATATACCTGAAGAATCGGAGTTAATGCGGCAAATAGTTTTATTCAAGGACAATTCCGGCGCAAAATGAACCTAGGGGTTAATAATGTGTACCGAGTCGACCGTTCTCTGGGATATGTTTTCATGCTAATCAAATGTGTCTAGCTTGAAACAAGCTACTAACGTAGTTTAAAACTACGTCCTGCGTCTCCAGATACTTGTAACTGATTGGTTTGTAGACGGGCTTCCCCGTCCTCTCTTATCCTCTCTCTGCTCTCTCCTCTACTGACTGCTGCTCTCCTACTGACTGCTGCTCTCCTACTGACTGCTGCTCTCCTACTGACTGCTGCTCTCCTACTGACTGCTGCTCTCCTCTACTGACTGCTGCTCTCCCCTACTGACTGCTGCTCTCTCCTACTGACTGCTGCTCTCCTACTGACTGCTGCTCTCCTCTACTGACTGCTGCTCTCCCCTACTGACTGCTGCTCTCCCCTACTGACTGCTGCTCTCCAATAAACAATAAACTGTTTATTGTGGACAAATGCCTCAGCCAAGAAACATACACAGACATAACATATTTCAAATTATTCATAAATAGGCCCATGTATAAAGAACACCAACTTATCCGTGTCCTTTCCCGTTCGTTGTCCTGCAAATAACTCAAACAAACACCTGTCCATGTGCTTGTATGCTCGCATAAGAAAACAGCAGCAAATCTTTTGTTATTGTGGCCTCCATGTTTTCACCACCTGATGCTCTAGGCTACGGCCAACAGCTGGTGGCAGTCATGCAACAAGTTGTTATGCCAAACGCAAATATAACAGAAGAAGAAGAACACGCATCCCGGCCATGTGAACCATAGATATACATAATAAAGGCTTTTATTATGTATATCTATGATGTGAACACTGGCAGTCGGAAAAACAACGTAACCACGGGGGCGGTCCCTGTTATTCCCAGGTGGCATGAATGCAGCATAAGTACTGATCTGTTCCTTAAAGGAGCTTCTTATAACACGATGATAGCCTGCCAGAGCTTCATGTATTTGGTCCCAAAGTCCAGTTGGAGCCGGACCGAGACTACCTCTTTTGGTCGGACCAAATTTCGGCCGAGTTCACAAGTTCACGGCTATTTTAATATACAAAGTACAGCTAAGCCTCTGTCATGATTGACAGGTCAGTGTGTAGCTGGGCTCCAAACATAGACTGTATAATATTAACAGTCTATGGCTCCAAAGCATCCGCTTCTTTATTTTAAAATTAAAGAGACCGTAATTTGCTAAATGAACATTGGGACAACATTTTCGTTCATCAAGTGTCAAAGTCCATATAAACCTTAAAATGAACATTTAAAATTATAATTTATTAACTTTTTTTTTATTTAGGAACATTTTTTCTTTTTCTTACACGTCAAGTCCAGTTACTTAGACAACTGCTTCACGGTACTCTATGAAGCATGTAGCCACGTTTGACCTCAAAAATAAGTATAGGCAAGGCAGCTTTATTTATATAGCACATTTTAGCAACAAGGCAATTCAAAGGGATTTACATGAAATATTAAAAAGCAGTTTAAAAACACGTTCAGTGCTTTATAAACCAGTAGTATTTTAAATCAAGTGAGAAGTAGGGCCATTTTCCCGTAGATTTCTATAGAAACAGACTTTTTTTGCAACCAGTGGATACATGAGATAGAATGCGGCAGTAGGGTGAGTGTGTAAGATAAAAACATAGAAATGAAACTAATAAAATCTGTAAACATGTTTTAATGTGTGAATATGTTTGGTGGCGCTCTGCTTGTAGTTCCTGCTGATGTCCACCAGAGGGCGCCATGACGTCACTCACCAGCACAGAGATGAAAACAAACTGGGGACTTTGGGTTCGTTTGATTGTTCTTTTTTTTGGTATTTCTCTCTAAAATAACAAATGACAACATTACCAATAATAGAATAGAATAGAATATGTTTTATTGTAATTGGACAGCAGCTGTCCAACGAAATTGTTCTGCAACTCACCCTCAGTGGTACACAAATAAAAATGACAGTATCCTTATAAAGGCAAAATACACAGAATAAAAACAATACATATAGTAAATACAATAATAAAAATAAAAAAGTCAGATATTGCACATTTGTATTTGCAGAAAGACTGCTATTGCACCATTATTTGTTAGTGTTAAGTTCTTTTATGGCACATGGGTAAAAACTGTTCTTAAGTCCAGATATGCGGTCCTTCATGGACCTGTATCGCTTCCCAGAGGACAACAGGGTGAAAAGGTGATTGGCTGGGTGGGAGGAGTCCTGTGTGATGCTTTTGGCCCGACGCAAACATCGAGCCCTGTAAGTGTCTTCTAGGGTGGGTAGTTGTGTGTTTATGATGCCCTGTGCAGTTTTAATGACTCTCTGTAGCGCCTTTCTGTTGGCCACAGTGCAGCTAGCAAACCACACTAGAATGCCATGAGAGAGGATGGCTTGCTCTCCATAGAGCATTGATAGAAGGAGAGCAGCAGCTGCTGTCAGGGGCGTCGGACTGGGGGGGAAAAGGGGACTGAGTACCCAGGGCCCTCATGTGAGGAGGGCCCAAAAAGATGCTAGAATGAATAGCTGTGGATGCTGGGAGGGGCCCATAGAAAATGCCTTTCTACAGGGCCCAGAATGTTGTGCTACGCCCCTGGCTGCTGTGCGAGATTTGCTCGCCACAGGGTCCTCAGGAAATATAGCCGTTGCTGAGCCTTCTTGACAAGAGAGGTGATGTTCGCATGTCCATGTCAGGTCCTGGGAGATGTATGTACCCAGGAACTTGAAGTCAGTGACTCTCTCCACCATGTCTCCTTTGATGTAAAGAGGAGCAGGTTCCTCTCTCCTCCTCCTGAAGTCAATAATCAGCTCTTTTGTTTTGGTGGAGTTAAGTGGCAGGTTATTGTCAGACACAGACAGTTTTTGAACTTCATCCCTGTAGGCAGAATCGTCGATCTGTACCACAGTCGTGTCGTCTGCAAACTTGATGATTCGGTTTGTGCTACGGGTCGGTGTGCAGTCATAGGTGTACAGTATGTCCAGGATGGGATTGAGCGTCAGGACTGGGGACTGATAGGACCCTAACCTGACAGTCTGTGGCCGGTCTGTTAAGAAGTCCCTGATCCATTTGCACGTGTATGTTTTCACACCCAGGTCATGCAGTTTGTCCACCATTCTGCTGCACCAATGCAGAGCTGTGTTCACAATCAGTAACATTATAATTCATCATGTCATTTAAGTTTGAAGTTTAATTTCCTGTTTATCACTGCTGGTTGTGTTACTGCTCCTCTGACCTCTGTTGTCAGAGTGTTTCTGGTTCTATAGGATTCTTTCTGTCTCCTCCTCTGTACTCCTCCTCCTCCTCCTCCTCTTCCTCCTGATGAAGCTGAAACAGGTTTGTTGTTTTGCTGTCAGAGACAAAGGTTTCAGTCGACACACACGATAAGTTGTCTCGGTGTCCCAGAGGTCTTCCAGGTCGAGATGCAGCGTGAGAAACCCTCCAATCAGAGCAGTCAAGTATGTGTTGAGTTCAGGGAGCAGAGAGTCTGTCTGTTTTCTCTCCATGTTAGTTATCTGCTCAGCCAGCTGCTGTATCTTCCCACTGTGCTATTAGTACTTTTACTTGCTTTAATCTCAGAAGGAAAGCTTGTACTTGTTATTGTCCTCCATTTATCTGAAAGCGTGTTACTCTGCACATTCACAGTTTACACACAAAGTATGAATCAGCAGTAAAACATGAGGTAATGTTCCAGAGAATCAGCTCTCTCACTGCTACTTCTACATCAAGTACATTTAGTAACAGAGCAGGATGTTGGACAGAGTATTTTCACCGTGTAGCATTAATAGTTTGGAGTACTTCTTCCCCTGCGTCACTGAGTCTGTTTAACGATAAAGTTTGTTCATCACATTTTAAACATGTTGGAACTCGACGTGTGGAAAGTTCCTTGTGTTGCATTCACGGGACAAAGGAAGAACAAACACACAGTGACGACAACAACCACAGTTACACAGAGAGAAGAAACAAAGCTCTTATTGTGAAAGTCTGCTTCCTGACAGGTGGAGCTGTAACTTATCAGGAAACAACTCACCTGAGTTCTTCTTCATCAGCTCTTTGGACTGTTTGAAGAAACTGTAAGTTGCTGTTTGATACTTTAACAACAAGTTAGTCTTTCATCTCTTCGGGGTTTGTTCCTGGCTCTGTAATGTTAAATATAATGTTTCTACTTCACTTCTTATTTCCTGAGAAAGTTTGGACGACTTGTGTTGGAAGATACATCTAAATGTTGTAGCATGAACTACTACAGAGGAGGTTTTAAATACTTTGCCCTGTTTATACGTCTGTCTGTCACAACTGTGAGGCTGCAGTCAGAAAACCTTACAGCTGTGTAGTTGAGATCTAAATGAAGGCTGAGTTTGAAGATGGGTGGGGTCCGAGCCTTTCTCCTGCTGTTAGAAAACAAACCGTTGTCTCCACCAGTGTAAAGTCAGACACAACAGGACTATACTGTTTTCTCTGGAACCTTTCAGAATAAAATGTAGTGACCTAAATGCCTCTGTTACTGTTGTAGTAATGTGTGGAGGAGGCAGAGAAGTGTCTTCATGTCATTATTTTTAACGTCTATACACAGGCAGGGTTTCTCTACCATTGTAAGGTTTAGTCGCAGCACCCAAGCCGTTTTAGGTACCACCTAATTGAATTAATGTGAAGTCAATGTGAGCATTAAAACTAACTAAAAGTCTTTTCTCAGATTTTATAATTGTAGTCAGACTTCTTAGCAAGTTTTGTCTTTAATGTTTTTGAGTGTTATTTGTTTATTATCTGATCTAGCTTTTCCAACGTTTAAGATACACATATGGGGATAATAATGGTCCAACATTATGCAAAATTGCATATTTTTGATTGAAAACCGTAACCTTTTCTTGAAGAACGAACCCTAAACTCCCTGCCACCGAATATTTGCACCTCAGTCTTCCACAAAACCTAGAACAAACACTGACAGGACAGAAAAGTGAGATTGATTCTCAGTCTTGGCTCCATTAGTCCAAATGTAATATTATTGTGAAAATCTCCTCCTTCCTGCCTGCTTCCTGACAGGTGGAGCTGTGGCTCATTCCAGGGAACAGCTCACCTGTGTCAGAGATTTCTCTCCAGGCGGAGAGTGACACTCTTCTTCATCAACTCTTTGGACTGTTTGAAGGAACTATAAGTTCTTACATCTAGAGAATGTGACATGCACCTACAACACCAAGACAAATTCCTTGTATGTGTAAAAAACGTACTAATAAAGGCAATAAAGTCCTTTCTGATTGTGATTGCTGTTTGATACTTTAACAACACGTTATCTTTCGTCTCTTCAGGGTTTGTTTCTGGCTCTGTAATGTTAAATATAATGTTTCTACGTCACTTCTTATTTCCTGAGAAAGTTTGGATGACTCTTGTGTTGAAGATCAGAAAGCTGTCTGCAGCAGTTAGTGTTGGTCGTTTTATTCACTGACAGGACTGATATGGAGACAACAAGACTCAGCTCTTTTATTCTCTAACTAAATCAACAAATATGGAACTGCGTCACTATGAGCTGGCACTCCAACAGGAACTAGTGTCGCTTCTTTTATGATGCAACTTTGTGTTCAAATTCAATAACATGTTATTTGTAGTGTCCAATCCGACATTAGTCCTGGAGTCTTTACAATGTTCCTGTTCTCCCAGAAAGATAATGAATGAGGATGAGCAGAGAGCAGAAATCATTCAGTGAGGAGCTTCAGACTTTATTTTCTGCTTGATAGCTTCTAGTTTCTCCAGCAGCTTCTGTTTCTGGAGATTAAAAAGTGGTCTTCCTCTCTTTCTTACAGGACCCATCAGAGACCAAACCCTGCTGAACCTGAACCTGAACCCAGCTGTGTGTCAATGAAGAGACACCGCTACTTTAAAAAAGAAGGCGACCTGTAAGGGACAGGCCAATTAAAATGGAGGAGAGGAGAAGGAAGAGGCGAAGACAGAAGGAAAAGGAGGAACATATTGAAATAAAGAGCCGAAGACTGAGGTGAGTTGTTCTGAAACCTCCAGCAAACTAGAAGTAGTGTTGTCTCATTGGGTGTGTGGTCTTCTTGTAGAGGGTCTCTGTGTTTCCAGCCCACTGTAGCCTGTCGTCCAGGTGAACTCTGGGATATCTATAGACCTGTTTTCACCTGGTTTAAAATGGATCCATTTGGATCTGGATTAAAATCTGATCTGAGTGATCAGATCACAAGTGGAACGCTTTAAAGGAACACGCCGACTTATTGAGACTTTGTCTTATTCAGCGTATCCCCCAGAGTTAGATAAGTCCATACATACCCTTCTCATCTCCGTGTGTGTCGTAACTCTGTCTGACGCACCCACCGCTAGCCTAGTTTACCACAGATCCTGGAGGTAACCGGCTCCATCTAGCCTACTGCTCCCAATAAGTGACAAAATAACGCCAACATGTTCCTATTTACATGTTGTGATTTGTATAGTCACAGTGTGTACAAATAACAAGGTCACATGAGACCCAGCCATCCTCTAACCGTATATAAACTGGGAACTATATTCTCACAAGGTGAAGCTCTGCTACTTGGGCGGAGTGATTAGCGCAACACCTGAAAAGCATCGTTGTTACTCTCTGCTCCTCACCATGGGGCTGCGAGCAAATCAGATCTCTGCAGGGTAAATCCAGACAGCTAGCTAGACTACCTGTCCAATCTGAGTTTTCTGTTGCACGACTAAAACTACTTTTGAATGTACACATGTTCCACCAAAACAAGTTCCTTCCCAAGACTATTTAGCAGAGGCACCGATGCTCCGTCCAGCGCTTAGCGTTGCCAAAGACGATTGTGATTGGTTTAAAGAAATGCCAATAAACCAGAACATGTTTTTCTCCCATCCCGGAATGATGAAGGTCTGGCTATAAGAGACTACTGAACATGACCCTCAATAAATGTGTTTTTCTATCAGGACCCAGCAGAGACCAGAGTCTCCTGAACCTGAACCTGAACCTGAACCTGAACCTGAACCTGAACTTGAACCTGAACCTGAACCTGAACCCAGCTGTGTGTCCTTTAAGAGCGACCAGTCAAATTATCGCCTCATTAACTTTAAAGGAGAGCAACCCTATGCTGAAAAGAGGTAAGCTGTTAATATTATAATATTACTGATTCATGTTTTAACTTTTATGTATCCAGAGAAGTGTTTGGAGTTTATTTTCAGCATCTTTCTTCTTCACATCCATTTATATTCTCACATCTGAAAGTTGTCCAGTTAAACCAGTCTTCAACTTTTAGATAAATATTGGATCTGGTTTGGTCCAATATATTCTCTGGTGTTTTAGCTTTTTAACCCAGTTTTTTGTATAGTTTTTTTGAACTTCTTTGTGTTAATCTTGTTTTAGTTGCTGCTTGTATCTCCAGCAGTTTTTGTGTCTGAATACTAAAAAGTGAATTTCCATCCCTGTTGGTCTTACTCTCTGTGTAACAGGATCCATCAAAGACCAAACTCTGCTGAACCTGAACCCAGCTGTGTGTCCTTCAAGAGTGACTGGTCAAATAATCGCCTCATTGATTTTAAAGGTCAACAACCCACTGCTGAAAAGAGGTGAGCTGTTAATATTATAATAGTACTGATTCATGTTTCAACTTTTATGTATCCAGAGAAGTTTTGAAATTTATTTTCAGCATGTTTCTTCACATATATTTATATTCTCACATCTAAAAGCTATCCAGTAAGACCAGTCTTCAACTGTAGATCTCAATTTAATATTGGATTGGTTTGGTCCATCACCGCATATTTTTTATTTATTTTTTACTTTTTGCTTGCAGAAGTTACAGGAGAACAGATATCGTGTGATATGAATTATAATGAAAGCAATAATCATTGTGTAGTTATCCTCATCGACTGTCTTCTATCCTACATTCAAGAGTTTATGGAGAGAGAAAAAAAACTAAAGTTGCTAGTCACTTCAGCTTTGCACATGAGGATGGACAGGCCATTGAGCTGAGGTGGACGTGGCCACATTAACGTTAACGCTGCAGTGTTTACCATTGCACATTAGCCTAGCAGCTAGCAGAGTTTCCTTCTGCTTATAGTTTAATCCTGACAAAACCGCATGGTTGAATTTCAGCCTGCAAGCATGTTTTGTAGCCTAAAAAGAGCAGCTTATATTGGTAATATTACAGAGAGCAAGAAGTTAGCGGACTGCCAAGTTGCCCTCTCTGCTCTCTGTCTGCTCAGCTGCTAAGACTGCTGTGCTGCAAAGCGTCTGCAAACTTTTTTTTTCTTTTTACTTTATTGACAATAGAGCTTTCTGAACTGTCTGTGGAATAAATCAACGGAGAGGAGAGAAAGCAGAGTGGCCCTAAATGACAGCAAAACACAGTAAAGACTTACATTGAGCTGAAATGGAAACACTGTGCTAAGGGTTAAGCCGATGTTTTTTGGGGGTAACTCCATTCACTTTACCGGTGGTATTGACAACAGCTAAAGCCACCGTGTCTTGAGAAGCTCTAGCTTGTTGTTTTATTGTTCACTTTTAACTCACTTTACATCATCTTTGCTATCTATTTTTCCTCACAGCGGCACTCATATACGCTACTCTCCGTTACAGCTCGCTGTCCTTGCACGACCACACGGGCACTGACGTCACTCACTTAAGGCACCCTGCCATTCTTGCTCTAACTTACGCTAGTCTCGTAAGGGGGTGCGGTTAACCGCCATACCGCGCTTCATCACAGCAGTAAGAAAAACACTATACCGTCACAGCCCTAATGAGAAGACTTCTGCCATTTGAGTCTGGACACTAAGGCCAAGTTTCAGTGAATGGGTTCATGACCAGATTTCTTTTCTCCTGACCCAAATTGGTCAAAATGCAAAATTCTTCCCAAATGTTGGATCTGGGTTTGCCAGTTGGATGTCAGATCAGAAGTCAATAAGGGGAAGCAAAAACAGGGAACCACCATCCAACAGTATCCTCAGTCCAGGTCAGCAGTTCTCCCCGACTACAAACAGGCCATCTAAGCTCTGCTTCCCCCTCCTGAGTTGGCTGATGGTTTGCCAAAATCATTTTGAGGCCAACAGAAGGTTTTTCACTGTTGACTTCCCAAACTCCTTCTACCTACAACTGTTTGCTTCCATGACCACAGAAGCTGCAGACCTCCTGGCATCATGATACCAGTCTGCTGCTTCAGGAGTCCTTTAGGCCAACCACGTTGTAGCCCTTGTTTACTTCTTAGTTCTTTCTGTTAATTCGCAGTGGGGTCAGCAGTACCACCAACACTTTAATGTCAGGGGAAACCATCTGATTCAATGTTGCAATCAACACTTTAAGTCACAGGCAATTGCCTTGTGTTTGTCTCTGTGTGGACAGACATGATGTGAGCTAATTATTCCTGATTCCTCCACAGAGTGGACCAGGAGAGCTCAGAGGTTCCCAGTGATCAGTCTGCCCAGCAGCATCAAACACACCTGGACTCCATATTTATGGTCTGTACATGTACAACTACTACTTTTACATCTATTCTGTTCACAATCATCTCCATGCTGCACTTTTCAGACCAGTGGATTGTCAGTCTGTCCAACATGGATCTGATGTTTGCTTCCATGATTTCAGTTTGATTGTGTAATTAATATAATCTTCTGTTCCAGTTGCTGGAGGAGGACATTGTCACTTTAAGTAAGAGGATTTCTCTAAAGATTTAACTTGCTGGACTAATGGGACGTTTACTAATGTCTCCAGAGATGGACCAAAATATGTTCCTGTTTCCTTTACAAAATTACTTAATGATCTGTTTTGTTATGTATTCATTCAGGAAGTTCTGCTGGAGTTTGTAAACATAAACTCAAATCGAACCTAAACAAGAAGTTCCAGTGTGTGTTTGAGGGGATTGCTAAAGCAGGAAACCCAACCCTTTTGAATGAGATGTTCACAGAGATCTACATCACAGAGGAAGGGACTGCAGAGGTCAATGATGACCATGAGGTCAGACAGATTGAAACAGCATCCAGGAAACCCGACAGACCAGAAACAACAATCAGACGAGAAGACATCTTTAAAACCCCATCTGGAAGAGATGAACCAATCAGAACAGTGATGACAAAGGGAGTTGCTGGCATCGGGAAAACAGTCTTAACACAAAAGTTCACTCTGGACTGGGCTGAAGACAAAGCCAACCAGGACATCCAGTTCACATTTCCATTCACTTTCAGAGAGCTGAATGTGCTGAAAGAGAGAAAGTACAGCTTGGTGGAACTTGTTGATTACTTCTTTAGTGAAACCAAAGAAGCAGGAATGTGCAGGTTTGAAGAGTTCCCGGTTGTGTTCATCTTTGATGGTCTGGATGAGTGTCGACTTTCTCTGGACTTCCTCAACACTAAAATCCTGACTGATGTTACAGAGTCCACCTCAGTGGGTGTGCTGCTGACAAACCTCATCAGAGGGAATCTGCTTCCCTCTGCTCGCCTCTGGATAACCACACGACCTGCAGCAGCCAATCAGATCCCTCCTGAGTGTGTTGACATGGTGACAGAGGTCAGAGGGTTCACTGACCCACAGAAGGAGGAGTACTTCAGGAAGAGATTCAGAGATGAGGAGCAGGCAAGCAGAATCATCTCCCACATCAAGACATCACGAAGCCTACACATCATGTGCCACATCCCAGTCTTCTGCTGGATCACTGCTACAGTTCTGGAGGACGTGTTGAAGACCAGAGAGGGAGGAGAGCTGCCCAAGACCCTGACTGAGATGTACATCCACTTCCTGGTGGTTCAGTCCAAAGTGAAGAACATCAAGTATGATGGAGGAGCTGAGACAGATCCACACTGGAGTCCAGAGAGCAGGAAGATGATCCAGTCTCTGGGAAAACTGGCTTTTGAGCAGCTGCAGAAAGGCAACCTGATCTTCTATGAATCAGACCTGACAGAGTGTGGCATCGATATCAGAGCAGCCTCAGTGTACTCAGGAGTGTTCACACAGATCTTTAAAGAGGAGAGAGGACTGTACCAGGACAAGGTGTTCTGCTTCATCCATCTGAGTGTTCAGGAATTTCTGGCTGCTCTTCATGTCCATCTGACACTCACCAACTCTGGAGTCAACCTGCTGTCAGAAGAACAAACAACATCAACACAGTTCTACCAGAGTGCTGTGGACAAGGCCTTACAGAGTCCAAATGGACACCTGGACTTGTTCCTCCGCTTCCTCCTGGGTCTTTCACTGCAGACCAATCAGAATCTCCTACGAGGCCTAATGACACAGACAGGAAGTAGCTCAGAGACCAATCAGGAAACAATCGAGTACATCAAGAAGAAGATCAGTGAGAATCTGTCTGCAGAGAGAAGCATTAATCTGTTCCACTGTCTGAATGAACTGAATGATCGTTCTCTAGTGGAGGAGATCCAACAGGCCCTGAGATCAGGAAGACTCTCCAGATTTAAACTGTCTCCTGCTCAGTTGTCAGCTCTGGTCTTCATCTTACTGTCATCAGAAGAAGATCTGGATGTGTTTGACCTGAAGAAATACTCTGCTTCAGAGAAGACTCTTCTGATGCTGCTGCCAGTGGTCAAAGCCTCCAACAAAGCTCTGTAAGTGGGACTTATTAATCATTAAATACTCTGATATCTTTCAACAGGAGTTAAATATAATAACTTGTTTCCTTCCTGTTGTCTCTCCAGACTGAGTGGCTGCAACCTGTCAGAGAGAAGCTGTGAAGCTCTGTCCTCAGTTCTCAGCTCCCAGTCCTCTAGTCTGAGAGAGCTGGACCTGAGTAACAACAATCTGCAGGATTCAGGAGGGAAGCTGATCTCTGTTGGACTGAAGAGTCCACACTGTACACTGGAGACTCTCAGGTCAGGTTAAGCTTTGAAAACACAGTATTGAAAAATACTTTGGAAACATTCAAAAAATGTGAATGTTTCCAAAGTATTTTTTTCTGATTTAGAATCACTTCATAAGTAATGAAATGTGAACTGTGGCTGAGATCCAGAAATAATTTATATTTTAATATCGTGACTTTTATTACTGGACGTTTGTTTATTCCTGATTATAGAACAAGTAGATCCGACTAGACAATCTGATTGGTCATCTAGACATTTAGAACATACTCAAATCAGCATGACAGCACACCCAGAGCCATTTGAGCACACCTGGTGCATCACATAAAATATTACTCTGCCATTTCCATTGCAACATTGTAACTTCCAGGGCTGAATCAAAAAAACAGTAACTTTAGCCAACAGTATTCATACAATGGATCGTTTTGTTGTTAATTTTGATTTATATTGCGGACTCAGTTTTGATGAATGGTTGGAAGAGGACGAGAAGTGAATCATTGGATGAAACAACACTTTTGCAACACTCTGGAGTTAACTGTTACTTGAATAGTTTGGATCACATCAGCTGTTTGGATTACATCAGCTGTTGGATCACATGTGCCACTGATGCGTCAATAATGAAGTTCGCAGACGTAATAGTATACGTATAGTAGCTAAATCTATCCATGAAAAAAAATATTTTTTTCAGTAGATATTTTTGTTATAACCAGATTAATTTAGCCAAGCAATTTGGTGTTTATATGTGTGGTAGTTATTACGTTTTGGAAAATTCCACAATTTCTACCAGTACAAAGCTAACGTTAGCTTAAGATGACTGGCTGACTAACGTTAACAGGGAGGGACTACAAATCGTCTCTGTTGATTTTCTTTATTTTGAGAGCAAATTGCCCCACAATATGAATACAGTTTGATTATAACTTGTATTTAGTTGGAAACAGTTGTTGTATAATCGCTTTATTACACGAGAGGGTTTGATTTAGCGTCATATTATCACTTCAGTCATGCTTACGAACCTTGGTGCAAGTGCCTTGGTCCTAGCCGCATCACTGTCGTGCCAATAATTACATTAAATCAAACCCTCTTGTGTAATATTGCTTAATTCAGTCGCGATTAATTATCATGTTTCCAACTTATTTAGAGTAGAGCAGCAGATATTTAAACATGCTGAGAAGGGATTTTATATACTGTATCACCAAAAGTCCAGACTCAACATATAAACACAATCATTATTTATCTTCTTATTGGATATTTCTCTAAACATTAAGCTTTGTTAAATGTAAACCGCCCTTCTCATGTCAGGATTTTAAAATGAACAATTCGAAAATCTTTGAATGTTTCCAAAGCATTTGGTTCTTATTTATAATATGTCGTAAAGCATGAAGTATGAACTATGGCTGATTTTTATTTATTTTTTATCTTATATTAACTTTTTACTCCTCATTCAGTCACATCTAGTTATCATGTTTCCAACGTGTTTAGAAAATGGATTTTATATTCTCTATCACCAAAGGTCCAGACTTAACATTTACACACAAATGTTATGTGTCTTCTTTATTACTGTCCCTCCAACAAAGCTCTGTTAGTGTGATTTATTCATCAATAAATACTCTGCTATCTTTCAACAGGAGGTAAATATAAATAACTTGTTTCCTTCCTGTTGTCTCTCCAGACTGAGTGGCTGTAATCTGTCAGAGAGAAGCTGTGAAGCTCTGTCCTCAGTTCTCAGCTCCCAGTCCTCTAGTCTGAAAGAGCTGGACCTGAGTAACAACAACCTGCAGGATTCAGGAGGGAAGCTGATCTCTGTTGGATTGAAAAGTCCACACTGCACATTGGAGACTCTCAGGTCAGATCAAGTTACTGTTTGTCTTTAATTTGAGATATTTCTATAAACTTTATGCTTCATTTAATTTAAACAGCTCTTCTCATGTCAGTACTAATTTCGGAAAATCTTTGAATGTTTCCAAAGTATTTTGTTTTTATTTATAATCACACGTCATAAAGCATGAAATATGAACTGTGGCTGAGTTCTAGAAATCCTTTATATTTTCATATCATGTGACTTTGATTCCTGATTCAGTCTTGATTAGTTATCTACAACTTGTTTAGAATAAAACAGAAAGGATTTAAACTGAAAAGGGATTTAATATACTAAATATACCAAAAGTCCAGACTCAACATTTAAACACAAATGTTATCTGTCTTGTTTCCTGTCATCTCTCCAGACTGAGTGGCTGTAAGCTGTCAGAGAGAAGCTGTGAAGATCTGTCCTCAGTTCTCAGCTCCCAGTCCTCTAGTCTGAGACAGCTGGACCTGAGTAACAACAACCTGCAGGATTCAGGAGGGAAGCTGATCTCTGTTGGACTGAAAAGTCCACAGTGCACACTAGGGACTCTCAGGTCAGGATTCATTAACCCATTCAACTGATGACCATTTGAAATCTGATTAACTTTAGTTGATAAAACAGCTGACGTGTAGCTTTGTGTCTGCTGATATAATAAACTTCGGCAGTAGTTATTAATTATATAATTATTAATTACTAGACTCAGAGTTACTTTCGATGAGGATTTTTCCTTGTTTACTTTTGTTGTTAAATAATTAAATAGAACAGATGACTTTAAAGATGGATGGATGGATGGATGGATGGATGGACTTTAAAGGTGTATTCTAAATCTGGACCAAAATATACCTGGACAACAAACAAACAAAACAAACACATGGCTTCACGTGTTGACAGAGGGTTCCTGGGTGTTGTTTTGTGTGTTTGCAGTCTGTCAGGCTGTCTGATCTCAGAGGAAGGCTGTTCTTCTCTGGTCTCAGCTCTGAGCTCCAACCCCTCCCATCTGAGAGAGCTGGACCTGAGCTACAATCATCCTGGAGACTCAGGAGTGAAGCTACTGACAGCGGGACTAAAGGATCCTCTCTGGAGACTGGACACTCTCAGGTACAAACACTGATGAATATAAAAAAAGAGATATTTGTGTAGCAAGTTTTAAAGGTGAACATCTCCAGGAACTAAAATGATAACTCCCTTTTGTTAATAATTGATGTAGTTTGGACACATCTCTGTATGTTAAAGGCACTGTCCGTAATTTTAAGAAACATCCTTTTTTTCCCCTCTTTCCCGGGATCAAATTAGTTTCAACTTGAAAGAGAAAGGTCCAGGACAGGTTTAGCCTAGCTTAGCACAAAGCAATGTGCTTTCTACGCTTTAACAAGAGTGTGTGGATGAAGCATTCATTTACTCTTTCGGCAGACTAGTTAGCTAAAGGTTTAAAATGTCAGTTGCCGGTGCTGCATGGATTATGTGATCGATCAGAGATGTACACTGACGTCTGGACCAATTATTCCTTTAAGTTCCTCTTGTGCTGGGAGAGTACCGACTCTAAGTTCAAAAAGTCCCTCAAAACGCTTTTTCCTAGTCCCTGCGGTGCAAACACAATATAGTGTGTGAGAGTGATGTAATGTTGATGTTTCTCTACAGAGAAAGGTCCACTGTTGCACCAAATGCTTGCTCTTGGGGGAATTGTTATGTCTCTGTAAATAATAGTGTGGCAGTGGCAATGGCAGCCGTAATTCTGTACACACTGCATAGCAAGGCCTTCTCTGCTGGCCAAGAGATTGTCAGAATCAGAAAATTAAATTTTTTATAATGAACACTATTTAAACTGAAGTGCCAAGTAGACTTAAAGTGCCCATATTATGAAAAAATCACTTTTTCTGGGATTTGGGGTGTTATGTTGTGTCTCTGGTGCTTCCACACACATACAAACTTTGAAAAAAATCCACCCATACTGTTTAGAGTGAGATACGGTTTCTGAATGTGTCCTGCCTTCAGTCTCTGGGTGAGCTGTTCAAAATCGGCACGGCTTGTGACGTCACAAGCCGAAATGAGCAGGCTAACCGCAACCATTAGCTCGTAACGTTAGCATGCTAACGCTATGGCTAACGCTAGCATGCTAACGCTAGCATGCTACCTCGTTCTCAATAGCAAAGCACTGCTACAACACACACAAGTTCACCATAATCTACAAAAGAACTACTTACATGTGCGCCCTCATTTAGAAGTCTCCCAGCTAATCCTGCCTTGTAACTGACCAAAGTTGTAGAAACAGCCTTTCTTTTACTGTCTATGGAGCTAGCTAGCTGACATGATCTACATCTGAGCTACTGGGCATGTGCAGTGCAATCAAAGATAGTACAGAAGAAGAAGAAGAAAAGAGGTCTCACTCTGTAGCTAAAACAGAGACCAGCTGAAAAGAGGATCTGCAGCAGTGAGAGAGAGCACTGCAGTACAACACGAATATGGTGTTTTTTGAAAATTAAACCATGTAAACCTATTCTGGTACAACCTTAAAATACAATTATGAACCTGAAAATGAGCATAATATGGCTGCTTTAAAACACTAAAGTACTAAAAACAAGAATAGGATTCCGAAGATGTTTTTTGCAGTAGCCTTAAAATGAGTTTAAAATCCCCTAGTGGGATCAAATTGCATAGTTTTAGATCCTGTTGCAGTGTATTTTTTTCTCTCTCTCTCTCTCTCTCTCTCTCTCTCTCTCTCTCTCTCTCGCCAAATTGTTTTTATATTGCAAGCACAAATTAGTGTCATACTGTCTGTTTCAGCAGATGTCATCATTATGTAACATTTAGTCTATGAAAAAGACATTTTATGGACGGTAAACATGTCAAATGTAACGATAGCCTAAACAGTAAAAGGTCAGATCCCAGGGAAGAAGTTTCCAGACTTCCTTTAAAGTCAAGCTGTTTCTCCAGTTGTTAAGTCAGGGTGACGTCGTAAACTTTGTAAAACGTTGTCTAATTCATGAATTCATAATTGTCCAAACGTAATAGGCACACTGTTGGGATTTTAACCCTGTGAATGCTGGATAATGTGTATTAGCTGCTTCAGGGCTCCTATCAGAGCGCACGAGTCACCAGGTGGAGTTCAACTTTTTACTTGGTAGTAAGATGGTGCATTACAGGCAGTCACAAGCTGTACATTGTTGGATTAATGAAGGAAGTTTATCGTCTCTGACTTCTGAGCAGGCAACCGCCGTAATGAAAAGAAACACTGATTGGATTTCTTACTTACGTAATTAGCATACGTAACTAATGTAGCCGTAACTACACACACTGTAACCTACACAGTCTCCATAGCATGAGGAATTCACAACACACACACACACACTGTTATTTGTACTCTATAACATATTTCATTCATTTCCCTCTGTAGGGCTTTTATTTTCATGCAGCTTTGATTGACTAGAGACAGACATCTCCATCCTATAAAACAACAACTTGTAGTTTCAGTAATATTCTCATGACCTGGTCATTATGATATGATAAAGTATGCTAGGAACACATTCTCATACACATCAAATAGCCTATTATAAGAACAGCTGATTTCTGTAGCAGTAAACAGCTTTAGAGGGCAGACGGTTGTTGTGCGCACTCTAAAATAAAATCCTGACTTAGACCTCCTCTATCTGGAAAGTGTCCTGAGATAACTTCTGTTATGATTGTACACTTTAAAGGACATTAAATTTAATTAAATATTTTAATTGATTGACAGCCCAAATATGAATTTAAAATGAGTAAATTCCAACCCTACATTTGATTAGAACGAAGCTGTGTGTGTGAGAGTGATGTAATGCCCCACCACCACCCCTTCTTTCAGGGTGGAGCCTGCTGGAGTCAGATGGTTGACACCAGGTCTGAGGAAGTGTAAGTGTGTTTTTAATTTCATTCATCAAACTGTGACATCTCTCATTCAACCTTTTGATGTCATTATCAAAGTGCTGATAGGTTAATAACTGCAGCTGTGTTGTGTCTCGTTCTCTCCGTCAGATTCCTGTGAACTCACAGTCGACACAAACACAGTGGACAGAAACCTCAAACTGTCTGACAACAACAGGAAGGTGACAGGTGTGAAGGAATATCACTCATATCCTGATCATCCAGAGAGGTTTGACTCCTGGTGGCCTCAGCTGCTGTGTAGAGATGGTCTGACTGGTCGCTGTTACTGGGAGGTTGAGAGGAGAGGAGTGGTTGTTATATCAGTGAGTTACAGAGGAATCAGCAGGAGAGGAGACATCGATGACTGTTTGTTTGGATATAATGATCAGTCCTGGAGTCTGAACTGCTCTGATGATGGTTACTCTGTCTGGCACAATAACATAGAAACATCCATCTCCTCCTCCTCTGTCTCTGGTAGAGTAGCAGTGTATGTGGACTGTCCTGCTGGCTCTCTGTCCTTCTACACAGTCTCCTCTGACTCACTGATCCACCTCTACACCTTCAACACCACATTCACTCAACCTCTTTATCCTGGGTTTGGGTTCTGGTCTCCTGGTGCTTCAGTGTCTCTGTGTTCTGTGTAGGACAGAGAGTCTCCTCCTGTTTCTCACTGCTGATCAGTTGAGTCCGTACAGGATCACACTTACAGAAATATTTCAGGTTATTGTTATGAACTAATGAATGAACTTTGTATAAAATAATTCGGAATGATTGAACAGATTCCTCGTGAACATTGTAAACTTCTTTCAGTTCCAGTCCTTTAAAGATGGAAGCTGTGATCATGAAATTGTATAAATGCCGTTGACTTGTGTCATGTTTTGTTTTGAATTCGGTATTTTTTCACAATAAAAGCATAAAGTTACTGTGATGTGTTTATGGTCTTTCTTTTCAACTTTTACACACGGTAAGTTGTCTCGGTGTCCCAGAGGTCTTCCAAGTGAAGCTGCAGCGTGAGAATCCAATCAGAGCAGTCAAGTACGTAAGTCTTTCACTTTTTCATTTTCATATTGTGTTGAGTTCAGGGAGCAGAGAGTCTGTCTGTTTCCTCTCCACGTTAGTTATCTGCTCTCAGCCAGCTGCTGTAACTTTACTCTCTGCTATTAGTACTTTTACTGCAGTAACATGTCATCAATGTGACAGAAAAGCTGTTTCATTGTGTCTGTTGGAGGTTTGATTCACTCCCACATTAATATGTTTGTGTTGAAGACTTCACTGTTGGTATCAGTGAGGAAAGAAGACAGAGGGGGGATGGATTTCATATTTTAGATAACATGTTCAGCTTGTGTAATGAGTAGCCATTGTCTAAGTCATTAAATCTTTCAGTCAGTAACGGCGCATCAACACAGTAGTCCAAATGTCTTTTTATTGTGAAAATCTGCTCCTGTTGCAGCCCTTCCTGCCTGCTTCCTGACAGGTGGAGCTGTGACTCATTTCAGGGAACCTGTGTCAGAGATTTCTCTCCAGGCGGAGAGCTACACTCTTCTTCATCAACTCTTGGGACTGTTTGAAGACACTGTAAGTTCCTATTTGATTCTTTAACAACACGTTAACTTTCATCTCTTCGGGGTTTGTTTCTGGCTCTGTAATGTTAAATATAATGTTTCTACTTCACTTATTTCCTGAGAAAGTGTGGACGACTCTTGTGTTGGAAGATAAATATACATGTTGGTGATTTACTGGAATCAAACACCTGAGCTTTATTTCCTTTCTCCAGCTGTCAGAAAACAAACTTTTGTCTCCATCAGAGTAAAGTGAGACACAACACAACTCTAATGTTTCTGCTAAACGGTTCGAGGTTCACGGTTCAAGGTTCACGCTGCTGCAGCCGGTCCCCCAGAACAGCATGATCACCGGGAGGGTCCGGTACAGCCTGAACCCTGCAAACAGAGATCCCGTGTGAAGGTGACGTGCTTGATTTTGACTGAACGTCCCAATTTAAGTAACCTCTGATTGGGTCGGTCGGCCCATCTTGGGACCAGGCCGGCTGTTGCCGACTGGCCAAATGCTTAATATTACACAACAATGCATTTGACCTGCCCACATTTAAAAAAAATGGTCCGGCCCCTCTGGCATTTGCCAGAAATGCCAGATGGCCAATCTGCCCCTGGTTGTTTTAACAGCATTCTAATAAAATATTTCATTTTTTAAAATATATTCCTGATTTTGTGACAGAGCTGTTAAATTACTACATTAATATGTGAAATATTATCTCTAATATTGACATGTAATCAACCTTCATGTTTGAACCACATTTAGTACCATACAAGATATTAGCCTGTTGCCTTAACTCACTGGTGATGTCACATTTGGAATTCTATTTTAGGCTCCTCCCCCCATAGTTTATGATCTGTAATGCATGTTCACAGAACAGTGTACTGAAAGTTTATAAGTAGGAGTGGAAAACATAAAATCGATCGAGCTGTGCCGAGCCGGCTACCTTCGATGGAATGCTGCTCATGGACCTCCCCTACACCTTCAGAGGTGAACGAGTTGAGTCACCCCGACGGTCCCCAGAGTTTCCCCCTCTGGGGATAGCAGTTGGTGTGCAATAACCGGGCCGTGGGAAAGCTGTGCTCAACCCGTTCCGGCGCCCCCTCTGACGATGTGGTGTGTTGGCCACACGCTGCATTCCATCTTCGTAGCCAGTCACAGCACATTTTAACATGTGTTAAAACAAAATGCGGTCATTGCAATAACATGTAAAGCTAACTAATCTGAGTCAGAAAACCAACCTGGTTTCGAAGCTTTGTCCATTATTTTACAGTCTATGCACAGACTGAAAAATAATGGACTAGGCTTTCGGGTCAGAAAAGTGAAGCCAATGCAGAAGTGCCTTAAAAACGGCATTCTATCTCATTTCCAGCAGGGGGCGACTCCACTGGTTGCCAAAAGAAGTCTGTTTCTATAGAAATCTATGGGAAAATGTCCCTTCTTCTCACTTGATTTTAAATATTACTGTTGTTTTTTTCTTAACTGCTTTTTTAATATTTCATGTAAATCCCTTTGAATTGCCTTGTTGCTAAAATGTGCTATATAAATAAAGCTGCCTTGCCTATACTTATTTTTGAGGTCAAACGTGGCTGCATGCTTCATAGAGTACCGTGAACCAGTTGTCTAAGTGACTGGACTTGACGTGTAAGAAAAAGGAAAAATGTTCCTAAATAAAAAATAAAAGTTTATAAATTATAATTTTAAATGTTCATTTTAAGGTTTATATGGACTTTGACACTTGATGAATGAAAATGAAGAAAACAATGTTTCTAAATAAAAGAAACAATGTTCTTACATAATAAAAAATGTTCCTGCATAAATCTTCCTAAATAAACATTTTTAAGTTATTCACTTTTAAGTTCATATGTGTTTTTCTTATGCTTTTTATATATACACTTTTTGGGAAAAACATTACCCTAGATGGGTGAGGAATCATATATGGCTACTTCATTGACCTTGATTTGCAACACAAAAATGAAATTTTTTTACAAAGAGTCACAAATGTTTAAAAGTCATGTGATATCCTCCAATAACAATCTAGGGTTGAAATTCTGAATTTCCAAGTATTTCAATGATAATTATAACCCTATAAAAAGGTTTAAAGGTACAATTTGTAACATTTCTGCATTAAAACGTCTAAAGACGACTATTCCTATGTTATATGTTTTGTTGAGTTGTGTACTTACACTACCCCAAATGTTTCCAACAATTTTTAAACCCAGAGAAATCTGTAATTTTTTTTCTGATATGGGACGTTTTGTTTAGTTGCCTGTCAGTTGCGTCATTTCGCTTTTGACCCCTCTAGTTACTCTAGCTTCCGTCAAAACACCGGAACCCAGATGCTACGTTCGAGAGTAATTGTAAATCATACAATGTCCCTGAAAGAGTTATACTCAGTAAACGTATTACTGTTTTTTTCTTCCACACTGCATCATTTTATCATTGTTCCTATGGCACTTTTTAACACAGCAATACTACCTTATTTATTGATACATATTAATATCGATCGATCCAGCTTAGCATTACTACAATGGTTACAACAACGTGCTGGTTGACAGTAGCTAATGCTGATGCTTGGTGGGCAGAGATGGGGACTCGAGTCTGAGACTCGGACTCGAGTCACACTTAAGTCGCACTAATAGCTGACTTCAGACTTGACTCGGACTCAACCCAAAAGACTTCAGACTTGACTTGCGACTCGACCCAAAAGACTTCAGACTTGACTCGGACTCGAGCTTCAAGACTCGTCAACAACCTGTTTTCATACAATCATTGCTTTTTAAATCTAAATGTATTAATGTATTTCTATTTTCTTTTATTGGCGCATATACGGAGAAACGTATGACGAGCTGTACGTCCCCTGCCCTTTGCCATAATGTGCAACGTAACGCATGCGCCTATGTGCGCGCACATATCAAAAAATGCATTGTAGATGGCGACACCAAGTCCTCCTGGAGTTGTGCCTTTTGTCATTAGTTTTGCTTTCAATAACTTGGTAAACAGTGGCAGTAAGCGAGCAGCTACATGCAAGGTGTGTGGCACCAAGATAAATGATGCCGGATCAACAACGTCGGACTTCATCAGGCGTCTCAAAACACATCCAAATAGGTCAGTCACTCACACACTAATGTGAAAGAGACGTTACATTTAGCATATATTGTCACAGGTAACAAGCTAACCATCGCAAAGTGTTGTGCTAATGCTGGGAACAGGCAAATAGTATCTTTATAGTTAGTAGTCGCTGAGGCTAAGAAATCCATGGCGCACAGGAGGTGGGACGCACAGATCCAGAACAAACGCTGTGTTGGGTGGGCAAACTCAGGTGATGCGTAATTGATCCCGTGGATGATTTGTAAGCTATTAAGTGAACAAGGTGTACCCGGTCCACCAAACACTGGGCTGTCTTGACTGTCTTAATTCTGCACATATTTCTGTTACAGTACCCCTATTTACTATTTCATTATTTCATCCATGCGTGGCGCAGCGGATCCGTGCGCACACGTGCGGTACCTTTTCTCTGAAGAGGGTTATCTCACGGCGACCATAGTCCAGCTGGGCACTTGTCTGATGTAAGAAAGGATGCCCCAGGATAACCTCGGTGTTCTCTGCTGTGTCGGCCATAATAAAGTTCACATTGGTAACTCTGCTCCCAACTTGTACTGGTAGGTTGACCTCCCCCAGCACTGCCAGACCATCGGGACCGATGCCCTGCAGGACCTGTGCACAGCAAAATCAGCAGAGTTGATTCAACACCAATAGAGCTAAATTCAACACTTTTAAAGTGTGTATATTGGTCCATACTATTTTGAGTTAAAACTACACTTTTAAAAGTGTTAAATGCTCAACAGTGTGATAGAGTTGCAGCGACTCTCTCAATAGTTGAAATTTAACACCTGTCAACACAGGGCAGTGTTGAATTTACACAACACTAGTGTGCAGTGTAAAAATTTAACACTATTTGTATATTCTGTTTTATCACCGACTAGAGTTGCTGCTATATAACACTATAGAGGATTTAAAATCAAACTCTGTATTTTACTCTTGTAGAGTTGATTTATATTTAAAAAAAAAAACACTGTAGGGAGTTATAATCCCTAATGCTATACATGGCACAATTTTACTTTTGAATTCAGCATATTCCTAGTACTTAACGAAGAAGGAAAACATCAATACAAAAATTTGTTCAAATAAATCTTGTATTTTCAAGTCCACCACAAACAGTATTTGCTTAACAGTAACATTTCTTAATTGGCAGCCTCAATAGCACAGGTCACATAAAACAATAGCACAGGTCACACAACATGGCAATGTGGCACAATGTATATTTTTTCATCCATCTCATTAGAGAACTGTTTATCATATGGTCTATAATAAATCAACTCATCAATAGAAATAACAGTAGTCTTTTTTCAGGAAACAGATTTGAATAGCTTGTGATGATCATTAATTAAATGCTTCAGATAATATGTCATACCGTTAGTAACAACTGGTGAAAACACTATATTCACGATTTGAAGCAAGAGGAGGAGCAGGTTCCAATAACTGTTATTTCTTTCAACTAGATCACCAAAAATGAGAGGAGCGTTTCGCACAAGGCACCATGACTGAATAGCATTCAATCCAAGATCTTTGCCCTCATCCATTTTCAACCCACTTGGCCTGTTTCTTCTCTCAGTATAACCATAGTTAAAACTTTGAATTCTCTGACAGTGATTCCAAAGATAAAAGTTTCTCCTTGACAAGGTATTGAAAGACAAGTTTCAGTTCGTACTGCACTACACCTTCAAGCAAGTCATGCATGATGTCAACTGCATAGTTGTCAGAGGTGTGAAAAAAACGCAATGTATTGAGCAAGCATGTCTTCTTGACACCAAATGTTGTCCCCAACATAGGATTTTCGTGTAGAGCTGAACAATGTTCTGCATGGATTTCTTTTGTACGAAAAATCAAGCCAGGGTGATCTTCAGTGAAGACACATTGAAACTGTTCCTTAGTGGTTAAACAAAATCTACAACAATATGTTGCAGCGAAAGACTCAACATAACCAAACAGCCCGTGTAAACCAAGGTTATCACCAGTTACTTAAATAACAGACCCTAGCAATAGTGAGTCAGAGAAAGGCACTTCTATTCCTTCATTTTCTAGTTTTTTTAACATCATCAATGAGAGGCTTCAGTATTTCATCAAATCCATACTTTTTCAGGTCTTGTGAGTGAAAAAGTGCCACAACATGAATATTCATCAACACAGAATTGCATTTTGGCGGCAGGTTCCGCAATATAAAGTAAATACAACCAAGTTTGTGTATCCCCTTCTTCGATCCTAAGGGATTTGCGGTCTCGAAATCATCATAATACAGTTGAATCTGTAAAGCATGTTTTTGCTGGCCAAACAATTCATTTTTTTTCAAGTATGAACCATCATATATATATCTTTAAAAATACCTTCTTCCTCTTGTTTGGCCTGCAAAAAACTTTCACATATTTCACTATTTTTGAACATAGACTTCAGGGTTCCTAAGATGGGTACATACACAAACTTATCTGTTACAGGGATCTGATTGTAAACTCCTGTTGTTCGATCTCTACGTACATCAAATCGCACCCCAAGAACATACTCAACAGGTTCAACGATTTCCCACTTTTCCTTGAAGAACTTCTGTCGTTTGGCTCCTGTATTTAAGACTGAGAAAGGATTTTGTAGTTGTTCAAAACTGTCTAGCTTTTTTTCAAAGTCTGTTCCTTGAATCTCTGAAGTACAGTTGAGAACTGCGTCTCTCGCTTGACTGTGAATATCATTTACAAGTTCTTCCATTGACCCTACCATTGCTTTGATGCTTTGATGCATTGATAGTGCTCTCAGCAACACCTGATGATTGCAACTGTGCTACAACAGAACCACACATGTTTACCAAATGATGCTTGTCAACAGAGACCTTGTTGGTTACTGGAATGTCTGTACAGACTGCATTAGAAGTTGAAGGCTCATCTATTATTTGAGTGTCCATATTGTTAACAGTATTTGTTGAAACAGTGTCCCGGTGCAAACGAATAAGGTGTTTCTTGAACCCTGAATAAGTGCAAATTAATGAAGAACATCCTGGCTGTCCACATTTCAAACGCAATGTCTTTCCTGGATATAAACCATGGTAAAATCTCAAATGCTGACAAAGCAACGAAGAACTTCTGTGGTGTAACTTGCAGATAAAACAAATCAACATATTTGCATCCAAGGATGTGTGTCACCTCAGATACTTGTGTTCAGCAGTCTTGCTCTGAGCTCCTTCACACGGGGACTTTCCTTGGTACTTCCCACATCAATGTTGAACACAGTGGTTTGGATGAATGTGTAGAAGCTGTTAAGGGATTCTTGGTAGTTAACACTGAAGACGAAGTGGGCCTTGAAGAGTTCATCGAAAGCTGCCAGGGATGTCTGAGCCTTGCAAGGGATGGCCTTATGGTCAACAATGATATAGAATCTTTGGAGGTTGCTCTTCTGTTCACCGACACACAGGAGGATGGGCTGTCCTGGTTCCAAACTCTCAAGGAAGATCTCAACACTGGCGCCAATCTGGAAAAAAACAGAACCATGAGGAACCATTTTAATGGCCCACGACATTACTAAAACGTATGCGCCTCTTCACAAAAAGTGGCATTGTGAAAAGAACTAAATTAAAAAGCATATTAAAACATTGCATACCCTCAAATATCTCACAACATGTTTGACTGCTTGATGTGAGCTAATTTTAGGACTCTTCTTGGGTCCTTTTGCAGTAGGGGGAAGTAGGTGAACCAGCAGTAGGATGCTTGACAGGTCAATGTCCCAGCCTAGGGGGAAAGCAGAAGAAAGTAGAAGATTGTAAGAAAGACTTACATGTGAAAATAAATATATCCACATTATGCTACATACAAGTTTCGAAATCAGGCAAGTAAATTAATGTTTTAAAAGGATAATGAGCAATGCTTACCAGACACATCTGAGGATTGATGCCCAGACAAGAGGTCCTCAACATACTCATTACAATTCTTGCAGTGTGCCAGGATCCTGGGTTTGAAGTAAGTGAGCCATTTTGCCAAGAATCTGGCAGAAACCTCCTCTCCAAACATCATGGTAAAGTCTTGGTCAATCTACAGAAGAAACTCCTTAAGTCATTGCAACCATCCACACATTTTCAGTATTTTTATGCTAGTGTAACTGAAAGTGTAAACCTTAAATACACATTGTTCACATTAAAAATAAATAAATTAGGCCTAAACCATATGCATTTCTTTTTTATTACCAAGCCAGGTGTATCAAGAAAACGTGGGAAAACATCCAGGACTGTTGAGGAGTTTTGCTGGTCTTGAACTAGTGTCTGATGGTATTGAAATGTTGCCCTCATTTTCTCTTTGACAACCGATTCATCGGTTGTATGCTTCAATATTGAAATTACCTCGCGGCATTCCTCGCCAAACAGTTGCTTGTCAGTTAGGAGAAAATCCCTCTTGCTCTTCGGACCATCTTTATAGGTTGTGGTGGTTGAGCATCTCCGGGACTGAAATGCAGTGGTGCGCTGGACTGTCTTTATCCTCAAGACCAAATAACCAGATCCACTGTCAGCATCATAGAAGTGCTCCTGTAAAATTCGAGAAGAATAAAACTGATACATGAACATAACTGATGGGTCAATACAAGTAAAATTCAGAATAACCTCCCTGCATAAATTGTAATATAAGCCATTCATTTACAAACTTACATATCCATTTTTTGAGTAAGGATCACTGAGGTAAGGAAATAGGGTGATGATGCCAAAAGCGTATTTTGTTCGCACATAGGTTGGTGGGATCCTCCTTTAAAAGTAGAAAAACATTCTTTTTCAAGCTTTAAAATTGTATACAAGTATAGAAATTAGCTTTTGTGTCAAATAATCAAAGCATCTTAAATGTCAAACTAAAATAGGAATTATTTTTATTATTAATAAAGCAAAAAAAAAAACTAAGTCATCTCTAAAGTAAACCTCATTAATGCAAACAAATGATTTGTGTTATCATGATAACTATTAGTCTTTTTGTTTACAATTCCCTTTGCTTCTTTCACACTGATCATACATTTGCACGTTTTTTTTCAGGGATGTGTTCCCATTGGCTAATTAATCAGTCCCTCCAGAAAAATGTGATTATGCAATCGCAGAAATCAATGCATAATCAGCCAAAGTCCGCATACTTATGCGGGGGCCGCATTTTTTAAAATACGCCACACTTTCGCCCCATAAATTTCATAATCCCCGCATTTTTGTTGCAAAAAAGTCACATATATCTTAGCAGAAAGTTGAAAAATGTTGCGTTTACTTCACACAAGAGCAGCCATTTTCCCCTGTTGCAATGGGAACGTTATGAAGTGACGTAATTTAAAAAAATAGGTGTTGGGGGAATCACTTTTTTTTCTCTTTTTCATCAAACCGCAGTTTTTTCATCGCATAAAATTGCATAAATATCCCGCATATTCCATTGTATTTTTTAAGAAAATGTGCCGCATAATGGGTAAAGGATATATAAAGGATTTTGCCTGCAACAATCACAAAAAAACTCTGCTTTTTTCTGGAGGGACTGATTAATTTATATAACTTAATTGCTTCAATAGTTTTGCTCCAGAGATTACTTTTTTGCTCCAGTACCAAATTTTGTTTAATTATTCTGCCACAAATTTGTTTGCATAAGCCCATAGGAGACCACAATAATTAAATAGCTTTTAATAATGGAACAGGGTTCTTTAACAAGTGCACATCTTATTCTATAAAAAATTATTTGTTGATTTCAGATGGGCACCAGTGAACATAAAACGCTTACCCATGAACTTCAATCATGTCAGCCACCAGTAGGTTTATCATATGTCGCCGTGTACCATCCGTCAGTGTCTTCGTTTTGCCATATTCATGCAACACTTTTTCTCCCCCTGGCTTGGACTGAAGAATATCTCTCACCATCTAAAAATAAAAAGAATCAGACAATAAGTTATCATGTTAACCTTTACTGCAACAAGACCACAGCTGGTCTGCACAATTTCTTTGTGTTTCAGTTTTATTAACTAATTTCATACATTTAAAAAACGTTATTAGCTATATACCGCTTCTGCTGATTCCCGATCGGCATGGGTCCTTTTCACTCCACTATCTTTCTCAAGAATTATTGTTGCATCAGATGGCACAGAGGATAAGGTGTCCGACACATTCAACTCAAAAGAACTTTCTGCTAGATCTTGTTGAAGCACAACTGCAAGACAGTTAAAAGAAATACACAAACAAATTGGTTAAACCTTCATGTCTCTACAATACTCATCAGTAAAACAGTACATACAGTTCATGATCCTCATTTTTCCCTAACAGAGCTAAGTCTTACCTGTAGACTTTTCTGTCGACACATTGATGGTAAGGTCCCCTGCTTGTAAAAGTTCCTCAAACACATCTGCATCCACCTCTGTCCCTGATTTATCTGTCAAGTGCAACTCTGTCTGTACAGGAAGACCTAATTTTCCTATTACTGAGAGAATATCAGATTTAGAAAAAATGGTCCTTTGTAAACTTATATTGACACTTTTATTATTGTAATCTCTGAGCAGTGTGCAGAATACTTTATATAAATGTTAAATTAATATTAAAATCACATTATAACATTAACTGACATTCAAGCAAATAATTACAAATAATTCACTCCAAACAGATACGGCTGTGTAATAAAAAAGTAATACCAACCTTTCTGAATAAATGTATTGTAGTCTTCATAGCCTTCTTCGGTCTCTGCCACCTTCACATACTTCTGACTTGAACCAAATCTCACCTTGACCAACATTTTGTCCTACAAAGAAAACAACGTACATTCATGAAAAGTCTACAACTTTTTTTAAAGTCATGTTTTGTTTTTCCCTTGCCTTTACTATAGCACCTGGCGCCAACAGTGTCTGACTAAATCAAATTAATTTGCTTCATGCTTATGTGACATCTAATATTTTAAGTCACTTAAGCCACTTTCATACTCAAAAAAATGTCCAGAGAATCTGACCTGGAGAATGCGTGGCCCTTGAGTGTAGGGCCACGTGTTGACATATTGCGGGTAATTTGGGAGAGTGGCAGCGCCTTGACTTCTGCGACGATTGCATTGAGCGCCCGTGTTGAAGGGTTCATCCTATCATTCTGCCTTGTATTATTTTAATCAAAAAACACCTCTCCCATCGTTAACTTAAAAGAGCCTGAGTGGCACAGTCGAGACCATCTATTTAACGTTTTGTGTCGGCCAGAACAACAAGCGTGCAAATATCTTCATATCTACGGTGGCTCTGAAGTGCAAATCACAACAGCAATAAGAAAAACGCGACGGCAAATATGAAAACACGACAGCGAATATGAAAACACGACGGCAAATAGGAAAACACGACGGCAAATAGGAAAACACGACGGCAAATATGAAAACACGACGGCAAATAGGAAAACACGACGGCAAATATGAAAACACGACGGCAAATAGGAAAACACGACGGCAAATATGAAAACACGACGGCAAATAGGAAAACACGACGGCAAATAGGAAAACACTACAGCAAATAGGAAAACACGACAGCAAATAGGAAAACACGACGGCAAATATGAAAACACGACGGCAAATAGGAAAACACGACGGCAAATAGGAAAACACGACAGCAAATATGAAAACACGACAGCAAATATGAAAACACGACGGCAAATAGGAAAACACGACAGCAAATATGAAAACACGACAGCAAATAGGAAAACACTTCAATAAATCACAAAACACAACGGCATTAACTTCTACCGGAAAAGGTAGGGCCTATCTAGCAGTGGACGGACCCTCCTGATTGGACAGACGCACTGTCTGTCTTTCGAGCTCCCAAATCACCCACAATCCTATGCGCACGGCTTTGCCGGCTCGTTAAAAAAACAACAACAATGGCGGACCTAAGTGGGAGTTGGAGCGGCATCGCTGATGGCACAATTAACATTTAAATGTAAGTATATTTAGTGTTTGCTGTACATTTGTTATCACCGTTAATGTGTTACATCAATGTCAAGTGTTACGCATTAATGCTGGTACAAATTGCTATTATAATTAGGTAGATACACAAGAGCTAACGTTAAGCTAACTGAACCTATCATTTAACATTAGGCTGTTAGCTAGCTAGCTGTGTTGCTGTCTTTTATGCCATTTGTGTTCATAAAGTTTAATGTCCGGTGGCATTTTCATCTCTTTTTGTAAGCCATTACTGTATATGCGTAATGTTAGCAGAGATTTAGAAATTGGTTTGTTTATCAGTTGTAGCTGCAGGATTGGAGGTAAAGCTGCAACTTGTTAACTTCACTAGCAACGTTAAATGAAAGCTAAAATGTATGAGTAGTTTCCCATGTAACAAGTATAACATTCCGTTATAGCATTTATAATGGTAAAGATCTTTTTCTTGTGTTTGCTGTCTTTTAACAGGGACTAAGGAACAAATGGAGGCTGCACTACAACGCTGAAGTTGGCATCCGATTCGCAGCTTCCGATTCGGCAGTTAAGGGGAAATTTAAGGGGAACTTAAAACTGTCCGATTCAGCAGGGAAACATAATTTACATTGCTAAGTGACTGATCCTCCGTTTTTTGAACCTCTTACTGTATTGAATGAGTGTTAGTCATTAAGGTAAATTATTAATTATGTCTAAAACACACTTTTAGATTTGTGAAAGCTTTATTGTCTTTATGAGAACACAATAAAGGGAGATTTCACCGTTTTTCTAAACTTGTCAAATCAGGACTAAATTATCCCAGAGAGTCTAAGGAGTCTTAAAAACACAGTTTGAGATTTGTGAAAGCTTTATTCTATTTGTGAAAATGCAATAAAGGGAGATTTTACTGTATTTTTCACATATAGACTACATTGGACCAGGTCCAGATCCAAAACCACAATACTTAAGACTTGTCAAATCAGGACTAAATTATCCCAGAGAGGCTAAATAAACTGTTTTATTTTATTGCCACCGCATGGCCTTTGCTAATTGACATTCAACGTACAAGTCCACGTCTCTCCATGTCATTTCTTATATCCATGAGCAGGTCTTCCTTCTCACTTCAAAAGAAAAGTAGAAAAAGTTATTTTTACCTTTTGGAAATCAATCCAAATATCGTCATAGATTTGCCAGTGGTTTAATTTACTCTTCAAATCCTTCTCCTTCAACATAAGTGTTGTTTACTCACCTTTCCTCAGAAAAAGAGGCAGGACTGAGTATTTATTAAGATTTTTTTTAATTCATACTTCATAGGCCATTGTCTCAGGTGAGGAGCAACCCCACTTCTGGGGAACGCTGGGTCCCGATCTTCTTTGATGATGAAACCCAGCTGGACAGGATTGTGAAATACCTGTCAAACTTCCTTGACAGCTGTGACACACTCTCTGATAAAGTGTGCACCATGGTGTCTTCTGACAGGATCAAATACATCCTAAATGTGTTGCTGTCAGAGATAGGTCCACAGCAGTTCCACATTATATTCATGAAGACATTTTTTTCTATGACTTAAAGTGGCTATATGTAACTTTCAGTTTGTGTTGATTCTAGCGGCCACTTTGGACAAAAGTGGTAGTATTTTCACCACACCTGCTGTCGTAAAGGTCTTTTCTTTACGGTGCTGTATTGCCCACTGTAGATTACCAAGTTTGCGTTACCGTGTTTACACAAGTACAGGGGAAGACCTGCTCATGGATATAATAAATGACATGGAGAGAGTGAGTTAATTCTTGTCCAGTTTTGACAAGTTTAGGTATTGTGGTTTTGGATGTGGACTTGGTCCAATGTGGTCTACATATGCAAAAAACAGTAAAATCTCCCTTTATGGCATTTTCACAAATAGAATAAAGCTTTCACAAATCCCAAATTGTGTTTTTAAGACTCCTTAGCCTCTCTGGGATAATGTAGTCCAGATTTGACAGGTCTAGGTGGATCTAGACCTAGTCTAGTGTGGTTTATATGTGAAAAAAAACTTATTTTCTCATAAAGACAATAAAGCGTTCACAAATCTAAAAGTGTGTTTTAGACATAATTATAAATTTACCTTAATGACTAACACTCATTCAATACAGTAAGAGGTTAAAAAAACAGTTTTAAGTTCCCCTTAACTGCCAAATCAGAAGCTGCGAATCGGATGCCAACTTCAGCGTCGTGGCTGCACTAGCGTCACCAGAAGGGAGAGATGAGGAGGAGAGGGAAAGCAAAAGACAAGCAGGGAGACAGAGGCCAAAAAGAGATGTTGAATAGATTATTTGCTATATTAGAGATTGCCATTCAAAAAATAAATGCATTAAATTAACTAGTTTGTCTGTGTCTTTTAAGTTTTTGGGTGTGTATATAATATAAACTGTTTTTCAATGTTTATTTTTCCATCAAATTATGACCTGGACACAGGAAACTTCTGAGTAATTATATTCAGATGCTACCTGTTTTAATAACTAGTTAGGTATACAAGCTCTAAAAAGACATTAATGAAACATGTATCTTTATTATAACATTTATTCAAACATTACTATATACTGTACACAAGTATATTCAACATGAAGCGGCGATCAGACTCAGCTCCCGATGATGGTGTTGCTTCCGGACTGCAGACAGAAGGAGAAAGATTAGGTTAGTCCAGTAGTTATCCAACCTGTCCTGGTAAGTTTAGAATTGTATCACAAGTATATTTAAGCATACTGAAACATGAAGGTACTTCATGTAACTGTGTAGTGGTGTAGTTTCTTCATCATGGTCTTGACAACTGTTGACCATTTAACACACTTACACCTACCTTTACTGTGTTAGTGGGTGTTTATCAATGGAGGTATTATGACTTTTCATATGTTGGTTGTAGCCTTGTAGCTTGTGTGTTTACAGTACTATTTACCCTTTCTCACTTGCAGTTTAATGCATATCATACTGCCTGTGGTAGCTCATTAGCTGGTAGCGTTTACCTTGTAGTTGCTGCTCATATTTTGCACTGCATTTGTCTGAAAGCTAGAAGCTACTGGACAATGAGCTAATGTTGCATACATGCAGTAAACTACAAGCTAATGTAAACGGTTAGCTACTGCAATTCTCCTTACCGGTAAGTGTTATGACTACTGTACAAACATGAACTCCCACGAGTTTTTAATTTATTGACATGGGATAAATAAGACAAAACGACTATTGCTTACATTAAAGCCTATCGGTGTCGGTAACGTTACCTACCTTTGCACGTTGCGAGCAAAGTTCCTGACAGAATATTCTCCTCCTGCAAGCAGACTGACGCCGATTCACCAACAGCACAGTTCATAGTTCCACATCCATTTCGTCCAGTGTTTTGAAATGAGAAACGGCTAGTCCGTCTGTTAAAAGCATAGACAGTGAGGCACTTTTATTTTTTCACCTCTCCTTCCTGTCAAAAGACAGACAGTGTGTCTGTCCAATCAGGAGGGTCCGTCCTCTACTAGATAGGCCCTACCTTTTCCGGTAGAAGTTAATGCCGTTGTGTTTTGTGATTTGTTGAAGTTTTTTCATATTTGCTGTCGTGTTTTCCTATTTGCCGTCGTGTTTTCATATTTGCTGTCGTGTTTTCATATTTGCTGTCGTGTTTTCATATTTGCTGTCGTGTTTTCCTATTTGCCGTCGTGTTTTCCTATTTGCCGTCGTGTTTTCATATTTGCCGTCGTGTTTTCATATTTGCCGTCGTGTTTTCATATTTGCCGTTGTGTTTTATGAGTTGTTGTTGCGTTTCTCTAATTGCTGTGGTTTTTTAGAAAAATGTAATGAATAGACATTTGCTTGGACATACTTACACACAAATCTTCCTAGTCACACTTGGAGTGATGTCCTTACATGTCCAGTCCACAGAAAATAGTCTGAGTGTCTGTTTTTTATGATTTGTTGTTGCGTTTCTCTAATTGCTGTGGTGATTTGCACTTCAGGGCCACCGTACATATCTCCATTGTGCAGACATTTAGCATTTTTCAATGACTCTACTCCTTCGGCCTCTTACATTTGTATTTGTCTGGTCACGCGTGGTATCGACACACACAAATGCTAGCAAACATTCTTGACTGTACATTCTAGCTTAGACCTACCTAACGTTAGCCACATGGCAGCCCTGCTCACAGACTTCGATGCACGTCTTTACTAAAACGCAGATTTATACATGAAAGTAACTTAAATTGCAAGTAGATGATGTAAAAATGTTAAAACACTGACTTTCCGTGCGTTTTAAATAACGTAACTCTACATTTCAACCAAAAAAGCGAAAGAGCAGAGTATAAACGTGACTTACCGCAAAGAGTCCCGACACAAAGAGGAAGTAAAGCTACCGGAACAGTGCGGTCAAAATAAAATGCTCTCGATACTTTTGCGATAACCCCCCAGACATTTCCCTTAATTTAAAAAGGTCTAACCTTAATATGAAGCCCAATATGCTTGTTTAAACAATTTAATAAACACATGTGGGCCAAATAGCAGTAAAAACGAAAAGAGAAGAAAATAGTTAACAACATAGCTAGCTAGCTAGCGGAAATGCTAACCAGCCTCCTTCAAAATAAATATCTGTGCTCTACCAATACTGAATTCTTAAAAAATGTACAATCAAGGTTCATAATATAACGCTAGTCACGATATCACATTCAACTTAGCTAGCTAGTTACTACGTTACCCACATTAACCTAATGTAATACAGCGTGGAGTTGCAAACTAAATCTAAAAATAACAGCGTTGCACTTATTTTGTGATTTAATGTTAGCTTCGGTAATGTTAGCCATGACGGGACCAGTGTGTTGATTATTCTAATTTCTTAATGAGAAAAATATCACTATTCATCCTACTTAGCTACAGAGTCTTTAGCTAGCTAAACATTCTTTTATGCTATTCTGTTAGCTAACCATGATGAGCTGGATAGCTAGCTAATTTAGCTAACCAACAAGGACAGTTAACCTTTGCCAACGTTAACATTACCTGTAGAAATCCACACTACTGGGTAGAAAAATGTAATGAATAGACATTTGCTTGGACATACTTACACACAAATCTTCCTAGTCACACTTGGAGTGATGTCCTTACATGTCCAGTCCACAGAAAATAGTCTGAGTGTCTGTCTGGCTACTAACTAACGTTAGTCTCCCGCCTCTTTCAAAAGATCACATGCAGACTTCTGGGAGTAACGGCTAACACTAGCTGTATTGTAAAATCAACACTGTAGAGTTGTTTGCAGAATATGACATTTGACTCCCTGTATTAACACCAACTCTTTTTGAAGATTAACTCTCTTGTAGTTGATTAACACTAAACCTGAGTTGAAATAACTCTACATTTTTACACTCAACCCTAACACTGAAAATACAACACTTTTGATTTTGCTGTGTGCGACAGATGGCTCTATTGGGACTCTAATAACTTGGCTCGTAGCAGGTAAGCAGGTAACTTGCGTCTAGTGGTCCGGGTCAACAGAGCCGAAGCACAAAACAGTGAGGCGTCAATTAGTTGCAGTAATGAACTCGGGCTTTATTACTCACAGTGGTACACATTCACGGGCACAAAAGGCGCTGTTCTTGCTAGCGTTCGGCTGGAGCATGGGCTGCGTTACTGTTACATTCGCGCCGTAGGCTCAGACTGATTTTTTTACGCTATACTTTGTTTTTTTTTACTACCCAGAACACACCTGCCCCACTACGTCACACATACGCATTTTTCCAACAAGCCACCAGGGGGGGAGGCAGAGATTGCAACATATTGAATAACAAGTTGTCGAGCCGTTATCGGTCGAGGTAGGGTATCTGGTAGATTAGAATGATTGTAAGTTTTATTTGATTAGGACAATGCACATTAATCAACATTTCTGTAAATGCGCCAGTGTTAGCCAGTCGGCTAATTTTCAACTGTAGTCCTAATTACCTAGCATGCATGTCTTTATGGCGGGAAGAAACCGGAGCACCCGGAGGAAACCCACGCAAACACGGGGAGAACATGCAAACTCCACACAGAAAGGCCCGGAACGATCTGGATTCGTATCCAGTAGTATTTGGAGAAGTTGGAGATAGCAGGATTGGATACCAACCCTTAATTTGTTCTCCCTCCGTTTTCACGGCCCTCATTAAATCACAGAGTCTGCCCGACTTCAGTCCACACGATCTGTACCACTATGTGGTAAACGGGGTATCCCCATATACTGGTGCTGATCTCAAAGCTTTTAAGTCTGGATGCTTCCCAGTTCTTTGTAGCTGGCTGGATTACAGGTACGCGATCCCAGTAAGCACACATACGTCGCGGCGACGTATTGGCGATGTAATCAAAATGCATCGGGGCTACGTAGTATTTTGGTAGTTTGCTCACTGGCACGACGTCCCCGCGACTTCGCTGCGCTACGTTTCAGCGACATATAGCCGCTCTCTCCGCGACGTATACATATATACATCGTTCTAACGTATGCCATACGTCGTAGAGATGCAGGCAATATACATCGTTCTAACGTATGCCATACGTCGTAGAGATGCAGGCAATATACATCGTTCTAACGTATGCCATACATCGTAGAGATGCAGGCTTATATACGTCGTTCTAACATATGCAATACATCGTAGAGATGTAGGCTTACATACGTCGTTCTAACGTATGCAATACATCGTAGAGATGTAGGCTTCTATACGTCGTTCTAACGTATGCAATACATTGTAGAGATGCAGGCTTATATACATTGTTCTAACATCTGCTATACATCTTACAGATGTGGTCATCTTCCTGTTATACATAGTACAGATGTCAGGCTCTACATCCACCAGATATCATTTATACAGTCTGCAGATGTCAGGCGCTATATACCGTATATGTTATCCTAACATACCTTTACTCTTTAAATGTTGATAAAATAAATTACAAATTACTTACCTTAGTACACCGAGAATATTTTAGATAGGGGGCCTAATTAACATTTTACTGCTATAACTACTACTACTTTATAATAAACTATAGCTACAGTCCAATAATACCAGTCTAATCTGTAGAAATCATAGTCTAGAAGATGACAAACAATTATTAACCTAATTACTTGAAAACATCTTAAATCACTCTGTAGGATCGCTGGTATAAACAAGACCAGTAAACTTCTCACTTTTTGCTGAACAAACATTTATTTTGAACTATATAAATAATCAATAAACATAAAAAACATTAACAAATATTAAAACATTAAACATTAAAATAAAGAATTATCTTGGCCGGCGGTGGTGGCGATTAGGTGCCAGCCGGAGAAACTCTTTGATGGCCTTCTCGGCCTCCGCTTCCGTCGGCGCCTGGAGGACCGGGTTCCTCATTACTGCTGCTGTAATAAAATCGTTGGATTCGAATTATTATCATACTATTTATTTTGTTTTATCTAGTCTTCTCAGTTTTCTATAGAGGTAAAATGGTATAGAATGGTTTCTGCACAGCAAGTGAATAAGAGACTGATTTAACTTAGTGGAATATATATATTTAAAAAATTTAATAATTCTGGATTCGCTTCTAGTGAATGTTAAAAATGTTAAAAACGTAACATTTTAACCAAGGACCCTTTCAGTGTTCGGACTGGTAAGTTGATATACCCCGAAACAAATTATCCGCTGAAATATAGATGTTTCTTTCGCCATGCAAAGTCTATGTGAAAAGTCTTTCTGGGCCATGGGGTGCAGTACCACCATTATCCACTAAGCCCATGGTGGCTTTTAGACTCGGCGCTCTTCCTGGAGGCTTGGCCAGACCTCATCAAGGAACCTCATCTGGGAACTCTCCATTGACAGGGCTCAATCCGAGGGGCGAGATAAACGGTTGTCTTTCAAACTCCCTCTGCATGCAATAGGATAGTGCTACAACCAGGTTGATCCTGCAAGAGATCATAAAGTAGTATTCACTCAGTTAAATTGCAGAAATCTACCACAAACATTCATAAAAAACAACTGTTCAAATATATGTGTATATATATACATATATATATACACATACATACATATATACATATACACATACATACATATATACATATACACATACATACATATATACATATATATATATATATATATATACACACACACACACACCCCCACAAAAACGTCTCCGGTAAGTAAAAACCTTAACCATCATTTAATGGCCTATCAAAAGACTACAACATTTTTTGTGAAATCAGAGATCTTTCTTACTGTGCATGCATTTTTTTTCTTCCATATTTAGCTTTGCGTTCCCCCATGTCCACACCAAGGCCCAGTATTGACAGCTAGAAACTTTGTATTATGAAATAAGACATCCAAGGGATGCATATAATTCTCCCAGTCTCTGCGTGAAGTAATGTAAACAAAAAATAAGTATACGCAAATTACACACCTCTCCAAGTATGATGAGAATGTCATTTTTCTCCCTGAACAGGATCGGCAACAGCAGGATTGCAGCTCTGAAATCAATCCCTGAAAAATAAGTAAAAAAATAAAAGAAAGTGTATTAGGTGAATGTACAGTGTATTTTGGTTGATTAGGCCTTATCTTGTCTGAAGACAAATAGAAAAGAAATTAAGCTTAAATGGCTACACAACACTAGGGGTGACCACGGCTGATCAGTGAGTCACTTACCAGGGACATCTTCGGTGAGGGCAGCCTCTCTTTCCTCCAAAGCCAGATCTGCAAGGGGAGCTTTCCTTTGAGTCAGTCTAAGCACTGTGGGTACTAGGATCTTAAAAGCCATCTTCAAATCTTCGGCAGATATTCATTCTGCAACACAGCACAAACAACAAACAGGAAACATGTCACAACATTATCATAGGATTTTAAAATTAAATTTCAAAGAGAGCCTTTAGTAATTTAATATGAACTCCAACACAAATATAAGGAAATAAAACATGTAGACAAACCCTGCATGGACTCTTACAATAAAACAATAGTCCTAAAATGTATGGCAAATTAACCATACTGTAACAATACTGTTACAGTAAAAGTCCTGCAGTGTAAATGTTACTTAAGGCGAGACACTACAGGTGAATAGGCTAAAATTTTTAAATAATAGATATCTCCATGAAACTTCCTCAGTTGATTACTCACACAAGTATATAAAAAAAAGTATTACAAGTTTTTGAAATGTTTATGTTTAATTATGCAAATTAGGCATTTTCTCATTAAATATGCGCGATTTTGCATATATTTTCAGTAGATAGATCTGAACATATGATAAAGCCAGGTGCAAAATTCTTTTTTCATTTTGTTTACACACAAGATGAAAACAAAATTACAGAGGGATTTCAGGATATCTGCTTTCATTACCTAGGAAATCAAAATATACTGTCCATAGCCCTAAAAAAAATCGATTTTCGCCATGTTTTTTAGCTTAAAATTTCACATAAATCAGGGCAGGAATGATTTATTAACAAATCCCTCTGTAAATATCTTCAGAATACTACTAAGTGTATAACTGGAAAGTTTGGTGTACATAGGTGCTACATAGGCTGAGATGTTTATACTGGAGAATGACAAAAAACTCATTTTGAGAAAACGGCATTTAAAGATTTAAATAGTGGAATTTAATACATTTCTATTGGAGAAATTGCTCAAAAACAGAATAAATGCTCAGGCCCTTAGTAATAATAATAATATAGAATATTTCAAGCTCATGAAAATTGATTATTTAATAAAATGGCAGGCATATAAGGCCTACAACTGCAGTAACTCAATGAATTAATATTGGCGTATCATGCACAAAGTTGCAGACAAAACCCACGCTGGACAGGTGTATGGACACAGAACAAGACCAACAATGGATGTAACAGCTTTTTAAAGTCCAACTGTCCATTCCAGCACCATATGTATTTTAGCTGTGCTTAGACTCTTGCGCCTGTGTTTTACACTGGCAGCTGTGACGGCCTCAGCTTTTGAGGTCCTGAGCATATCAGTTTCTCTCATTGAATTGACCGTCACATGTGCTCTGAAGCCACAACTTCTCCATAACAGAAAGCATGGCAGAGGCACCTTCATGGCCATACTTGCTGCTGCTCCAGCTTACTTTTCCCACAAAACAGTCCCCTCAGTCAGCTGATGGTGAAGATAACTAACCAGAACCAGTCCCCTCAGTCAGCTGATGGTGAAGATAACTAACCAGAACCAGTCCTCTCAGTCAGCTGATGGTGAAGATAACTAACCAGGCTCCCATCAGCACTGGTTCATAACACAACATAACAAAACTAATTATGACTCATTCAAAAGACCAATATTTAGAACATTGGAGAAAGCAAACAAAGTAGACTAAATTATTATTTGACAGATTATCTTCACACTGTCAGAGATACGAAGAAGAGACGGATCCTGACTAAATACAGGTTCAGTGACCACCAGCTGGGTCAGACAGAGATACACTTCCTAACCAGAAAGTTAGGAAGTGTAAAGTTAGCCAAAAAAAGTTAACACCAGAAGAGAAGCTGATAGTTCTCCTGACAGCTACATATGGATCTGCCTGCTACAGCCTGAGGGACTCACACCACTTAGGATCCCAAAATTACAGATTTGTTTAGTAGCCTATTATATAGTAATTATATTATACAAAACTGTAACTGTTGTGTAATGTAATTGTTTTGTAATATAGTGTGTTGTATCGCGATCAGTACAGTGTGGTACATATGTGACAAATATTTAATATATGACATGTAGGCTATGACTTTCTGTAAACTGCTTTGAGAGAGAGAGAGAGAGAGAGAGAGAGAGAGAGAGAGAGAGTCTGATTACCTCCGCTGTCTGAACACTCCTGTTTTCTGAACGATAGTTTAAACATCGACGTACTATCTGAAGGCATTTCATCATCTGCTATCTTAGTTTGTGATCCCCTGTGTCTTCTTGCTAATAACAACTGTTTTCGTCTTCTCTGAGGTGATTTTCGGCCGTTTTCGACGCACTTCTTTCAACATTTTGAGCTACCGCGGAAATGTCAGAGCGTGTCACGTGACGATTCTGAACGAATCACGTTGTCAGAAATTGGCATCAGCCAATGAGATTGCGCATTTTGAGTTAAATCCCCCCTTTTACTTTCACGATTGGTTGCTGATAAAAAGGAAATGACCATATTTGGATCCGACAACATTGTAGAGGAGAGAGAGAGCTTTCCAACGGTATATGTGACGACAGGGTGCAGACAGCGATCGCGGAGCAGCGCGATGATTTAGAACGCCAACTTTTGTTGAATTTAGGTGAAATCTACCGCCGCAAACAGACAAAGTGTAGTAAAATAAAGACCTAAATGTGTATTTCGGACTTTATTTCACCACAAGTCTGAAAGAAGACATGTTATTGAAGACAAATAGCCCAAAATCTCAAAATTGACCAGTGAAAAAAAAATGATGTTTTTGCCTGCCGTGTCTCGCCTTAAGCAAAAGTCTGTAAGTATTATCAGGATAATGTAGTTAAACATTAAAACATGTTAGAAAGTGTAAAGGATCCAACCAGTTGTGTGTTTAATGGACTAATCATCTCAGTTTACTTTAGAATCAAACATCAGATTTTATAAACTACATGTGTTCTGTGAGCAGTAATCTTAATGTGTAAAGTAACTAGTAACTAAAGCTGTAACAGATGAATGTAGTGGAGTAACCAAAGTAACTAGTAACTAAAGCTGTAACAGATGAATGTAGTGGAGTAACTAAAGTAACTAGTAACTAAAGCTGTAACAGATAAATGTAGTGGAGTAAAAAGTAGAAAGTGGAATGAAAAGAAAAGACTCAAGTAAAGTACAAGCACCTCAACATTTAGACTGAAGTACAGTACTGGAGTAAATGTACTTAGTTACATTCTACCCCTGCATTCGGACTACAAAGACTGTGCAAGATTATGCATTACAGTGTGTACACCCTAATGCATAATGTTACACTACATAAACTACCGGAGCCAGGTGAATTCAGATCCAGATAAAAACTTCTTCAGTAGTAACCTTTACATTTTATATTATTTATATGTCTATGAGATTATAGAGTTATTTTCCATGGTTCTACTTGGGCCTAATGTTATAACAATCACATAACATTACTGTTACCGGTACCTTGATTCCACTGTAGCCTTCTCTGAATGTACCGGGACAGGCTCAACGGTTAGTGTCACGGTTTCTTTCCACTGCTGTACAAATCGGTTGAATTTGGCTTGCTTCTTAAACGATCCTTCAAAGAGGTATGAAACCATCCTCTCAGTCAATCCATAGTCCACTGCTTCTCCGTCAACTTCATTATCTAACGTACAATACAGAAAAGAAAAACAGCAATGTTAACCACCACTGTGGTAACAGCATAATGTAACGTTACACATTTAAAAAGCACATTATGCAATCACGCTTCTCTATCATCCTCCGTTTGGTCCGGACCTAATATCCATATAAAAACACAAAGTAGGGTGCCCAGATAGTTCAGTTGGTAGAGCGGGCGCCCATATATATAGAAGTTTACTCCTCGACGCAGCGGCCGTGGGTTTGACTCCGACGTGCGGCCCTTTGCTGCATGTCATTCCCTTTTATGTCTTCAGCTGTCCTGTCTATTAAAGGCCTAAAATGCCCAAAAAAATCATCTTTAAAAAAAAAAAAAAAAAAAAGTATTTAGGCGTACCTCATTAGAGACGCTGGAAAAGTGTCTCTCTCTCTCTCTCTCACTCACTCACACACACACACACACACACACACACACACACACACACACACTATATTAATATAACGTAACGTTAGGCCTCTTACTTTTTTTATTAATGATAATAATCGGGTTATGTTGAAAACAGCAGCTAGCTAGCTAAAGTTAAATGTTAAGCTTAGCTAGCTACTCGAAAGGGAGGTTAACCGTTGGTCGGTTCTGTCAGTTAACGTTAACGTGACTGGTGTTGTAACTTGACGTTAGTCTTTGTAGGTTAATTAACGTTAACATTACATGGTTTTACGAAAATGTTCTAAGACAGTTTGACGACAAAATAAAGAATAAATCATTATTTCAAACCCTCACTGGCTACCGATAGTCACATTCCGCCCAAATGGCTTTGCTTTACTATTAACATATATTTAAGAACAAGACTTTTAGGCGGGAAAGACGCTTTTTATCGTTCTCCTCTGACGCAGTCCAGCTAACGTTTTATAGCTAGCGTTAACGTAAGTCAGAAGAAAAGACTTTTCGGCGGCAAAAACGCTTTTTTCTCCTCTGACGCAGTAGTTTTATAGCTAACGTTAATGTTAGCTAGCTATCTCGATGGTCAACTGTAGCTAAGTACCGTTAGCTAGCTAAGTACCATGTCGTAACATGTAGAATGGCAATATGGGACATAATACTGCTAATGTTTTAACTAACTAACCTGTTAACGTTAACAATGGCAATCATCAATGTCAAGTGTAGCTAGCTAATGTTGACAGAGTATGAACTTGGCTAGTGCTAACGGTAAAGTTAACTTCCAACTTTGAATATTAACACCACAAACACAGATTAAAAATGCACATAATTTACCTTTGAATTTACTTCGCTCCTCTTCAGTGACCTTTATTCCAAAACGAAGTAAGCCCGTGATTAAATCCTTCGCTGCTAAATGTCCAAGCGCCATCCTCCCGACTTTGATCGACACTGACTGAGACTGACAGTTGGATCACTGTCTATTCACTCATGTATCCTTCCGCGCTGAAGTATTTATGCTTCCGCCGAGTCGAGCTCTCGTTAGCATGTAGCTAGATCCTTTCAATAGAACACAACTTAAAGCGTTAACAATTATTTGTCTGTTTTATTCTAATATAAATAGGGTAAAGGGTTTGAAAATTAAATTCTTCAATAGGCTACTGTTTGTGAATATAAATATAAATTATTACATAGGCCTACTCCTCATTAACATGATTAAAAATGATTCAAAGGGACACTTCACCAAAAAAACATTCTGATTTATTTTGCCATTGTCCACTACGTAAAGACATATGGCAATTATTATTATTAATTATTTATTATTTATTAATTATTATATTATTATTTTTATATTATATTAATTATTATAGAAAATAGCACACTAACACATTAAAAGTTGCTGGGCAGAATTCAGATTCACTGTCCATCACATCAACAGTGTGTGTAGTAAAGATGTCCAGACGCTCATTAAACGATGCTTCCAAATGACACGTGAACAACTGAGGAACTTTCAATACATCTCACCGACATAGTTAATACGTCGCTGCGATGTATAGATTGCGATCATAATAAGACCTCCAGACGCTCAATAAACGATGCTTCATTATTCTTCTTTATGACCCGAGAATAATTGCAGACGAAGCGATCAATTGCATACGTCGTGCCGACGTATGTGTGCTTACTGGGATGCTACGCTAACGGCAGGGGGGGGATACCTCATAATGGCAAAGATAAGACATCAATCTAGGGTTTATTTTGTATTAACATCTATTCTTTACTTAAGTAAAGATTTATATAACACGTAGCCCATGTTTTTAGGACATGGTCGGTCACGGCTACCCACGTACCGTTGTTCACTGTGTGTGCCAATGCAACTTCCTAACTAATGGATACCTGAACGCATCCCAGCTCTTGGAAGTGCAGTCATTAATTATCTATCACACGTTAATCCATGCAGTAAATCACGGAGTGTCTATGATCAGTAGTAACCACACATAACTGTAACATCTAACCATCTTCTTATTTGTGATTATATTCGCTGTGTAGCCTATGTTAAGATTTGACCGGTGGATATTACGACGTGATGGGCAGCAGCTCCAAAGCTAGCTGCAGCTAGCTCGTCAGCTAGCCGGGTCGGAGCTCCGCAGACCTGCAATTAACTCGTTTTTGAAGCTAGTTTCTGTGCCATGTCATCTTTAATTTAACCGATATTTTTTGTATGTGTGTTAAGTTAAATGATCCGGGGAACGGCTTTCTTTTTTGGATATGTAGCTAGGTCAGTGAATAACCGATGTTAGCTAGTTATGTGGGTCATCATCGGGTTGGACCTGTTAGCAGGAGCAGCTGGTTAGCACGGCAGCTAGCTGGTTGAGGATCATTTTATTTATCACTCATTTAAAACAGACAGGCAATACATACACATGCTTGTGTTGGTGAGGATTACTCTGCAGATTGTCAATGTGAGAACACAAACACGAACGAAAACGTACGAGTTTAGCTTGACGTCCGTCTACAGCATAGCTCTTCCGCCGCCCGTCATGGCGTTCATAATTCGCGCGAGTGGAGCGTGACGCCATGTGCAAATCGGGGTTTTATTTTGAAACAGGAAGTCAAAGTTCCCTGACGCTCACGCTGGCTTGACGCTAGCCGCTCAGGTAAGCTGCTCACGGTAAAAAAAAAAATGTAACGGACAGGTCAGACAGAGGCAGATCCTGTTTGTCATTAGTGAGGACAGACTGGACGCTCAGCGGACGTTGATAGGAAAGCAGGGGCACTTTCTTTTAAACACCGACACCGTTTGTCAAGGCTCGCGCAGTTGTAAGCAGACAAGATGATGATCTCCCCGTGGGACCGCTGGTACTCCACAAGCTGCTGTCTGTGCTGTCATGTCCGCACAGGAACCATCATCCTGGGGGTCTGGTACATGGTAAGCACCGCCTATCGTCTGCCACTCACTGCGTACATGTAGGCTTTCAGACACTCACCATGAGTGAAAACATGACCTCATCAGAAAGCATTTATTGGGCCTACTGTGTGCAAGATTTTATGATTATGCTGTGTTTTTTTTTTTGTTTTTTTATGATTTCTATTACTCTTAAAAACCTAAACTCTCATTTACAGACATGATTTAATTATTCTCTTAAAAAAAAAAAAAAAAAAAAAAATATATATATATATATATATATATATATATATATATATATATATATATATATATATATATATAAAAAACAAATAGGCCTACCAGCAAACTTTAAAGTAGTATATATTTGTTATACTGTAAGTTACTGAGATGAGTTACAGTATAGAGGCGTAGAGGAGGGTTCTGTATATAAAAATGTCTCCTGACTGAGTTTGAGTCGGATTGGTCCTCTACATAATTGATTGTATGATTATGCTTGGGAACCTTTTCGATTTTTTACAACATTATATTGCTAAATCAAATACAAATATACCCTCTGTTTTGTGTAAAGATCAATGTGGGGATATCTCTTGAATGCATCCCTTTGTTAATCTTAATGTGCAGGAGATGGTTAGCTAAACCAAACACCACATGTGGAAAAATCCTCTCTCCGCTCCCTATGAATAAATTAGCACTTGGCCTCTTCAGGTAGCAGGTTTTGTGTCAGGCCTATTGACTGCAGAGAATTTTCCATTACATTCATCTGATCAATGGGGATGTATGAGTCATAGCACAATAAGCCGAGCTGGCCAGACCAATACAAAGGCTCATGTATGTGCCTGGACATAGAGCTCATTTACCATAGCTACACTATCTCTAGGATAAGGTGTAATTATTAGTATTTGGGCTGTCTAGAGTCACTGTGTTTGGATTTCCTTTTGTTACTCTGCACGTTCAATTTGGACATCTTTACATTTGAGAATACTTTCAGCATCTGCCCTTTTGTTCTCACTTTTCCACTGTCTCCTGCCCATCTTGCCCCCATGCCTCTGTCTATAATGTTGCCCTTTATCTACCATATGTCCTCTGTTTCTAAGCTCATCAATGCAGTGGTGTTACTCATCCTGCTCACAGCGCTCAGTGATCCTGAGCAGTACCACCTGACCAGTGCTGAGTTGGCTAATGACCTAGATGTCATGGATGACGCCAGTAAGTAGCCCAGAAGGCCAGTACATTACAGTAAATTTCCCATGTGTACTCTCACAATACCACTGACTGGGTGTTACTATTTATGTATTCCAATATCTTAACAGTTTTTATTACATAAACAGCTTTTGTGCATTGTGTGGGAAACATCCACTGGCCTCTGTAGTGTTCTGTTCTACATGAAACTAAGTCTCCTTCAATGACTGTCACACATGACTTAATCTCTGCTTGCTGCGTGACACCCTCTATTGGGCTGTCAACTGACTAATGGAATGATTTATTGTGTTGTTAGAGGGACCTCACACATTTGTCTAGACGACGGTCAGCACTTATTTTTAAATCAAACACCCAAAGCCGCAGACATGCAAGCCTAATGTCCATCTGTGCAGAACATTTGAAAAGCCTTCTTAAGAGAGCAGGTGTACTCTGGAACAGTCTGACTGGAGGTGGGCCACAGCACATGCTGCTGGTAGCCTCTGATTGGGAATGACTGTATTGTCCCAGTTCCAAGGGATAAGGGTGACCTATGATGCATTACTGCAGGCTGGGCCGGCCGCTGCCACCCCTGCATTAGGAACACGCTCAGCTTGAAATACGACTTCTGTTCATAGGAACAAGAGCACTATAATATTGCTCAGTTATTTTAGCACTGTTGGATTTTTAGATTTGACAAACAACAAGCTGTAGTAACAGTTGTTTTGTGTTCTTTGAATGTTTTGACATTATGCCACTCCATATGGGTTTCAATATGCCGCTAATTCCTCTGAAAAATACATTGGAAAATCCACTAAAAGTGATTGTCGAGCTTAGATGTTACTCAGCGTGTGTTTTGTTGATACTGGTCATTTTTTGGGGCATTGAATTGAAATTGCATTCTGGGCATCAAAGCCTGCACAGCAGGGCATCACATCTTCAAAACAGAACATAAAGCTGTGAGACAAAAAATAAAACAGTGCTCTGCTTTTTCTCTTTTACTTGATTTATTTATTCATTTTGAATGCAAGCTTTATCTACAAGCTTTTCCCAGAACTGCAATGCTCCTTGCACACTTTGCTAACACATGTTTTGTGTGAGGTTCTAGCAGATTTTGTGGTCTGACATCACTCCCAGAAATTTATTTTCATAAACTCTTTCTGTATTAACATTAACAATCATAACTTGTACATGAATGTTTTTTTTTTTGCAATTTCCAAACAGCATAATCTTTGTTTTATTCAAATGTAATGATAATTTGTATGTTTTAAACCACTGTTTTAATTGAGTCATTTCCGTTGTGATTACCTCCAAAAGCTGCTGCTAAATTATTCCCAGTACAAAAAATAGTAGTGTTTCGCGAATAAAACAATTGTGAGTATTTGTGATACTCTGCATATGTCATTTATGAACAAAATACAGTTCAGGACCTAATACTGATATATATATATATAATATGTCTGTGCCGAGGTAGATGAGAAGATTTCAAAGTTTTTTATTGTCAACATTTCTAAAGCTACCTGTTTAACATTTTGCCAGGAAATATTTACAGCACATAAATTTTTTGCTAACAAGTTATATATATCAACTCACATATCAACTAAAAGGAGATAATAGTGTATGTCAGTGTTGTGTTCACAGATTTTCCCCACTGAGTGCAGTGGCCAAACAACTCAGTTACAGGTTTAAAACTATCTTCTATTGATGGTGTTTTAGATAATTGGTTTTTGATTAGAGTCTGACTCTGGCCCTTTCGACACTTAGCTATGTTATACTCGGGGAAGTGATATATTGCCTCTCTGTACACTTTTAAATCTTGTTATGGGCAAATGTGATTCATCCTATGACTCAACATAGGCTACAACATATTCATTGTCAATTTATAATAGATGTACATGGCATTTTAATGGGCTACATGACAGAGAAATGTTAAATTGAATTCACTCTTTTTCCCAGGAGTGCCACATGTACAGTATTTTGGTTTTGCCTGGCTCTATACTAATACAACAGCAACGATTAGTTCTGTTATATTGATATGAGGTATCGATGACATGGAGCGAATAACAGAGGTTAGTTCTTTGGCTGGTTGACAGATGCAGCGTGTCATTTATTTTCTGTGCAGAAGTGGGGTACTTTTGTATAGATCAGCTGAACATGATGTCGTGAACATTTTAAGAAATGTGATGTGGAATTGAATGTGCCTCAACCAAAGTGACCATGCACTGACTACGACTGACTTTTAACTACACCTTTCTGTGCTTCAGACATGTGCATTGCCTCAGCGATCTCTCTGCTGATGATACTTATATGTGGGATGGCAACGTATGGCGCATACAAGGTAAACAAAATGATTCATTAGAATTTTCTTCACATTCCTATACTCTCACAGTGCTGATTACAACTAAATGTATGGGGCATTTGCTCTTCACTGATTGTGTTAGTCAGATCAGATCATTTCCATAACATAAATGGTTTTCAAACAGTTCAAAAAAAGGATTTAATGTTACCACGCTACTGCTTGTGAACGCTAACACTACATCTATTTTTGAAGTCTTTTAAAACACAACAAATTCAAATACCATGCCTGCTTTTTTATTATTAATATACACACTGTAATCTCCATGCGAAACAATTCAAGCTTTCTGTCTACAGTGTTGGTTAAAGAGCTCAGCTTGTTTCACTGCTTTCTGATAAATACGTCCTATCCTAAATATCTAAAAGACATTACTCTGTTTCAGCTGCGTGCTGCCTGGATCATCCCATTTTTTTGCTACCAAATATTTGACTTTGCCCTCAACACCCTGGTGGCTATCAGCATTGTGGTTTACCCAAACACCATACAGGATTACCTGCAGCAACTGGTAAGAAACCGTGGGTGTTTTCCTTTTAAAAGTCAGTGATATTATTGACTTAGTAGTTATATTTTTCGAGAGGTGCACGTCAGGCTACGCCATAGGGTCCAGTGTAGATGCAAGAGGGGTCTGCGGTGGTACGCCGTCAATTCGACGCAGAAGCAGAAAACGGCCTTAAGCGTTTGACTTGTCATTTATAATTTCACATGTCAGTGTTGATGATGTACTGTTACAGATGCCTCTACTATCTAATGACTGCTGCAAAAGTCTACTGCATATGTTTCTCTGACTCCCATGCAGCCTGATAACTTCCCCTACAAAGAGGAGATCGCTGCTCTCAGTAATGTGTGCTTGGTCCTCATCGTGCTGCTCTTCATCAGCTCTATTCTGGGCTTCAAGGTAATGTTTTCTCATCTTAATATCTTCTCCATACATTTAGCAGCACTGATAGTTCTTAGCAAGCCTACCAGGCTAATATTTGCAGCACAACAAATTGTCTTACAACAGAAAAGCTGTATAATACAGCCTTTGACACAGGCACCTGCTTTTTATGTAACTTTCTGTACAGATCTTTTTTGGAGCCCCATGGAATGTCCTGTTAAATTATCTTGGGAGGATTTTGGCAGGAGTCATGCATCTCAAAGCAGACATTTTTGACTTTTAGTAAAAAAAAAAAAAGCATTAATGCCAAGTTAGTAAGTAAGTAACATTAATGATGGCTCTGTTCTATTCAAGTGTGAAGCCAGGATAGTGTGACCGTGAGCCAGCTTTCACAAAATCGTGACTCTGAAATGGAAGCAGCTAAATGGAATTCAGACATCGTGAATGTTATTATTTACACCTGTGCTTTTTCTGCTGTGACCTACATTTCTGCTGATAGTGATGATTTTGCTGATAGTAGAATGGGATCTACGAATACTTTGTTTTGTTGCTGTTGGCTTTTCCACATTCCTGGAAAGACTTAAAGCAACACCAAAGCACTTTTCCCACTTTGGTCCCCCTACAGGTTGGAAGCGGAATTGTCCATTACATTACATTGTGCAAGTTTGCCAGATTGGGTAGTGGATCTGTAACCTGACTCCGCTAGATGGATTGCTTCGCATTTGCTCAGCATATCCTATCTCGGTCATATATTTTATTTTTCTAGTCTGTTATTTGTTTTAAATGTTTGTTTTGTTACTCGCGTGTTTATAATCATGTCAATGTCCAGCACTTAGGTCAACCTGGTTGTTTTAAATGTGCTTTATAAATAAAGTTGGATTGGATTGTATTGGATATCCATCTGGGAACTTTCTGTTGGAGAACTTTTGGGAAGGGGCGAAAATACTGGTTAGCTGATTGGATAAACCATCTGTCTATCACCACCTATGTTGGTGATATCAACAATCAGATCAACGAAGCAAGCTAAGTTAGTGTAGCTAGCATTAGTTTGGCTTCAAGGACCTTGCGGTCCTTCTAATGCTATCGTTTAACATACAATTAAGTTAGGTAACGTAGCTAACGTTAACGTTTTTAAACTTACCATTTGTATGTGACATGAATCTCATTAACGACAATCCCCACCAAGTTTTCACGGTACACGTCTGAAGAAGAGCAAAAACATCTTTTCCTCCGAGAAAAGCCTCCAGTGCCGTTTTTTGCTCTTCTTTCAATGAAGGAATACTTTCTAATTCGGATAAAACTTGCGCGATAGCTACGCTCATCTCATCCGTGGAAGCCGCCATGTTGTTTAGACTGAACAGTCGCTTCTCGTTGCGTCACACCTAAACCCGCCTCACAACTAACAAAGGGACTGGGGTTGCAAATTAGCCAATTGGCTAGAAACCTTTTATGCAACACATCTACACATATTGTTATGGCTTTGACTATGATAATTATGTATGTAATAATGTGCGCTGCATTCCATCCATCCATCCATCTTCTTCTGCTTATCCGGTAACGGGTCGCGGGGGTAGCAGCTCCAGCAGGGGACCCCAAACTTCCCTTTCCCGAGCCACATTAACCAGCTCCGACTGGGGGATCCCGAGGCGTTCCCAGGCCAGGTTGGAGATATAATCCCTCCACCTAGTCCTGGGTCTTCCCCGAGGCCTCCTCCCAGCTGGACGTGCCTGGAACACCTCCCTAAGGAGGCGCCCAGGGGGCATCCTTACCAGATGCCCGAACCACCTCAACTGGCTCCTTTCGACGCGAAGGAGCAGCGGCTCTACTCCGAGCTCCTCACGGATGACTGAGCTTCTCACCCTATCTCTAAGGGAGACGCCAGCCACCCTCCTGAGGAAACCCATTTCGGCCGCTTGTACCCTGGATCTCGTTCTTTCGGTCATGATCCAGCCTTCATGACCATAGGTGAGGGTAGGAACGAAAACTGACCGGTAGATTGAGAGCTTTGCCTTCTGGCTCAGCTCTCTTTTTGTCACAACGGTGCGATAGATTGAGTGTAATACCGCACCCGCTGCGCCGATTCTCCGACCAATCTCCCGCTCCATTGTCCCCTCACTCGCGAACAATACCCCAAGGTACTTGAACTCCTTCACTTGGGGTAAAGACTCATTCCCTACCTGGAGAAGGCACTCCATCGGTTTCCTGCTGAGAACCATGGCCTCAGATTTAGAGGTGCTGATCCTCATCCCAGCCGCTTCACACTCAGCTGCGAACCGATCCAGTGAGTGCTGAAGGTCACAGGCCGACGATGCCATCAGGACCACATCATCCGCAAAAAGCAGCGATGAGATCCCCAGCTCACCAAACTGCAACCCCTCTCCACCCCGACTACGCCTCGATATCCTGTCCATAAATACTACAAACAGGATTGGTGACAAAGCGCAGCCCTGGCGGAGGCCAACTCTCACCTGAAACGAGTCCGACTTACTGCCGAGAACCCGGACACAGCTCTCGCTTTGGTCGTACAGAGATTGGATGGCCCTGAGAAGGGACCCCCTCACCCCATACTCCCGCAGCACCTCCCACAGTATCTCCCGGGGGACCCGGTCATACGCCTTCTCCAGATCCACAAAGCACATGTAGACCGGTTGGGCATACTCCCAGGCTCCCTCCAGGATCCTTGCGAGAGTAAAGATCTGGTCCGTTGTTCCACGACCAGGACGGAATCCGCATTGTTCCTCTTCAACCTGAGGTTCAACTATTGACCGAACCCTCCTTTCCAGCACCTTGGAGTAGACTTTACCGGGGAGGCTGAGAAGTGTGATACCCCTGTAATTGGCACACACCCTCTGGTCCCCCTTTTTGAAAAGGGGAACCACCACCCCGGTCTGCCACTCCTTAGGCACCGTCCCCGACTTCCACGCAATGTTGAAGAGGCGTGTCAACCAAGACAACCCCTCCACACCCAGAGCTTTAAGCATTTCTGGACGGATCTCATCAATCCCTGGGGCTTTGCCACTGTGGAGTTGTTTAACTACCTCAGCAACTTCCACCAGGGAAATTGACGACAATCCCCCATCATCCTCCAGCTCTGCCTCTACCATAGAGGGCGTATTAGTCGGATTTAGGAGTTCCTCAAAGTGCTCCTTTCACCGCCCTATTACCTCCTCAGTTGAGGTCAACAGCGTCCCATCCTTACTGTACACAGCTTGGATGGTTCCCCGCTTCCCCCTCCTGAGGTGGCGAACGGTTTTCCAGAAGCACCTTGGTGCCGACCGAAAGTCCTTCTCCATGTCTTCTCCGAACTTCTCCCACACCCGCTGCTTTGCCTCTTTCACGGCAGAGGCTGCAGCCCTTCGGTACCTTGCAACTGCCTCCGGAGTCCTCTGGGATAACATATCCCGGAAAGACTCCTTCTTCAGTCGGACGGCTTCCCTGACCACCGGTGTCCACCACGGTGTTCGTGGGTTACCGCCCCTTGAGGCACCTAAGACCCTAAGACCACAGCTCCCCGCCGCAGCTTCAGCAATGGAAACTTTGAACATTGTCCACTCAGGTTCAATGCCCCCAGCCTCCACAGGGATGCACAAAAAGCTCCGCCGGAGGTGTGAGTTGAAAGTCTGTCGGACAGGGGCCTCCTCCAGATGTTCCCAATTTACCCGCACTACCCGTTTGGGCTTACCAGGTCTGTCCAGAGTCTTCCCACACCCTCTGACCCAACTCACCACCAGATGGTGATCAGTTGACAGTTCTGCCCCTCTCTTCACCCGAGTGTCCAAAACATACGGCCTCAGATCAGATGAAACGATTATAAAATCGATCATTGACCTTTGGCCTAGGGTGCTCTGGTACCAAGTACACTTATGAGCATCCCTATGTTCGAACATGGTGTTCGTTATAGACAATCCATGACTAGCACAGAAGTCCAACAACAAACAACCACTCTGGTTTAGATCAGGGAGGCAACTCCGGAGAAGAAAAGAGTCCAACCCCTATCCAGGAGTATGGTTCCAGAACCGAGACTGTGCGTAGAGGTAAGCCCCACCAGATCCAACTGGTAGCGCTCCACCTCCCGCACAAGTTCCGGCTCCTTCCCCCACAGAGAGGTGAAGTTCCACGTCCCCAGAGCCAGCGTCTGCTGCCCGGGTCTGGTCCGTCGAGGCCCCTGACCTTCACTGCCACCCATGTGGCAGCGCACCCGACCCCAGCGGTTCCTCCCACAGGTGGTGGGCCCATGGGTTGGAGAGAGAGGTGCCACGTAGCTTTTTCGGGCTGTGCCCGGCCGGGCTCCGTGGCAAACCCGGCCACCAGGCGCTCGCTGACGGGCCCTCCATCTGGGCCTGGCTCCAGATGGGGGCCCCGGGCTTCCTCCAGGCAGGGTCACTCCATCTCTACCTCGTTTTTTCATAGGGTTTTTGAACCATTCTTTGTCTGGCCCCTCCCCTGAGACCACTTTGCCTTGGGAGACCCTACCAGGAGCACAAAGCTCCAGACAACACAGCCCTCAGGTTCATAGGGACACACAAACCTCTCCACCACGATAAGGTGATGGTTCCAGGAGAGGTGTGCGCTGCATTGTCCCTGACAAATAAACTAATAAAAAAAACAACGCTGATTGGTCGGTTGGTTTGGCGAACGGCTCCAAATTTTCTCTATCTCAAGATGCCAGACTGATCTGCGAGTGAAAAACTGGAGCTCGCGAGATCAGGACGGTCTCACGAGGCAAGCGGATCTGTAGTTCAAATGAGACATAATGAGACATTACAACAGCAGTAATGGACAATTCCGCTTCCAACCTGTAGGGGGACCGAAGTGGGAGAAGTGCTTTAGTGTTGCTTTAATGTCACAGTGTTTAAGCCATGTGGCATTAGTTGATTAGTTAGTTGATCCACCACCTATGCCAGACTAAAATATCTCAACAACTACTGGATGGATTGCTAAGACAGTTGGTACAGATACTTATGGTCCCCAGAGAATGAATACTAATCACTTTGGTGACTTTTCAGTTAGCGCCACCAGCAAGTAAAATTTTTCACTTTACTAGTAAAATATCTCAACATCTACATCTGAGCTTCGTGCAGACATTCAGGGTTCCCCGATGGTTAATCCTACTCTCTTGGATGATCCCCTGACTTTTCCTCTTGCGCCACTATGAGGTTGACATTTAAGTGTAATATATCCCTACCAAATATTGGATGAATTACCATGAATGAAATAATTCAAATACCTGCTAAACTGATTTCCATCAGCCTAACACCCCAAGCTAAGATAGTGATCTTAGTAAACATTACTTCCTAAATAGTCTTGCATTGCCAGACCTATCTCCACAGCGCTGTGAAATAAGGTCTGGCTACACCACACATACATTCCAGCATAGGAGAAAAAAACGTGCTCTGTTGTTTGCATTTCTTTAAACCAATCACAATCATCTTGGGTGGCAGAGACGGTGGCTCTGCTAAATAGTCTCAGGAAGGAACTTGTTTTGGTGGAACATTTACACCCCGCTAAAGAAAATGCCACATACAATATTAAATGAAGTTAACTGTTCAAACTATACAGTAACATGAGTTATTAAAATTAGCTGAATACATGGTTAAAGGTAATTTGCTCTTACCAGTGTATCTCCGTGTGTACTTCGTCCATAGTGATCCCCACCAATCGGTCCCAAAACGTCAGATAGTTAATGCCGTAAACATATTCTTCATAAATCTTTACAATCATTCCCTGAAGGAACCAAGCAGGCCTGCCTTGTTGCACGATCCAACTCTTCTTCAAAACTTGCCATTTTCAGTGTGTAGCTCGCTAGCTCAAAGTTTGTAGTTGTTTCCCGAAGCGAACAGAGTTTGAGAACGGTGACACACAGAGAGAGCAGTAGGTGAGGGGTTAAAGGAGGGACCTGATGTCAGGCTTTATCCTGGAAATGTGCTTTCATTGATCCAGACTACTTTGAACAGCCTTACAGAGCTGCTAGCATGACTGTAGACTCAGTCTTGATAATTTGTACGGGGTGTGTATTGTGTAACTACAGAATATCCAGTAAAGCTGTCAGATATGTTTTGTGGTTATGATGCAGCTCTGCTGACACCCAAAACCATTTGTATTCTGCCAAGTCTGAGATTAGCAATAAGACCCATGGCTACTTTTAATAGCAGCGGGGGGTATGCTTTCGGTTTGACTTTCATAGATAAAGGAAATTCTAGATTGGAAACCCTATGTAGCATTTTCAGAATCTTTATTTGGATCAGTAGTTTTGTGAAGATGTTTCTGACTGATGGAATAATTTGCTTAGCATTATCACACTGTCATTTGCAGTGGACTGGGAGCTAAATTGAGTGATCTCTGTTACTGCAAATAGATCTCTGCTTATTCCCGTGGAGGTTTTTAAAATAACCCAGCTGTCAGAGCATTAGAGTGACTTCGTAATTGGTTTATTATAGAAGTTAGAGAGCTCCGTCTGGCTTTGGTTTGTGTTGGGGATGGATTTAGCAGATGGTGTTGTGTTTGGCCGGGGAATTCCAGTAGCAAGCTACCTGCTGAGAGCCAGTATAACCCTGAAAACAGAGTTTGAATTCAACAAGTGTGTGAATGGATAATTATCTGTATTTTATTAGCCTGGGTGCCAGCCGAACTTAGCCCTGCCCACAACATTTGAGGTTGGGAAGTTCGGTCTGGACTTGATCCGTTGTGGAGCAACTATGCTCGAACCAGAGCTGTTCGGACCAATCAAATTGTCATTTATACAATGATGGACAGATGATTAACAGTAACGTAATCAACCACGTCACCAAAGAGCGCTTGGGTTGAATTCATTTACAACAAAGATGGCTGCCGCTGGAGAATTGAGATGTGTAGATTCCGCCATTGCGGCTGTTATAGAAGATATTGACCGATATCGGAACAGAGAACCGGGATCAAGGCATTTGTCGATCGGAAAGATGTTTTTGCAGTCCTTCCTACGGGATTCAGCAACGTCACATACTCCGTTGCTCTGATTGGTTGTAGGTCTATCCAATTGAGTGCAGACAGAGGCATTTTCTTTCCTGGTTCTGTTGAAACACGCCCCATAATCACAGCCCAATGGAGCCGTATCAGACATATACACTACATAAAGTGCATGTCATCATGGTGCCATCTGAGTCTGAGTGCAGTAAATATAGACACTTACAACACACAGTTTCTCTGGGGATGAGATGACCTAAATATATTAGTGAATTAGCAGTAAATATTTAGACTTACAGCATAGCTTCTCTGGGGATGAGCTGACCTAAATATATTACATAATAATGAGAAAAAAGCTTGTTTCCTTAAACTACAATACTAATGTAAAAGCGTTTCATATACTGTAACAAGACTATATACTGTGAGGCTGTACTTAGGCACAGCGATGCTTGAGCTAAATGCTAGCAGCAGCATGCTAACATGCTCCCAGTTGAAAGTTTAGTTATAATGTTTACCACTCTCTCCATCTTGTTTTAGCCTGTTAGCATGCTAATTAGCTCAAAAACACAAAATCCAGCGGAGGCTAGTGGGCATGTTATTGATTTTGTGGGTATTTAGCATCATACGCTGAAAAGTAAAGGAATCACCATTAGGGGTTTCACGATTTTGATTAAATCGACCAATATAAGCATTCGATTTTGACTATCAAAGTAGAAACAACAAAACTGGACAGTCCTCCTTTTTCACTGAAGTCATTGCCATCCCTATTAAAAAATAATGTTTAAATTGAAAATGTAATTGAATCGTGACACCCCTACAATTAAGAGGGACATGGACGTCTGTACAAGATTCCATGGTAATCCATTAAATACAGTAGTTGTTAAGATGTTTGAGTCTTAACCAAAGTTGTGGACAGACTGTATTGCCATCCATAGAGCCATGCCACTAGCGTGGTTAACAACCATTTGTAAGTTGTCACAAAAATATGTTTACTTAGACTCATTAATTAAATAATGTGTTACTTATGATAATCCTAAGAGGTTTTTGCTAAATAATAGGTGGGATGGATGTTATGCAGTTCAAGCTTCTTATCTGTGATTTTGTTCTTTCTATCTGATATCAGGCCTACCTGATAGCATGTGTGTGGAACTGCTACAGATATGTGAGCAGCCGGGGTACGTCTGAAATCCTGCTCTATGTGACGACCAATGACACCACGGTAAGTCACCTCTACTGATCTTTGTTTGTCACGGGTGATAGAACAGCACAGGCAGGGAGGACCCAAATGCAAACCCAAAGGCAGGCAAATTCAGTGAAGAAACTTTAATATTGATAAACAGGCTTACAGGCAAGGGGGGGTGTCTTAACATGAATCCAACATATTGTTGGGAAATATAAATCAGCCTATTTGTGAAAAAAACACATTTATGATAGGCTTACTGGTCTATAGGTAAGGTATGAAGGTAAATATGGTGCAAAAAGGGAGAGCTTGTAGAATACAATGTGAGAACTTGCAGAACAAAAAATCTGAACTTGTATGTTAAAATTTGCACTTGTAAAAATTTAATTTGCTCTTGTAAAAATAAAATTTGCACTTGTAAAAAATATTCACACACATGTGATCTGAATTTGAAGTCATACAAAGAAAAAAAATGTGTAGATTGATATTTACATGAACACAATGACAGCTGCAAACTTATAATGCAACATTTACTCGTATACTTTTTTTTTTACTCTAGTTCATTTTCCATCACAACCACAACTCAGTGATTACAACCTCTCGAATCTGTCACTGCAACTTCACATATGTGCTCTCTCGCATCACAAAGTGGCGAATCTGCGCGCCTCGACTTTCACAACACTCTTGACGATACATTTGGTGCAAAACTAATTTGTACCTGTGGACTTAGGCTGTGGAGCTCTGAGATAACAGAACGGGAAAAGCCTTCTTATATACAGTCTATGGGAAAAGCAGGGTTTCTATCGCCAGATGAGGGACAACTCTGTCTGGCTTATTTATGTAGCATGGAAACTTGGTGGAATAGCATGCTAGCGTTAGCTAACTAGCAGCCAGCCCGCTTCTAAATAAATACCTTTTAATTATCTAAACACTTTTTAACAGTCAAACTAAAACACTGGCGGTGAGCTCCACGGCCTGCAGCCGCAGACGGACCGTCATCAGTGGGTAACAGGTGCCAAGTTTCGCATCCCTGCCGAGAATTGCATCCACTAGGGAAAATTATGATTTTATAAGGCAAAGTACTGTTTAAAAACTAGGCAATAGTAAATCTCTTTGTCATGTTCATCAATAATGATTAGGATTTTAGAAGGTTTAGAGACATCAATGTTTTATCAGACTCTGTAGTAGCATTTCCTTGTTACCTAGATGCAATTTTCGGCAGCAATGAATTCTGCAGAAATGATTGTTTCTGCCCAAGCGGGTGCAATTCTTAGCAGGGATGCACAACATCAGCAAAGCAAGCTCTGGTCATGGCCGGGGGATGGGCCGCTGCTACCGGATGTGGGGCTCTCCGTGTCCCGCTGGAGCTCCGACTGCAGGTCGAGGTCGGCAGCGAAGCTTTCTGGCAAAAGCTGTGTTACTACGCTGGTCGATCCCCACTGATGACGGTCCGTCTGCGGCTGCAGGCCGTGGAGCTCACCGCCAGTGTTTTAGTTTGACTGTTAAAAAGTGTTTAGATAATTAAAAGGTATTTATTTAGAAGCGGGCTGGCTGCTAGTTAGCTAGCTAACGCTAGCATGCTATTCCACCAAGTTTCCATGCTACATAAATAAGCCAGACAGAGTTGTCCCTCATCTGGCGATAGAAACCCTGCTTTTCCCATAGACTGTATATAAGAAGGCTTTTCCCATTCTGTTATCTCAGAGCTCCACAGCCTAAGTCCACAGGTACAAATTAGTTTTGCACTAAATGTATCGTCAAGAGTGTTGTGAAAGTCGAGGTGCGCAGATTTCACCACTTTGTGATGCGAGAGAGCACATATGTGAAGTTGCAGTGACAGATTCCAGAGGTTGTAATCACTGAGTTGTGGTTGTGATGGAAAATGAACCAGAGTAAAAAAAAAAAAGTATACGAGTAAATGTTGCATTATAAGTTTGCAGCTGTCATTGTGTTCATGTAAATATCAATCTACACATTTGTGAATATTTTTTCTGTAACTTCACATTCAGAATACAGGTGTGTGAACATTTTCTACAAGTGCAAATTTCAACTTACAAGTTCAGATTTTTTTTACAAGCTCTCATGTTTTTTTTCTTTGTATGACTTCAAATTCAGATCACATGTGTGTGAATATTTTTTACAAGTGCAAATTTTATTTTTACAAGTGCAAATTAAATTTTTACAAGTGCAAATTTTAACATACAAGTTCAGATTTTTTGTTCTGCAAGTTCTCACATTGTATTCTACAAGCTCTCCCTTTTTGCACCATATTTACCTTCATAGTAAGGTAGTCACTAAGGTAACTATCCACAGATACAGTTCATCCTAAGGATGTATTTTTAAAGATGTGATAGAATGATTATATAGGGTATTTCACACTGTTCCTTAAGGTCTCCTAATAGGGTTTATAACATTGGTTGGGCTGAAAATTGCCCGAGTGCTATTTTATGGGCCCTTAACTACCCTGTGAATATGGCTCTATTTGTAACAAGAGCTTTTCTTCCAAATATGGTATGCTCATGAATATTTAGATGAGCTGCGCGCTGATTGGTTTGAGTGAACCACATACACATACATTGGAGACGAGACAGCATCGTCCCATCCAGATCACCGCGGGGTCTATCAATAAGACTCACGGACAAGAGGCGTTTATTTTCCTGATCGTTTGTTTAATAACTCAACACACATATCCATTATAAGATTAACTGGAACCTGTGGTAAGAGATTGCGGGCGTAACAAGCTTGCTGACCGCGCTCTCACTCACACACACCATTTAGCAGGAAGAGGGGAGGGAGAGCAGTGAGCTGCAGGCCCTGGAGCTCTGTCAGGGCAGAGGCATTTGGTAGTTCAGTAACCCAGAAACGGTGTCTTTGCGCGGGTATGGAGCGCCGTGGGCTGCCGGCCGTGACGGAGCTCCATCTAACTCACAACAGGATGGGGTCTGTGATAAAATAGCAGATGAACAATGTATACAATTTCTGAGATCTGCGCGACCTATTCAGAAGACTACCTGATCTCAGATCAGTGGTGTAGCCTATTGGGGGCGTGACAAAGGTAGAGACTAAAGGAGGAGCCACCGAGTTGACGTCAACTTGGTGGTTCGTTTTGGCACCGTTTAGGCAGTTTCAAATTGTGAGATTTGCAGAGGAAAGAGTTGTCAGTGGGATTTTGAGGTTGTATGTATGTCCTATTTACCCACCCAACTGTATAACTGTCGTTATTCAACTATGACAAGGTAAAATCGGTTTGTATTCTATCACCCCTTTAACATTAAAACATGGTTTGTAAAATCATACCAACAATTAATTTAATAGCTTATTATTCTATGCACTTAAAAAGGTACGTATTAAGGCTTTAGGCCGTCCACACATTATAGTACGCCCAGTTTAAAATGCAAATGCAACTTAATTTGATATAATATGTAGTAGGGGGTTCCTGCTCCGTCTCTTTCAGATAAGGGGTCCTTGGCTTAAAAAACGTTCATTCAACGTCATTCAATACCCAAAGGAGTAAATCTCATCAGCAGGGCATGAAGTTAACTTTTTTGACCACCAGCCAGGGACTTTTTACCAGCCAGTTTTTTTTTTGCGTCATAAAGGTGAAAAACAGGAATTGCTGTGTCTCTATGATCCTATCCTGTCCTATTGATGGTAGCCTACTCGTGGACATTGCGCCGCCATCACGTGCTGTAGTAGGGGGGCCTGCCTTGATAATCCTGCATCGGGGCCCAGTGTTGTCTCGTTACGCCACTGCATATAAGAGATGAGATGACTGACAAAATCAGGAGTAGCCTACGCGCACCACAACAACAACAAAAACACTGGTGAATGCGCAGACCATAACACAAGAATTTTTTTGTATAGTTCTTAAAAATAAATAAATAAATAAAAAGGAAACTTGTTTTGGGGAGAATAATACTTATTACTATTAATGAATTACTCTGGGCTGAGTTTTCCTAGTAACCTTACCAAAAAGGCTCAGGATGCTGCAAATGTTGGTAAAATATGAAAAAGGCTGGTGGATTTAAGACACAAAATAATAATTTATTGAATGAATCAAATATGAACATATCTGTCACTGTCAGTGGCTTGTTGATCTTTACATTATTAGTTAATTTCCTATCCTGGGCTGGGACACACATTCATACGGTTTGATAAAGTACTTAATGGACTTTAACTTATCATTGCTCTTACAATAACGAGCGTAGCTGTCCTCAATTTATGTCATCCTGTACGTCTCATCTGCGTTTTTTTCCTGCATCCACCGTGTGCGTTTGTGTGTGATTGTGTTTGTGTCTGTGTGTGTGTGTTTGTGTTTGTGTGTGTGTGTATCTGTGTCTGTGTGTGTGTTTGTGTGTGATTGTGTGTGCGCGTCGGTCGCGGGGGAAACGGAGCAGCCCCGCCCGCTGCAGAGAGCCGACAGATTGAAACAGCAGCCGCTGACTTTAGAGTGAAAAAAACGTTACAGCGTACATTGATGTTAAAATGTATACAGGTTGGCAGGACGGTCTGAAATGTTTTGCACGGTATTTCGCTGTATGTTTTGTTAATTGTAAATGTGAGATGTTCTAGTCACACACACGTTTCGTCTTCATATCAGAAACTAGGAAATTAATTTTACCCGTTCTCACTCCCGCTTGGTCAGTGGCTGCACGTGGGACTGCTGGGATTGTGTGAGTAATGAAAATGCGATAGGGGGCCCTGGCTGTCAATCAATGTCTTCCAGTGATGCGGGCCCCTGATTAACCGATAGTTACGCGTCTGAATCACTCAGTTCTCATTGGCTACCCGCCAATGTGGCAGGTAGATTGACAGTGTTACCCGGCAATTGCAAAATTCACCCGCATTTGGCTGGTGGTCTTGTGTTAATTCCATGCCCTGCTCATCAGCGTCAGCGAGCCAATAAGCATGCAGCATGCTTCTAACAAGATCTAATAATGCTGCTGATTGGCTGTCTAACGTTACATGTTGTAGAGACAGGCAGAAAAATTGGTATTGAAAAAAGTATCATTTAGGAACCGGTATCGGAACATTTTGAACAATACTCAGCCCTACCTATCTGTTTGCACTGGCCCCAAAAAAAATCCCATTGGCTTTTAGTGAAAAAAAGTAAATCTTAAAAAACAAAAGTTTTGAAAAGGCTCAGTAGTTGCCTAAAACAGCAGTTTGTGAAAAAAACTACAAAAGTAGAGTCTGGCACTACTTTCAGCGGGCAGCAGGATGGTGTATGTAGTACTGAGTCAAAAAAGTACAATGTCAACATTCATGGCAAAGCGGGAACATGCAACGGCAATTTTAAATTTTGGACAAAGAAGATGCATCGAACAGCATTGACCCGGGCTGAGTCTATACTGCGTTTAGCTGTTGCACTACAGTTAAAGAAAACCAGTAGAAAATAGGTTTCTACCAATTTCTTTTCCCTGTCAGACCACCTGTGTGAATGCTAATAACATTTAACAATGTGCTGTTACTATGGATAGATAATACTACAGACATTCCGCATGTGTAGTGTACAGCTGAACAAATACTTTTGTCAGCATTAAAACACATTAAAAACAGATTAGAATGTCTGACTAGCAAACCAAATGATTTTCAAGTCGGCAGATATAAATGAAATGTAATAGTGAGAAGTATATAACTAAAATCATCACTCTGTGTCCATGTGTGCAATATGTTACCAAATTTACAGTCCATCAAGCTCTCCTTTATGTCTATATTGTCGTCTAGAGATCCAACATAAAACAAGATCTGATCTTGAATTGTTGCTTTCTTCCACTTCCAAAGGCAACAAAACAACCTGCAGAAAAATGATTTACTTATTCAATCCAGACTGTAAGTCACGTTTTCACCGTCTGCATAGGTTTCCTCTGCTCAGGCCAGTCTGGCAACTGTAAAGTCATCATGTTGGGGGAGGAAGGAAGTATAAAAATGGGCTGTCGTAGAAGGTAGTTTTACACAGGATAGCACAGATCAATGAACAGACTTGGACAGAGAGATGAGGCCCCATGCTTGCAAATCCATTATAATGGTGGCGGAGGCCCAGTAAAGTAAGTGTGCTTTGTCTGGGTCTCCTGTTGGTGTCCTGTTGCTCAGGCCTGGCCCCCTAACTGATGTTACCCTACTACCCACACACACATTATAACTACTCATTCTTTGGAGAAGAAAAAGTAGGCTGTAGAAACACTAATGATCTGTTTTGACGATCACAAAATGTGTTTTTCAGCATGAACACATAGGGAGCTGTCAGTAACTGGCTCTGTTACTGACCTTGCAGTATTTTTGGGTTTCACAGGTATTAAGTCTGCTACTTAAGACTCCTCTGAGTGTAACATTCCACACAATTTGAAACAATCGACCACACTCGGCAGCTTTATACACTGCGTGGCTTAATGTGATCATGTTCAGGGCTTTTAAGAAACAGAAGGCCGCTCTCTAACTCACTGACCTCATTACTGAAAAGTACCAGAAAAAACAGCAGTTTGCCCTTTTATTTCCTAACATTAGCCTCACCTCTGCATGTATGCTTTATCAATTAGAGCCTGACATATTCAGTTAGAGCTCCCCACAGACCACAGCTAGGTTTGTGGCTTTTAGTTAGCAGCTTGCATGGCTTTACATCAGATCCACAGCAGTTAGGTCAAAGGTCCACTAATGTGTTCCCTATGAGCCGAATTCCTGCACATACAGAAAAGTCCCTTACAACCACACGGTCAGGTAAACTGACTCGCCAGATGATTTGTTACACACTACCATCTGAGACGACGTCATTGGAAACGGCTTGGAAAAGGGCAGGCACTTTCAAAAAAAATACCTGGCAGGTGATGGGATGAACCATCTGTCTATCATAGTAGTTTTAATCAAACAGTCACGTTTGTCATACCTAAACCACGCCCGTAGCTGCCAGTAGCCCCTCACCGGATGCTGATTGGTTCGGTAAGTTGGTAGTTTAGACACAAATGCATTACTTGAAGCACATCAAGATGAATTTCCGTGTGATATGTGATCCGCGATTCTCGTGATCTCATGATATTGCAGCTTGCAATATATTGCAGAATCCAGCTGCCGTGCAAGGTAAAAAGTCCGGTGTGTCTTTTTGGCAATAAAGGAACAACAATAAGTAACCCTTGAAATTCCTCATAGAATAAAATACAACTGTTTGCTAATCCCCGCTCCCTGTAATTACTGTTGCTAAACCTGTCAATCTGTCCAGTTATCATTAATTCAATTCAATTCAATTCAATTCAATTTTATTTATAGTATCAAATCATAACAAGAGTTATCTCGAGACACTTTACAGATAGAGTAGGTCTAGATCACACTCTGTAGTTTACGAAGCCCCAACTATTACAGGGGTTGCCTCAAGAGCAAGCATTAGCAGTAGCTATTGCGACAGTGGCAAGGAAAAACTCCCTTTTTTTTTTGTTAGGAAGAAACCTCGGACAGACCCAGACTCTTGGTAGGCGGTGTCTGACGGCCCGGTTGGGGATGTGATGAGTGGTGGCAATAATAGTCATAATAGAGATAGTGAAACAGTGACCACAATGGTAGTCATAGTAGTTCATGTCATAGTAGGGCACAGCAGGGCGTTATGGGGTGTAGTGTGGCACAGCAGCCTGGGTGGACGCAGCAGGACGCAGTCGGACACTGCGGGGAATCGCAGAGCGTAGCAGGGTGTAGTAAGTCCATAGCGTCAGCTGCACCCAGGACCCCGGTGTAGGTGCCACCCAATTCCAAGGCGATGTTCTGGGTGAAGAAGAAGCATAGGGACTCCGGGGAGAAAACTCCCCAGAGCTAGGTTAGTAACAAGCATTTCTGGGATTAAGATGCACACAGAAGGAGACAAGTGAAAAGAGAGAAGAGGGAGCAGCTCATTGTGTCCTTGGAAGGAAGGAACTTCCGACAGCAGTCTAGAGTTATAATAGCATAACTAAGAGAGGCAGGCTAAAGAGTTGGATATAGATAGATATATCTTTATTGTCATTGAATATATTTACATAACAAAACTTTGTTCGAGCAATCCAGTTTGCAGCATTAAAATACAAGATAAAATGTAACAAGATATGCACACTCACACCCACAAACCTCAACCAAATGACCACATACACATTATTACCCATGCTATAAATAAATACTCATGATATAAATACTTAAAAAAATATAGGGAGCCACAAAGTTATTGGTCAGAGTCATTACTGTATTGCATTAAGCCCGTGGTGACAGTGTGTGTTTGCGTGTGTCCTTGCATGTGTGTGTGTGTGTGTGTGTGTGTGTTAGTGTGTTGGTGGTGGTGGGGGTTGATTTCTGCAGCCTGTACACAGCTCTGGGAAAGAAAAACTGTTCTGTAGCCTGTTGGTGCGTGCTCCTGGGGTTCTCAGTCTGCCTGAAGGGAGGGTGGTGAAGAAGAGGTTTTTGGGGTGTGAGGGGTCCTGCTGGATGTTTGTGGCCTGTGTGAGGAGACGGCTTGAGAGGATTTCACACAGATTTTGGAGGTGGGAACCGTGGCTGGGGCCAAAAAAAGCAGTTCACAAAGAGGCATAGTTATTACATTATATGAACACCAATATATCCACTAAACTCGATATTTCTGTTGGATCTTTGCCCTCAAAAGCCAGCTTCTTATCTATGATGTAGTCAGAATGTGTCTGAATTGTTTCCATCAATTACAGGCCACTACAGTTCAAGTGGGCATTGATCCATGTAGGAGGATCTAGTCACTAGTAGAGGCTGTTTAAGATTATTGATTACTTAAAGCTATAGTGCGTAGTTTCTGTCTCCCCCATGAGGAATTCTAAGTAATGACAACAACACTGTTGTTGCATCCACATGACACAAGGCTTCCGTGATCGCGCACCACCCCCACCCCTCCTTGATGCAGTTGCTAGTAGTCAAGGAGGACACGGAGGATTAAAAAAATATGATGGACTCTTCAGAAGAGCTCATTATCTTCACTTGAGTTTCTGCACGGGAAAGTTGCCGGACGACACAATCTTCTGAACATAGTCGTACTGAGAAATCCAGAGAGAGTTGTGTGGAGCTGATAGTCTTAAGTCTCTAATTAGCTTTGTAGCAACTCATTTGGCAATGGCTTGAATGTACCGGATGTTCATTAATATAAAAAAGTTACGCACTACAACTTTAATGTCCATGTTATCCTTAAAAGATCAGAATGATTCCCCTTTACAAAGTAAAGACTGAGTCTGTCTGTATAGACTGAAACTCTCAGTGACTCATTGTTTAAATCATGGAAGAAGACACACGTCAGACACATGGTGTTGTTGTATATGAAGTCAAATGAACCATTGAGAGAGCCTACATTTGTTTTAGCCATAGTGTTTACAGCAACACCAGAATGTTGAGTCACACCTAAGATGTTCTGACTGCACACAGTCTCAGTTTACTTCCTGGTTGATTACCCAAGAAGCAGACGGCACAGAGGCAGCTTAGATTCACACATTTGATCAAATGAAAGGCTTATGAATGTTGTAAAGACGTGTGAACAGGTTTATCATGGCAAAAGTAGTAAGATGGACAATTTGCTGAATGACATTATTTTACAAACAGATTTCTGCTTTTGGTAGTGTAAACCTAAAAGTAAAGTCAAAGTGTAAACAGAGAAACATCCTTACTTTAGGTGTAAAGGATGAATGCAAATCTGCCCTCTCTAGTTAGACCTTCTGTGTAGGCCTACAGCTTTAAAGGTCCTATGACATGCTGCTTTTTTGGATGCTTTTACGTATATAGGCCTTAGTGGTCCCCTAATACTGTATCTGAAGTCTCTTTTATATAGGCCTTAGTGGTCCCCTAATACTGTATCTGAAGTCTCTTTTATATAGGCCTTAGTGGTCCCCTAATACTGTATCTGAAGTCTCTTTTATATAGACCTTAGTGGTCCCCTAATACTGTATCTGAAGTCTCTTTTATATAGACCTTAGTGGTCTCCTAATACTGTATCTGAAGTCTCTTTTATATAGGCCTTAGTGGTCCCCTAATACTGTATCTAAAGTCTCTTTTATATAGACCTTAGTGGTCCCCTAATACTGTATCTAAAGTCTCTTTTATGTAGACCTTAGTGGTCCCCTAATACTAGGGGTGGAACGGTACACTGAAGTCACGGTTCGGTTCATACCTCGGTTCAGACATCACGGTTCGGTTCGGTACAATGGAGGGAAAAGCATAACAAAAATGCAGAAGACAATTTTTTTTATTGTGCATGTCTCAGGCTGTAGCCTACCACCTAGTGTGATCCAGTCTCTCCCCTGAGCTAGCTACAACAGCCTGAAGCGTATAAAGTAAGATGTAAACAGTAAACAATAAGTAGGCTACCCCACGTCATCTCCAGACTCCATCTGGAACTTGTAAACAAGTAAGACAATCAGCTAGTAGGCTAGTGTGATATGGGAGACAAGCACTGCTCTCATGTGAATGCACAGAGCAGGGGTGTTAAAAGAGCAGCTTCGGTTACACAGAGCAGTTGGCGAATTGTGGCGTTAGCTTCACACGCTAACAGCGGAGCTAGCAGCAAACAGCGGAGCTAACAGCGGAGCTAACAGCGGAGCTAACGGCAGAGCTAACAGCTAACGACGGAGTTAAAAGCTAACGGCGGAGCTAACAGCGGAGCTAACAGCGGAGCAAACAGCGAAGCAAATGGGCCTGGAAGCCATTTGTGGTTGAGGCAAGAAGGGATACAGCTACAGTAGCTACATCCGTGTTTGGTTGTATATGGAAGGGACTAGTTTGCTTCAGTGGACTCACTGGACGGACCATAGACAGGCTATAGGCTATAAGAAGGGACCGACTCGACATGATGTAGGCGGAGCTTGGGAGCTTCAGAGCCATAGACTGTATATAAGAATGGACCAACAGATCCCGTGTCTCTGGACGGAGACCAGTGAAGGCCGTTAGAAGCACTTTTCCGGTGAGCGCTGAGCGTTACTGCGCAGCCTCCAACTGAGAGAGACGATGTAAATGTGCCGTGAGCAACGTGTCTGAAAGTTGTAAGTCTTCTGGTAGCTGTGCCAAGAGAAATCTCAATCATTCCCAATCTAGCAGAGACGGAGAGCGTAGGTATATGTAAGGAGATAACATGGACACAGGCTAATTATTGATCACTAAAATGATAGTTAACATTAGTAATTAGGCTACACTTAAACAGCTAATGTGAGACGAAACTGCCTGCACGCTTCTCCTGTACTATACGGTAATTCCTCTACTATGCGACAGTAAGTCTCGTGGTTATGACACAATCGTTAGCCTATTTTTACAAAAACGTCTGCTACGGAGCAATAACGTGAGGTACAAGGTAATGGAGCCTTTTATACATTGTTGTGTTTCTTTAGAAATAAACAATGGACAAATAAAGTCTTTAAACGCTTCAGATGTAAAGTTATTCTCTGTCAAAGTGACGTCAAAATGAATGGCAGTCAATGGGATGCTAACGGGGGGTGACCGCTTTGTAGCATCAAAATGGCGCCATAGGAGGTTCGCGGTCCGAGGAGAAGCTTACCCCCTTGTTCAGAGCTAAGGCGGGGCTACAGATTAGGTGTCCCTAAGAAATGCGTATGTAACAGTAGTTCCACATTACATTAATTCATTTGCACGCGAGTTTTATTTATTTTTATACCGTGTATTCTCCGTGTAAATTCATGTACCGAACCAAGACGCCCGTACTGTTTCGGTTCAATACGAATACATGTACCATTCCACCCCTACCTAATACTGTATCTGAAGTCTCTTTTATATAGGCCTTAGTGGTCCCCTAATACTGTATCTGAAGTCTCTTTTATATAGGCCTTAGTGGTCCCCTAATACTGTATCTGAAGTCTCTTTTATATAGGCCTTAGTGGTCCACTAATACTGTATCTGAAGTCTCTTTTATATAGACCTTAGTGGTCCCCTAATACTGTATCTGAAGTCTCTTTTATATAGGCCTTAGTGGTCCTCTAATACTGTATCTGAAGTCTCTTTTATATAGGCCTTAGTGGTCCCCTAATACTGTATCTGAAGTCTCTTTTATATAGGCCTTATAGTGGTCCCCTAATACTGTATCTGAAGTCTCTTATATAGGCCTTAGTGGTCCCCTAATACTGTATCTGAAGTCTCTTTCCCCAAATTCAGCCTTGGTGCAGAATTACAGCCACTAGAGCCAGACAATGAGCTTTCCTTAGTATGTGCCATTTCTGTGTCTGTAGCTTTAAATGCTATTGAGGAGGAGAGAGGGGAGCAAGGTGGAGGGTGGGGGTGTGGACTTGACCAACTGCCATGCTTCGCTTGTTTGAAAGCCATGATGTCTCTCTCTCTCTCATGGGCGGGCCAAATTGTCTGGGGGGGCAAAGCAGAGAAAGGGGACACCTATTGCCATTTCTAGCCACTGGGGGACCATAGGCAGGCTAGAGGAACTCACATTAATGTTAAAAAACCTCATAAAGTGAAATTTTCATGCCATGTGACCTTTAAAACTAAATCTGGGTGCCGATATCTGCATTTGTTTTTTTTATTATATGGCATAGTGTCCCATCTTATTCATCACCCACATTATTCAGGACACTTTCCATGTGACTACAAGTCTCTTATCTTGATAGGGTAATCAATTTACCAGTCTCCTGCTGACTCCGCTAGCCTGGCCGGTCAAAGTGTTCAAATGTAAACATCAGAGTAAACACAGAGGAAATGTGAAGGTGGCTTTCAGCTACGACCTATGGCTACAATCCCGACTATGTGGATAAGCAAGACCATCTCTGCATCCATCTTAATCTCTACATCAAAGGGGGCACCGAGGCAAGCATAGAGGATTTAAACACAGACTGCGTTTTCTCTGCTGGGCATCCTGCTAGTCACTGTGCAGGTGTTGGGCGGTGAGCTGGGTGGAAGGCCTGTGTGCCTGCATCGGTTTGCAGCAGGATGGTGGGAGCTGTGGTGTCCTTTTGCCCAGACTTGGCTGGACCCTGGAGTGCCGGTGCCATTCACCTGTCTAAAACTTTTTCAAAGAATGTGGCCGCCGTCCGATCGGCACATCATAATCAGAATCAGAATACTTAAAGGCATACTATGTAACTTTTCCCTCTTCAGTCCCTCTATAGGTTGTCTCATTGGAACTACAGCTTGCACGGCTGTAGTTCCAATGAGACAACCTGTAGGGGGACCAAAGAGGGAAAAGTGACATAGTATGCCTTTAATTGATCCCCCCCTAAATGATTCCCCCTGAGGGGATCCATAAAGTATTCTGATTCTGATTCTGATGTGCCGATCTGACGGCGGCCACATTCTGCTTTATGATGAATCGTGCACAAGTTTAAGGAGCTGATGGAATTACATTTCACTGGAATTGTACCTCTATGATTTCATGTGATGATTTGTGATGTTTCACTGCTTTGCTTCATCCCAGTTTAGGATCAAAATACATCTCTGATTATTTGCTTCAGTATCAACACACACAACATGTGAGATTGGTCATAAGGATGCAACTAGCCATTTATTTCATTATTGACATACCTGCTGATTATTTTCTTAAGTCTTTTTTTTAGCCTATTAATTAGGACATCATATTTGTCTCTCTTCCATTTTATCACTTTCTGTCTGTTTCATTCTTCTGTTTGAAATTGCCAAAGCTGGTGCAATATTATGTGACTTGGCAGACATTGGCAGAATTATCATTTTGCAAAAGGTTTGCACTAGTTTGACACTATTAATTCAGTTCAATTCAATTTTATTTATAGTATCAAATCATAACAAGAGTTAGCTCAAGACACTACAGATAGAGTATGTCTAGACCACACTCTATAATTTACAAAGGCCCAGGCTCTTGGTAGGCGGTAGGCACTGCACGGCGTTATAGGGCACAGGAGGGCGTAGCAGGGCACTGCAGGGCATAGCAGGGCACTGCAGGGCATAGCAGGGCACTGCAGGGCATAGCAGGGCACTGCAGGGCATAGCAGGACATAGCAGGGCACTGCAGGGTGTAGCAGGGCATACTTAATTGCTTTCTTTTTCTTTCCTCTTTCACTCCAGGTGCTGCTACCTCCATATGATGACAGTGTGAGCATCCCTCCCAAGCTGGCCCCTCTGCCGTACACCACCACACCACCACAGCATGAAAAAATTCCCAGCATCCTGCTGAATGGATCCTGTTGCTAATTAAACCCCAGCAAGATTCATGCACCAGACTGCCTCTCCAGTGTACAGTATATTCATGGATATATTGTAGCTACACAAACATTACAGTACACCCATGCATGCACTGACACATACAAAATCATCTCGCACACATATGCACATGCACACACCCTCTACCACCACCGTGACCTCTCATCCCTTCCTGTTATTTATTGATGACCTTATATATTCTTACTGTAACTCTTCCATGCGTCCATTCTGTGTCTATAATTCCAGGCATGATGTGCATTTTAATGCATTTGAACCTGGGTGCAATAAGGTACTAGAACGTTAGGTGGATTCTATATATTTGTACTAATTCTATTTACGCTCTGTGTGTACCTGTAATAGTATTTTATGTGTCCTACCTTTGATAGTCACATGTAACTTATGCACAAATGCAAAAATGATGATCTTAAAGCCCACAGTAATGAGTGAACAGTCATCACGTGTTTACTGTTTGTCTCGTCTCTGCTCGTGATCAGGGTTGGATTGCCTTTATTCATAATAACTTTCTCTCTGATGGTCTGTCCTTAATAGAACTATGTGTGAAGGAAGTGTCACCCTGACTTGAAGTTTTTTTTCCAAAGAAATGCATCTGCCTGTATTCTGACATGATCAAAGAGCAACCTCGTGTATATCGAACATATCACCTTCTTTTACTCCTTTGTTCAACTACAGACAGAATTGTCTTGTGTTTAAAAAAAAATCAGTTGTTGAGTTGTGCTGATTGAGCTTCATAACTTTTAAATGTAAGTGTGTGTTTCTACTGATTGATGAGAAATGTCTTGGGCTGATATTTATGTATTTTGAGAGCACAGAAGCAGCACTGATCTGGAATCAGTTTGCTCTTTGAAGTCACTCAAGGGAACCCTGGTGCAATGACTCGAGATCAGGCCTCTCAATGTTCAGGAGCTCAATAAATATGGATGCTGGTTGTGTTTTTTCAATTAAACCAATGGGAGATTCTGGTCTGTGTAAACACACAAGTCTGCTCCACCAGATGCACTTATTGGCAAGCTGCTTCCTGGACACAAATTATCCTGCAAGGACACAAACGTCAAACCTGAGGGCTGCTGCTCTATGAAAATTAAAGATGTGACATTTATTTGTCTATTAAAATGTAATTTCACTGACAGATGTTTGTGTTTTCTTTCAAACGTGAGGTACAAGCTTGCAGTGGTGGAATGTAACTAAGTACATTTACTCAAATACTGTACTTGCGTATAAATTTAAGGGTACTTGTACTTGAGTCTTTTCTATTCATGCCACTTTCTACTTCTACTCCGCTACATTCTTAGAGATAAATATTGTACTTTTTACTCCACTACATTCATCTGACAGCTTTAGTTACTAGTTACTATACAAATTAAGATTTTTGCACACAACACACATGTAGTTTATAAAATACGATGTTTTATTATAAATTAAACTACCAACAACTATATACAGGCCTACGAGTACAGCTGAAATGATTAGCTGAACACGTAGTTGATTGACAGAACTGTTTTGATCGTTTCCAGTTTCTAACGTTTACTTTGAATTAGGGCTGTCAAACGATTACTTTTTTTAATCGCGATTAATCGCTGAAGTTCTATAGTTAATCGCGATTAATCGCATATTTTATCATATGATTAAAATTCTATTATTTTGCATTTCAGAACAGTTTTTAAGTACATATTAACAATCGAAAGCAATTTTTACCAGTGTATCTTGATTGAGAATCAAATGAATGCAAAGGAAGTTACTTTATGAACTTCATTTTAAGATTTGTAATTATTTATTTACTGTAAACAAAAGAAAAATGTGTGAATCTGTCATTATTGCACAATTCCTCCAAGTACCTAACTAAAAAACTAAAAATCCCCATCCTTACTAGAGTCAATATAGTGTTTAGTAACTCCTAAATAATGTTGATTACTCACTGACGTCCAGTGATCACCGGTTAATGAGACAGTGTTTGCAGCACCTTGCAGCTGTTCCAGTGTGGCTGCTTTCTCCGTGTCGTACAGGCTGTGTATGGTGAGACTACTGTCCCCCTCGACGGCAACGAGACAGGTCAGAACATGCCAACCATAGTACGTCTTTAAGACCCGAGTCCTCTACGATGCTGACAGGTCTGCAGTTAGTTGCCACCCGTTTCGCAAGAGCTGTAGTAATTTTTTGGGATTTGGTTTCATCCACAGGTTGGCAAGTAGCATGCTAGCGGGTAGCATCACGTTAACTGTACTACTATGCTTAGCTCCGTAGGTGGTAGCTCAAGCTTGACGTGCTTCGGGGATATTTTAATTCGGCTTTACACAATGTGCATATGGCTTTCGACTTGTCTATGAGCTGTCTGGGAGTTTTGGAAAATAAAAAGTGCCATTCAGGATTTCATTGCTGCTGTCTTTCTCCATCATGCCTGCAGCAGCAGAATGTGTTAGGAGAAAGAGGCAGCTTGATGATAAGTAACGGTGCTGCAAAGGGTCAAAATAGTAGCTTGTTAGGCACGAGTGAAGTGTAAAATAAATGAATAAATGCCGGCATGCGATTAATGCGATTAAAAAAAATTAATTGCATCGCGTCGGCCCTTAATCGCATCGCGATTAACACGTTAATGCTGACAGCCCTACTTTGAATACTTTAGTACATTTTCCTGATGACACTTACTTTTACTTAAGTAAAAAAAAAGTTTTCAATGCAGGACTTTTACTTGTAACAGTAACTTTTTTACAGTGTGGTATTAGTACTTTTACTAAAGTAAATAATCTGAATACTTCTTCCAACACTGCAAGCATGTGCATAAACTCTTTAGTTAGAAAACAGGTTTGTTTTGTTCACACTGACACTGTATGCTCAGCCAAGGGCAGATGTGGTCCTGGAAACTATTGGTAAGAGGTGACTCTGTATAAGGGTGCTCATTGTGTGGCAGGCAGGTAACTTTACTTACCAGGTCTTTCCATACACAGCTGCTCTAATGGGGATGTGAAGTTCATTCAAGCATCACTTGTAAAATTACAAAACACCTCTTTCACAGTTGCTCTGGCCTGTTAGACTGCAGGACAATATAAATGAACAGCAGTTTCTCTTGGAGGAAAGACTTGTAATAGCTTATTCTGATTCTTTTAACAAATTACTCATTGCTTACAACACATAGAAATAAGTGGACACAATCTAACGCGAGTGTAGACTGTGCCTTTTTAAAACTTATTTAAGCCTTTACACCAAAAAAAGCAGAAACTATTCCTCAATTTTTGTGCAAAGTTGAATGTCAAACAAATAAATCAAAAGCTACACCCAATGGATAGTATACAAACTTCCAAAAAAGATCCAAGTCATTACATGATTAAGACACACCCCCTTTAAAATATGTAACTGAACCATTACATATCTGAACGTAATGCCATCAATGTCCCTTAACATGAAAACATAAAGGGCAGGCTGCTTTAACAAATGAAGTCATTAAACTCGAGAAAAGAAACTGAACACGAGCAAGGTTTAGGGCTCATGCCCACTCCACGTAGATCTTATTATGAAATGTTAAAGGACTTTGAAGGTGTAAAATGAATGGGTTCAGTTAGTTCTGTTCGTGAAAGTATCCACAGAGTTCTTGTTTTACCAACAGACTGATCCGAACAAGAAGGCGTCTCCGTGTTGGAGTCAGAGGGGGAGTAAACAGAGAAACAGAGAGTGGATGGAGTAAGGGGCAGAGCAATGCAAGTGCCTCAGCAGATACAAAACGCCAGAGGGCTGGGACATACGCATGCATGTTTACTGTCTGGAGTTACTATTGACTGATTCTTCCTGCTGGAACTCCTTTTCTTGACGTATTCCTGGGATTTATTGAGAAACTTTGATTCCAGGAGTTGAGGAGAAATAGCTGGTTTTCATAACAGGGTAAGTAGGTTTTGATATGTTTTCCTCTGTTTAGTTGCTGAAGCACTGCAGGCTCTACTTGCAATTATGTTTTTTCTTTTTTTTTTTTTTTTTTTTTAGAATAATGAGTAATTTTTCTTAAACATGGTGAAAAAGTGGAATCACCAGCTGCAACATGTATTCTCTATGAAGTAAATATTTACAGGACAGTTTCCATCACCTGCATCATGAAAAGCCATCAAAGGCAGGGAATGTGCAAAACAGAGATCAGGTCCCATAAAACACGGTTAGGTACACACTGTTTTAGTGTTTCATAGTAAACACATAGCCTTGGCTTTAATTCATGAGGAAATGTGAGAGGGATTGCTCTGTGAGTGACTCCCCCCTATTTTGGTCAGTTGTGTAATCACTGTAATAAATCATATTCGAAATCAAATGTAAAGGATAATTACATGTTTCTGTGCTTTCTTTGCCACTAACACTGGTTTAGTGCGTATCTTTTTGATATTAATAAACGTCCATTACGTTCAAGACATTGCCAAATAAGTTGCTACAAAAATAATGAAGACTATCAGCTCCACACAACTCTCTCTGGATTTCTCAGTATGACTATGTTCAGAAGTGTCATCAGGCGAATTTCACGCGCCCCGAAAATCGAGAGAAGATAATGACCTCTTCTGAAGAGTCCATCATGTTTTTTTTTTTATCCTCCGTGTCCTCCTTGGTTACAAGCAACTGTGTGGAGGGGCGCGATCACAGAAGGTTTGTGTCATGTGGATGCACCGAAAGTTTTGTTGTCATTACTTAGAATTCCTCATGGAGGCGACAGAAACACACACTACACACTATAGCTTTAATATTTTCCAAATGGTGTACATATTAAAGGAATCATCTGTCGACAAATGACAGAAGCCCCGTTCTGACCTGGTATCAAATTGGATCTGAGTGATTGGATCACAAGTGGACAGCTCTAAGTACAGGTGAAAACATGCTCAGGACGCACAGTAATGCACAGGCTTAGTGGAAAGTGACGAACATTTAGGATGGAGGTCTATGGCCCTTAAATAGATAGTATATTTGTTATACTGTTGGCTAATTCATGTAGAAAACACTTTTAGACCTGTGGCAGAGAGACATCAAACAGATTTGAGGTCAGAGGTCAACAGCTCTGTGGGGTGCAACATGGATATGTGACCCCTGCAGGTCTCAGGTCAGCTGCTACCGTATACATGTCTGTGTGGGACGCAAAATTACGAATCCCACTATGGCTACGTCAAGACCTGCACTATGAAGCAGCTTGATTGGTTGGGGTTAGGCATTTGACCTCGTGTGGTTAAGGTTAGGATAGCCGATTGGTCAGGGGATAGGACCTGTACAAATAGGGTTACGTTACCTTGCGTAAGCATGGACGCCTGGCCAATAAATGCTATTGAAGGGCTGGTCTTGGCGTGGCCATAGTGGGATTCGTAATATCGCATGTGGGACTGTTCATCTGCCTGGGCTCAGTGTCATCACCCTGAACAGAGCAGAGAAAGACGTTCAGAACTCCATTAAGAAATCCTGAAATTTCTAACATCTTACATGCTGTCTTAGAACTAAGATCTGATCTATATGACCAATGCAACGTCATTCTGCTTTTAAATGTGGCTATATTTGCTATTTCTTCACCGATCACACACAGGTTTCAGACAGCAGTGGAGCCTGCAGTCTGAGTATGACAGGTCATTAATGGCTCTTCTGGGGACGTGATAGGGAAACAGTCTGTGGTACCTTTCAGCCTCTCTTAAATCACTGTCAACCACCTATGCACCAAAACATTGAAAAGCTCATTCATTCATAGAGAGTTTGTGGACTTGATGGCAGATGGGAAAACTTGATACTCGTGTGTAGCTCGGTGTAGCCTACACTCATTTAGAACCAGAACCCAAAGTGTAATGCTGCCATTAGTGAATATGTCACATTTAGAATCAGACTATGCCATTTGGAATGTGCTCTTTCCTGTAGCTCTACAAAACCCATGCAATGTTGTGTGCATTACATCTATTCACACTAAAATGTGAAATCTGAAGCTGAGGGGGTCAAATATGCTGGAGGTGAAAGTTCTCCCTATTTATATTCCTCCTCATCATTAACTTAAATGTGGCACTTCACTAGTTACCTTACTGGCACAGAGTCACTATGTGTTTCCTACACCAAGGAGGTTATGTTTTCAGTCCTGTACAGACTCCAGTTTGTCTGTTAATTGGAGGCATATTTCAACAAATAATTGACAGAGTTCAGTGAAATTTTGTGTAAAGATAGACCATGGGAATAGAAGGAAGAATTGCTTTTTTTTATTTGAATAGCACCACCATTTGGCCATTTGTAAAGCCAATTAAACCTTATTTTTCCTGGATTCCTGATCCCTTGAAACATATTTTCTCAATCAGCCACACCAGTTTTGGTTATTTCACATTTATTCTGTGTTTTTGTCTGTGCTCGTCTCACCAGCTTGAAGTGGGCGAGGCTCAAATAGTTCCATGAACCAATCAGCATTTAAGCCTGATGACGGGTAGTTTCCTTATGTTGTTAACTAAATCTGGTAGTCAGTCAAATCAGATCAAACCCCAAAGTTTATTAGCTGAGTTTATGGATATTATATAATAACTAATAAAGGATGTTTTTCAGCTTTAACTTTGATTGTTGCTTGTTCAGTGAATCTTGAGGTTATGGTTAAAAAAATAATTTAAATTGTTATTTTAGGGGCTTTTTGAATTTTAGCAAAAAACACCATTTACCATTCCTCATATAATCAGTCTGACTCACATCAAATCTTGCAAAAACCATTCTTGTACAAAACGTTATATTCCCAGACAGGGTTGAGGTGTTCATCATGGCCACCATCAGCCAATTAACAGGATTGACTGTCATTGTGTCGATTTTGATGCAGATTAAACATTTCCAAATAAAAAAATTAGATTATAAAAATAACAAATTTTCTTGCAGTTTCCCTCTTGCTTTATTGCCTCTCTCCTCATCTGTCTCTGACTTTACTGTTCCATGCAGTCTTGTTCTCTGCTTGCAGTGCATTGTGGGAGTGTTTATATCAGTTCTTGTGCTTTCCTCTCTCTCTCTCTCTCTCTCTCTCTCTCTCTCTCTCTCTCTCTCTCTCTCTCTCCCTCTCTCTCTCTCTCTCTCTCTCTCTCTCTCTCTCTCTCTCCCTCTCTCTCTCTCTCTCTCTCCAAACGCTGCAGTTGTCACATCTTGTCAGAATGAGGTCACTGGCCCTCGGCCTCTTCTTCCTGTTGTGCTGTAACGCAGTTCGACTGGACAGACGGCGTCCCAGACCCATCGCGGCCAGAGGTCGAAATGAAACTACTGTCCAAACCAAACCAGCGGGTAAATGATCAGATGGAGACCAAAATGTGTATTTTGCCAACTGCATTTATGTCTGTTTCTATCTAATGCCGACCTTACACCAAACAACTTTTCAAGCCATTTCCCTGTTGCAGGCACATTTCCAATATCAGAACGAAATCATGAGAGTTGTGCTAGAGTTGGGGCGCGCTCCTGTCGTCATCATTTGGTGTAAGGTGGTCATAAAACTCAGTCCGAGCTGTCTTAAATAAGTCTTTTTCCCATCTTGACGTTCCAACAAAATCAAACGTGTTTGACATTATTGTTAGTTTTAAAGTGCCCATATTATGAAAAAATCACTTTTTCTGGGATTTGGGGTGTTATGTTGTGTCTCTGGTGCTTCCACACACATACAAACTTTGAAAAAAATCCACCCATGCTGTTTAGAGTGAGATACGGTTTCTGAATGTGTCCTGCCTTCAGTCTCTGGGTGAGCTGTTCAAAATCGGCACGGCTTGTGACGTCACAAGCCGAAATGAGCAGGCTAACCGCAACCATTAGCTCGTTAGCCATAGCGTTAGCATGCTAACGCTATGGCTAACGCTAGCATGCTAACGCTAGCATGCTACCTCGTTCTCAATAGCAAAGCACTGCTACAACACACACAAGTTCACCATAATCTACAATAGAACTACTTCCATGTGCGCCCTCATTTAGAAGTCTCCCAGCTAATCCTGCCTTGTAACTGACCAAAGTTGTAGAAACAGCCTTTCTTTTACTCTAACATACGTCTATGGAGCTAGCTAGCTGACATGGTCTACATCTGAGCTACTGGGCATGTGCAGTACAATCAAAGATAGTACAGAAGAAGAAGAAGAAAAGAGGCCTCACTCTGTAGCTAAAACAGAGACCAGGTGAAAAGAGGATCTGCAGCAGTGAGAGAGAGCGGTGCAGTACAACACAAATATGGTGTTTTTTGAGAATTAAACCATGTAAACCTATTCTGGTACAACCTTAAAATACAATTATGAACCTGAAAATGAGCATAATATGGCTGCTTTAAGTCTTGATAGTAAAATCTTCTAGTCTGTGACTAAAAACTCAGTAACATTATGACAGATTGTATTTAGATGTGAGATGGTGTTGGACTTTAGTCTTTTCAAAGTCTTTTCAGAGTCTTCTAGTGTATGGTAGATACAAAGTCAAACTATTTTCTTGAATTTATTTTAGATTTTGCCCCAAACTGAGCTGTGAGTTGCAGTATTTGTTTCCCTGATCACCTACCTCCATGTCTTTCATCACAGAGAAACCTTGCAAAGCAATCCCGCTGGATTTCGTCTTTGTCATCGACAGCTCCCGAAGCATCCGCCCCAACGACTATGAGAAGGTGAAGACCTTCATCATCAACCTGCTGCAGTTCCTCGGGGTGGGCTCTGATGCCACTCGGGTCGCTCTGCTACAGTATGGCAGCGTGGTCCAGCCCGAATTCTCCCTCAACACCTACACCACCAGGGCTGAGGTGGAGCAGGCGGTGAGGAACATGGAGCACCTTGCCACAGGAACAATGACGGGTCTGGCCATCCAGTACACCATGGAGACAGCCTTCACTGAGAAATAGGGAGCACGACCGGCAGAACTGCTCATCCCACGAATCGCTATGGTTGTGACTGATGGGCGGCCTCAAGACACGGTGGAGGAGATCGCGGCTCAGGCAAGGCATGCCGGCATCCAGATATTTGCTGTCGGAGTGGGCAGGGTGGATATGGACACTCTGAAGGCCATAGGGAGCGAGCCACACTCTGAACATGTGCACCTGGTGGCCAACTTTAGCCAGATAGAAACTCTCATCTCTGTGTTCCAGTCCAAACTGTGTGGAGGTGATGAATCCCATCTATTTTTGTGATCCATTTTGTGTCCCTCCTCATTCATGCATGTGTATTAGCACCAATTTGTTTTTTATGATTACAATTTTTATTTTTTAACACACAAAACATACAGTTTGCAACATGAAGATATCACCCCCCCCCCCCTTTGTCATCATCACCACCCACCCAGACATAAATCAAGAAAAGATGACACAGTAACTACAATATTCAAGACCATACAACAAAATGATAACAAAATAGGCAAACTATAAACCAAATGAACTTATGTGTCAATGACTACACCATAAGCCCATCATACACGTCTCCCCAGCACAACACTTCTTAGGAGCCCTCCAGAAAGATCAGGTACTTTCCCCATTTTCTAGTGTAGACATCCAATCTGGCAAACCATTTATATGACATCTTTCCAAAACGCCCACACACTAGCCATCTCACAAACCCACTCCTGAATTGACGGCACCCTTTTATTCTTTCATCCTCTTAAAGGTGCTCTAAGCGATGTTGGGTGACGTCACTTCTTGTTGACATTTGAAGTATTTTCAAACAAAACGAGGCTAGCTCGCCCCTCTCTCCTCCTCATCCCGTCCCCTCCCCCTCCCTTCAGCGCACTAACGAACGCTGGTAGACTGTTATGTTTGGTGGTGCAGGTTGGCCAGTTTGTTTTTGTTGGCGTTTGTGGAGCCTAGGCTGTCTACAGAGACCACTTTTTTACAGTGTGTTCAGGGGCCAGGCAGCTGGCAGATAGTGAGAAGATGTTTTTTACAGTGTGTTCAGGGGACAGGCAGCTAGCAGATAGTGAGGAGATGTTTTTTTACAGTGTGTTCAGGGGCCAGGCAGCTGGCAGATAGTGAGGAGATGTTTTTTACAGTGTGTTCAGGGGACAGGCAGCTAGCAGATAGTGAGGAGATGTTTTTTTACAGTGTGTTCAGGGGCCAGGCAGCTATCGATAGTGAGGAGATGTTTTTTTACAGTGTGTTCAGGGGACAGACAGCTAGCAGATAGTGAGGAGATGTTTTTTACAGTGTGTTCAGGGGACAGGCAGCTAGCAGATAGTGAGGAGATGTTTTTTACAGTGTGTTCAGGAGACAGGCAGCTAGCGGATAGTGAGGAGATGTTTGCTGTGGAATTGTGTCCATTATGTCTCATTCGAACTACAGATCCGCTACCCGATCTGGCAAACTTGCATAGTGCGGTTATAGCTGATAGAGGGCCGCAAAGCGAATGCAGAAGTGCCGTTCACCCTGTTACGAGTTGATGAACCACTGAAATGATTTTTGGAAACATTATTTTAAGGTACAAAAGAATCTTTGGTGTTGCTTTAAAACAATCTGTCTGGCTATTAACTAGTGTGGACCCAGCTTTAGAATTGAACAAAAAATCTTGGGCTGAATGGAACCTGGGTCCCTGCAATCCAACATAGGTTTTCATGTATGCCGGTCCAAAATTCCTGGACCTTATGTTTGAGTGTCTGTGTTGTGTATGTTGGTGCGTGCGTTAGGTTCAGAGATGTGTGAGGTGGTGGACCATCAGTGCCAGCACATCTGTGTGAGCAGCCCTGCCTCATACAGGTGCAAGTGCAGGAAGGGCTTCACCCTCAACCCGGACGGCAAGACATGTAAAGGTGAAGGAACTCCTTTTCTCTCATTTCACTGTTGTTTTTAAAAATGTATTTACCCAGAAAAATGTGTTCTCTTTTTCGGCTACAGGCTTTTTTTTTTTTTACATTTACACAGTTTTCCTCACTCAAGGCTGCTTAATGCCACTGCTGTCTTCTTTGATCACAAAGCACCGTAACTTTCTCAGGCAACATGACAAAAGAGATGACTAAAGGGGATTGCAAATATAGAGGATTTGATCTCTATATGGCTCCAGAGACACTGCGGGTCATCTGCTAGTACTTTAAAGCGGCTATAATCCAAATTTCTATATCAACATGTATCACATGAATACTTATCATTCTTAGTGATGAATCAACAGAAAACTATCACCAAACTCTGTAGTTTTGATCAGCTCTGCAGAGTTTTAACATCCTACAGCTCATTGTTTTAATTTTACAAACTCCACTGTCACTCTATGTATAATATACATTGTATATGTATATGTATATGAGGATATGTGTGCTGTGGTGGACCATGGCTGTGAACACATCTGTTCCAACCTACCTGATAGCTGTGAGTGCCGCTGCTGTCCAGTATATCGACTCAACATTTCCCTGAAAACATGCAACAGTAATAATACATGTCTTACTTCACCAGGGACTTCTCATCCTTCTCCATCACTAGTAACTATTTTTTACTGTATTCTACATTTGAATATATTTGTCTTTATGGCAATAACCTTCACTAAACCTAACAAAAATGTTACCCTGTTGCATACACACGTGGATTTTTCTTATTTTTTTTAACTACCCTTTTCAGAGTATGGTTATCTAATCTCTTGAACCAGTTCAAATGAAAATTTTGAGAATGCACACATAACAAAGTCTGAGGGTTTGTTCTGTTGTTTCCTTTTACACAGTCAATCACTATAGAGAGGCGGTCCGGTGGACCTCATGGGACCTTAATTCGGAAAAAATATGAACGGTAGTGAACGGGGAGAGGCAAATTATATTTTGACCCCGTTTGAATTGAGCCATGGATTACAAATATGATGTTCAATGTTAATTTAAAAGATCATTTTTCAACCGAAAAAAGTCTAAGTAAGCCTTAGGTTTGTCGTAGTTTTGTGTGAAACCGCTCAGTGAACTACATCTCTCGTCTCACAAAACTTACGTCACCTAGCTTGATGCTCAACTTGCTCGCTAGCTAACTAGCTTAGCTCTGTTCCACAACACACTCTTACCTGATGTGTTTTATCCAGTGAAATGTTTTCAGCAGATAAGCAAAAGAACAAGCAAGATCCTCTGCTCGTTTGAGTAACGTTACATCCCCAGTACGATACACACAGACATCGTAGCTTCAGCGAGACGTCATCCATGCGACTTTGAAGTGTGCAGTCTTTCTAAATACGTATTTTCACAGTCTGATACTTCAACAGTTTAACAATAAACTGAGACTTTCTTGACTTGCGAAATTATCTATTAAACTGATGAACATCATATGTGTAATTCATGGCTCAATTCAAACCTGATCAAAAAATAATTTGTCTTTCCCCATTCACTCCCGTTCATATTTTTTCGAAAGATAGGTCCCATGGACTGGAAGTAGAAGGGTGTGACTTCGGCTCTCTATTAATACTAAGTTACCAAATCAACGTTACCATAATTAAAATACCATACCATAATTTTAAAAATATTTTTCTACAATATTTATTCTTAAAGGATAAAGGGCCACCTTGAGGAAGGCACGGTAGCCAAAGGGGTTTGGTGAATAAAGCATTGTGTAAAGTCATTTTCATGCACCTCCAATCCAACTGAGAGACAGCATTCATCCTACCAGTGATGTCCCTCCACCCACTGTTGGAAAACGTCCCTGTTGCTCCTCTGGAGGATGTTGACAGAAAGTAACGTGGGGGAGATTTCCTGAAGGAAGTGTGCTTTTGCAATCATCAGAGCAGCTGCTGAAACGTGGAGGTGTATCCAGGGTGTCAGTATCACGGAATCAAAACAACATCCATTGTTTGATCTTTCTTGTCTTGGGTTCACATATCTACACCTTTACCAGAGTCTTTCTGAGAGTGGATTTAGATGTTTGATAAACAAATGATGGTTTTCTCCTTTTGTGTTCTTGTATACTATGTGTCAAGCTGAAATATCTTATGCATACAGAAAACATAACTAATAATAGACATTCTAGTAATTAAAGCTACAGTACCAGTAGTAGAAGAACACATAATGTTAGTGATAGACAAGTATGAGAAGTATTATTTTATTGAAGATTCATCCTCAGAAATGGACCACTGTAAACTTGGGAAGTAATGATTTCAGGCTACACAGATGCTAAGTAGTATCTTCTACAGTAATATATTGTCATTTGTTAATAGTGTTAACAATGCTTCAATCTCTGTTTTGTGCTGTTTATGTCACCCAGAGATTGATCACTGTGCTGATGGCACCCATGGGTGTGAGCAGGAGTTTATGAGCACAGAAGACGCCTGTGTGTGTAAATGCAAAAACAGCTACACACTCAGGCCTGATGGAAAAACATGCAAGAGTAAGTGTCCGTTGTATTTTTCTACTTCCTTGCTGATATTTCAAAAAAGAACTTGATTTTGTTTTTTACTTTTAGAGGAGGAAAATGGTCTTGGCCTCCACTTCATTTAGCTGGCTGGAGTTAGATGTTGTCTGTTTGTGCTCACTGGTACAATGGAACAATATGAAGAATTCAGAAAAACTAAAGGAGTTCATCTTTTGGAACACAGAGTAAATGTGCAAATTCAATTTGATTTGGTCTGTCCATTGAATTTTAATATTTTAAAAGTGGCAGAGTAGCAGAACTCAACAAATAGCTAAATTTTAACTAACCCTAACCCTTAATCCCGCCTGTACTGATAAACTGACTATTTCCTGCAGAGATAGACCATTGCGCTGATGGGAAGCACGGCTGTGAACAGGAATTTATGAACACAGAAGACGCCTGTGTGTGTAAATGCAGGAAAGGCTACACACTCAGACCTGATGGGAAAACATGCAAGAGTACGTGTGCATTGCTTCTTTCCTCCTTATCCTGTTATTTCAACAAAGAAACATATTTTCTTAAAAATTTCAAAATAAGATTTTTTTTTTTTCAGATTAACATTTTTTTCAGTGATGTGTTATTGATTTACATCATGTGTAACGCTGTTTACATCAATAACTATTGTAGATGTCCTCCAACCTGTTTCTCATTAGTGCTATAGGATTGCATGAACAATTTGTCCAACAGTTCAACATGACTGCAAGCATGTTAACTGTAGCACAAGAAGAAACTTACCTTTAGATGTGATATCGCTCGGTTACATTGTAACCTTGGTTCCTTGAGTAAAGAGACTATCTCTCCAGCTGTAAGCTGCTCCGAGATGGTTCTGATCAAACTATCAGTGATTCCACGCCAGCACAGGTGCTTTATAGGGCGTGGCTGGGCAAGCCGGTTTATCTTGAAGTATCCATGTAACTGACCTTAGGGGGATCCTCCCCGTGCATATGGAATATGTAACGGTGGAGAGATGAGGTCTCGATACGATAGAGAAACAGTATTCACTGTTGATACCACTGGCGATGAATACTTTCCATGGGTCAGACTAGACAGCAGTTGAGAGTATTCTTTTATTTTCAGTAATTACTCCCCAATTCTGTCTGTATTGATAAATGGACTATTTCCTGCAGAAAAGGACCATTGCGCTGATGGGAAGCACGGCTGTGAACAGGAGTTTATGAACACAGAAGACGCCTGTGTGTGTAAATGCAGGAAAGGCTTCACACTCAGACCTGATGGGAAAACATGCAAGAGTACGTGTGCATGGTTTCTTTCCTCTTCTTCTTGTCGTTTCAACAAAGAAAGACGTTTTTTTCCCCTCTATATTTCAGAGTAAGACATTTCTTTCTTAGTGATGTGTGATTTTTTTTTGTCCTGTGTGTATTGCTAAATGGACTGTTTCCTGCAGAGATAGACCATTGTGCTGATGGTAAACATGGCTGTGAGCAGGAGTTTCTGAATACAGAAGATTCATGTGTGTGTAAATGCAGAAATGGATTCACACTCCAACCCGATGGAAAAACATGTCAGAGTGAGTCCAAGCTCATTCATTATCATAAATACATAGTGTACTGCAGCCAAAGGATATTATTTGAATATGTAAATGCAATGATTTGATGGGATACTACAAAATAGATTAAAAAAAAACTAGATAACATACAGGACAGTAAATAATGTAAGTTTTGAAGCAGTGAGTCTTTTTCCTGTGTGTTTCAGTTTGGAGGCTTCTGATTCATTTTCATATGTTCATTTTAATTCATATTAAGCTGTAGATAAGTGAAGAAAAGCCTGACTCTAAAGACTTATTTCACAGTTTAAAAAAGACATATGATATTTGTGTGAGGCAAAATAAACCCAATTCAGAATAATATCTTTAATTAGCATGTTTTCAAATATTGCTTTGACTGTCCCCTATTCCAGTATTTATATGTCACATCACTTTGGATGAATTCCACCCAGTTATAAGTTCAGTGTTAATCTAGTGCTCACCAACATATTTATTTCCCCCCTCCCCCCTGGATTAAGGGGATATTCTGTTTGTAGCAGCCTGCTCCTTCCTAAACTTTACTTAACAAAGACAGAGGACTTACAGTTACAATACCGTTCAATTAAGAATACAATTTTGCACGATCACAAATTGTAATTTTAAAAACTACAATTACTCATTGCCTTTCACAATATATATAAATAAAACATATTTTAGACACTCATACAATCATATTTACAGTGCCTGAATTGGTCCAAAAAAGGGGCCAGTACCCTAATTCAGCAGCTATGATTATCATGTGTATATCTATGCTATATATTGTAGTAGTGACCTTGAATCGTCGACCGATTCGATCTAAGGAGCCTGCTCCGACTACCAATCTCACAGTTATGAAACAAAAAATCATTCCATTCGGGCTATATGGGGGTACAGAATGTCTGATTTTACATTTAATTGCTTGGTTTGTCCCTGTAAATAATGATATGTAGCCTATTTCGCTTTAAACATTAGCCTATTAATAATGCTGTTAATAACAATTAGAAGTAAGATACAAAATTCCGAAGTTCTGGTACTCAGTGCTGCTGAGTACTGGCCCATTTTAGGCACTGCATATATATATATCCTTGTGTCTGTATAATTGCACTGACAGGTCTGGACCTGTGTCAGACCGTGGAGCATGGCTGTGAACACCAGTGCGTCAGCACCACTGACTCCTACATCTGCAGATGTTTTGAAGGATTTATGTTAGCTGAAGATGGGAAGATCTGCAAGAGTATGATCTTAACTTTCTTTGATATAGACTGTCTCCTAAGTCAAAATACATAAAGCATGTACTTGTTGTCCTTGTTTTTGACAGAGCCAGAGTGTGGCGATGGAGTCATGGATCTGGTTTTCGTAATCGATGGCTCCAAGAGTCTGGGCCCTGCCAACTTTGAACTGGTCAAGCAGTTTGTAAACGGCATTGTGGACTCACTGGACATTTCCAGGACAGGCACTCATGTTGGCCTTCTTCAATACTCCACCAAGGTGCGCACAGAGTTCACCCTAGGCCAGTACACCACAGCACAGAACATCAAACAGGCTGTGTCCCGGATGCAGTACATGGGGAGAGGTTCCATGACTGGCTCAGCCTTACGTCACATGTTTGAGCTCAGCTTTTCAGCTAAAGAAGGAGCCAGGCCGAACATCCCACGTGTCAGCATTGTGTTCACTGATGGAAGATCACAGGATGACGTGTCTGAATGGGCTAATAAAGCAAAGAACTCTGGTACGCTTATTGTCTTGCCTTGCCATTCAAACGCGCTACCGTTTTAAATCAAACTAAGTTCTTTCTAATAGGCCTTACCTGTCATTATTCTGCTTTGTCATTTTCAGGGGTCACATTATATGCCTTGGGTGTTGGCAAAGCCATTGAACAGGAGCTGAGAGAAATAGCTTCAGAGCCTGATGAGAAGCACCTTTATTACGCAGAAGATTTTGACAAAATGGGAGAAATTACAATGAAGCTCAAGTCCAGGATATGTAAAGGTACATTGAACTAACTCGCAATTTGTCAAAAGAAATGCTCAAAAATGTCAGATTTCTAATAGCACTGTCTCTTCCTTTAAAGTGGTGCATCACTGCCACCTGGTGCTGCTATGATGATCACTGTTTCAAGCAACTCTATAAATTTTTTATGCAGTAGTCTGTGCAATTATCTGTTTCACATAGGCTAACTGATCAGTCCTTTTGCTCTGCAATCATGTACTCCTCATATCGACTACATTCTCTACAGGAAGAGACAGGGAGGTAAACCTGCAGGAAAAGATTAGAAGAGATGGGGTGAAATAAAACGGATTCAAAGATGGGAAAATCTTCTCTTCTCATGTATTTTTTCTCCACAGACAAACCGTCCGATGAAAACATGTGCCAGTGTGAGAACGTGATAATGTTTCAAAACCAGGTCACCAAGAAGCTGACGAACCTGATGCAGAATAATATCCTTTTCTAAATAACTGTCTGACTCCAAGATTCAACATGTTTTTTTTGTAAACTTGGGTCGATTGGGTCTCTGTCAAAGAATCCTCAAGTGCAAATGAATAGAGAGCTACATACAAAAACTCAGCACATTAAGTGTCCTTTGTTTTATGATTTTAGAAACAAATGTGTATAAAAATATTAAGGCCCTGACATACCAACCCGACGTCAAAGAACTAGTGGCGACTGAGGCCGACTGTTGTGGCTCCTCACCTCTGTGGCTTGGCAATGCAAAATTACACTGATCACACCGCACAGACTACAGCCGATGGCCAACTACGATGTACGTTGCGCCTGCGCCTGTGAAAGTGACAAAAACTCTCCATACTAGCAGTTAGCGGTAGTCTGTTTTCGTCATTTAAAAAGGGAAACCGGAAGACCCAGGACTGTGGCTTTACAGATATAGCGTTTGCCCACTTGAATCATACTAATCCATTTGTCTTCAGTTGCTTCATTCCAGATGGCCATGATTCATTTTACTCATATAGCAGCTGGCCGGCTGGCTACAGCTAGCTTGCTTGTGCTCAGTTCTCAAGTCTTTTGACCAACCACGGTGCAGAGGGAAAGAGGGAGAGAGATCTATGGTCTTTAAATTAAATTTTATGGTATAGGACATTATTTTATTTGTTTATTTTGTAAAAAAAATATTTACAAGACAATATTTTGTATATGTTTGCCCTCTTATGGACATAATGTGCAAAAATATATATTCAAATAGTTCAAACCTCTGTGTTTTTGCTCTCTAAAATACCAATAGACATTTTAAAAAAAACTGTGTTTTTAAAAGGAATATTCAAATGTCATTTTTGGCCAGATTTGAGATGATGATGAAAAATGAGACCAGTCTTCTGTGTGTGCCCTCTTGACTTAAGCCATTTGCTGGCTTTCCTAACGTTTTTTCTTCTCGAGCACTGATTCACTTTAGACAAATAGCCAATTAGAGTGATTCCTCTCACCGATGGGCTCCCCCACCAATTCAACATGCTGAATCGGCTGAAATAAGCTGACAAGGGCCAACTAGTACGAATGGTGCGGACGCTCACCGACACCAACATCTGTCAGGGGCTTTAATTCTGACTGATTTGTGATCGAACACAAAAGACAATCTAAGGCTTTTATCAACCCGCATTTCAGTCTCCATGACAAACATATAACTTCAAACATGAACACTTTTAACAGGGCAAAAAAATACAGCTCTTTCTAGCTTCCGAACAGAGGTTCAACTCACAACAGGCAAGCTACAGGCAAAGAGACACCTGTCTGTCCAGACAATTAACACAAAGTCATGGTTTAACCAGTCTCGCATTGCCAGACCTTCCTCCACAGCGCTGCGGAGGAGGGTCTGGCTAGTCCACACAGCATTCTGGGATGGGAGAAAAACGTGCTCTGGTTTATTGGCATTTCTTTAAACCAATCACAATCATCATGGGCGGCGCTAAGAGCCACGGTGCCTCTGCAAATAGTCTCGGGAAGGAACTTGTTTTGCTGGAACATGTACGTTCAAATGTTGTTTTAGTCGCGCAACAGAAAAGTCAGATTGGACAGAGAGTCTAGCTAGCTGTCTGGATTTACCCTGCAGAGATCTGAGGAGCAGTTAACCATAGTCCTCACAAATCCACCAGAGTTTAGAATTCCAACACAAAGAAAGCCTAAGGTACCGGACATCGGAAAAAAGTGAAATCCGGCGGAATTTCCAGCAGCAACGGAGCAATCCCGGAAGTGGAACGTCGTGGATATAGACTATGGTTTAACTAACAAATGACTGCTATAAGCATCATCTACTAAAGGTGCTGTAGGTAGGGTTGTGAAAAATTTCAGCATCGACAACTTCTCAGTCCCTCCCCCCTTTCTGCTAAAGCTCAAAACGGTCTCCTAAGCCCCTCCCCCCACAAGGGAGAATGAATGCGTGTGCATGAGCAGTGATTGACACACAGTTAAACACCCCCCCTGGCCCTGATTGGTGCATCTCAACAGGGAGCTGTGGATTTTTGCAAATCCCTCTTCAGGCTGTAGGTGGAGCCAGAGGAGCTGGATTTATTTTAAATGACCTGCTTCATGTAGTTCTACTGGAACATAGGGTCAGTTTGACAAATATGACAGAAAGTTAGTTTTAAAAGGCTTACCTACTGCACCTTTAACAAAATAAAGATTAAATAAAAGGATTTGGAAAAGCACACCTCAACCTATGCAACAAGGGACCTGACTGCCTTTGCACATGTATACACACATAAAATAGTCATTTTCTGGGGTCAGAAAAACTTGACTATTAAAATGTAATTTCTCTTTAAGATAAGACCGACCTAGTGAAAAGTTTTTTGATGAACTTGGTAAGTTGTGTTTTCATTTGTATCTGCATCTTTCCTTTACATGCCCACTTGAAGCCATGTCGAAGAAGCTGGAGTCACTCGAGAATCAAGTTGTGCGCAAATGAAAGGCTGAGACTCATCCCCCTCCCCCCGAACCTGCAGTGTAGCATTCATCTTTAATCCTGTTCAACAAGCTACACATGCAATGCTTTCTACTGAAGCTATTTTTACACTTTTTGTATACAACAGTGTATTTGTGTCTGTAATGTTCTTAATGTAATGCCAAATCAAATGAATAACTTTGTACAGTAAACTGACAAATAAATATTTTACACTTCACATTTGTTGTGTGATTATCAGGTTTCATGATCAATATAGGGCATAAGTCACGGTACGTCACAAAAACAAATGAAAGCTGTTCAGTCAGTAATTTAACTGCATACCTTCACTGACTCAAACAATACAAAAATAGAACCACTCCAAAGAACAAATTGTACATGTGCTACCCTAAACCACCAGATGGTGGCTCTCTTCCAGAGGGGACACTCCTACCAAAGGGGAGGACACACACTTCATTCACATATGTTTTCCTCCCCTTCCTGCATGAATAGTGTGACAAAGCAGAGGCAGCTGGGGAAAGCATTCAGCAGTAGTGCCTGCACTGCTTAGCTGTATTCTCGCAACAGATCTGGGGCAAGAAGGCAGCAGGCCATGCATAAATACAACTAGGGGAGATAATGGTGCACAGCTACTCTTAGGAACTGAAGAACTATAGTGGTCCATGTTTCACTGCTAGACAGTCTCTGGTTTTGCTAACAGAGAGCAGAGGAACTTGTGTTTGCTTTAAATAATAGGCTCCAAGTTTTGTATTCACCAACTCATTTTTTTTTCAAACATGGGGTGCTCCTCGTCCAGTGCACAGACTGTTGATCAAGAGAAAAGACCAGGTACAAAGCCAGAGGAAAGCAATGGAGATACAGTGGGTAAGTAATCACCTGGGTAGAATTTAAATGTTTAAAAGTGAAATTTATATTTGTTTGTGTGTTTTTTAACTGGCGAGCAGAAAATATGATGTATACATTTACTCAAGATATGTACAGTAGTTGCTCTAAGTTACTTTCCTTTAGTCAAGTCTTGCTGAGGGGTGTGTGACTGCTGCTGGTTCCTCTGGAACACTGTGTGCTTTTTCACTCTTCTCTGCTGCACAGCATACTATAGTACCTCATAGAGAGAATTATTCATGTTAACCCTGTTTCTCATCAGTGCCCAGAAGTGGATGGCATTTATTTTTAATCAGCCATTTCTAGGTTGATGTCCATTAAAAGTGTGTTGACAAAAACTACATTGCATGATTTATTGATGAAGTGAGAGCTGACTTGTATGTTAATGTTCATTCTCTCAACCTTATTGCACAAAGCTAATTGGGCGTTTACATGTAGGTGAACCTAAATTGTTAGAATTTAGCTCAGACTGCATACAACTCCAACAGTAGCACTGTGTGAAAGCCAGCTGGGAGTGCTTTAGCAGTCCATCTGCAGCCTGAGGCAAGAGTTGCAACCCAACCTGTTTTCCGCCACTCCACAGTAGTCTGATTTGTGACTTTAGATATTTTTCACACACAAAAAATGTCTTCTACAAGATCAAACTGATGTGATCCAAAAGATTAGGGCTGCCCACTTTTATTTGCTAAATCGACCAATTGGTCGTTTTGGTCTTAATCGACTAAGATTTTTTTTAGTTGGTTAGACATTTATTAAAGATTTTTTTTTTAATAATGAATTACTTATTTCCGAGAAACTTATGAGCACATCTCTGGTAAACACAATATTTAAAGTGGTGCTTTTGCATGACTCTTTGTGGAGAAACTCAGTTTTACAGATCTGTCGATTAAATCAACTAATCAATTAGTCAATAGATAAAATCATTTGTGTTAGTCGACTAAGAATTTCTTTAGTCGAGGACAGACCTACAAAAGATAATAATAGTAGCTTTATTTATAGGGCACAACAGTTACCAAGTGCTTTATTATTTTTTAATATAAATAGTTACAACAAATGTCATCGGTTAAGAAAACACCACAAGATAAAAGTGAGTGTTAAGAAGTGATTTAATGGACGATACTGAGTTTGCCAGCCTGAGATCTTCAGGCAGGGAGTTCCGCAGCTGAGGGAAACACCCAGACAACCTGGTCACCTTAGTGTGCTGCTTCTTCATGCTTCCAAAGTTTGTATGCCAAGGTTGTCTCAAAAAGTGAGTCGCTTAGATGAACATCTATGTATGCATGATGAGGCGTGTTTGAAATTTGCTCCTGGAATTTACAACTCACACAAACAATAGATGCCGGATTGCAAAGGAGAGAGAGGAGGGGCTAGGAGACTGATGCCCTTTTGAAAAGAACCCCTTTCAGGCTACGGAAATTCCTCTGCATAGGATTTTAGCATCTAAACATGCGGTCATGCTCTGTGGGTAATCGCCTTGGTTTGTTTGGCTTTGCATATGGACTCTCTGTGTTCAAGCCTGTGCAGACGCCTACCAAGAGGTCTGACACAGACCATGATTGTCAATTCATGGGTTTAACCTACTGGCACATGGCTATGTCATGCCTGGCACAGCTGCATGTACAGTATGTTCTCACTCCATCTCCAGCTCCCCACATAAACACAACAGTTACTGTCCTTGTTAGAAAGTGTCCCTTTTTTGCATGTAATTGCTCCAGCTCATGCCCCCCACCAAGCTAATTATTATGGTAATGTAAACATGTTACTACAACACGCTCATCAAGTTATTTGATATATTTCAATATTGATCCAGCTTGATATGCTACGATGACGCTACGAAGTGGCTCATGCCAGCCACTAAGCTAATTCCTACGGTAACGTTCTACCGTTAAGACACACTCATCAAGTTATTTTTAGCATGATTGTTTTGACCACAGACAACAGCGCTGGGCTAACCCACGATTGAGTTCACCACATACTATAACGTTGACTACAGTAGCTGTATGGGTTGTTAATTCATCTAATGGTAAGTTAGCAAGTTAACTACATTAGCTAACGTTACCTTAACGTTACATTAGCTAATGTTAACTTGTCGCTGTTTCATTAGAATGAAATTCCATAACGTGAATAAATGTGACTAAACGTAACATGAAAAACGTAACAACGACAGCAACTCCCATGATCCCATGCTACTTCACGACATCATCAAAGTCTGTCTTTTGTTATTGTTTTGATTGAGAGACCCCTAGTGACCAAAAACTACATATTGTACGTTTAATACCTGGATTAAAATAAGGAAAAAATGTAGCTTAAAAGTTTTGAGCAAAGTTAGGGACTGACCAAAGCCTAACAAGTGGTATTATACCTGGTATAGTTCCTCTGTATTTAAGTAAAGCATTTCTACCTTCCACTGTGTCACTGTGTGATGTTTGTGTCAGGGCATTGTCTCTCCAGCCAGCCAGCCAGCTATGGTCACCTGGAGAAGCTTGGGTCCCTTTCCAGGCTCTTACATCACCCCAACAAGAGAAGCAGTTATTGTTCTATTTGCCCTGGCAGGCTTCTCTAAATATGGCTGAATGGGTGGAGGTTTAAATCATACAGTGTACCATCTGTCTAACAAACCAGCTGTATGCCTTTGCCATCCAAGCCACCACTGGTCCCATCCCCTGTCCAGGCCCCCCGTTTGTCCCCCTCTCTCCCCTCTGTGCTATTGGCCAGCCATGGCACTGTTTTGACTGGGATCCCTGGCATCTTTGGCTACTAAATCATGTTTACACACGGGTCATCCATGCCTGGAGAAGCTGTCTCTGTCTCGACCCAAACAGACTTTTCAACACCACGTTGTGGCCTGCTGTGCAGACAACAGCTTTGTATTCTCTGTGATAGTTGGTGTTTGAGTTGGTGTCTGCTTAAAGAACTACACACTGATGGAGAACATGTTTGAAATCGGTTGAAGGAATGTTTTCTAAGTCAAACGCCATTATAAGGATTTAATTTCTGAAAACACTTCTACTTTTGCAATCTACACTCCTAGCTCAAATGTGATTTTAGAAATATTTCACTTCACATAAACACTTTTTCATGTTACGTGTTCTTCCACTAGCTCATTTTCATTTGATTTGCCAGGTCGTCACATTCCCTTCCACCCATCACTCTCTGCTCTCTTTACCACTTCAGACAGACAAATAAAATCAGGAAGCTGCAGCGTCCAAACTATCCACCCATTCAGCTATCTGAACCCTTGTGGTATTTGTGAACAAAGTCCGGACAGTGTTTTTGTAAAGATTTGTAAAACTGTGAAATACTGTTGAGGGAAACTGTAATAAGACACGTCGAAAGCTTCTGTTAGGTCGTTGTGATTCCTGTAACTGAGATGTGCGTTACCGTTCCTGACATTTGACTTTCCAAGCCCACTTTTGTTCCTTATCTGTTGTATTTTCATCCAAGGGCTGATGGCTTGTTCACACAGTTATAAGAGCAGGGGGTCAGGGAATGAGAATAAAGGTACGGTGTCTTTCCAAAGTATTTAATTTCCTCCAAGAGTGGTTTGCATGTCCTCTGGGCTTTAGACAAACAGGCTTCAATAAATCACATTTCCAACTACGGAAATGAAAGGATGTTTTCTTTAGCATGCAGTCTGTGTGCCTTATTTCCCATCTCCTGCCTTTTCATGTTGAGTTAAACTATTGTTTTGATTTTTAACACATTATCATTTTGAAACCAGTTTAAAATAAACACCTTTTTATTTATTCAAGAAAAGAACCTATAGGAACATACAAAAACACCCTGCAATATAGCAGTTGATTTTTTGTTGAATATTGCAGTTAGGATGCACTTTATGAATGTATGAAAGTATGTTGTCATGACAAATGTGGTAACTTATTAACAAAACCATTCAATGCATAGATTCACTTAAAGACCCCCTCAGCTCAAGCTCATTCAAGTTAGGAATCTTCTTTAATCTTTTCTGTTGCTCAGCGTTGTCACGTAGTTACTGCTACAGATTAACAGGGCCTGTGAAAATGGATGCATGATCACAGGGCCTCACAAAGGACTGTTGAAGATCAGTGCTGCATGCTTGCAAGTCGTAAATCCTAATCCAGTTTCTCTTGTCATCCCTGTACTGACAGCACTCAGAAATGGTATCATCCCAGAAGATGCACAAACCATTGAGGACCAGATGCAGTTGCCTGTGCAGACTGCCTTACCAGACGATCTTCAACCGGGAGCCGATGATGAGGCGGAGGCCGTGTTGGTAGCTCTGGAGGCCCAGGAGGATCTTGGCTCTGGGGAGGACCTCCTGACTGCTCCTGAGCCTCTGCCAGAACCTGCTGCCCCTGCAGAGCCAGCCCTAGAGGCCGCTGCTCCAGCGGAAGCCGCTACGAAACCTGAGGCTGCTGTAGCTTTGGTGGAGGCACTTCCCCCTGTGGAAGAAGCTGCCGCCGTAGAAACTGTAGTGGCTGAGGCCACTCCGGAGGTCCAAGCCCATGTTGAGGCTACAGCGGAGGCCTCTTCTGATGAATCTGTTGTAGCTGTGCAGGCAGAGGCCCCTGCTGTTGTTGAGGAGGTGGCCGCTGAGCCAGCAGAGGCCTTTCCTGAAGTTGCCACCCCTGCGGTTGAATCTGTCGTATCAGAGCCAACAGAGGCTTCTCCTGAAGTTGCCACTCCTGCGGTTGAAACGGTTGTATCAGAGCCAGCAGAGGCCTCTCCTGAAGTTGCCCCCCCTGCGGTTGAATCTGTTGTATCAGAGCCAGCAGAGGCCTCTCCTGAAGTTGCCACCCCTGCGGTTGAAACGGTTGTATTAGAGCCAGCAGAAGCCTCTCCTGAAGTTGCCATGCCTGCTCTTGAACCTGTTGTATCAGAGCCAGCAGAGGACCCAGTGATTGTGGAAGAGGCAGCAGCTGCAGCGGCTGAGGCCCCTGCTGAAGTGGCTGCTCCTGTGGAGGCAGAGGCTCCAACTGACAATACTGCACCAGCTCCTACCTCAACAGCACCATGTGAATCCTCAGAACCAGGTGAAGTTTCAGCACCAGCACTAAGTGAGGCCTCAGCACCAGCTGAAGCGGTAGCCTCAAGTGAAGTTGTAGTATCAGATGAGGCTTTGGCACCAGCTGAAGCTGCAGCCCCAGTTGAAGCTGCAGGCCCAGGGGAAGCTGCAGTCCCAGTTGAAGCTGCAACCCCAGGGGAAGCTGCAGTCCCAGTTGAAGCTGCAACCCCAGGGGAAGCTGCCGCCCCAGGTGAAGTTGTAGTACCAGATGAGGCTTCGGCACCAGGTGAAGCTACAGCCCCAGGTGAAGTTTCAGCCCCAGATGAGGCTTTAGCACCAGGTGTAGTCTCAGCACCGGGTGAATCGTCAGCACTCGTAGAGGCAGCACAGCTTCTTATAGATCCAAAGATTGCGGCAGCAACTATTCCAGAGTTGCCTCCATTATCTCCAGTCACTGTTGAGGCCCAAACCGAGCCTCAGAAGGCCGTTGAGGAGGCAACAGCACCTCCAGCAGCAACAACTGTGAGCTCAGAGTCTGCGGCAGACTGTGCAGCACCAGCGAAGGCTCCTGTGGTTGAATCCACCCCAGCTGAAGCACCCTTGGCACCAGCTCCTGAGCCCTCACCTGAAGGTATGGAACTCTGACTAACACATCTGAATTGCTCTCTATTCTATCTACTGTTTTTTCCCTCTTTACAACATAAAGCTTGATTTATGGTTCTGTGTTGAATCTAGGCCGTAGGTACTATGTAGGTACGCGTAGATAAGGACCCGCCGTAGCCTGACGTACAGCTCCCCAGAAATGTAACTACACATTGCGCGAAGCAGACCGCAACAACTGTGATTGGTACGCTTGGCTGTGGCTTGGTAGCGGCACATTTCCCCATGGTGATTTCTGGTTTCTCCGTGAACAACATGAAATCAGGGAGAGGGTTAACTTTTCCTGCTACAGCTTTCTGACCGTGGTCAGAAACCACAGGGGAGACACTTTGTTTCTCCCACTATGCCTCTAGAGTCGCTACTCTCTCCAAATCAGCCTTAAAGGGGGGAATAGATTAACACAACATAATCTATCTAGCTAGCTATTTAAAGCTGATTTGCATTTTTAGTTGTCACTCTGCAATGTGGCGTGGCCACATTTCCTCTATGACTATCAACAGCTAAAAGAAGGATGACAATTGGATGCTACTGGAAGATGGCTGCCATTGTTGAGAGAGTTCTGTATGTCTTGAGAGACTTCATGGCTCAGTGATTTACTTGATTAAACACAAAATAGTTTCCTGACAAACCTGCCATGCTAACTTTGACTTTAAGGCGTCAAATCATGTTTTGACCTGCTTCATAATGGCATGATCCACCAATACTGACAGATCGGAGGGCTGGGTCTGTGGGTGGAGATCATACAATGCAGCATCACCACTGGGTGAAATAGCTGCGGAATCTATGCAAACATGCATTAGGCACTAAGCCTGTGCAAACAAGCAGAAAATGGTGAAAAGACAGAAAGAGGACAGTAAAGACAGATAAAACTGAAGTGATGTGCACATAGATGAGATGTTGTTTACATTCAGGTAAAGAATTAATGGTCCTTCACTAGCCAATCTATCTTCTTGTTAAACATATGGCCAAAGTAAGATTGTTTTACATCACCACCTCGGAGGTCCTGCCTGGTAAATAAGATGGTATCCAATGCACATACGGTTAGCAAAACCAAACTCTCTGAACCATTCAACCGTTCTTGTAATAAACCAATCCTTCACATAGGTTCCTGTCTGTACTCCTGTGATTGGTTGGAGCTGACAGAATGAACAGGATATTGTTTGCCTATGAGGCTGAACAGATAACGCTGTGTGAGAAATAGAAAGCAGCCATACACTCTTAGAGCGAGAAATGAAGGCTTGTCTTGAGTGTGTCGATTATAATGGGAGCATGTTGTCAACACAACAGATCCAGTCACGCAACTCTCACTCATTGTACTCTATTGTGAAGTGACTACAGAATAATCATGCCCTGCTGCTTCCAATTACATAAGACAATGTAAATGCCCTTCAAGCCTGACTGCATTCCAGTCATCATTCAAAATCTTTAATGTGATTGTGATTACTCTGTATGATTCTACTCAGATCCTCATTTTCTTTAATGCTACTACATCTGTTCAATTTCATTTAGAGTTTGTTCTAGTGATGCCATTTGTTCCTTCAGTACTTTAAGTCTTTAAGACAGATACAGACACGGCAGCACTCCTTTACATACTTGGCCCCAATATGTGGAATTTTACACCTTTTTTTAAATACAAAGTACAGGGATTCTCTGGTTAAAATCTGTGAGATACACTGTGTACAATTATTGACTTTATTTAGAAAGCAGTGACTATTAAAACAGTGCCAACTGTCAAGTGTGTATTCTGCATATTATCTCACTAAATGCATAGTGCCTCCAGTAGTACCTTGTCAAGGGGCAGAGCTCGTGGTTTTCTGTACATCCTTCACCCCACTCTTGACTCTCAGAGAACATGCTGTACTTTTAGGGAAGAGACGCCCCTCCAGGCAGCATGTGTAGTATTCTGGTCCGGTGTGAAAGACCTATAGTATTGCATAACATTTATGAGACTTTTTCTCTGGAGGCTATGCTGTGGGCATGCCAGACAAATTACTGCACAGTTGTGTGTGTGTGTGTGTGTGTGTGTGTGAGAGTGTGTGTGTGTGTGTGTGTGCTCGCTCAGACGCCAGGCAAATCACTAGTTAGCCAGTTCAGCAGAACCAGATGTGGCTAAGAAGAAATGTTAGCTCTTCACTTCTCCTCTGTGGTGCATTGTTACAGTAGTTATGTCTTTAGTTTGGTCATACCGTTGCTGTCGGACAGAAACCTTGTATCTCCAGATTTCATATTTCCTCTTTTTCTTCATATATCAATGCCATTGGTCACTCTTTATGTCTGTCTACGGGTTTTACAGATATTTAATATTTAAGCAGTGACAAGGCGATTTTGCCTGACTTCATCTGAGGTAAATAGCACAACCAAATGTTCTCAAAGTAGTGTTTTTGTCATTTCCTGAAAAATGGTTTTGGACATACAAGGCTTTTACAGCACAGCAACAATATTCTTGAACAAGCTCAAAGTTCCCTCAGCATGAAAGACAATGTGGTTTATATTGTATTATGTATTGATTTTTCCTGTGTGTGTGTGTGTGTGTGTGTGTGTGTGTGTGTGTGTGTGTGCGCGCGCAGTGGTGTCTGCAACTGAGGCCTCTCAGGATACAGACAGCGTCAAAGCCAAAAAGGAAGATTGAGTCGGTGAGAGCACAACCACAAACCACACCTAAACCCAATACAAATACTGCAGGATCAACTCAGTATCCTCAATATTCTCCTATGAATGTAGAGTACCCATAAACAACTTCTTCCGGGGGTAAAAAAACGATATATTTTATACGATAATTCTGTCAAACCTACTCTAATTAAAACACTGAATGTGAATTGTGGAAATTGATGTCACATGTCTAAGAATTTTCTAATTTTATTCTTTATCTTCTTTCAGACAGAAGAGATGCACCAAAATAACTAAACCCCCAAAGCTACCATTGCACGGAAACTGGAAGAAAAACAAGACCAAGCAATAAACGCTACATTTTCAGTATTGTCATCAGCGCTTACCAACTGTACCAGATACATTAATATGCACGGTGCCTTGATAACATGTAATTTAGGAAAATTTTCCTACATTTGTAAATATAAACCTTTTATTATGTTTTTCTATTGAGACCTTAAGTGCCTGGAGCCACATACAGTACTCTACACGCAGGCCTATGCAGAAAAAAGGCTATAAAAACACTTAGGTTAGATGAGACAAGAGGGTGCAATATTCTGTGAAATCTGTGAACTCTTGTGAGAGTGTGATTAACTAGGGAAGGGTACTTCAAATAGCTGCTTCTGAGGAATACAAGCCAAATGCAACTGTGAATAAAATTATGCAAAGAGTTTAAGGTGACACAGACACCAAACCGGGTGGATGAACACACCGACTAGGTTTACACTGCCAGCCTAATTTTCTATCCCCTATATAGAACTGATTTTAAAGTATCACATTTTCACAGATTGAATTTTTAGGTTTTATTAAGTCTAATTTCTGCCATAAATCCACATTTCTGATTGGTGTTTTAACATTATTTAATTAAAGCCTTTCTAATAAGGTTACTTTAATTAATAGGAATGACAATACTTAATGTTAAGTAACAGGGTGGACAGTGTAATACTGATAAGCACTACTGTAAGTCAAATCTGTGTTTTTTTTCTGTTTTAAATAAGGAAGAAAACATGCATGCAGATTATCAGATGCATATACAAAAGATTAGTAATGACATAATCATTGCCAGGTTGAGGATGCAGATGATAACCCAAGTTCTGATATGTCGTCTTGGTGTTCCATGAAGCCATTTTGTGAAGCTGCACTGCAGCTGGCAGATGTTCATTTAATTATCTTTCTAAAAATGAAGGCGTTTCCAATTATAAATTCAACAACGCATTCTCACGAATGTGTTCATATGATATCGTACAAAAACATGTTCACACCCATTCGTATGATATCCTACGAAATTAGGTGACCGCCGCTTGGTCAGATGACATCCTGTCGCATGACAGTTAAATTTAGCCGACAAAAGGTGACTTTGAGCCGGGTACACTGTGAGCTGCCGGTCGTTTCAACAGCCTTTACAGTTAAGTTTAGCGGCGGCGACAGTTAGGTTTAGGCACCAAAACAACTAGTTGCATGGGACACAAGCACGCGTTTCCTGGGTACAAGTCTTGTGTTTTCCCCGGGACGCGAACTCTGCTCCCCGGCCTAAAAGCCCTGTGTTTTATGATTTATTTTTTTTATTTTTATGACATCCAGCATCAGTCAATGAGGTGCATATAGCAAAACATACTGTGAATACATATGAATTAAAGTGCTCTACTTTTCATAGAGATATGTACGAATGGTTGATGAAAACAGCCTAATTCAAAGGCCTCTTAAGGCCTAGCAATGCTGATGACATATGCACATTGGTTTTGGTTTGCGTTCATTACATACATGTGTCGCACAATAAGAGATCACCTAGGACGTGATTTTTAAATGATTAGTTCTTAGTGTGAGTTCTTAGAAAATGATTTAAATTGTGTAAGATGTGATGTACAGAAGTGGAGAACGGCCGTGCTTTAAATTATTGTTTTAATGCCACTATCTTAACAAGATCACAACACTTCACTTGAAGGTATTGACATAATCGTGACATGACACTGTCATGAACATGTCATAAATGTTATAAAGAAGTCATAAACGTTTGACTTCTGTCATTAAGTGTCATTCAGTTTTTGTCATGTCAAGTTGTCTTAATAAGGACACTCTAAAGAAATGTAATGTCAAGTTATCATGACAAAGACATCCTCTGGTAATGTCATCCTGGTTAATGTCAGCTGTCATTACAAAGACATCCCAAACAATGTCAACTTGTCATGACAAAAACCGAATGACACTTAATGACAGAAGTCATAAACGTTTATGACTTGTTTATAACGTTTATGACACGTTCATGACTGTGTCATGTCCTAGTTATGACGGTGTCATGTCACAATTATATCGATACCTTCAAGTAAAGTGTTACCCAAGTTAATAATTGGATAATTATCCCGAGGTAACGAGATAATTAACTTGTGATCTCGAGACAACCGCATTAAAAAATAACAATTGCAAGCGTGGCCATCCTCGGCTTCCGCAGTGATGGATGTTGTGGTTAACAAATTTGTTTTGATATCTATCTTTTTTTCATCCGTTTCTTTCTCTGTAATATATTCCTTATGACCTTTGTCTATGATTCTGCTAACCTAGTGTACAGAATAAAGTTTGAATCTCTAATACTAATGTGTGTTTTTAAATGAAATGACACTGTATGCCAGTATGGCAACCAGCACATTACTAATACCCCAATACATGTTTCATGTTTTGTATTTTTAAACAGAGTGCTGAGTGACAGTAGGCCACCTAATTATCCAAAGGTACAGGACTGACCTTTAAAAGAGTTGTGTTTTTCTTCATATAATCTCACAATTTTTTAAAGTGAGATTGTAGGCTAATATAATTTTTCCAGGAAGGTTAATTTTGGAACAATTTTCGGTAAACAACTTCATATCTATCCACCATACTATGATTTCTTTTGCTGTGCATAGTCCTATCACCTTCATAGAAACTGGGAAAGTAGTCCCTGGCGATTCAAATTATTAATGATTATGTGTACAAAACATGCCTAGGCTTGACCACACATCATTTAAACATGTTCATACTATGCATATTCCACCTGAGTCAGGGATTATGTAAAACACTTACCTATTTCCTTCAGGGCAGTTTGTAAAAGACATTTAAAGGTGTTCAAAGAAGGGAGTACTTTAGTAATAGTATTTTGCTGCTTACTGCATGCTCAGGGTGCACAACAAGAGAAAGCAGTTTTACCAAGCTCTGAGCACACCCAGACATTTAAAAGTTAAGTTTATTAGTTTATAATGTCGTGGACAGTCCCGCTTAATTAACTGTACAGTAAAAGGAGCAGCTTTAGCTTCTACGGCTAATTTCCAGCTGTAGTCCCCGACCAGCTGACAATAGGCATCCTAAAATACAATTGTTAACAAATAAAGAATCTGATTTATAGATCTAGAGATATAAGTAGGTGGTTTACCTAACAATGTCTTGGCAATAAATAGCAATGTGCATTTATCTCCGCGGGTACAGAGAGCCAGGTTCTGTCCGAGGTTACTGCCTGTTAAAATCAAGTTTTTCCTCGCCAAATGTTTGCTCTTGGGTGGAATTGTTGGGTTTCTGTAAATTGTAGTGTGTGTTCTAGACTCTATCTGTAAAGTGTCCTGAGATAACTTCTGGTATAATTTGACAATATAAATAAAATTTAATTGAAATTTAATTGAAAATACAACGGTGAATGCATGAACCTACATTTGTTCCAAAACATAATGCAGCGTGGTAATGATCTGACTGTGACATTGGACTGTGAAAATACAGAAAATGTACAGTAGATATCTGTATTTTAAAAAGAAATTCTTTGTAGAATAACGTAAGGTTTTCACAGTAAGTGTTTGGCTACTTTTGCTGCCAGACTTTTTACCGTTTTTTTAACGATTGGTTTTTAACGTTTCTTTACATTAAATTTAAGATTTAACTGTAAAAAAACAGAAAGATGCCTCAATTTTACACACAGTAAAATTATGGTTATTTTTTGTCTTTTTGCATAAAATTCAATGTAATTTAACTTTCAAGATCATTAAGCAATGGAATTATCCTGTTAAACAACTATATGATCTCATTATTACAGTGTACTCTATCTGTAAGGTGTCCTGAGATAACTTCTGGTATAATCTGACACTATAAATAAAATTGAATTGAAATTGAATTGAAAATACAATGGTGAATGCGTGAACCTGCATTTGTTCCAAAACATAATGCAGCGTGGTAACGATCTGACTGTGACATTTCTAATTACTTCACAGGCAAATTGAACAATGAAAACTTGATCAATTGCTTTAAACTAGACAGGAGGAGCTTATCATTTTAATCAGCTGATGTGTTGTTTGGCTGGAATAAAATCATGTGGATCCCCAGCCTTATATGGCATGTGTTAACCTATCAGTCTTACAAACTTATCTCCAGAGTTGATGAAGCATAGAGAAAGATTACATCTTTTTCAAGATGTGCAGTAAGAAAGAAGGTTTATGTTAGTCCTTTGCTGGCAACAATATTTCTTTTGAGTTTTGAATTTTAAATCAAATGGATGAAACACTATGCTCATAGTATAATCAAAACAAAGTAAAAAATCATTAGAACATTGGCTAGAACAAGACTGCTGTAATCTATAATCTATTTTTGACCATGATCTGGGCCATAATCCATACTGTCCTGTGTATAGATCCTGTACAACCCTGGAGGGCATCAACAGAAATCTCATATACAATAACTAATAGAAGCAATCACTGAGGAAGAATAAGAAACACATACAACGATCATCTGTAAAAAGAAAAAAAAAACTATTTATTTTTTTTAATTTTTTTTTACAGTTTTAAGTGGTAATCCAGAATGAAAATCTACGGAATTCAGCGGACTATTTTTCTGCTTGCAGTGGAGACGTGGTAACATTCAGAGTTTTATTTTTATTTATTTAAAATCTGCAGAAAACTCTGGAATTCTGCTTCCACAGATTCTGTGTTGCCCTGGTGATCATCTACAGTATAGTTATGTTGACATCAAGGAAACAAAGAATCACTTAAGCGAATTAAAACCATTTATTATTGAGTTGTATATGATCATCCATCCTCTGGCACAACGAGAGACGATACACTGCTGGCTGGTGACGCCACGGCTGCTAGTGTAATTCAATCAGAGCAAACAAGCTTAGACATACTTTTCAGCTATTGTAAGTGGAATGTGAGCAGAGGGAATTTAAAATGCAGTATTGTCTCCAAACATGTCTCATCAATGTTGATGAGAGAGGAGAAAGTGTACTGCTACTGGCTGCTGTTAATCTGCAAAGTGACCCACAACATGTGTATGACAGGGTAATAATAGAAATAATTAGTGCTCTACAGGAAATTAGTTTTTTCAATTCATGACTGCTCTAGAAAACAAGGCACATACTATTATTGTCAGTGATCATGGGGTTTCCAGTTTGTATTTTTTTTTTTATAGATGTACTTGTTAGGAAGCATCGGTCAGAGGGCCTAATGCAGCAACTGCTTCTATCTCAACCAGTCCACCCTAGGATAGAAGACACAGAGAGAACATACAGTTTTCAGTTTGCTTAAATCCACTACACAGAATCAATAGAAATGAGCATACTGTAAGTCTTCATCAAATACGTACTCTGGGGAGGGCAGCAACCTGGTATGCAGCTCTGGCTGGGTAGTTAGTGCTGAAAACTACAGAGCAGCATATTTAATGGTATCAGGTTACCAACACACATTTTTAAACATGTTGATATTAAAGAAGACACATGGCAGAGCTTTGGCAAAGTTTGACAACTAGTAAGTGAGTACAATCTGATATAAAGACAAGAGTGTAACTTGAGATTTCTAAGAAGGGTGTTTTTTTTTTTTAATAATTACTCCAAACATTAGGCACAGCCTGATCTTTTATCAAAACTCTAACACACCTCTGCTTGGAAGTTTTAATAAGCAGCATGATGATATGAAATGCTTATTTTGCCACTGACTAATATAAAGTCAAAATCCATTGTTGTCGCAGATATTTTGACTGTCAGCAAGGAAAGCACAGGTGTAACTCATAACACTAATTAGAGGCTCCGCTCCATTGTCCCAGTGAGTGTGCACAAGCAATCGTTACCGTTATTATTTACACCTGTGCTTTCCCCGCTGAGACACGGCAGTGAAAAGGGTCTCTTGTTTCTAAACCTACATCCAGTTTATGAAAGCTTTTGTACTTGTTGTTCCTGACATTGAGTGTCTGGTAGATGTTAATTAAAAAAAATCCTCTCTACAGAGGAAATTATGTGTTTTGAGGCAACACTAACAGCATGGGTGAACACACATGCAAAGTCAAAATATGAAATCTTTGGGAAAACAATTAGCTTTCTCTTTGTGAATTAGCAATAGCTTTTCAAAAGTACATTGATTTCTCTGCACACACAGTACACTGTAATATTATATAATATATAGTTTATAAGATTATAAGCTAGTAACTAACAGGCCCACTACAGAAACTCAAACTTCATCAGTAGAAAATCCAAACCATTCTTTTTGTTTATAAAAAATAAAAATAAAAACTACTTCAAATGACAGTGGCGCATATGGTGCATGTAGATGAAAGTCATATTCTCCAAATTAAATATTTCTGGGTTCCCATGCAGGCTTTGTAAGTACAGTTATAGGATTTCTGGGCGTCTTTGGAGCATCAGATGTGGCATGTTGTCTGACATTTACTTTAAGGGTTAAACCACTGGCAGCAGCAGCTCAGGTTTCACTCTGCTGAGGGACCGCCTTTAGTGACATTGAGCAAACATCGGCAGTGTGGTGACAAAGTCAGCTTGTTTCTGAATATTTGTTTTATACTAAGTGTACTCTCTTCGCATATTTACAATATGAAGAGGCAAATTCAAGGATAATTCTCTTCTCAAGGATGTGGCCAGACAAATATAGTACTAAGATTGCTTGATGTTAACGCATATACAGTGAATGAATAAAGAGTAGATAGATAGATGATAGATAGATAGATGATAGATAGATGATAGATGATAGATAGATAGATAGATAGATGATAGATAGATAGATAGATACTTTATTGATCCCCAAGGGGAAATTCAAGGTATATAACCATAGCTGAGCAATCAAAACATGAATAAGGCAGGTTGAGAATAAGGCAAGGATGCACAAAGACAATGAATAGAAAGCTTAGCTTCAAGCCAACCAAGTAAATGGCACCTATTTACAGTGGTAACAAGCATGTTTGCCTGGTTAATGCAGGTTCCCTGAATTTTGCTGACACCCAGTGGCAAAGTCTATATTGCAAGATGCAAGTGATGGTCCTAACAAGGCCTATTACAACACATTTTTATTTTACCATGGCTTTTAGCAGCAATAAAAAATCCCACTGATGAGTGAATCCATGATACTTACACTGCTTGTAAATGTCGTTGACATTGGTGAAGTCATTCATGTCAGCTAAGAGCACTGTAGTTTTGACAACTGCAGGAAATGAAAGTGTATATGAAGACCTGTGATAAAAGAATTCTCCCCCATGTAAACTTTACGTGATCAATTCAAAATGCAGTACTTTTCGGACAGCGACGGTTTTTCTCACCATTCTCATAACCACACCCAGCTGCTTTAAGGATTTCACCCATATTTACAAGAGCCTGTGAAAAAAGAATTTCCAAATGAAGGTGCTCTGTCCTTTAGACATTCATTTTGATTTGCTCGTTTGTAAGACAAAGCAGACAGAGTGATGAAATGAGATTAAAATGAAATGAGATGAAGCTCCTGAAGAAAGGATACATTTAATCACAATAATACATTCTAATCATACACTGCATTTATTCAAACTGTAGCAGCCTCTTGATGAATAGAATATGAGAAACCTAAAAAAGATCGACTTAGTGAACAGAATAAAGTGGAATAACAAGCAACCACATCATTACAGTAAACACCTTAAATAATATCTCAGATAGTTTCTAATTTTACATTGCTCTTGGTTTATGAATGACTGAATGACAGGAGGGTATTTTATGGTGGGTCACCTGTCTGGTTTGAGCCTGAACGCCCCCTTCCACCAACTGTCCACTGGCAGGATCCATCCCCAGCTGTCCTGAGATGTACATGGTCCGGTCTACCACCACTGCTTGGCTGGGAGGCACACAAACAGGAACAAAGAATCATTTAAATGGGATTAAAGGCTGGGTTTGAAATCTTCTTGTCCTTTCGAGTGTTTTTTGTTTGTTACAGGACAGCAGACAGACAGTATGCAGTCATTTGGTTAGAATTGCCAAAGTTACTGATAATGCAGCCCTTTTGGGGTTATCTTTATTGTTACTATAAGTGCCACGGCGCATCATGCCAACTGCTATAATTATTATGAATCATATTTCTGTATATCTGTATCAGTGTCTCTGTGTCCCAACCGGCAGCGGCAGATGGCCACCCACCTAGAGCCAGGGTCTGTCCGAGGTTTCTGCCTGTAAAAAGGACATTTCCTCACCAAATGCTTGCTCGTGGGAAATTGAAATTGTTGGGTCATTGTAAATGACAAAGTGTGGTCTAGACCTACTCTATCTGTAAAGTGTCCTGAGATAACGCCTGTTGTGATTTGACACTATAAATAAAATTGAATTAAAAATCTATTTGTATTTGTATTTATTGTTGTACTTTGTAATATCACCATTTGATTTGCTTTTCTTTCTTATCAACTCCCAGAGTTTATATAGTTTAACTGCTTCCACAACTGCAAGTCTAGGTGTAGAAGCTGTAACCTACATTTTGACCAAACATTTTAATGCAAAGTTATACTAAAGATACAATTTAGTATAACTTCCCTTATAAGGATAACTGCATGAAGAACACTTTTAACACTAAACTATGTCCATAGTTTACTGTTGATCTTAATAGTTTAGCCTTTCAATGGTTTTCAAAGTTTAAAGTACAATCCAAAAAACGTGTACTTCGCTCCCAAACCATGCAGTCTCATTCATTGAGTGACTACTGGCCTACCTCCAACTACTACTGGACGACACACTGCACTCCCCAGTGCACAAAACACAACTAGGCTATGTGCTTAAATTGAGGGCAAATATGAATAGCCACAACTTTCTAAACATCTTACCAACACTGTTAAAATATGGTTTATGAATGTTATTCGGACTACTGCGTCAGCTGTGTGCCAGTTGTAACTTGTTCCGACTTCAGAGCTCTTCTCATTCTCACCTGTACGGGCCGATAGCAGCAGGAGCTTTTGTTGTACTGATAATCCTCCTGATTAATGCAGCCATTTTATTAGGAATATCTGTGTAATCAAAGTCAAACCAAAACAACTGCTGTGACAGAGCTGCTGTAGAACGAAAAGCTGCAAGAGCACTGGATGACGTAACGAGAGCTGCCTTACTGTAAGTTACGTTTTAGACGCGCAAAAACATTTTTTTTCTTCCATTTTTTTGTACGAGTGAGTGCATACTATTGAAATAGTGTATGCTCAAGTCAAGACTAGTCATGCCCGTTGTTATTATTATTAAACACCCATGGTCGTGACCAAAGAGGACATAATATAAGAGAAATTAGGTTGGTTGACAGTATAAGTTTTTGTTGCGCCGATATATTACGTATCCGGAAGCAAACATTAGGCCAGGCCAATCAGCGTGAGAAAAGCAAAAGACATGGAGAAAACTCACATGTGGTAGCAAACTGGAAAAAGAGCAAGAGTGGGACGCACATTTGGAACAAAGTTTCTGACGTACAATCATACTGGGGAATCTAAAGGTGAACACGAGCTATGTAACCAGTCTGTACCTTTATTTCTTTTCTTTTTTCTAGAGATGTTGTATTGCTGTTGTTAATTAAACCAACATCCCAGCTAAACGCGGAGTAAAGTAGCTAGCTAGCTAACGTTAGCAACAGCGGATATTGGCAAGTCATGTAATGTTAGCTAGGTCAGCTAGTGTCAGCTTTTTGGTTAGCAATCAGGAAGACTGTCAGCTGGCGTCTAAAACGTGCCTTCTTGGTTTCTATAGAAAATGTCTGCAGCTAAAGTGAAGATGCGGGGGAAGAAGATGAGGAACCAGCCCGCCAGTGTTCAGTATCCATCTTCTCTCCTTAATGCGGAGAGCAGCCCAAAGAACGGAGGAGACACCCCTGTCACCGGTAACGATTCTATGCTGTAATGGTCCAATAGTTAGTTCTTGGGATGCTGTAACGTTATGCGTCCTTTTCACTCCTCTCTCTCCATGACCTCGTCTCCTCTTGCTACTGCATGGTCAGCAAACTTCAGTCAGTATCCTGTCTGACATCCTCAATTATTCCTATCTCTGTCAAGTAATTAACGTATTATTATTATTATTATTATTATTATTATTATTATTATTAACAAACACATCGCTACAGGACACAGTCCTTGTAAGCTCACTGCCAAATATACTTTCTTCAACTTATTCAAACCATGCGGAGGCTGAGTAAACAAAAGGGAATAATGCTTGTATGAGCAACATTTATGGTCGAATGAATGCATTAGGGGGGACTCTGGGTAAAAATGAGGTGTGGGCTCCTATGCTGTAATAATAGTCTATCCTAGGTTCACTGCGTCAGTTATATAATCTCTTTTTTTTGAGTGTGCAAATATTGTGTAAGCATAATAATAAGAGAAATTAAAGGTTAAAGCCAGATTTTGACACAAGGCTCTTTTTAAAGTCAGAACCACAGGTTAAATATACTGTATAGGAGCCACCTTAAGACCTTATTTCTAATTTTATCGTGCATTATTAACGGACACATTTTTAAATAATGCGCTTAAGACAAAGTTATGGCTATAGAGACGACAGCCCCTGAGGGTCTGTGGCCCAAGAGCAGTTGTTTCCTTATTTTTTTTACCTGTGATGGCCCTGAAATGACAAAATAATGACCTTCCCAAAGGTGTCCATGAGGGTCCATCTGATGTCCATCCATTTACAGCAAGGCCAAAGAACCCTCACCAACGGGGTGGGTGGGTCCGAGGACACCAGAAAGATGGTGGAGGCTACGCCAAGGAGATGTCCAAGTACATCACTGGTAAAGACACCTTGTCCTACTCTTACTAATTCACACTGTACTGCCTACTGTAAATAAGGTGTTTTTGTTTTGAAAGATTGCATAATGACTTCACTACCCTGTGTGATTGTCCAATAAGAAATCCTGATAGCTATTGAGATCCATCTTTCACCATTTATTAGACTGCAGGGCATGGAGAAGTGATGAGATTTTACTTTTTAGATCCATTGCTTTCGTGTGGTGCAGATCTTCAAGTCGTCCTTCAAGTAAACATTAAGTTATTGCAGTGTCACAGTGACGTGACATTTAAAATTCAGCGCAGTCACCCATCTTTCCTGCTCCCATTCCTATTCAGCTGGACCTTTTGCTAGGGCCAGGGCGGCAGAGGTGAGCACCATGCTGAAAGCTGTCACCAAGACAACGGGCAGCTGCCATGTGTTTGGAGCCCTGCCCAAACACATGAGGAGACGGGCCATGAGCCACAACACCAAGCGGCTCCCTCGCCGACTGAGAGATGCAGCCAACAGAATGGTAAAGCTTAGGATAGTTTTTCTTGAAGCATCTTAATGTCCTACTTCAGATTTGATGTTTCGTGTTCCATAGACAGTGACATTTCTGTTCCCCTCCTCCTCCAGCGGGAGAAGAGCCTCCAGGCCGGCTCAAAGAAGAAGAAGGAACAGGCAAAGAGCAAGAGTCGCAAGGCCCGCCGCCGGCACGGGAATCTGCTGCTGGAGTTCAACCGCCGCCAGAGGAAGAACGTGTGGCTGGAAACGCACATTTGGCACGCCAAGCGCTTCCACATGGTTAAAAAGTGGGGCTACTGCCTCGGGGACAGACCCACATACAAATGCTACCGGCCTAGCTACAGGGCAATGAGCAGCCACTGCCTGCTACAGGTAACCATCACAAAATTAGAGTGTGTGTTGTGTAATTGTTTTGTCACAAAATTAGGATCGTAATGGAACAGGATTACACTGCCAGTAAAATGAGCCTGACCTCCTCCTTTTTCCCCAACACAGGACCTTTCTTACTACTGCTGCATAGAGCTGCAGGGAGAGGAAGACAAGCTGCTGGCTTCTCTGTCACAGCTATGCAGCAAGGAGGCCGGTGAGAATATGCCCTACCGCAACCGCAAATACTTACATTTTGTCTTTGAGCAACGCGTCATACTCTGAAAGCCATGCTCACCGGAGGGGAAAAAGAATCGGCACCATGATATTCAACAAAGGGCTAAAAACGCTAAAGAAATGCCTTTTAAAGCATGTCAGAGGATTATTTTAGCAACCTATGTCTACCAGAGATAATAAGTTAGCTGACAGTAAGCTGATGTTAGCAATGTGTTAGCAAGCTAAGGCACTTGCAAACACAATACTGCAGAGATCTTCAACAGGAGGCTCGGGACCCCTAGGGGGTCCTCAGAGTTACTGCAGGGGGACCACCAAATTATTGTTAATAAAAAAAAAAAAAGTCTAACACGAATCCAACCTATTATTATAAGCAAATATAAATCAGTCTATTTGTGAAAAAACACATTGATGATAGGCTTACTAGCCTATAGGTAAGGTAGTCATCCACAGATGCAGTTATTCCTACAGATCTAACATTACTGTGCCCAATTTAACAATGAAACATGATTAATACAATCATGCCAACAGTTTCTTTTATTTTAATAGCTTTGTATTTTTTGCACTAAAAAGAAATATATAAAAAGTCTTTAGGCCACCCACATGTTATTGTAGGCCCAATTTAATATGCAACTTAATTTTGAATAATATATGTAGTAGGGGGTCCCTGCTCCATCTCTCTCTCTCAGTTCAGGGGTCCTTGGCTTAAAAAATGTTGAAGACCCCTGCAATACTGCATAGCTTTCTGATTTATCCACATTCCACTATAACACAAGTTGCATCCTGTCAAAATGCTGACATTTGTCATCACATGTCAGTGCACGTCACATTAGGCATACTGAGTGTCATGATCCCACAGTTTTCCTGTTCTATCTGCTGATGCGCAACGTTTTATTGCCTTTGTCCACATTGTTTCTTGCATGTTTTCTTAAATGCTCAGTTTTTCGGTTCGCCAGCTTATAAAAACGTAGTTATGGGTTCTCTACCCTGTTGTCAGTGCATCCCATCACACAGCAGCTTGTAGGCATTTTTGTGTTTGCTACCAGAGGGAATTGATAAGGAGGCACCTACACGCAATACAAAGTCAATGGAGAGTGGTGAATTGTTTTCCCTTCCGGTGTGGGCGGGACTTAAATGTGTATGTCTGCGTATGTCGACCTATTTTAAACATGCATCCTTCCTCTGTGAGTTTTCAGTGGTAATCTGTGTACTGTTAAGAACCGCACAATTGAAAGACGAGTAGATCAGTACTTAATATCTAAAAGTTTAAAATTCAGAATTAATTTCAATGATAACAGTTTAATTTGAATGTTTAGAGTAATATGGAAGTGGTGTATGATTCCAGGTCCTACATTTGCTGCAGCAGTGTGTCTATCAGGGCGAAGACAGGGCAGTGTGGTGGTGTACCGAGCAGGACTGTACCCCTCGCAGCCCCTGGGCCCTGTCACCTTCCTCTGGAGACCCCGTACACAGGGCTCAGCTCACAGGCAGCTGTGGATTTGGGCTCATCCCAATATGAAACAGGTACGGTGGAATGTAGGGGTGGACGAGACATGAGATTGGGTTCACGAAACGAAATTTAAACACTAAGAACTTAAATGGTGAAATATGACTAGAAAAATACAAAATGAAAAATGAACACTGTGAAAGGTTTTGCCACAAACTCAAATGGTTTCTCTCCTGTATAACTAACCTCTTCAGACCTAATAGCTGTGGCACCCATAAATTGCTCTTCTTTAATGTTGTATGTAAAGCACTTTAAATTGCCTTGTTGCTAAAAGGTGCTATAGAAATGAAGTTCTCTTGGCTTGCCCTACAACCTCAGCCAGTCAGTCAGACACCAGGGCATATGAACACTTATCTTTTGCCTGTCAGTCAGTCACCAGGGCAGTAGAGAACACCTGTCTGTCTCCGAAGTGTAACATTAACTGCACGGCGATCTCGCTATTATATTATATTGCAGCAAGCGGTGTCTGCGTGAAGTTTTGAAAAGTGTAACCATACTTGTGTCCGCTTTACCGGCATTGCATTACTGAGGCACTAAAATTTGGCACAGATTGATTTATGAATTGGTCCTCGTTAGTACCGACATAATTCTGCACTTGTGTAAGAAATATTGTTACGTTTTAATCTCGTGGGACAAGATCTTGTCACACCTCTATATGCTAGTGCATGTAGAGACTGTTAACTCCAGTAACTGTGTGTGCTCCTTGCAGGACCTTCTGCCCGAGTTACAGGCTGTGTGCCAGTGTTGTGAGGCTGTAGTTCCCCCAGTTCTTCCAGTGGTGACACCTGCTGAGGTTGTTCCGACCGTAGAACCAGAGCCAAAGCCTGAAAAAACTGCTGAGGCCAAGCAGGTGACTGGAACCAAGAGAAAGCGAACATTCAAGGATGCCGGTGGACCTCCTGCCAAGAAAATCCTGGGAGATGGAACCAGATCTCCCACCACCTCAGTCACCTGGAAGTCCAGCTCAAATGGAATAGTTATAAAGTTAGTAGTTAGTGAATTTTGACTTGGAAGAATTGTTTTCACTCCAAATGGGAATGGTGATTATTCATTTATTATTTTATTTGACATTTCTGTATTCCACTTGTGGATCTGTTGCAGTGATCTCACCATGGAGATTGTACGCTATCGCCTGATTGGACCACAGTCCCATTCTGTTCTGGCAGAAACTATGGAACCCGCTACAGACTGTGATGTAAGAATTATGGTGTTGACAACATGAAAAGCAGAAAGCCTCTGGCACATACTTGCACTTCACTCTGAAGAACCCTGTCGTCGTTGTTTTTCTTTAAGGAAATGAATAAATCCCAGCCCTCTTCCCTCTGGTGGCCTGAGCACTGCAAAAACCAGAGCAAGATGAATCTGCATCGAGAACAAGCGGATGTCTTTCACATACTGAAAGGTCTTTCGTTATTTTATCGTCAATGTGAATGAGAATACTTTTGCTTTTTGTCACCTAGTACTTTATTTTTGCTATGTGGTTAGGTATGTGTATGCTTGTTAATCTAATCATGACTGTAATTCATCCAGGCCTCTATTCCACTGGAGAGCTCCCCTCAGGCACAGTGCTGGGTCTGACTGTAGATGACCCCAGGCTGACTTTACCAACAAAGAAGGTCAAAGCTTTGCCCTGTGTAAAGCAGGCACAAGGTAAACTCTGACCTACCAGACAGACTGTGGAGGAGTGTGGGCACTGAGCAGTTAGTTTACAGATACACATAGTTAAAAGCACTTTTGACTTTGTCATATGTCATAGTGTGCAGATTGATCTAATGTTCCTTTTTACTTATGCCAGCCCAGTAATACGTTTAATTATATAGCACATATCAAGAGCAGGTAACAGTAAGTGCTTTACAACAGAAAACAAAATAGCAAGGCGGTCATATCTGTAGTTGAGCATAGAATCAGTCTGTCGTTTCTGGTCATGAGGTCGTTTCAGTGAGTACACATCTGGTTCTGTGCTCCAGGGGGCCTCTGCCTGGCCATGCAGATGTTCCAGGTTCGAATCCTGGCAGGACCCTGTACTCCAAACACACCCTCAGTGACAGACAACAGCTGATTCAGTGGCTATGAGAAGATACTGAAAAGATAAGGGATTGGTTTCAACCAGGGCCTTTTATGTTTCTAGTTTGCACGTTTCTAGTTTGTTAGCCTCAATTTGCTCAATTCTGATTTTATAAAAAAAAAAAAGAAAAGTGTCAATCCCTTCACTGTAGAGCTTTTCTGTTTGCACATTTCTAGTTTACAATAATGTTGGGCCAAAAGAAATCCAGTCAAACTAGGGATGCTGGTCATACAGGAGCGTGCCATGTGTGTGCTGTGTTTGTTTCAGAGGTGGACGAGGAGAAGACGAGGGAGCTGATGTTGCGAGGAGTACCAGAACACTGCTGTCAGAGCTACCTGTGGGAGCAGTCTGTCCGGGACAACGTCACTGAAAACAAGATATCCGAGCAGGTAGTTTATCATTTCCTTACAACCATAAATGTCATACAGCACTTTTCAGAAATTGGTATCGTACTTTTGCTTACAGTGTATGTGCCTTATTTACTATCTTAATGCTTTTTCTATGTCTTAGCCCAACAGCTCTATTTCTAGAAGCAGAGATAAGTAGGGTTAAGTACTGAACTTTGATACTTTTTAGGCACCGACCGAATTGCCTCCATAGTCTCGGGGAGAAAAAAAAGCCTCGTCATTCAATACCAAATTTCAATACTTAATGTATTGTACAGTATGTGTCAATATTACTATTTGTCTACTGAATGTTTACCACTGCATGTCTATTTGTTGAATGTATAGAGAGTTAACACCTACCAAAGTCCAATTCCTTGTGTATCTAAGTATCCTTGGCCAATAAAACTGATTCTGATTCTGAAAAATCTCATCAGCCTCAGTGAGCCAATAAGCTTGCAGCATGCTTCTACCAAGATTTAATAATGCTGATGATTGGCTGTCTAATTTTACACGTCAAAGAGGCATGCAGGAAAAACTACGCTACGCACAGAGACAGGGCTAAAATACAGCACAGAGACGTGTGCTGCTGTTGTATTTTGAGAGGCTTGACTACACTGTGTGTCACACAGGTGTAAAGGAGCTGCTGAACAACAACAAAAAAGATTTGTACCATAATGTGTAATGTAATTTCTTTTTGTTAAAATGGATTTTTATAAAATTGCTATCGAAAAAAGTATTGTTCAGGAACCGGTATCAATGTCATGATAGCGGTAATGGTATCGGTACTTATACCGGTATCGAAAATCTTTAAACAATACCCAGCCCTATAGATGAGCTTAGATGTTGCTCTTACCTCCAGCATTTTCTCTGTATTGCCTACAGGAGTTGAACCGTATGAGGAGCGAGGTGCTGGTGCCGGGCTCTAGGCTGAGCCCCACCCCCCTGCAGGGCAGAGTCCCCGTCCTGCTGGTTCACCAGCCGGGCAAGCAGCTGGGACATGAGATGAGCTCCTGGGGTGCTGGGTGGGACCTGCTGCTTCCTAAAGGATGGGGCATGGCCTTCTGGGTCCCACTAGTACGTAGCATGGACAGTTCCTTTTTTTGGATTGAATTTCACTTCATCTTTTCATTTCTGCCAGGAAGTAGCCGTTTTGTAACTATTTTATTTTCCCTACAGTAGTAGCAGTACGTTTGGTTTAAAGGGGCAATAGAATGATTATATAGGGTATTTCACACTGTTCCTTAAGGTCTCCTAATAGGGTATGTAACATTGGTTGGGCTGAAAATGGCCCGGGTGCTGGTCTATGCTCACTAATGCAACCCTGTGAAAGAGACCTGAATGAAACGAGAGGTTTTCTCCCTTATGCCTATGACTATGTTCAGAAGATTGTGGCGTCCGGCGACTTTCCCGCTGAGAAACTTGAGTGACGATAATGACCTCTTCTGAAGAGTCCATCATGTTTTTTTAATCCTCCGTGTCCTCCTTAGCTACTAGCAACTGTGTGGAGGAGGGGTGGGGGTACGTGCGCGATCACAGAAGGCTTGTATCATGTGGACGCGCCGACAGTGTTGTTGTCATTACTTAGAATTCCTCATGGGGGCGACAGAAACTACTCACTATAGCTTTAACTTTGGTCAAAACATTTTTAAAATAGCCATTTCATTCTGATGAGCTGTGATGTTGAAACCAGCATAATTTCACATATACTGGCTGATTTAGACAATAATACATATCAGCCATATAATATCAGGTAGAGGGAAAAGGCCTAATCAGTAAGAAGATCTGGGGGATATGGATTTTTATAAAACAAATGTGTAGGTTTCCCTGTATTTCACAGCAGGTGCTGTGAGGCTGCATGTACAGTCTACAAGCCAGGGTATAATACAGTGGATGTCAGAATAGAAAGCTCTGTGAAAGATGTTTTCATTATTTAGTTGCCCCTGTCCATGTTTTGAGGCAGTCCCATTTTGTTTGGACAAGCACTGTGAAATGTTAAATGTACCTTGAAATTTAAAGGCGGACTAGAAGCCTTCAGGTTTGCTTTATTTGGCAAGTTCCCTAAAATCCAGTGTGTACTCTGTCGTGTCTTGTTTCTCCCCCTGCCAGGTGTACAGAGGAGTTCACATTGGAGGGCTGAACATGAGTCTGAAACACTCTCAGAATAAAGGAGCCCCCCACTTCCCCCATGATTACCCAGACTGCCCTGCAGGCGTTCGTTTTCAGGAGGAGCAGGAGACACAGCTCCTGGACAAGTTCAAAAGGTCAGCTGTAAACTGAGCAGGAAAGGAACCAAAAGAGTGTGTGTGTGTGTGTGTTGATTATTATTATCTTATATTATTATATATGATTTTCTGTGGGGACATTTTGTGCTGCCAAAACTTTATCTTGTAATATTATTTTGGCATGTCAGCCTGCTGATAGAAAACAGAATCTTAAGAACTTTCCCAGAATATAGAAGGTCCAATTTACTGATGGATGTGTTGCAACAATATATTTTAATCAACCATTGGCAAACTTTAAATGATCCTTTTTTAAACTGTGTTAAACATTAATTCATAGCATGAAAAAAACATAAAAAGTAAGGTGATAATGAGACGGTGTTGGAACTAAAGATGCTTTGTAGTGGCCTTTACTGTATGACTGTACAATCGTCTGCTAGGAAAAGTATAATATAATATTCACTAGCCTGAATGCATGTACATTACACATTTTATCATGATACCATATGTCGATTCTTTGGACAACGATATCATATTTGCTTATATCACAAAGTCTGCCACACAACCATTTTGATTTGAGTCAATTCAAGGGGCCTGCGATCGATATTAGATTATATCATATCATTTCTATCAACTCACAAAGAACAACTAAAATATGATTGGCAATTTTTATTACTGAGACATTTAAATTAAAAACAAACTATTCTTTTTAATAAAATAATTGTATATATTAATAAATGTAAAGTGGAAATTTCAAAATAAAGGCGCATCTCAAAGAAGATGTGTATCAATATTTTCACTTTAAAGCAACGATATTGGATCGTTAATCATTTAATCGATACATCGATCTGGATTGATGTATCGTTCCTAGCCTGCAGCCTAAGTGGTGAGAACATCAGTGGATTAGAGGTTTAGATAAAGGGAAGCACTCCAAAGCTCTGACCCCACTAGATATTACCCAGCATGCAGACGAGATGGTAACGAGGCTGCATGCTTCTCATCCACTACTATGTGCTGCGCAGCAGTTGTGATCCGTTTCATAAATTGGCGGGGTTGCGCCCAACGTTCTGACAAGGGTTTCACCTTCTGACCTCTCCTGTAGGCGTCCGCCCGCCAAAAGGACCAATTACATTAAACATGGCTGTCTGGCTCCGTTCTGTTGCCCGTGGCAACAGCTGGCTGAGGAATGGGAGCTTATCTCGAGGCAAGGAGGAGAGGAGAGGAAAGGAGACCAGACCCAAACTACAGCAGAGGCTGATGCGCTGATGACATCACATGGAGATATCCCTGTAACCAAGCCTCCGAGCCGAGTCACCGTACTGAGGTAAATGATTGTCTTTACTTCTTTTATATACATGTTTGTTATATATATATGCGCATGCGCGGAAGATTTATTCCTTTTTTTTATCCCCCTACATGTCATTATTAACTCAAAACACACATCCACTTCAGTTTTACGCCAAACTCCCTTCAGACATTTTTAACATCCTGCACATCTAAATCACACTTCTAACAATATTAATGTAGTTGACTTTTAAAGGTCCCTTGAGCATGAATGTGCTCTTTTTTTGTTTTTTCTGGGGCTGGGGGGGTGTTGTGCTCCAATCATCACGCCGTTCCTATTTTTTATTAAGAGACGCCAGCGCAGCTTTTGACAGGCTTGATGCATGGTGCTTCTCCAGTTTACCTCCCTTTCATCATAATGTCCCTGATGAGAATACCCAAAGTCCATCCAGCCTCAAATTGCTGCAATACATCACAGAGATTAGTATGGGGGAAGAGTTGCATCTATCCTCATAAAACCATCACACAAGCTTTGAGTAATGACTTACTTTATGAGAAAAAAAAATATTGGATTGATTTTCCCTGTCCATTGGCTGCCTTTTTGTTTTCAGCATTAGAACTTAAAAATGGGCTTCAACCAAATTTTATGTCTCTCAGGGTGCTTAATGGGGCCACTGCAACTTTTCTTTTGAATATGAATCATTTGATATGAATGGATATTGGTTGTTTTTATGCTTCCTAGGAACAGAAAGTCACTGAGGGTGCTCTCCGGTTGGTGCAGACCCACAACCTCCAAAGGCCAGAGGCGGTGCCGTGTCGGGGAGGTGCCCCCTCTCGACCGTTTGGCTCTGACATCGTTTCTTACGGCGCATGGGATGAGTCTGGTGTGGGTGCGTCTGTCAATACTGTCCAAGGGCAAACCAGAGCTCCACGCCATGGTGTGTGCACCAACCGCAGAGGACCTGAAGCTGCTGAAGAAAGAATCGTTCAGTGGCCCCCAGGAGCCCACGCACAAAGATCACTTTAAAAGTAGAATCAGGCGCCGAAAGAAGGCCCCCAAGAAAGCCGCTACGTCATCTTTGTGTCGTGATAAGGCTGAGGGCAAAGAGTCAGAGCTTCCCTCTGCCTCCGAACCCAACCCCGCTACATCCGAAGACGCCAAATCCTCCTCCCAGTCTCCTTCGCACCTCGTCGTCGGGCTGTGGCCGGATCCTCTGCCGAGTGTCACCGCTCACTGCTCCCGGGTGACTCTAGGCTGGGTCACTCAGGGCGACTTCTCCCTGTCTGCAGGCTGTGGGGAGGCTCTGGGGTTCGTCAGTGTCGCCGGTCTCCTTAACACCCTCCTCAACCAGCCGATGGAACACAGAGGAATGCTGCTGCTGCGCGACCCCACATCCCTGCACTACCGCTTTGCTAAAATCAACATAGAGGTCTGATAGAAACATCTGAACACTTCTACTTAACTTCCAAAAACCTCTGAATTCTTGGGTAACGGAGAAAGATCGACACGACTTCTGGCCTGCAAAGGCCTGAAATTATATGTAATTAAGTCGCATGATTCCTGATTCACTAAGTGATCCCTGTGCCTTGGTAGTCTACGTTGGCTGAAGACTGATGACTTCAAGCTACCTGGTGGTGGTGTTGAAAAGAGAATTTTTAGTTGTGCGCAATTTACTCTGGGAAGAGGCACCCTTATTGTTTTAAAGTGCTCATATTATGTTAATTTTCAGGTTCATAATTGTATTTAGAGGTTGTACCAGAATAGGTTTACATGGTTTAATTTTCAAAAAACACCATATTTGTGTTGTACTGCACATTGCTGCAGCTCCTCTTTTCACCCTGTGTGTTGAGCTCTCTGTTTTAGCTACAGAGTGAGACCTCTCACTTCTGTTCCATCTTTGTTGGGAGTCGCACATGCTCAGTAGCTAGGTAAGGACTACTAGCCAGTCAGAAGCAGAGTATGAGGGCGTGCCCTGACAGTACCTAGGTAAGGACTACTAGCCAGTCAGAAGCAGAGTATGAGGGAGTGCCCTGACAGTACCTAGGTAAGGACTACTAGCCAGTCAGAAGCAGAGTATGAGGGCGTGCTACACTAGCAGCTAGGTGAGCATTATAACGTGTTACAAAGTGACCACATTTGTCTCTGAAGTAAAGGCTGGACTACAATAGAGCTGTTTGGAGCAGTTTGTGAACAGTGTTTTCTGTTGGAGATGGTAAGTCCCTTTGGGGTGGACTTTGGGCTTTTTCATTTTGTAAACCTATAACATGCACAAAAAAGATATATAACACAATAAAGGAAAGGGGAAAAAAAGCCAAAAAGCATAATATGAGCACTTTAAGAAAGGTTGGTTGTTTTCATACTAATGCCTTTGTCAGAGGGATGCTCCACAAAGCGATCAGTTAAATACAGTTTTCTTTTATCAACTGGGTTTTCAAAATGAATGAATTAATGATTATTTAACATCCCTCTATATCCATGTTAATAATGTCAGGAGTATTTGTTGGTGCCATTCTGTTATTTTTAATAAGTCAAAATAATGGCTTTGAATTTGAGAAGAGTGTCAGTTTCTGTTAAAAACGGCCCTGCATGAAAAGGTTTGGTTTGAACATAAGCTAATAAAATACCCATACTGCACCTGACAGAATTGTTGGTCTGTGGGTAATTACTGTCCATTACTGGACCATACAGGTGTTAGATCACACTGAGTAATTAAACCTCCATTAGTGAAGAATGCATTATGGCCTGGCCTTTATAAGGACATGCATTGAACAACTGACACTTTAACATGCATTCTTTTTAAAGTTGCACTGGCATGAAAACTGGTTTCCCACACATCCCATAATGTGTAGGCGGCAGATAAGTTTTGTTGCTTAGCAACGCTAAAGTTTGGTAGCAGTTGAGTAGTCTGAGGTTACTCTGAGGTAAAGAAGGGCGAGCGTTAGTGTTTTATAGACTAATAATATTACGGCTTTCAGAGTGAAGCATGCTTAAGTACACACAAATTCAAACCTGCCAGAGAAGTGTGAGCAATTAAAAAATCTAATTAGCCACAAGGGAAGGTTTATATAAGTACTAACTACAAACTGCTCTTGTGTTTGTCATTTCATATTAAGTGAATTCACTTCACAGATCAACACATACAAAGAGCTTCCCCTGCCATTAGAGGGCAGTAGTGCACTTACTTTCCTGTATGACATGGAATCTCCAGACTGTTGAAATGTCAGATATATTGTCCTCATTTATTGACAACTGATCGCACATAGATACATTTATTCAATTGATTAACATAACACGTTATATTGGAAGGCCTACTGGACCTTTGGCATTTGATGTTGCACTGTGATCCTGAGGTGTTTCATTGCATTCAGTACATTTTTCCTCATCAGTTACTCCCAAAAACCCTGCTGGAAATACTGTTAACTCAAGAGATTTCTAGGATATTGAAAGAGATACTTGCCATTTTTGACATAAATCTAAAACCAATATGGCCACCAATACTGCCGCTCAGCTGGCACTGGTTTGTATTGATGCCATGCATTTATTTCTATAAATAGAGATATTATTGAAGTACCCGGGAGGAATGATGCACGTGCGCACACACACACCAAAATGAACCTCCCAACAGATGGAGCTGGTCCTATGAATCGTCTGTCTGGCCAGCTCTGTTGCACATGAGTTTGGCTGCCAGCGATCCGTATGTCGTTGCCTCAGGCTGCACTTTGTCTGTGTGCCCTCTCCCTGTGAACACAGACAGCAGACCTCATTAGATGGAGCCTGCTGCCAGGGCTGTAGACATTGGCAGTCAGATAAATTCAGGGTCACTGCCAGCAGATCCATAGTGTCAACGCTGGCTAATCAATACACCATACTTGATACAAGTAGGTCAGTAACAAACATACTGTATTATGAAGAAAGCTGATTAAAAGTTGATCAAAAACTTACTAGGGATCTTATCCATTGCGAGAAAATTGGGATCTTGTTGCTTTATTTTTGGCCTGTTTCGGGCTATCAGGAAAACTCCAAGGAAAGACAGAAGACAACTGGGAAGAGAGTTTCAGGGAGGACTGATGCCATCTTACAGTAAATACCACATTTGAATGAGCTGCACATACTGGTGTGTTATTGATTACTTACCCAAAAAGAAACATAAAAATGTTTAGTAAAGCCAAGCCTTCAAATTCCTGGTAAAATACTATCCCTGCAAAATGACAAAGCACAGTGAAAAGTATTTTACTTTCTATAGAATAGCAGAAAAAGTAGATCATTTCAAGTGCGTTGTTTATGAAACAAAGCCCTGAAAATCCTGAGCACACGTTACACTGGGATGCTGAGAGGAAAGAGTTTGATTATTAACTGAAGAGTGTAGTACCTACAGGTAAGTAGCAACACTGAAAATGTTGGATGGATCACGGACGAAGCCTCAGAGTATCCTAATAGAAAACATTTTCCTCTCTGTGACCGTTTAATTGGGTGGAAGTGTACCTTCACTTTTGCTGTGCTCACTTCACTGTCCACAAGTCTACTGCTGTGACCACCTCCCACCAAAAACAATCATTTTCTTTAATGCGGAACAAAACTAATCCTAAAGGAGTCCACCCCCAGATGTTCTTAAGCTGCCAGATATAATACATCAGCAATTTGTTGTTCAATGCAGTCAATTGTGGGTTATATGTGTAGGTGGAGAGAGCAATAGTAATACCGAGAGCACTATCAGAGCAGGAGATTCTCAGAAAAAGGTGAGAGTAACTCAAATCATCAGATGCCTTGTGGCTCTGCCTCCTCTATGATGGATGTCAACCTGGATGATTATAGGACATCAGTGCAAATGGTGGAAAGAGACTGACACCATAAGATGATGTTTACTGTTGATGTTTTGGACCACTGGGACATTTTCTGTTATCACACTCCACTGAAGCTGAATTGGAAATAGCTAGAAATGATGTCATGTCACCTGCAATTTATCTATTAGAAGAATAACAATAAAGATAAGGGATTTAGTAAAGTAAGGTCCATTGTCAAACATGCTATAAACACTGCGGGGCTTTTGCTGAACAAAGACTCCTAAGTGGTTCACATATACAGGAGTGAATCACCATCTTACTGTGGATTATGATCCACTGTTTAGCGTCATCATGAATCAATTTCATCTACTGTTAGACAAACATCTTTATCAGAAAGAGGGTTGAGTTTGAGTTGGGATTTGTTTTTCATATTGCCAACAAATCAAGATCAAAAGCAACGATGCATATTTGTCTCGCAATACTTTCTGACTACCCTTCCCTGTTTGTGACACTCAGCCCATTGGTTACTACTGAAGACATGAGTCTTATTCTTATCGGTCATAATTTATGAGTCATTTCATAGAATTTTACTGGAAAGAACAATGTAATTTAGTCCAAATTATAGGGAAAATTGGAATGTCCTTGAAAGTAAAGCTCATTTTAAACCCAATTAAATCTTCATTCATTATTGATTTATAACTGGAAACTTTATTTATATGTTGAATAGTGTGCTTTCCTGTAGGTACATTTTGCATGTTCAGATGACCACACTAAAAGACTAATGCTGCTAATTGTAATTCATTCATTAAAAGTATACCAATTTGTCTCCTTTTTAACCTGTTATAGTGAAATACACACTCATTAAAAAAAACTTTAGCCACGCAGCAATGTTGGCCTGTTGGTTAGGTCAACCACTTGGGTCCAAACTAAATATCTTAAAAGTTATAATATGCAGTGTTCCTAATGAACAATGTATAGACTAATACAAAAAAAACCTGTCAATCATCAAATATTAGAAGTGTGTTTGTATTTGCAGAGACCCTGCCCTCTGCCTGTATTTTCTCTTTTCTTCTTATATTTCTGAATGTGGGACGTTTCTGGGCGTCAGCAAAGAGCTTTTTTTTTTTTTTTAGCACTGCTGCATTGCCCCTCATCATCTCGTTGACACACACGTCTAACTGACACACACACAGAAACGGACAGGATGAAGCTCTGCATTCACTCATTATCCGACAATGTGCCACCTGCCCGCGGACGTGTGGGTGTGTTTATTTGGGCTTTAGAACATAACTGCCGTGAAACTAATTTTATAGTGGTATTCCTCTGATCCACTTTGTTTGCGCTCCCTCTTTTCATTCACACTCTAGCTCGCTCGACCTCTCTCTCTGGCTCTGAGCCAGGGAGGAGGGGCCAACTTTGAACACTGTGTTTACAGACTGACAGTAAAGCGATAGTCACATCTTACACCTTTAACAATCACATACTCATTTGTCCAATACCTGAAAAACTGACATTCCCATCAGCCTCAGTTGTACTTAGTGCTAATTAGCAAATGTTAGCATGCTAAACAAGGATGGTAGACATATGCTTACTAAACATCAGCATGTTAGCATTGATATTGGGAAATATAAGCATGACATCAGCATTTAGCTCAAAACACCATTGTGCCTAATCCAGACAAGGCCGTGAGCATATCTTATCTAATAACGGGGCACTGTCATTTTTAATGAACACTACTCAACATGAATCAGTTATGCATTTGTTGGGGACTATTCAGCCACAGATTAATACATATTTAGTTTGCTAGTATTTGTGGCGCCAGGACAATGTATGTGGGATTGACTCAAAATAAACTACAGTGGCTATAAAGGATACATGTCACCTGTTTGGACGACAATGTTATATCAGGCTATGCAGAATACCAGTATTGGATCAATTCATAAGTTGGTGTTGGTCTTTTCATAGGATTTGTTGACAATTAGAAACATGTTATTTAAATGGGAAAACAGAAGGCAGTGAGTAAAACACAGAAAGTGACAGCTTTATGGTTGACATACCTGCAACAATGGCACTTGCGGTGAAAAACACAAAGTTGATAGGAACCACCTCTGTCGCATCAAACATTTTCATTGCCTGATTGAGAAATCTGTAGAGAGAGGAGAAAAGAAGACTTGAGAGAAGCAGTGAATAAAATCACCTTGGTTTTAGAGACACCATAACGGCCTATTCATTGATATCATTGATCATAATAATGTAGGAGCGCTGCAGGTTCAAAGTCTCCATATCCAATTGGAAAGTCAAAATTAAACATGAAGGATTTGAGCAATAAAAAGGTACACAGAGCAAGAGAGAGAAAACCTTGACTAACTTGATCTGGAAGGCACAGGTGGCGATCATGATGACAAGCATGACATAGAAGATGGGGTAGATGAGCTGCAGCTGGCCTTTTATCGACTCTGTGATCATCCCTGACACAGCTTTGACTGAGATGACTGTCTGAGAGGCTGCAGCGACACAGAAGCAACAGATCACCTCAGCATTTAGTTGTACAACTTGGAGCGATAAAGGACTTCCTCATTGGTTCATGGTGATTTGTAGGGGTGGTAGTGGTTTGTAAATTGTGAGTTTTAGTGAATTATTTTCTTCCATCACGCTCCACTCAGCTCAAACGATAACAGACCAAGAGTCCATTTTTGGTAGCCAGGCAACAAAGCAACCTCTGACTACATAAAATGGTTTATTCCATAACCTCTGCCCTCAATCAGACAGCTTGTATTTGGTCATACCTAGCAGGGCCACCAGCAGCATCACAATGATGATGTGCTTCACATTCCTCCTCTTGTACACATAGAGCAGGATACAGAAAACGACAATCTCTAAGAACTGTTGAGAGAGCGTGAGAGAGAGAGAGAGAGAGAGAGAGAGGATACACATTAATTCATTCCATTACCTCAAACTTTGCACAGAAAATGAAAATCTGAAATTGTTCTTTTACTGACCATCTTATCTATGTAACAAAGTGCTGTATGCAGGCAGTGAGCAGCGTGCTGTAATTGAAACAAATGACCGTGGCAGAAAAATGAAATGAATTGCTAGCTTTAATGAGGGCAGCCTAGGGCTGTCCTTGTGAGTCCAATAGCATTTAGTCATTCAAGGACCTCTGATATTACACCACACACAGCTCCAACAGATGGAGAATAAGAAAGAAGAAAAGTAGAATTTAGGGAAAGGGGCAAGCTGACCTTTTAAATGTCTCTTAAAAACCACCTGTATCTCTGTAAACATGTTAAATAGAGGGCTTATTTAAATGGATTTAGAAAGAGCTGGGTCATTTGCTATACCATTTAACACTACACACACTGTTAATAAATCACTGTTGATGAGAAGACAGTGATAGATATTTCTTTTCCTGTGATTAATCCCCAATTAGAGTTTTGCCCGTACAGTTGGAGGTTTGTTTCTCCGCAGGCTGATAAGTATTCACCATGCATCGCCGGAAATGGAAAACAGCATACCCTTTTACACAGCATCAATCACTGCAGCCAGAGGCAGCAAGACTATCTCATTCTGAAAACATCTGTTCGTCCATCTGTATTTTCCTAAAATCAGCTTGGACATTTCTCTTTTTTTGTTTTTCATCCAGCAGTTTTTTGTTTTGTTTCAGCACAGCATAGAAGAATAGATTCAAGAGTGAAATGTGGTTGAGGTAAATGCTGTGCCCTGAATAATAATGGCACACATTGACTGTTTATACTATTGGCTAGCACCCCTGATGAGCATCCCCGTTATCCTTTTAGGTTCATCTCTGGCTGCCTGGTTTGATGGATTATGTGCAGATAATCGGTTGTTCCACAAACAGTAAAAGGAATATTTAGAGTGTTTTGGTGTGATAAAAAACAGTTTGTGGCTGACAAAATAACAAGTTGAATCAACACCTCTCAAAAATGACTATGTGCTTCATAGAAGGATATTTTTTTACTCAGGGGTGACTTTGTACATCTAATGGTTTATAGAAGTAAATACCGTATAAAATGAAAAAAATATATCAATATTAGAACTGCAATAGGCTACATATCTTCAGTGGTGTTCAGGACTTCTACTAGTAGTTTCCTGAATAACAGATCAAAGGTGTTAAACTTTATAGCGCAGAATATAGTGATTCTCTTTACACCTCATTCTTGAATTACACAGAGCGCTGTATTTCTACAAGAGAAGTTTAACCTGAAAAGTGGAAAACACAGAGCTCCCTCTCTTGCTGGGAGTCCTGGCATCAATGGAAAAGCAGCAGGATATGACCTTCTACTGCACAAATCTTCCTTTAAAAAAGTCAAAGTTGTTATCGACAGAGACTAGTGTTACCATTTGCATTTTTGTAATGAGCAGGTTTTGAGAAAAACACTTTGGTTCAGCTCTGTACCAGATCCGTGACTATGGTAACAGCTATGTTTATGCCATCCCTGCCTGCGGCGAAATTGGAGTAGGAGAGCATAAGGGGGAGTGTTAATGCACTTGCAGACCTTGAGGTTGGACCAGTGTTTTTTTAATACTAAGTGCAAAAACATAGACAATCTTAGTTTTAATGGACTTGCTCCCCACATGACAAACTCCATAAAACACACCAGCCGTACAGAGAACTGACCTCATCCATATTAGTCACAAGAACAAGAAAAACAGGAGATATTTCCTGGGGGCAAGGATTAATTACATCATTCTCTGAGGTCAGGGCATTCATCAACTTTACTTCAGCTCTTTGACAGAGGATTAATAAAAATTCAATACTTTAATTAACCCTTAAAAGTAGGCTAACCCTCCTCTTGCTCCTCTCCACAGGGAGGTTAACGGTATGGATAAGGTAACCAACAGCAGGACAGGAGCTAGTATGTATACTGTGACAGCTGAGGACATTTCAGTGGTGTGATGCTATAAGTAAAATATACAGCAACCATAGCCTGTAAAATAATGGATAAAGCTTCTGGGCCTAAAAAGTGAAGTCAATGCTGAAGTGCCTTAAAACCCGCATTCTATCTCATTTCCAGCAGGGGGGGCGACTCCACTGGTTGCAAAAAGAAGTCCGTTGCTATACAAGTCTATGGAAAATGGCCCTACTTCTCACTTGATTTATTACCTCAGTAAATATATTGAGTTTATGGCCTCATTTGCTAGTTTCAATTCTTCTTAAATTGAGCATGATGTTCATTTTGTAAATTATGGTCCCATTTATTTTAAAATGGAAGATAACGCAGGGGATGCTTTAGGGCCCAGCTACACACTGACCTGTCAATCATGATAGAGGCTAAGCAATGCTACCCATGGCACTGTGTACATTTAAATAGACCTGAACTTGTTTTTGGGTGTTGTCCGTGTTTTCGTTTTAAATTTTGACCCTCTCACTGTGTGTTTTCACTTTATCAAAGTTAGCTGGGACATTTTGATCACCCAGAAATGCCTTATTCAGTGTTCTGCTAACCAAGCTAGCTAGCTGTTGCTAGCATTAGCTGGTAACTTAAGGGAATGTTTTCTTCTTTTCTGTAGCCTACTGCCGTACATGCAGATGAACGGCGCCAGTGGAAAACTGGGAGGTCCGCGTTTACTCTCTTTAGTGTTTAGCTTAGCGCTGTGCTATGGAAACTCAAACAACTCTGGCTTGGCCGCGTCATCCTCCCCAGCTCCAACCTCTTGCCATAAATCGTCGCATCTGGTTCCAAAAAACCAAGATCGCCAAACTCGAGGCTTTAAAACGGCAGTCCTCAAACCAATGGGTGACGTCACGGATGCTATGTCTACTATTTTTATGTCTATGACAGCAATCCATTTGGACATACAAAAAGTAGCTCCAAGGAAAGAAAGAACATGCTTACACATTACTAGACTAAGGCAGTTCTAAAGGGTTACGTACAAGGTAAAGCAGGAAGTGCCAGCTGACGGCGTAGTACTGGACCAGATGGGCTGTGATGTGTGTGGAAGTGTGGGGGGCAAAGGTCACCAGAACATATGTCCCTGTTATTGCCAGGGTGCCACCTATAGGAGAAGGAGAGCGGAGAGTGATGAGATTGTAGTGAAATAGTTTTGTTTCAAATTCATATGTGATTGCAGAACTAGTCGCAAAGAATTTAAACTTGCCTGTTTTAGCAGGCAATATTCTCAGATTCTGGACAGCAAATATATGGCTGTTTATAATGAAGGTAATACAAGTGATATAAACCGTCACTCTAAAATAGAAAAAGATTTTTCAGATAGGTTGGTTCAACCTTTGAAACTGGCACTAGCCAACAGATGATCAGTGCCCTTCTTTTTAGTAATTGAATAGTTTTAAATGAAATATGACTTGACCAAGAAGCATACACTCAAACATTTGTTTTAGAAACAAAGTATTTTACTTAAAAAGTTAAAACATCCAGTCTACATGTCTGCTAGTTTGGACTATGCTGATGTCATTAACCACATTCCTTTGCCTGGTACAGCCCCTATATCACAGTGACATTCATTCTATTATTGGTGATATCACTATATGTGATACATATTTACATCCTGTCCAATGGGCATGAACAACCCTTTTTTCTCATAACCATAATTGAAAACTTACGTACATATTTTACCAGCCTCCCTCAGTAAAAAAAAATTCTAAAACTTTAGAATTAAAACTAACCTTCAAAAGTGAGCTGGTAGTTACTTACTCTGTCAAAAGAATGACCTTTAATGAGTTTAAATCCTTTACTCTCGGGCTTGGAAAACTCAGTTTACCTCATTCACTGAAACACTACCACAAGCTGAATGGAGCTGTCATTTTTAGTTTTCATCCGTTTTTGTCACTCATCTTTTACATCTTATCTGTTGGTTTGTATAATCCTTTGCAAACGAGGCACTGCTGAAAAACAAAGCTTGCTCAGTGATTTCCCCCTGTATAAATAAATGTTTCCAATATGTGGCTGCAATTACAAGACAATAGTGAGGCAGGCAAAACAATTGCTGATGATTTATCCAGGAAACCAACAGTATGCAGGGTTGTGGGGTGCTGATATAAATGTCCAATCTAGCGGTTGTGACTCATAATGACCATGTCATTTTGGAGCAGACTTTACAAATTGTTATGAAAAACAATATTATATATATGAAATAGATTTCCTCTGTCACAAGATTTTTTTTCTTCACACTGACATAATCTTTAAAGTACCTTTGATATATCTGAATGTTACTTTTCAAGTCACAGCAGCAATCTGAGGGGACACGTACTGTATGTCCTTAATGATTGAGTGTTTGCTTACCAACAATGTCAGAGGCGCGCACCGTCTCCTTGAGGAAAACCACGGATATGACAGCGCTGGCTGGGAAATGAAAATATATTCCTGTTAGTTTAACCACCAACAGAACATGCCACAGTTCAAATTCAGTCTACTAGAATATAATCTGACCTGGAACACAGTTTTATCTCGCATTTAACACGGTCTCGACGTCAAATAATTTGCTCAACTTGCTCTCTTTGGTTTATCACAATAACATACCAAACACGGCTTGTCCCTGGAGAATTAAATCATAATTGTTGTTCAGACATTTTTTTTGTTGTTGTCATAGTCTGGATTGATTTCTTTTTTGATGCAACAAGTCAGTTTAATCACAAGCAAGATCAGATAATTAACTGAATATTGACTTGATAAAAATACCAATTACATTAATAGTGTTGCAGACAGACTGGCTGTATGCATTATTATTGGATAATAGTAATTAGATTTTACTGTGCAGAGTGAGAATATCACTGTCATTTCTCACATATATATTGTATGTACACACAAATCATATGCATTTACACATACACACAAAGCACTACTACTTACAAGTGCATGTCTGCATAAATAGATACACACACAATACTTGACATGTTTATATTGATGAGCCTGATGGAATCTGTCAGCTTGCTTAGATAAATGGAGCTCATTAGGACATCATAACACCAGCATCAAATTATGGCAAGATGTTGTTCCATGCACATTTTTCACCAACTCATTTATCAATATCATTGTCAAAAACTGAAACGCTGAAAAGCAATCAGTTTCACATGAGCTAAGGCTCAGATTAGTCTTCTTAATGTTTCCACGGGATATGCAATGAACCAAGGGGGGACGCATAAACATACAGCATTTGGCTGTCACAGAGACAGATAGTGAGACAGGCAGATACGCATGCCAACACACAGACATGCAGATAAACAGGCAGGTACACAGATGGATGGCCACACAGGCGGACTAACTGGCTGAGACAGAAAAACAAACTAGAAGACAAATAGGCAGTGGACAGACTGACAGGGAGCCAAATAGATATGCAGGTGATGGCAGCCTGTCAGCGAAGAGGTCAGTTTACATAACACACTGTGGCTGACATGTTGGAGGTGCTCAACACTTAACAACACTATTGAGTACCACTTTTTCTTTTTTAAATAATTTTCTGTCGTATTGTTTGTTATATATTCCACCAATATTTCAGCAAAGCCAGCTGTGGCAGCTTAATTTGCTGGGAGAATTTGGAGACACCTGCAATGAAGGACTGCCAGCCAGCCAGGCAGCCAGACGGGCGTGCAGGTGATGGCACGCAGACAGAGACAAATTGAACGGGAACATGACTGGAAAATACAAAAAAATAGACAGGCAGGCAGTTTGAGTGTGTGTACAGGCTTTGCCACCATCATAAGGAGATTGGCTACAGAACACAGATAGCTCAATATGCCAGAGACACACAGCGTGTCACGTATTGGATTACTGTGGTGTTGCGGCATGACAGACAGGTTCTCAATGTGGATGTTAAACATTGACTGTAGAGCACATTAGCAAATGCTTCCACCTGAGGGTCGATTTTAGGCAACGCTAATAAACCCTAGCCCAAAAACCAAGCTTTACTTTAACACAAAAATAGATTTATTATAATAATAATGTTCCTCAAGTATGCTCATTGTCTGTAACTATAAACAAAATATTGCTGATAGAGTGTCTTTAGGAACAAATGTGTGAAACTAGGCAAGGGTGTGCATGATGCCCCGGGGACATTACTGCCAAATTGGAAGTTTATAAAGACTCTCCATGAAACAGTCAGTTGTTTCATACATTTCATACAGCGAGCGTGTTCGCATATACATTTATGACTCCTCCTTTGCCTCTGGGACCAGCTGGATCTAACACGTAACCATAGCAACTCTGTACAAAGAGAGATTCACACAGCTAGATAAAATGAGAAATTTGTGTTTCTCTCTCTCTCTCTCTCTCTCTCTCTCTCTAATAGGAACCTCCCTTTGGGAAAACACACCATGTCAAACATTCCTTTACCACACGGATACAACGTAAACTTATGAAAGCAGCGAAAGCTGAGCTGGCATCTTCCAGAGAAGCTCAAATAAAAGAACTGTTGCCACATTGCAAATATTGTGTTCACAATGTCACAAAATATGGTGACTTTTAAACACTCTCTTCTCCCGTTAAAATGCTGGTTTCAGAAATTCGCAAACAATATATATCATGAGTTTGAACATGTAATATTAGTTATTATAAAATCAAAAGTTCTTGTTCTGACCTGGAATGACAAACCAAACTTTCTACAATACTTTAACAACCATGGTGAAACGTGATTTTTCACAATTTTCCGATGTACATTTCCTTAATTAAAGCCAAATATCTATTTAAATAAATAAAAACTTCACACAGTGATAACACATCTAAGTCAATGATACAGTGCTGCAGGTCTGACATCTACAAGCAATGCTGATGGAGTGTGTGAATCAGGTCTCTGTTTATTTTCACCATTCCAGCCTCCCTCCGTTTTTGCATGTGATGACATGGTATCTGACGGAAAGAGCTGATGCTCTGCTCCATATAACAGCATTTGGGATGAAGCTAATAGAGACCGATGGGCTCTTTGGATGGAGACAGTAGTTATTGCTCTCCATGGAGTGTCAGTGTGTGTGTGACATGCAGGGACAGGCGGATGACAGCAGCGTCATCAGTTCTCCCGATCCCGTCCCTTTCCTCCTCTGCCTCGGCCGTCTCTGTATATATCTCTGCCTGTTGTCTTATTTGTCATATCCTTATTCTTTCCTCTTCCTTTTCTTCCTATCACCTCACCATCTTAGTATCCAAGATCACAGAGAAAGTGGTAACTGAACAATTACCTGGCATAAACTAAGGACAAGCCTCACTCCATCCCATGCTATTCGGTTTTGGAACAAACCTTGAACTGAAACGGCTAATTGATACTAATATTCATTGGAAAAAATAATTAAAAAAATAGACAGTGGGAGTGCTGTAGGGGCTGTATTTATGGACTTGATAAAGCATTTCATACAGTAAATCACAATGTTCTTCTAAACTGTCCAATTTTAATTTATCTTTAGATGTAATCAAATGGGTGGAATATGCACCATAGTTAAAAACAAGACTTCATCGTTTGTTGATTGGTCTGTTGGTGTCCCGCAAGGCTCAATTCTAAGATCTCTTGTATTTAGCTCATATGTGAACGACCTGCCACTTGTATGCTGTTGGGTACACGTAGGGGTACAGATCAGATTATTGGCATATTATCAAAGATGTTTATCAATATTAATAAAGTTATGAATATGGTTATTAATAACTTTATCAAATCAACAAACAATCAAAACGGGGCACCACCCTGAAACTTCAGGGGCCAATATTGAACTGTGGAATAGTCTCATTTGTCAGTGGAAGGGTGAAATCCGAGCACTGACCTGTGTTTAACCAGCAGTTAATACAATAATACACAAATAATCACAAACAACTGCTAATTAACGTATAGTAGAATTTATTAACTTCAAAATTATCAATGGCCAATCAATAATCCTTTGATCAATTAAAACCAATATACGTTTCTTTTAAGTACAACAAAACAAAGCAAAAACAAAACAGCATGTGGGGAGACCCTCTGTGTGTGTGTGTGTGTGTGTGTGTGTGTGTGTGTGTGGGTGTGAAAGATTAGGGGGGGTTGACGAGGTGTAGTCTAGCCAAAGACTACAAAAATGGCTACTCCTGTGAGCTGAACAAAACTGTTTCACCCCAAGAGGGCGGTATTGATAGGCTAGGCCCAAGATTAGCCGTTAGCTCATTCAGGCTAAGCTATGTGCTACCAACAATAGGCTAGCTGCTAAGCTAACGTGTCTGCACACGTGTGGTTGACAAGAGGGAGACACCGGAGCGCAGAACTGTGGAGCGGTGCGCGCTCTGCAGTTTATGTGACTCGCTGTTTGGCCAGCTGTTCACCTTAGCGCGTGTGTGTAACTAGCTATGTGTTCATATATGTGTGTGTGAGAGAAAGGTTAGAGAAGTAGGAAAGAAAGATATATATATACTTGGATCTAACAGTACCTAAAACTCCTCAGCAGTGGGAGAAGCAGAAAATAGCATTTACAGCCTGAACAAGCTAGCTACATATTCAACACAACATATCAACAATGCACCGTGATCAGAGTACATTCACAGAATAGATTTGACTCAGCGGTCACAATCATAGATTAATACATTACACGCGCAGCAGTAGCGCTGTATTAATCAGATCACATTAATGGTAACACAAAGTAACAGCAATAGCAAATTACTCATTAATAAAACACACTATGTATCTCTGCCCAGACGTAAGCCTTCTTACTGTGTGTTCAGTCCGTTTGTCCGTAGGTTTCCACGAAAGAAACGGGGGTCCGTGTCTGCTCGTCAGCAGATCAGAGGAAGCTTTCCTTCCAAAAAGAGCAGACGGAAGGGAGCTAGAGTCGACTTGAGAAGACAAACGTTGTTTCCTTCTCCTGCAGATATGAAAACACTGGCGAGTGGTTTCAGAGGATCCACGGTGCTCCCAGCACCGAAATTAAATCCACTTTGTTTCAAAAATGGAAGTTTTAGCACAAACTTGTCGTGCTGACCTGTTGTCAACTGGAGTTGAGGTGGAAAGCATTTGTTTCTGCGTGTCATGCTGTAGTGACCAAAGTCACAGGGCAAAGACGAGAAGTGGGGGGTGACATGGAGTTTTATAGCTCAGGCCACCAGACCTGGCTCCATGCTGGTTTTATGGTACCTCTGAACCAATGGGAGAGTCAAAGTGACGCTGAAAGTGTCGAACCTTATCTGCAGGCCCCTCCCTGACGCCATTTTGCGTCTTTCTTAGCTCCTTTCCTTCATTTAGGAGTTTGGAGCAAGGGATGTGGACTTTACCGTAGGCCAAGATCCTTTGTCTGAAAGACCACATGGTCTCTGGGTCTTTTGTCTTTGAGTCACATGTTGACTGAAAACCCTTTGCTTGAAAAAGATAATGTTTAACCTCCTCGACGGTCCCAACAATGCCTTGTCGAAACCCAAATGTATGCTGATGACACTGTTATATTTGCACATGGTAAAGACAGAGACGAAGTGGCAGCTAAATTAACATCAGCAATGGCCAAAATTTCCGATTGGCTCTCAGAGTTTTGCTTGACACTTAGTGTGAGTAAAACCGCTTATACAGTATGAACTTTTATATAAGGAAAAATGGAAGTCAACCAGATATTTTAAAGGGTGAAAGGATTCAGATTGTTTCACATTTTAAATATCTGGGAATCTTTATGAGTCTGAGCTGTCCTTTAAAAAACATGTGAAGCAGGTGAGTAGCACTATAACATTCAATCTAAGTTTTATCTGAAACCAGCTACCCTTACATGCAGCAAAACTGTACATGCACTCAATGATTTTTTCACACATCTCATACTGTAACATAAGCTGGAAAAACAATACTTGCTCCGGTTCAAACACCAACTCTCAATCATGTACCCATCACGCATAAACGAAAAGACTCTTAATTTTGGGAAATGTTGCTGTTGTTGCTGATGATGTTATTGTTGTTGTGCATTGGATATGTACTGTCTTGTAATTGTGTTTTTATTCTATAGTTAATCTTCTAAATAGAGATTGTATTTTCTGTTTCCTGCCAAGAGACTACAGACGTAAATTAGCTTATAGCAAATTCTGGTACAGCTAAGAAGCTGTGCACTGTCCCTGTTAAAGGCAGAGTTGGTAAAGTTGAAAAGCTAGCAAGATATCAAAGTCTCCTCGGGCCTCCGACCCACACACAGATGTAGACGAGCACCGCTGCGTCGCTGCTCCAGAGCAGAACGAAGGAAAGACCGCAATTTTACTTCATGTCTTATTCACCAGTAAGCAAACACCTCATATTATTATACCGAATGTTTAAACCAAACATAACTACTGTTAGCAATGCGAGCTCAGGCTCGGGGCATGGAGGCATTTCATTGGTTCTTTCCAAGCGGATCGCGAGGCAGTGATTGGTGGGCGTTTTTACAGGATTACAGCAGCTACAGGTGACGGATCTTTTTCGCCCCTTTTTCAGAGCCCATAAGTTATTTATTGCTGTCAGGGTGTAAAGACCATTTCATACTATATATTAGTGCTGTCAAACGATTAAAATATTTAATCGCGATTAATCGCATTAATTTCATAGTTAACTCACAATTAATCGCACATTTTTATCTATTCTAAATGTCCCTTGATTTCTTTTTGTCCCATTATTTTTTCTCATTTTAATGCTCTTATCAACATGATACGATACTTTTAAAACGGTGCCTGAACCGAAAGATTTATATATATATATATATATATATATATATATATATAATAAAAAGGAGCACCTTGTTCAATTGTATTTGTCTGTTCTGTATGTTCAAAAATATAAAACAATAAAAAGTTAATCTAAAAAAAAAGGAGCACAAAATGGCGAAAACATCCACTGGATGGGAAAAGAGTATTTTACAATAATTTTGAATATACCACGAGGCTGGCGAGGTGAGGCTGAGTCTGCGTTTTTCAGACAACGGTAGCTACAGTCTGGTGTTCGAATCCTCTCCAGTGAAATACAGACACACTTTACACCGTTTAGCTGTCAGCATTTTAACCGTGTTTACTCCAGCTGCTAGCTAACGGTAGGCTAACGTTAGCTGCTGCTAAGTGTAGTGTTGACTAGCGTCACGTGCAATGTTTCAATTCCCTCTAACGTCCGTTTTCGGAGCATCAGAGAGAAGCGCAGGCATTTCAGTGGCACCGAAATCCGCGTTGCTATTCGGTCCGGTAGATAACAGTCGTTAAGGCACCAGTGCCGTATTAGCACTGGGTCTTGGCCCCCCCCCCCCCCCCCTTTCACGTGGATGACATTTTACCATTCAAAACAGCGATTTTCGCCGAAAAGTGACTAGTTTGCAGGTATGTACTACTCTTTGGCCGGCTCGCAAGCCCAAACAAGTGTGTGCGGCGTGCCTGTTGTTTAGTTTCCGGTCTAGCTAGATCCGGTGTGGTGTTGTAGTTTTTCTAACGTTACTAGTTGTTGCAACAGCATGTGAAAAAAACTACAAAGTTTGCTAGGCCAAAAAGAACGTTAATTTTGTGATAAAAAATTTGACGCCGTTAAATTGGGTTTGCGTTAATGCCGTTAATAACGCGTTTAACTGACAGCACTAATATATATAAAAGTGTATATTGGAAAATGTTACCAACCCTGCCTTTAAATAAACAAACAAACAAATAAATAAATACATATTTTCCTCTCAGCATCCTACCTCCTTTCTCCTCTCTTCTACCCAGCCAACCACTTGCCTACCTCGTGTTTACTCACCCAAGGCCCCCTGTTGGAAAACAGGCACAACAGCACCACAGGAGGGGTGTGTGTGTGGGTGTGTGTGTGTGTGTGTAGCATCTCTGGTGGGAAAAATCTGCTAGACCTGGGTCTTTTTACACACCACTACAGTTACGAATGCATTTGTGTGTGTGTTTGCTCATTTGCCTACAGTGTGAGTCAGCGTGAGGTGAGAATGGAGTCATGATGGCAGACAGCAACCAGCACGTTTTCTCCTCAGCTCCACTTGTCAGCTCTGAGGAGGACAGACTGTGTCACAGCTGCAGGCATCTTCCTCTCCGTCCTTCCCTCCTTTCACCTCTTCATCTCTACCTTCATTAATTCTTCAAGACATCCAGCTGCATTTTATTCATGCCCACTCCAATGCAACACTAGTGTCTAGCAATTAGTGTTTTTTGTAGGGATGATAGTAATGATAGTAGAAAGGAAATAAGGTCGTGGCTTTAAAAATACCCATCATGTCAGCTTTACACACACCGGCGTAGCAGTGAGAGGTAGAGACTGCTCACTGGAGCAAGTACGACACCACGCAAAACAGCAATGAACAAGAGGTTCCGCCTTCTTAACGAGATTTGTGGTTTCATGCAGGGCTTTATTTAAACCATTCATCCACTTGTGAGACGTGACTATAGGAAAATCATTTAAAGCGTTGGGGTAATAGCTGTCATTTATATCCATGACTCACCACCACCTCCAGCGCGGTGAGTGATGGTTGGCGGGAGGTAAGACGTGAATCTGCTCAATATTTAACCTGCGTTTAGAGTGTTTGCCCTGAGCAGCTGCTAGCTGTAGCAACCAGGCAGGCTTTGTTTTGATTGGCTAATGGTAGTTCATGACAGCTTTAGTTCACACTGTGGGCTGTACAAATGATCATTGTTGGATTTATAATGTCAGAAGTAATTGGGACTTCTTTAATCACCCATACAATTTGAAGTGTGGAAATGTATTCATCTTCCGGGTCCAGTGCTTGATATAAACTAGGAATTGGAAGATTAAACATTGGAAGATATATAAGCTACACACAGACTTGCTGTGTAAGGCTGTAAAGCAACAGTTGGAAGTTTCTTTTTGAGAGCAAGTCTGTGCGTCAGAGACTTCACTGAATGAGGTGAAGACCCATCAGCCTCGTCAGCGAAGGTAGATGTGCAGTCGTGATACACAGGATGGAAATAGCACTGCTACTGCAAATACCACTACTACTGCAAACACAGAACTTCATTAATGCACTTCATTTTCATGTCATGTTATTTGAAGAAGGTGCTGATAAGATTTTGATTTGTCCATATCTATTAACCAGGAGATGTACTGATATTTAAAACCATATAAGAGTTCCACCACAAAAAGAACAGAGGCATGGTTGCAGTTTCAAGCTTTTGGTTGTCAACTCTCAACATCATGTAAACACATTCAGTTCTATAGAAACTGTAAGACCACTGCTCAGGGAAGGCTTATATTATAGATGTCCTAATATTTACGCCGATCATTTAGGTATTAGGTTGTATTTTCGTATATTGTCGATTACCACCCTGGGGGTCGGGACCCTTTCAAGAGGTTGTGTGATATATATGAGGGGCCATGAGATGATTAATGGGACAGAAAAGCAGATTCATTTTTTATTTATTTTATGTTTCTTTTTAATTAGATACTTCCAAATTTTTTGACACAGATCTTTTAAGGATCTGTTCTCCCAGTATGTTTCAGTAAATGGTAAATGGATATTGGTATTGTACTGATATGAAAATTCCCAATGAAAAGGTTGTGATCAAATTATGGTTCAGAAAAACCTTGCAGTATAAACATGATAAACATGCTGTTTACATGCCCCTCTGTTACTGCTAATGTGTTTGAAGAAAAACTGAAAGCTTGTAACTGCAACAATGGCTCTTTTTCATTATTTTTTGGAGTGGCCATATCTATAAAAAAAACTACATCACTGAGACTTTGTATGGAAATTTTGGAAATGTGCAGTATCTGTACTGCACTAGCTCCAATACTGTATGCATTTGAGTGAGTCACACAGTGAGTCACACACAAGAGTAAAACCTGTCAGACATTCAGCTCATAATGTAAGTGCTTGGCATAGAGAGGACTGTTTATGGCAAGATCAGAAGAAAAACCCAGACTTCACGTGGCAATGCTTCCTGTTATTCCCAGAGAAAGCCACCTTTCTCCTGCCTTCATGCATGGATAATGTATGAGGGGAAAAAGGTCGTACTTACCTATGACAGACACACAGCCTAGCGGGGCTATGAGTGATGCTGGGGCAAAGCCGTAAGCTGCAAAGTTCCCCAGCTCCCCGACACCCATGAGAGCCACACCGCACCACCACATCACAGAGGTGTAGTAAGGCTTGGAGCCACGCTGAGATTGACGGACGTGGGCATATTTCTGTCAGGAACAGAGGGAACAGGAGCCGGAGGCATCAGTCAGATTAAGCAGCTCTAATAACTGGAGAGCTGCACAAGACAAACATACACCATACAAATCATTTTACAGCCTTACAAAGCCAAATATATAACACTTGAAAAATAATGTGCACTTTAAGCGATAATACAGCATTACAAGCCGTAACACTGTATGCTGATGAGCATATCATCTCAGAAGAGGCATGACACCAATTAAGCAAATCGATGAGGTGGGAAGCTGTACAAGGCAAACACAAATGTATACTTCATAATCATTAACAATTCTGTCTTTGCAAGCTTACACTGGCTAATGAACAATGGTTAATAGCCTTTTTCAGCACTTTTTCACATTAAGTTGATGCTGTCACGCCTGCTCAGTCTTACACACCCTGTTTGTCGCTGCCACAAACACCCCAGTTTCTGCACCTGCATCAAAAGAGGTTTTGCATGTGCTAAGCACAGTGTAATTTAGCAACAGACATTATTTTGTATTATCTGAATCACAGTGGAAAAAAAGACATGATCATACCTCAGCCTCTAAAAGCTCTGTCTGGTAGAGGCTATAGAGGGTGTATGCTTGTAGTTAATGAATGCATTTACTCTCTAAATTAGTGCTGATAAGGCATCAGGGAGCATCATTAGTATTACCATCAGGTACAGACAAGTGCAACAAATTTGCAGTTTGTTTGCAGTAATTAACTGAACAATTGTATTGCTACTCACAATAATAGACTGAAATACATTTCTGATGTTTAAACATTCACTTCTATTAATTCTAGTTCAAACTGGCTTTATTTATTATAAAATACAAAGCCATTTGTGCCGTCAGCTGCCTACGTTTACAAAGATCCTGATGAAAACATAGTCTGCTAAACAGAGCCAACTGTCAGGAAAAAGCACTTCTTCGAGAGTAGAAAAAAAAGAGTCTTTACAGCCATTAAGTGCCTGCTGTGTGCAGAGTGCCTGCCGTACAGCTGGATTCCAGCGCTTCCTACCTGAATGTTGAGTGAAATGCTGATGAGGATGTTGCCACATATGGAGATTATGATTCCCAGGAGATAGGTCTGTGGGAACAAACAGTAAACAGGCACAAGATTAGGTAACGCTCTACTTGTCAAACAACAACTCCAAACACCCCATAATACTCCCTGAAGTCTTCTCTCCAGCTGTCACATCTGTCATTTCCATGACAACCACAGATACTGTTGTTCCATTGGTGCTCTGTTCAAAGGCACTAGTGTGTGTGTGTGTGTGTGTTAGCATGTGTGTGTGTGTGTGTGTGCACATGGTGTGTGCTCCTGTGGAACAGAGGCTTTTAGCGTTTTACAGTATGATATCAAACATTCATTTCTCACACACTCATGCAGTAAAAGCAACAGACACATACACACAAGCAAAAACACAAACACTCCCTCACCCTCTTAACTCTCACACTATATACAACACCTCACAAAGGTCATGATGCAGGTTGGTTGGTACACACCTTGCACCCTGAATCATGACCCATAAGCATAGTTTTGGGAATAGAAGGCAAGGTAATGTAGCATGCATTGTTGGTAGAAGTTGATAATGTGGACAAGATTAAAGTTTCACAGCTTTAAATCAACAAAACTAAGAGTCTACCAGTGGCTCTGTGAGGCTGCACTTACAGGCACAGCTAAATGATATAATGTCAGCATGCTAACAGGCTGACAACAACAATGCTAAGATGCTGATGGTTGGCAGGTAAAATATTTACCAGGTTCACCATCTAAGTATATCATGTTATAATGCTAATAATGCTATAATTTCCCAGTTAGCACTAAACACAAAGTACAGCTAAGGCTGATGGGAATGGCATTAGTTTTGCAGGTATTTGGTTAGAAAGCAAAGTATTGGACAAATTACAATTTTGACCTGATGATGGCGCTAGATGGAAAGTTAAAGATCACAAAATTCAGTAGGGCTTTATCCTTTGTAGACCGTGAATGTCTGTATAGAGTTTCATGGCAATCCATCCAATAGCTCTTAAGGTATTTCGGTCTGGACTAAAGTGATGGGGCGACACTGCCATCCCTGAAGCCCCGCAGCTAGTAAAGTTCTGGAGAAATGATGCCCTCCAAAAATGCCTTGTATAATGAGATTCTTGGGCAATATGGGCATCTTTTTGTAGCCAACTCTCAGCAGGAATGCATAATTGGTGTTTAAGTGATAGAAGGAGAAACAGGATCCATTCCCTTTAAGTGTTTCAAGAATACGCCAGGCTACTTTCCCCCATATGCTTGGAAAATTATTGCCAAGAGGAAATTTAATTTTAGGTCATAAACATACCGGTGGCTGTGGGCGGACAAAGTTTACAAAGAAATGAAAGCGTGCAGTGGGGGTAGAATGTGAATGATGAAAACCTAAAGAAAGAAACTCAATCAGTGTAGAAGAAGTAACAGCAGCCAAGCACATCCAAGTATTCATCCCTTGAAAAAGCATTATGCAAGAGAGAGGGAGGGTAGAGAGAAAAGAGAGAGGGGATATACAGTGATGGGAATTAAAACAAAGGAATAGAGGGGCGGAGGAGCTGCAAAATGAGTGGGAGGGAGAAAGAAAAAGTAAGAAAAAGATGGGAAAGAGGGCATCAACACTAGATAAAAAAAATAGAAAGAGAGGAGAGAGAGTCAATTCTCAGGTCCAGCGGTCTATTCCAAGAGATAAGACGGGCAGTCAATAATATCCATCTGATATTGTTGACAATGAGATACTAACAGCACTGTGGTCAAAGGCTACCAGAATGAATGGAGTGTAAATTAATTCCCCTGGTATCCAAACACTGATCACTATCACACAATCCAGAGGTTGTCTAGCGTTTTCTCAGGGCACATTATTAGACATCCTTAGGGAAAAAACGAAACCACCACTGAGGGGAAGGAGCTGTCATTATAGCATACTCTTAAAGTCATTAAGCAAAGACCAAAGTCCATTCTTTGAACAAGAAAAATAACTGTAATAGTCCTCTGATCTTTCTGTCAGCCCCAGAAACCACCACGCATACAAAGGAACGCCAGATGAAATAATGATGGTAAAGTTTCTCGGAACACAGTTTGGTAACCTTCCTTTTAATGAGACCAGCAGTATAACAGGATTGCATCCTCAGGTGTGCTCTATCACAGGTGCAAAATAGGAGTTTGGAACTGTGTGGATTAGGTGCAGGTCTGACACTGAACTTCAAGATCTCACATCCCAGCTACAGAACTGTTGTGTACTTCATACTTTTAAACACTCCCCCGCCCAGATAGCTCAGTTGGTAGAGCAGGTGCCCATATATAGAGGTTTACTCCTCGATGCAGTGGGCCTGGGTTCGACTCCGACCTGCGGCCCTTTGCTGCACGTCATTCCCCCTCTCTCTCCCCTTTCATGTCTTCAACTGTCCTGTCAATAAAGGCCTAAAAATGGCCAAAAAAATCTTAAAAAAAAAACTCAGATCATGTATTTTGTTTTTACTTGAAACTTACAAATTGTTAAATAATATTGTGTAGAACACTTGCATTGCTTATTTGGGTGTATTAACTTTCACTAGGGACATATCAAGATAACCACATTTCTACTTGTTGGCAGCTCAGGATCAACTAAAATCAACATTTGCACTTCCTCAAGACCTCCAAGGTCTTCGGGATACTGCCCTTTACTGCTTACATGGGATATTTATGTAACTGACAGGGCTCAAAGTGAAAAAAAATCCTGAGCCTGAAACTTGCTCATTGCGCAGTATGCAATATGCAATATGCGCAGACTGTTTTTTCATGTTGACTGTGTTATTCCAGATCTGCATCACTAACTAGACCACAACCTGCACTAACTGTATATTGGCTCTTGACTACGTTTTAGCTTCTTACAGACTGTCTATCTATGCATATTGCGTTATAACTGTTCTAAATCACTAACTGGTCCACAATTTGCAATATCTGTATTTTGACCCTTTAAGAGATGATACAGACTGTCTATTAATGTATACTGTGTTATCACCATATCACTTTCGCATATCCTTCGGCTTACTTACACCACATGTTTGTGCCAGCTTTGTAATGCCTACTTAAACTGCACTTTATGTAGCCTTTATGTAGCATATTGTATTCTGTACTCCTGTATTGTATTGAATATGAAACTGTATGTTGTTTCGCACGCTTACTCTTTTCTTGGCCAGGTCGTCATTTCAAATGACAACCTGTTCTCAACGTCCTACCTGGTTAAATAAAAAAAATAAAATAAAAAAATGTAAGTGAATTTGACTGTCAAAATAGTTAATGTCCTTCTTACATTACACAATAATAAAAGTCATAATTTTTAAGAAGTAAAAAGTTTTGGATCCATTTTTACTTCTTCCAACCATACATAAATTCAATGTAGATTTACATATTGCAATAATATCATAATCCTACAATGAATGCTTGTGAAAACAAAACTTTCTAGATATTGTGTTGATGCTTTGGCCAGGTCATCATCAAAAAAGCAAACAAGTACATTTATGATTTTGTCCATGTTGAGATTAGTTGCTTCATGTATGTTTATTGAAAACTTAAATATTTTTAGCTTTTGATATAGACTCTAAACTCTGGGACAAGGCTGTTATGTTTAAATACCTGCCATGCTGATTCCAAACAGACAGCTTTATTAAGGCAGTTTGGTCTTCAGATAGCTTTTACACAGCGGCCATCGTTAATGACAAATCGTGTTCCGCTATGAACATGCACACGTGTATTGTTTTTATCACAAACACGGTCGGTCAGTGAAGGCGGAGTCGCAGCGGTAGCGTTGGCCGTCCTTTCTGGTAACGTACTTGTTTGATAGAGTGCACGGACCGAAGCTTTGTGACTAGCATCTAGCTAATGCCTAGCAAGCATTTTATTAACACTGCTGCTATAAAGTGTCTTCCTTGAACATACGCTGCAGAAGTAAGCACCCGGCTCCCTCAATTTGAGGCACCAGTGCTGAACGGCTTCCCATCTCCACCCTTCTCCTCTCGTCTTCTTTTCATGCCCAGCACCATTTGTCTTTCTCAACTAAAGCTGTTTCTACATGCTCCAAATTTGATAAACTTTGCCTCCATTTTTTTTAGCCACTTTACCACAGAGACCACACCCATAGACTGTATATAAGAATGGACCAACAGATCCCGTTGCTCTGGATGGAGACCAGTGAAGGATATTAGTATGGAGCTAAAAGAGTCTCAATAAAGATAAATGCACACACTACATTCACATATGCACACACAGGATTCATACATGCACACACATGATTCATAAATGCACACACATGATACACAAATGCACACAGAATTCACAAATACACACACAAAATTTAAAAAGCACAGAAGATTCACAAATGCACACAAAATTCATAAATGCACACAAAATTCATAAATGCACACAAAATTCAGAAATGCAAACAACATTTACAAATGCACACAAGATTCAGAAATGCACAGGACAAGATTCAGAAATGTATTTCTGATGCACACACAAATATATCTTCATTTACAAACTGCTTGCGGTCTGTGAACTTCACTGCATTTGTGTGTGTGTGTTTTTTAAACAGGGAATGTTCTGCAACCAATCAGATATCTCCCTTGTTTTAGCCAATCACAGGAACGCACCCAAGCCAATCACATGAACGCATTCACACAGCGCTATATTAATGTGGTGTAGGAGTCATTGATCGAACTTATAAGTCACGCCCACTGCCAACTCGGAACTTGCAGACGGAGCAACAACCAACAATGGGACATTTTTAACAATTTTCACCATCTTATTCATTATTAAATTCACTTCTGGCAACATTTTAGGCGAGAAATCAACTACGTAGAGGTCAAATATGGGCCGTTTTACGAAAATTGATGGCTAATTGCAAATTTTGTCCGACTATGTGTCGGGAGTTCAGCGGCCAGTGCTGCCTGTGTTGCTGCCTCGCCACCCGGCCTGCTGGGAGGTAGATGGAGCTCCGTCACGGCTGGCAGCCCACGGTGCTCCATACCCGCGCAAAGTCACTGTTTTTTGGGTTAATGGACTACCAAACGCCGCTGCCCTGACAGAGCTCCTCTCTTCCTGCTAAATGGCCACTGTGTGTGAGTGAGAGCGCGGTCAGTGAGCTTGTTACGCCCGCAATCTCTTACCACAGGTTCCAGTTAATCTCATAATGGATATGTGTGTTGAGTTATTTAAACAAACGATCATGGAAATAAACGCCTTTTGTCCGCGAGTCTCATTGATAGAGCCTGCGGCTGGATTGAGCTCTATCAATGAGAGCTAGCTAGCCTCCTCTTAGACCTCTGAAACGAAACACCTAATGTTGACAAAAAAGCATTACATTGAAATCGGACACCATTGTTAGCTTTATAAGACCTTGGGGTAGATGTTCTATAAGTGGCATAACGAAATTCAAACTGTAAATATACGAAAATTATGCCGAAAGTGTAGCAACGATCGTTCCCATAAAATTAAATGGGACACATAGCTAGCCTAGCTAGCAGCTCCTCCTAAGGATTCCCCTAATGTTCACAAAAATGCATTAAATTGAAATCGGACACCATAGTTAGCTTTATAAGACCTTGGGGTATATGTTCTATAAGTGGCATGACGAAATTCAAACTGTAAATATACGAAAATTATGCCGAAAGTGTAGCAACGATCTTTCCCATAGGATTAAATGGGACACATAGCTAGCCTAGCTAGCAGCACCTCCCAAGGAGAGCCCTAATGTTCACAAAAATGCATTCAATTGAAATCGGACACCATAGTTAGCTTTATAAGACTTTGGGGTAGATGTTCTATAAGTGGCGTGACAAAATTCAAACTGTAAATATACGAAAGGTATGCTGGCAGCTGGCAGCCAGCCAGCTCCGGAGCTCCGCGGAGCCCCGGTCGTCCAATAACCGAGAAACGGTGACTTTCACTGGGTATGGAGTTTGCTGCTTTCTCGTCAGACTGTGTGGAGCTCCTAAAGTTGAGCAAAACATTACGTGAATTACTACGAGAATGGATGACTCCACCCACATTCATATAGCGCTGTGTGAACGCGTTCATGTGATTGGCTTATAAGTTAACAATCCCCCACGTGGGGTGCGTTCTTGTGATTGGCTAAAACAAGGGCATTTGTGTATCCTGTGTGTGTATTTATGAATCATGTGTGTGCATGTATGAATCCTGTGTGTGCATATGTGAATGTAGTGTGTGCATTTATCTTTATTGAGACTCTTTTAGCTCCATATATTAGAAGCACTTTTCCGGTGATGGCTGAGCGTTACTGAGCAGCCTCCAACTGAGAGAGACGACGTAAATGTGACATGAGCAACCTGTCTGAAAGTTGGAAGTCTTCTGGTAGCTGTGCCAAGAGAAATCTCAATCATTCCGAATATTGCAGAGACGGAGAGCGTAGGTCAGTGGTGTAGTCCAGGGTATACGCTGGTATACGGCGTATACCTACTTATTTTTCAGTCAGCATTGCGTATACCCACTTCTAAATCCCCCCTGATGCGCACCATTCAGTAATATCTGTGAGCCAGATTGCCCATTTTTTCCTCAAGGATAGTGAAGCCATGACCCACCCTCCTCTGCCTCTAATTGGCGGGTACTCGCTGCTTTCACTGATTAGATTGGTTAACTTTAGGCATGAGGACTGATGAGCCAATCAGAGGCAGAGTAGGGCGGGTCATGCCGAGGAAAATATCGCTAATACCTCAGGTGCCAGTGAAAAAAAACAAAAAAAAACCTCAGGTGCCGGTGCCACTTGACTACGATAACGGCAGCAGACCAAACAACAGCTGAAGAAATAACACAAGCGGCGGTGTGCCACCCCAGTTGATGGAAGACATAATTCTGAGGTAAGTTTTAAGATGGTTTCCAAATGAATCATTATTTTAAACTACTGGCAAATTGCCAGTGGCAATATGACTGCACATTTAGAGGAGAAGAGATAACACCATGTTTGCCTCATGATAAATACATTTTACATTCATCCAGGCTGCTTGTGTGACCAGTAGTAACTACAAACTGCTCCTAATCAAGTCATGATCATTTTATAATAGTGAGCAAGTAGAAATGACAGATTTTTGGGTAAACTAAATCATAGTCTTACATGTCACTGTTTCTAAAACAGGGCTTTTTTCTGGACTACTTTAAAAAAAAAAAAAAAAAAAAAAAAAAAAAGGTGAAAACTGAGAGTATACCCACTTCTCCAGGGACCACTACACCACTGGCGTAGGTATATGTAAGGAGATAACATAGGCACAGGCTAATTATTGCTAACTAAAATGCTAGTTAACATTAGTAATTACACTTAAACAGCTAATGTGAGACGAAACTGCCTGCGCGCTTCTCCTGTACTATACGGTAATTCCTCTACTGTGCGACAGTAAGTCCCGTGGTAATGACACAATTGTTAGCCTATTTTTATAAAAACGTCTGCTACGGAGCCATAACGTGAGGTACAAGATAATGGAGCCTTTTATACATTGTCGTGTTTCTTTAGAAATAAACAATGGACAAATAAAGTCTTTAAACGCTTCAGATGTAAAGTTATTCGCTGTCAAAGTGACGTCAAAATGAATGGCAGTCAGTGGGATGCTAACGCGAGGTGATGGCTTGGTAGCATCAAAATGGCGCCATAGGAGGTTCACGGTCCGAGGAGAAGCTTACCCCCTTGCAGAGACCACACTGCACCAAGCCCCCAGGAAGAGCGCTGAGTATAAAAGCCACCATGGGCTTAGCGGATAACGGTGGTACTGCACCCCATGGCCCAGAAAGACTTTTCACATAGACTTTGCATGGCGAAAGAAACGTCTATATTTCAGTGGATCATTTGTTTCTGGGTATATCAACCTACCACCCGAACACTGAAAGGGTCCTTGTTTAAAACGTTACATTTTTAACATTTTTAACATTCACTAGAAGCGAATCCAGAATTATTAAATTTGGCATGATGAACGCGCATAGTGGACGCGAGCAGAGCCGCGGGACTGCGCCCGCCCGCTCACATGACTGTTCTCCCAAGCTCATGTAGCTAGCTGTAATAATGGATATAGCTAATGGTTGTAGTTCACCATGTGTTCTATTAATACGTCCATGGTGTTATCTTATGAAGTCATGATACATCCCAGGGATGTATGTAGCTGCTGTAAAGCCTGTTAGCTACGTGGATGTAACGTCATTAGCGTTTCCCAAACTGGCAGGCTATCGGCTAGCTAGCTAGTTGCTAACATCAGGGGTAGCTAGCATGGCTGTATTAAGATCTATAGCTACATAGCTAACTATATGCCTACATAACGTTACTACAGACATAGTGATTACATCGCCTTGGTTCTCTCTTATGATACATCCGAGGGCTGTATGCTGTAAAGCTTGTAACGTGGATGAGAGCTGAAGCCATGGATGAGCTCTGTTCACGAAACTGCAGGCTAACTGCTAGCTAGTAGCACAACATAATTATTAAATCTCCTTGGTTGTCTAGCTAAATACATCTATCGTTTATTTAGCTAAGCATGTAAACGATCGGGAACAACGAAAACAGTGTTTAACGTTAGTGAATATTTTAGACAATGAAATGGCGAGTTCATGAGTTCGCCACTTGTAAGAGACACGACAGAGAAGCACGAACGCGCATGTTGCTACCGGTTGCTACGACAACGCAAACAAATTGTTGCTAGTGCGCATGCCCATCGTGAGCCAACCAGCGTTATGGGCCAACAATGCGGAAGAGCCGAGCTCCATGTTTGCTTTATGCGCTTTTGAGCACTCTCATTGGAACGTACGGGGCTTCCCGCCGAACACTGTATCCAGTTCTCTTAATACATCCATGCACTGCACCAAAGCCCGTCTACGGAAAGCCGTTCCACTCCCTATTAAGCCCCATTGTACCTACTTTGGTTGCAGTTCCACCAGAGTTCCACTGGGGGTGATCACGGTCCAGTGCAAAATGAATGGGACCCTATGGAGCTAGATGGCAAAATTTGTCTCTTTCGCCTGATTGTCGTTGAGAAATCTCAGATTTGATTGTAGTTTTTGCAAGTTCAACATGGATTATAGGTCAAAAGTTGAATGAACGAGTACTTATGCCCTTTCGATTTGTTACAGGTTGAGTTGCCCATAACACGCTAGCATTCTGCTAATGAATGCTGATTGGTCAGTGAAGGACTGATTATGATCGGAGATCCCGCTTGACGGCATCCGAAGCAGAACCAGAATGCCAGAGTGAATATTTCGGCGTGGTCTTTAAAACATTAGCAAACCTCTTTCTAGCACGTGTATTGACAGGGAGAGCCTAATCTGTCAGCTGTGTTGTCGATGCCTCGAGAGAAAAAAGGAAGTGACTCAGAGCTCGCCGTAAAGCAGAATCTCTGGCCGTATATGTGTATGACGTCATTGACATTTTAAAAGGCTTTTTAGAACAAAAAAGCCACTTTAAAAAAATCTAACACCCAGCAGTGTGTATTTTCTTAGCCTCCCCTTTCAAATGCAACATTCAAATTACTAGACAAAAAATTATATTCTGAGAAAAGTGGATTTTGAGGGGTATAGCTCCATAGAGTCCCATTCATTCTGCACTGGCCTGTGAGCGCCCCCTATATGGAACTCTGGTGGAACTGCAACCAGTTCAGAAGCCGGAAGTAACGAGAGAGTGGAACTTCTTCCCATATTAGAAATTCTTTGACTGCACTCTCGCTTTTCGGCAAAGACCCGCCCTACTTTGCATCTGATTGGCTGATTAGAACTTGTTTCATTGGTAGTTGGAAGTACAATCATTGGTTAAACCCAGTGAATCAAAAACAAATCCCATGTGGACTTTTACATTTTTTTATTTTTGTTTTTTCTAAGCCCGACGGTCCGCCTGCGGCTGCAGGACCTGGAGCTCACTGCCAGTGTTTCAGTTTGACTGTTAAAAAGTGTTTAGATAATTAAAAGGTATTTATTTAGAAGTGGGCTGGCTGGTTAGTTAGCTAACGCTAGCATGCTATTCCACCAAGCTTCCATGCTACATAAATAAGTCCCTCATCTGGCGATAGAAACCCTGCTTCCCCGTTCTGTTGGCTCAGAGCACCACAGCCTAAGTCCACAGGTACAAATTAGTTTTGCACCAAATGTATCGCCAAAAGTGTTGCAAAAGTCGAGGCGCGCAGATTCACCACTTCGTGATGCGAGAGAGCACATATGTGAAGTTGCAGTGACAGATTCCAGAGGTTGTAATCACTGAGTTGTGGTTGTGATGGAAAATGAACCCGAGTAAGTATATAAGTAAATGTTGCATTACAAGTTTGCAGCTGTCATTGTGTTCATGTAAATATCAATCTACACATTCTGTGACTTCAGAATACAGGTGTGTGAACATTTTCTACGAGTGCAAATTTCAATTTACAATTTCAGATTTTTTTTTTTACAAGCTCTCATGTGTTTTTTTTCTTTGTGTGACTTCAAATTCAGATCACGTGTGTGAATATTTTCACACACGTGTGTTTAAGTGCAAATTTTAAAATACACGTTCCGATTTTTTGTTCTGCAAGTTCTCACATCGTATTTGACAAGCTCTCACATTTTGCACCATATTTACCTTCATACAGGTGGGGCCAGCTGGAGAAACATTAATGCACATATTCAGTGGACCGCATATCACATAAATAAACCTGGAAGCTTAGAAACTTTTTTGCCGTATGCGCCACTGAGCAACTCTCATAGGAATTAACCGGGCTCCGCCTCGAATCCAGGTCTTATTATACATCCATGGTACTTAGTCATAGAGTACTGGACAAATTGAACCTGATGATGGCGCTAGAGGGAAACTGAGAAGATCCCTAAAATGATTACAATTCACCCTGAGGGTGGCATTAAGGGGACTGAAATCCATCCAATAGTTGTTATCCAATAGATATTTCCACTTAAACCCACACGTCAGTCTCATGGTGGTGCTAGAGGAAGTCAGGGATTGCCAAAATCAGTAGATTTATCCTCTGCGGATAATAAATGTCTGTCCACAAAGAACAACGAACCGCTATTGCTATTCTTAGAGCCGTAGCCCACAATACCCGGCTAGTGTGGCAAAAGAATTGTGCCACCACAATTTTTTTCAAATAAAACCAAAACATAAAGTGATGTGTTTCATCAAACCCATTAAATAAAACCCAAGGTAGGTGGCCAGGGTTACCTAATATTCTATTGTCCAATATTGTCCAGAAAAATACAATGACAATGACCGAGTCCCACATTTGCATCTCATTTTGGAGTTTAATTAGGGTCTAATTTGCAGTCTTCTGTCAACATTTCTAAACATGACAGGAATACACACTATCACTGTAACCTGTGGCTATATGTTTGGTGATACATGATGTAACACACCACTACTGCCGGGGGGCAGGTAAAAAATTGCGAGGGGGCGATTTTTTTTCACAAAGTAGGATAAAATCAACTAATTTACCCAGGCTTTACCCGTGCTGCCGCAACATGGTCAGCACTCGCAAATATGGCATTTCTTAAAGCAGTTAAGGTGTCCATTTTTATCTATTTTTTAAATAAGTACGACTTGACAAAGTAACTATTTAAAAGTCAGTTTATGAGCTTTAGGCTTTCATTAACGTTACAGATCACACACACACACACCCACACACACACACACACACACACACACACACACGCGGCTGTGACTGCGCTCTCCCAGTGCGTGCTCCCGGTTGTAGACATTTCCGTCCAGTAATGGTTGAGCCGACACTTAAGAATAAAATTAAAGTCATAGACTTATTAATGAAGTGAGAGGACGGCTGGAGCGCTCACTCTCTGTGTCAAATATCGCCGCAGATGGGATTACATTGTAGTTAGTAGTTGAAAGCCCCCATGCGATGTAGACGCCAAGTAGAACTTGTAGCCTAATAGTAATTGTGTTGTTGTGTTTGTACGTTTTATGGATGTATGATGCTGAAACAAGGGGCCAGAAAATACAACTGAGGGGGAAAAGCCCCCTTGTGGCGCCGGGTGTGCTGCCACGGGATCCGTAGTCTGAAGAAAAGAATTACACAAGTCCTTTCCTCACTTCTAAGCACACAGTAGAGGTGAATAAATGACCAAAGACTTACCTACAGCCCATTTTCAATTGGTTTTGAATTATCTGATCATCACCCAACCTAATTCCACCCAAAAACCCACTTTAAAAGTAAAACCCCTTGTGTTGTTCCCTCTTTATTGCATAACACAACTCATCTTCTCCCTACCAGCCTAATAAAGAGTTTAAGCCTAGTGGATTTCTGGGTAATTTTAAATTGAAAACCACCACATACACTCCTCTATTTCAAAGTCTGTCTATCTTCTGCTCACCTTGATTCCAAGTCTGATGACTCCACTGACCTGTAGGTAAGCAGGATTTTGACTCCAGTGTGTGTGTGTGTGTGTGTGTGTGTGTCTGTATATATGTGTGTGTGTGTGTGTGTGTGTGTGTGTGTGTGTGTGTGTGTGAGAGAGAATGTGTGTGATGCTTGCAGTGCATCAGAGAGGTAAACAGGATTTAGGAGGAGGAGGTGGGGGAGCAGAGGGCCGGCTCGATGATGAGATTCCTAGGGGACTGATATCGCAGCAAGGTAAAAAGTGTGTTTGTGTGTGTGGGTGGGTGTGCAATCATAGATTCCATCCTCAATTGTGAAGCAGACAGACAGAGAGAGAGTGTGGTGGGCTGACAGTATTGTATAAGAGATGACTACGGCGCTGTGGTAATTCATGATCAGACAGATGGCGTCATCCATCAGGCCAGCTGTGCTCTGTTCACTAAACCAAGATCAATAACCTTGTCGAGCTTTACAGGAGAGAGTGTAAGTGGCCTGCTGCGCTGCTGTTACTGAGCCAACATGGAGGCTGCTGGTTAATACGGAGAGGGCCAGGGGGCAGAGAAACAGTGTGTTAAGAGTACAACGTGGTGGATGTACAGCCTGAGGATAGTTTATTCCGCAGACTTCACACAGGAGATGTAGCAATTTGAAGTGTGAGGAGGGATTCATCTCACCTTTCATTGGATTCATTTACGTTAGACTGAGCTTGCCAGCAAGTGAATTCAATCTAATTACAGTAACTTGTTACCCTGGAAATCCAGAGTTCTCGCGAGAGCACAATTTGAATTAGCTCAGCCAGTCACTCTGGCATTCAGTAATGATGCTCATTAACTATGCCCTTGTAGCCGAGCTGCACCAATCACATCGGTATATCTGATATAGGCGGGCCAGAGGCGAGCTAAACAGATGACGACAGTTTAATCTACCAGTTAGCTCCTCTGGTAGCTAAGAGTTTAATCTACCAGTTAGCTCCGCTGGTAGCTAAGAGTTTAATCTACCAGTTAGCTCCGCTGGTAGCTAAGAGTTTAATCTACCAGTTAGCTCCTCTGGTAGCTAAGAGTTTAATCTACCAGTTAGCTCCATTGGTAGCTAAGAGTTTAATCTACCAGTTAGCTCCGCTGGTAGCTAAGAGTTTAATCTACCAGTTAGCTCCGCTGGTAGCTAAGAGTTTAATCTACCAGTTAGCTCCTCTGGTAGCTAAGAGTATAATCTACCAGTTAGCTCCATTGGTAGCTAAGCGTATGGGGCTCTGGATACGTCACCCTGTGTATTGTTGTGATTGGTCGTAGTGTTATCCAATTGCGTGCAGTGAGATTTTCAAATGCATGCTTGGTGCTGCCCCTCGAGTTGGGCCATTTTCATTACTCAATGCCAGACCCTTAATCTTTCGGATTTGGTTCTGGATTTCCAGGCTAGTAACTGGTTATATTTTTGGTTTCTTTGTTGTCTAAGTGTTGGTGGGAGAGAGGGCGCATGCATATGTAGTGTATGGGTGGTCACAGCAGGAACCCCGCGCATCACCAAGCCAGCGGGAGCCTAATGCTCTACCCACCGAGGAAGACAAATCCACACAAGATAGTGTGTGAGAGAGGAAGATAAACAGGGAGAGGGAGGAAAAGAGTTTTCCTGTCACAGGAAGAGCAAACAAAGCAGGCAAGGCAGGCGAGGCTGGTACACTGGGAGTGCCTTTAGCTGGTGGCTTACTTAGCAAACATTACACACTTGACCTAAGAAAAGCATGAGACTTTACACAACAAAGCTCCCTGTGTTGCATTGTACTTTTTTTTGATTTTTCTTTCTTTGCTATTAGACTTTATTGTACAGTCGCTGCACGGGAAAGATTAGGCCACTTCATATATGCAATGGTGGAAAGTAACTGTGTACATTTACTTAACTACTGTACTTAGGTATTTACATGAGTATTTTCATTTTATGATGCATCCACCTGCAAGGTTGTCAGCTGTGTGTCTGCCTGGCATACTCTGTGTGTAGGTCAGTCCTGAAGGAATCCTAACCAGGAGAAACTGACAGCAATGACAGCATTGCTCCATCTTTTCTTTGTTTTGATTGAGAGAACCCTAGCGGCAGAAAATTAAACATATTGTATGTTTAAGTATCTATATTTCGACAGTTGTCCAGTTGGTTTAGGGTGGACTTTTACTTTACCAATCCAGTTTGTGCATTTGCAGTCTTCAGTAAATTGTAGGATTGTTTCAGGCCAACCACATGAGAAAGCTAATTATACTTTCTTTTAGCTTTGTCAAAATGTAATTAATTTGTTACAAAGGGGGGTTCAGTTGAACAAAATGTCACCAGAGAACAATTGACACTAAACAACTGACAGCTTAACTGGGAAACATCACAGCACACAATAATACAGACTGCAAAAGAGCATGGTTATTTTTAAAAGCTGCTGCCAGAGTCTTAACAAGAGAGAATCAGAGAATTGGATTCTTTAACCTGACATTGATAGGGATTGTGAGGAAACCAGGCAACAGATCAAAGAAAGATCCCAGTGTTTTTTTAGTCGGCATTTAAAGGTCATGATGACACAAACTCAAACAGGAGACAATTGTAGTCGAGCAAGTTTAATTGTTGAGCAGGTCAGTGCTCGAATTTCACCCTTCCCGTTGACTTTATAAATATGAGATAAATTAATCAACTTAATTAAGATCTGTATTTTCAAAGAGAACACCACCTATGAGACAGGGTGGTGCCCCGTTTTGATTGTTTGTCAATCTGGTAAAGTTATTAATACACATATTCATAACTTTATTAATATTGATAAACATCTTTGATTAATTGTGTTATATGTGTATATATGTGTGTTAGTGTGTGTGTGTGTGTGTGCCACATTTTTATGTATGAAAAGTGCTATATAAATAAAGTCTGATTGATTGATTGATTGATCTACAAGTGCAAGTTAAAACTCTACCATGCAAAGCGAAAGCCATATATCAACAACACCCAGAAATGCTGCCGGCTTCTCTGGGCCCGAGCTCATCTGAGATGGACTGACACAAAGTGGAAAAGTGTTCTGTGGTCTGACGAGTCCACATTTCAAATTGGTTTTGGAAATCATGGACGTCATGTCCTCCGGGCCAAAAAGGAAAAGGACCATCCAGATTGTTATCAGCGCTAAGTTCAAAAGACAGCATCTGTGACAGTATGGAGGTGTGTTAATGCCCATGACATGGGTAACTTGCACATCTGTGAAGGCACCATTAATGCTGAAAGGTACATACAGGTTTTGGAGTAACATATGCTGTCATCCAAGCAATGTCTTTTTCAGGGACGTCCCTGCTAATTTCAGTAAGACAATGCTAAGCCACATTCTGCATGTGTTACAACAGCGTGGCTTCATAGAAAAAGAGTGCAGGTCCTAGACTCTACTACTGTGGATGCTACTAGGAGTTATTTTTGATCAGGATATATCCTTTAGGTCAGTGTAACGCTTATCAGTTCAATTTTCTAAGCACAAACAGACATTTGGAAAAACAGAAAAATGGGTTAAAATATCCAATTTTTCCTTTTTTTCCACCTAGACAAATTTAAAAATTGGATCTTTAAACTGTTTTTCCAATTTTCTGTTTTTATTCAGAGGATCAGAAATTTAGAAAATTACAAAATTGCATCTGGGCTCCAATTATTGCAATATTCTCTCCCTTGTTCCACCTAGCTACGCCCCGCCCCCCACTCAAGCACAGCAGCCAGACCTAAAGACAGAATCTGCCTCGCTGTGTCTTCTCTCCTCATTTCAGTGTACACTGGAGTCATCTGTGCAAGTGCACGTCTGACACTTCTCTCACCTAACCGGAACCCTGCCGCTCTCAGTAAACCGGTCGTCATCCTCCGCCCATACACCGGACCACTTGAGACTGCCGCAGACGCGACAAGTTGATGTGTTCCTTCCCTTCCTAGTCTTGCATAATCAAGCCTGTGTATGTTGTGCTCTGTGCAAAACTTGTATACTGACGAGATGCTTGCCCCCCTGTTCAGTCCAAAGTTCGTCTGTAAGAGGTTTTGCACTTGCCCGCAAGTATAACCTAAATTCTCAACAAGATTCCAAATTATAGTCTCATAATTATCCAGCGTTAACATGACTGCCCCGAGTCTTCTTGAATACCCGCCTAAACACATCCAGACACACCCACGATAATAGCCAACCAATCGTTGGCAACTAGGTGGAACGAGGGAGAGAATATCATTGCAGTATTGAATAATTGGAGCCTAGACACAATTTTGTAATTTTCTAAATTTCTGATCCTCTGAATAACAACAGAAAATTGGAAAAACAGGTTAAAGTTCCAATTTTTGAATTTGTCAAGGTGGAAAAAAATGAAAAGTTGGATATTTGAACTAATTTTTCTGTTTTTCCAAATGTCCGTTTGTGCTTAGAAAATTGAACTGATAAGCATTACACGGACCCCTTTAACGCCCACTTAAAACAAACTTCAAGAACAGCCTTTTTTCACCTTCATAACATTGCCAAAATTAGGAACATCCCATCTCAACACGATGCAGAAAAACAAGTCCATGCATTTGTTACTTCCAGGCTGGACTATTGTAACTCCTTACTATCAGGATGCTCAAATAAAACCCTTAGGACTCTCCAGCTGATCCAGAATGCTGCAGCACGTGTTCTGACAAGAACTAAGAAAAGAGATCATATTTCTCCTGTATTAGCTTCTCTGCATTGGCTTCCTGTAAAATCCAGGATTGAATTTAAAATCCTTCTTCTGACCTACAAAGCTCTAAATGGTCAAGCACCATCATATCTTGAAGAGCTCATAGTACCTTATTGCCCCACTAGAGCACTACGCTCGCAGAATGCAGAGTAACTTGTGGTTCCTAGAGTCTCTAAAAGTAGAATGGGAGGCAGAGCCTTCAGCTATCAGGCTCCTCTCCTGTGGAACCAGCTCCCAGTCTGGGTTTGGGAGGCAGACACCATCACCACATTTAAGAGTAAACTTAAAACTCTCCTCTTCGATAAGCTTATAGTTAAGGAGTGAGGAGTTGCAGCGTTCAGCCAGACCGGCGGGGGAGGTTGTAACGCTACAGACATGGCACCCCTTCTCTTCTCTGCTTCTCTTTATAGTCGTCAGATTAATCTACCATATAATCAATGATATAATCAAAGTAGAGGGAGGCAGGCCAGTACAGCCCGATCCGGCAGGGGAGAGTTCTAGCCGGGGGACTTCCTTGTGTGCATTCATGTCCCAGAAATGCTTGTTACTAACCTAGCTCTGGGGAGCTTATTCCCCGGAGTCCTTATGTTTTTTTTTTTCTCCCAGCATGTTTCCTTGGATTAGGGTGGCACCTAAATCATGGTTGCAGCATGGTTGTCGCCGTGGTCCTGCTGCGCGCCCTGCCATGCCCTACTACACCCTGCTACGCTCTGCAGTGCCCTGCTACGTCCTGCTACGCCCTGCTACGTCCTACTATGCCCTGCTGTGCCCTGCTACGTTCTGTAATGCCCTGCAGTGCCCTGCTATGCCATGAACTACTACAACTACTATTTCTAGTCACTGTTCCATTATCTTTATTGTGACTATTACTGCCACTATTCATCACACCCCCAACCGGCACCGTCAGACACTGCCTATCAAAAGCCTGGGTCTGTCCGAGGTTTCTCCCTAAAAGGAAGTTTTTCTCACCACCAAGGTTTTTTCCTAAAAGGGAGTTTTTCCTCACCACTGTCACATTAAATGCTTGCTCTTGGGGGAATTACTGGAATTGTTGGGTCTTTGTAAATATTAAATATATATTGTAATATAGAGTGACCTACTCTATCTGTAAAGTGTCTTGAGATAACTCCTGTTATGATTTGATACTATAAATAAAATTGAATTGAATTGAATTCATTTGTAAATTACTAGTACAGAGCCCGTTGAAAATGTGCCTGTTTGGAATGGGTGATTGCTTGGCCTGTGGTATTGCTGCTTGTAGAATTCTTCAAAACCAAATTGTACCCCAAAATGACTTACAGAAGGACCCCAAACCACTTAATATGCAACTCCACTGTATAGCCTACTACTGACTTACAGGGTAGGCTACATCTACATCACTACATCAGAGGAAGACAGTGTACTACTTTATTTACCTGACAGAGAACGGGGCAGATTCAGAATGTAATCACAAAATATCACAATGAAAATATGGAGTAATCAGACATTAGCGTCAGGGACTCATGGCAGTGCGCTACCAACCCGGCCTGTTATGAGAGCTAATCAGCACATATCTGCATTCATCAACCACCAGAACCGGACCTTTTGTGTGTGTATGCAGAGAGAGAGAGAGAGAGAGAGAGACACAGAGAGACAGAGAGACAGAGAGAGAGAGACGGTCTCGTGTCGTATGATCGTTAACTAATTTAACATTTCAGCAGAGGTGTTAATTCCCATACATGTTTAGTGGCTTGACAGTTAACAGTGAAGTATGGATTTGATTCGTGGGGGTATTTTGGCGACGGTAATGTTATTAGTGTTGTAAGTTAGCAGTAGACTTAATTAACCCGACGCAGGGTGAGTCTGGATAGCAACAGCAGGAAAAGAGTCAAGTGTAAGGTTTGTAAGTTTTATTTTGTAATTGATGTTTATTTCTATTCTTTATTCTTTTTTAGTGCTTGTTCTTTTTACTGTTCTTTTGGTATTAGTTCTAGCAATTTTACTCTTTTCATTAAATAAAAGAATTAAATAAATGTATTACTATAATATCAGTATCAAGAAACGCAAAAGTCAGCAAAAACTCTGGGAACTGCATTTGCACAATCATCATAAGGGCACAATTAGGGACACGTGTCACATTTCGTCCACTACAGTTTTTTCTGTTTTCTGTCATGTGGTGGAATTACTCTACCTCTGTATCTTTTAAATCAAATTGCAGTCAGCGTATTGTGTAAATTCTATTTCATAAATGTCAGAGACAAAGTCAATTTGTCTTTTTAGTATTTTTTTCCCTGGAAGTTTTTCAACCTTAAGGTACAAACTTTACATAAGTCATGGAAAACTGAAAATGGTGTTTGGTGTATTACATACGGTGGCCAAGACAGTTCAACACAAAAGCTACAACACAAACACAAAAGCTACAACACAAACACAAAAGCTACAACACAAACACATAAGCAACAACGGAAGTGAGTGTGTTGTTGACAAACGGAGCCGGTGGATGAGCAGGAGGAAAGTTCTTGCATGTTTGAGAAGTGAAACATGGTTCCTTGCTAATTATGATTACTGTCGCTACGTGATTGTCACAAATAAGCAATGTTGTTCAATATCTTTTTTGTTTTCATATGTATGTACTCGGCCGTTTAGGCTACGAAGCTACAGCTATAACGTTATCTAAATGGCGCCCAGCGTCTTTTAACGCCCAAGTGCTACGTTTAAAGTCTATAGTTTGTCACGTTCAGTGAAGCTGTTTAAATCACACAAATATATATCCCACTGGTACGTGCTTGTAACTTGTTAACCATATCTACCTGGTTATTGATCAGCTCCCAGTGGCAAGTGTGTGTGTGTGTGTGTGTGTGTGTGTGTGTGTGTGTGGTTATGGTAAACAGATGTTTAAAGTGAATGCTAATTGTGTTACCTTCCGTATTCTGCCTATTACAGTGTTAGGGACGTAATATGTCATACATACACACATACACGGTTTTTACCATTTGTACAGTCTATGGTTTTGTTGCATGTCCTCAGTCTTACCCCTATAAATAGGCACACACACACGCACGCACGCACGCACGCACGTTTGTGTTGTAGCTTTTGTGTTTGTGTTGTAGCTTTTGTGTTTGTGTTGTAGCTTTTGTGTTTGTGTTGTAGCTTTTGCGTTTGTGTTGTAGCTTTTGCGTTGTAGCTTTTGTATTTGTGTTGTAGCTTTTGTATTTGTGTTGTAGCTTTTGTATTTGTGTTGTAGCTTTTGTATTTGTGTTGTAGCTTTTGCGTTTGTGTTGTAGCTTTTGCATTTGTGTTGAACCGTCTCGGCCACCGTAAATTACAGGGCTGGACTGAGCATCAGACCCTGAATACAAACAATAAATGTTTCACCTGAAACTTAATCTATATTTTTACTGTAACTTTAATCCTGCACCCCACATCTAACCTTTCAAAGACATTCATCATCCTTATAAAGGCATGTAAGGCAATGTAATACTAAACACACGCAACTTTAGTGACAAACAATTTTTCATAAGCGTGTACTTGCACAAAGCAAACTGGAATCACTGGATTAGAACAGAACACTAAACTTTGAACTCATCTGAAAAGCATGTATAGCTGCCAACGCAAGTCTGAATCTCCTGCCTAAATGTAAACTAAAGCTGAAGCAACTGACAGCACTGATCCTCCTCCTCCTTGCTAGGACACTGACCCAAAGACAGAGAGACAGACAAATACACAGCATGGCTCTTTGTGTCCACTGACAATGGGGATCTGTCCCTCCCCAGGATGGGCTGATCTCTGGATGAAGCCCGGCAGTTTCTGCTCAGATGTGATGGTGCAGAAGAAGCAGAGTCTCAGCTCTGAGACGTAGATAGGACGAGAAGGAGAACCATACAGAGAGAAGAATGAAGATGGACTATTTATGTTGACATCCTTATTATTATATTGTATTATATTTATGAGGTCAGTTTTAATGTTAGATTATAGAGCTGCAAAGTAGTAGTAGTAGTACTATTAAATTAATCACTTAACTATTTTGATAATCGATTAATCATTTTGAGTAAATATTCTTAGATTCCAGCTCCTTAAAATGTGAATATTTTCCATTTCCTTCACTTGACAGTAGACTGAATATCTTTGAGTTGTGGACAAAACAAGACATTTGAGGACAGCATCTTGAGCTTTGGGAAACACTGATCGACACTTTTAAACATTTTCGGACATTTTATAGACCAAACAACTAATCCATTAATCGAGAAAATAATCGACAATCAAAATAATTGTTACTGTCAACCCTATTAGATCATATCAAATGATTGGCCTGACAGCAAATGTAAGCAACATGCTCACAAATATCCTCAATGGGTCCCTCATAGATTGCATCAAACTTGCAATATAATGTACATCCAATAATACAAAGACCTTGGAGATGATGAAGAGCATACTAATAATTCTGCTAACCTTACAAGTAGTCAGGCTAAGAAGAGGAAGTGCAATGGGGTCTTTAAAATACAAATGATTTATTGGCCTGGGAACAAGACTGTACTCAGCCAATTATATGGCAAAATGCCCATTACATTTTCATATATCCTGCGTACAAGACATGTATCTTGGCTTGAAAATAGCATATTTAGTACTAACAGGGGATCATTAAAGGTATTTACATGAATCTTCTGGGGATTGTGAATATCCATGTAGTTCCTAGTAGTAAAGGAGGGAAAAAATGACCTGCTCCAAACCAAGGCGATGGACAGACAGACCGACTCCCATGTCTGTTACCTGGACAAATATTAACTCAGCACAGTGAGGTGGGGGGGGGGGGGGGGGGCAATACAGCATAGGATCAGGATTTTCCATTGCAATACTGTATTGGTACATGGATGCCAAGATTCAATCTTTTATTATATTAATTGCACATGACTATTTTCAATCAATCAATCAATCAAACTTTATTTATATAGCACTTTACAGCAACCAGCAGGTATCCAAAGTGCTTAACATCGAAACCAAGAATAAAAACACATATCATACAAAATAAAGAAAGAACATGTAAAATCAGAAATAGTTACAGAGAAACAGAAGAATGAAATTGTCACACCACTGCTACGTATTAAAAGCCTGACTAAACAGATGCGTTTTAAGGTTGGACCTAAAAAGAGCTACATCTGTAATAGTGCGGATATCAGGGGGTAACTTGTTCCAGAGTCTCGGAGCAGCAACTGCAAAAGCCTGGTCACCCCACCGTTTATATCTAGACCTTGGCACTTCTAAAAGTCACTGGTTTGAAGACCGCAATGAGCGGTTGTGCTCCCGCAAAGTTAAAATTTCGGACAAATACTCCGGGGCCAGACCATTTAAGGCCTTGAAAGCAAACAATAAAATCTTAAAATTGATTCTAAAACACAAAGGGAGCCAATGAAGGGTGTAGAGAACAGGAGTGATATGTGCACGTCTAGATGTGTTTGTTAAAAAGCGAGCGGCTGTATTTTGTCTAAATGACTAATTTCTTTACAACATTTATGACATTTTCATGACAGTGTTGGTCAGTTTGTCTCCTGCAATCCCATTTTGCAGCAATAAAAATGAAGTGAGATGAACAAATCTTATTACATCTACATCTTCTTAAAAGATAAAAAAAAAAGATGTTTGGGGAGATAATTTGAAGTTGGAAAAAAGGTAATAAATTGCAATATATATATAGCAGAATATCACAATTTGCTTAAAATCACTATAATATCGTATTGTGTTGCCTCTGGTGATTCCCACCCCTACAGGGATTTTATTGCAGTATTATTTTAGATAAACAGTTCACTGTCATGGTAAAGTTGCTTCACCCACCTTCTTCCCCTCCCATGGAAACCAGCAATGTGGTCTTTAGTAGCACAGTAGCTCTTCAAGCAAATTCTGCACAAATTTGACCCATTTGCACTAAAAACAAACTATCAGACTTAACCACATACCACACTGAAATGATAAACCATTGAGCTTTAGAGATGTTCCAACATTAGCGTGCATCACCAGAGCCAGTTTTATCTTGGGGACATGTGGATAACTTCTGTTCTATGTTCTCATCCTATAACAAGTGAGCCAACCAATGGGACAATCTCTCAGAACTTTGGTGTCCTCCTGAAACATCAACAACTTCAGTCCACCAGTGCAAACATTTTCAACTCTGGGAAGCAGTTAAAAGTGTGAGACAGACAGATATTGTCCCCTGGAAGTCGGGATGTTCTCTGGGATGGTGGGTAGCTGGGACCATTAGCCAGTTGCTCGGGACTCTTACAGTAGAGCTATTCTCTCACAACCCACCCATGAGCCATTACTCATTATTGACGCCTCCCATTCCGCCTCTGTTACTCTCTGTCTCTCTGCCCCCCACACACACACACACACACACACACACACACACACACACACACACACACACACACACACACACACACTGGTAATGTCACACAGAGGGAACATGGCAGAAAGAGAGAAACACTGAGAGGGAAAGATAAGCGTGAGGAGAATGTGTGTCTGCATACGAGAGTAGGAGGGCACACATAACCAGACATTAGCAAACCAACACACAGTGGAAGAGAGAGACTTTATATCAACGTACACAACAGATGTGCACATACTCAACTTAATGCATAGTCGGGAGAGTCCACTTACAAAGTTCAAAAGAAAGAAAAAGGCCTTTTTAACACAACGACTTAGTCATGATCATTTTCGAAAATAGTTGTTGTAGGTGCCAACCCCGATAGATCTCTGCACTGTCTGGCTTCCTCATCCACACTGAGTGCTCATTACCCAAAGGGCTTTGGATTATTTGGTTATTTTTTGACTTCTAACATTTTTTTTTCAGATTAACTTAATCCCCTCCTGGACATTAGTGTCCACTTTCCTTCTCCAAATTGAGTTTAAATTCCTGAAAGTTAACACACGCACGCACAAAAAACCACACAAACTTTCCTCTTATCTCTAAAGTCTCAGTTCTGCGTGTTGCAGTGAAGCTGGTTCAGCATGATTTACATCACACATAGGCTACAGTAAGCAAAGGAAATAACTCATCTACAATACAAATAGGCAAAAACCACTGCCCTTGTCCAGTGACATTTGGCAAACTAAAGTAGCCTACTTATGGATGAACCAGCACTCTCCAGAGATATTTATAGAAATAGTGCAGAGTACAAGTGTAGCCTACTGATTATTTTTGTCTTCGATTTAATATTTTTAGGAAATGTTTGTAACTTTTTTTTTAAATAGCGCAAAAGTTACTACACCCTGGAGTTGAAAAAACCCTCAAATCAAAACCCTTCAAATTATTTGATCAAAGAATTTATTTTGGTTTATCTCACAATTCATTCGTGGTTTTATAAATATTATTATTATTATTATTTATAAATATTATTATTATTAATCTATAATAAAATCTCAACTACAACTACTATGTGCTGTAGCGACGATAAATGCCTCACGTGACACTATTTATGCTCCACTTTGTAGCCTACCTATCTAGCGTTTCTCCTTTACATGAGCGAACAGTTGGGAACTCACCTGGAGTGGGTTTTCCAGGATCTCGGCGCTGTGAGGCTGAGGGGTCATCTGAGGAGCCGCATGTGAAGAACTTGAATTCGCCATGTTTTCCTTATCGTTTGATAAGGAAAAGAAAAATATGTTTCTGGATCACAACTCCCACTCTCTTCTCTTCACATCTTTTTCCGCTTCCATCCCACCGCATGCATCCCACGTCCCCTGTCGCTTCAGTGGAAACTCGGAAGGGAAAGTTCCTTATTGTTGCGAGGCGGATCAGGAGTTTGTGCTGACTTCAAGTGCGGTCGGAAAAATGCAACTTTTCAATTAAGTTGTGAATACATCTGGGGTACTGTTTTTAGTTTTTAAAAGCTATGTTTATTGGTTTAATAGAGGGGGTGTATTACAATGAAGATACTAAAATATCAAAAGCTTGCCTGATGAAAAAAATCTCTAACTTCTAACTTTGTCCGTATTCATTGTCGATCAACTGCTCCGATGTACGACATTATGAGGTGTACTTGAAGGCAGCATATGCGAACAGGTGCGTAGGTGCGGTTCCTGATGCGCATGTAAAGATCCGCCTATTGGCGTAATGAACTAAACATTTATTTGCCTGCCTAACATTTATTTGCCTGACGCAACACTTGTAAGAAAGAAGCCGTGCCAAGCCTTCCCAGACTTGACTTTGGGTACCAGCTTGCTGTAGTTGGTGTTAAACATGTTGCCTCCTGCTGGGCACATTCAGGATGACAGAGAGATCTGTCTGCAGTCTCCCAGATGGCTGGACCACACATCTGATTTAGAAGATAGTCTCACCTACAGCTGACAGGTGCAGCATAGAAAATATGCTTAGAAATATATATAAGAAATATTGGATAGGATAGAACAACATAATGTAATTCTGCTAAATAAAACATCACATTCATTAATAGTTTCACTTGTCTTCATTTTAAACAAATTGTATATCCGAGTACAATATATGCTCAGTCTGCCACTTAAAAAAAAAATCCTGTCCTGGCTCCATGGTATCAGAATTTTGGATAGTCATCATGTTAACATTAATTGGTCATGTGACAAGGGCTGGTAAAGGTGGCAGAACAGGCAGCCAAATGACAGACTCTGATCCAATGGAAATCACAATTGTCTGTGTGTGTGTGTGTGTGTGTGTGTGTGTGTGTGTGTGGTGGTGGGGTAGTGCCACTGGACAGGTGTTTCATTGTGTATGAATCTGCAAATGTATTACCATCCACTCCTCGTCATCGCTTTTGGAAACCTCATCAGCAGCTGAAAGGGAGATGGAAAATGAATCATCATAACAAGCGATGATACAAACAAGGCCGGCTTCATCAGGAAGACACTATGTGATCTCCATTCAGCGTTGGTCCAGCTGTGGGTATGTGACGTCCCAGACAGTCAAAGGAATGAACTGAGATACATTGTTGTGTTGTCTTTTATGGGAGCTCATTGATCCAGCTTCCTTTCTGTGAATAGATAAATGATGAATCCTTGTTTGTTCTTGTGTGCTGATCATGAACAAAATGATCATGTGCATTTCTTTCAAATATGAACAGCCAATGCTGACACACACACACACACACACACACACACACACACACACACACACACACACACCTACTGTACATTTGTATTACAACCAGATAACACCATTTCATATTCCAAGTAAATTTGCATAAGGATCGACATATAAAATGCATTTCAAATGATCTTCAGATTTATAGATTAATACATAATATTGTAAGGGACTCAATCTTCAGGTATACTGTACATGACAAACCTTTGTGAAATGAGTGAGAATTTCACAGGCATCTGTACTGCCCATGCAAGATGCTTGCGTGCAAGGGAGGGGTTGGAAACCTTTGAATTGAGGGGGCCAGGCCGAGGCATAGATTTAAGGGGGGGGGGGAGTAAAAATGCATTAAGACTCAAATTTATAGCCCTGATCCTTGGCAAAAATAAACTGTACATTATCGATAGTAACATTGTTTGTTCAGTGTAATAAATGAATGCCAAATAAACAAAATTAAATATTAAAGTAAATATAATATTATATAATATCAATTAATAGCTTTGTAACTCTAAATAGCCTACAGCCATGGACAGATTATGACACAATGGGCCCCTGTAAAAGGCCCTTAACACCCAGACTGGTCGTTTTGTATCTCTTTGTGGACATTTTGCATCATTTTGTAGTTGTTTTGCTTATCTTTTTAGTCGTTTTGTGTGGAAGATTTGCGTGTTTATGCAGTCATTGTGAATCTCTTTGTGGACGTTTTGTATCTCTATATTTTGTATTTCTTTGTGAATGTTTTGTGTGACTGTGTGGTCATTTTGTGTGTCTTTGTGGATGTTTTCTATCTCTTTGTAGTTATTTTGTGTGTATTTGTTGTCATTTTGCATCATTTTGTGGTCGTTTTGCGTGTTTTTTAAGTCATTGTGCATCTCTCTGTGGATTTTTAATTGACTTTCCAACAAGAAATCTTAACAGTCACTTTATTCAGAGATTTCTTGAAACTGTGTAGCAGTGGGATAACTCTGAGGAACAACTTTGATTCAGATGAAAAAGAAGAAGGTGAAAAGTCTGCAGTGTCTTAATGCTAGATGTCCTTTCATCCCCAGAGGGTAAAAGACAGTCAAAACAAGTTGTGTGTTCACACTAACCAGTGAATGTGAAGAACACAGTAGTCTGACTCTGAGTTCAGACCTGACTGTCAAAACTAGATGAAGCTGAACCACAGAAATAAATTGCCAGTAGCCATACAATGCAGTGCCATTTATTGTATGAGCAGACTCCTATACCTTTAACACAAGTTTATCTAATTCTAGTTCCAATTATCATGGAGCTGCCTCTGTGTTTAGGTCACCCTGTTGCTACTGTTACACAATATTGCTTGACATCAGAGGCAATTAGTGCACATCACTTCGAGCACAGACTCCAGTCAGATTGCCGTTGGCGTAATCATTTGTTAATATGTTATATGTTTAATTACTGTCCTGAAACTCATATTCCCACTCTCAGAGCTGGAAGCTGGAGAATCTGCTCCTCCAGTTTCAATCTATACTCATCCTGCTCCTTCTGTCTGCACTCTGTCCTGAGTGAGCCAGCTTTCTCTGGCATAATAATCTAGGCCCATTTGATGTGATTACCGTGGCGTGAAGGGCATCAGGAGAGACGAATGTAAGCACATTTTATGTCATGCATTTGAATAACATGACTAAACAGATTCCCCTTTTCTTTTCTTTTCTTTTCTTTTTTTTACTATTTCTATAAATCTCTCTGGAGAGTGCTGGATCATCCATCAGTGCTTGGCAGGAATTCAGAATGAGCTTTGACTGACAGCTTTTGTCATGGACAGCGTGCCGTGGCATTTTCCCCAGCAGTTTCAAGTCCCCTGGCAATGCTTCAGATGACACAATATTGTTTTCAGTCAAGGATGAGGTCAACATATTATTGAACCTTGACCTCATGTTGGAGGATTGAAGCAAGGAAGTATGAGACACACTGTAGGAGAGAGGATAAGTAGTGGATATAAAAAGTTAAGAGAGACACATAAAGACAGCGAGGGAGTGGGAAAGAAAGCAAGGGAAGGAGAGAGAACGATGAAGGCAGCCGTACAAAAGATAGGGAGCAGCAGATTTAGTCGACACAAAAAACTCCTACACACTCTCACTTGCGCCCTCAGGCTTTGAAGGAGAGAGAGATAACCACATCCTCTTCCTACTTTCTCTCTTCTTGGCTGTCTCTTTCTCATTCTGCCCTCTCCATCCACCCTTTATCTACCCCTTCCTCTATCTCTCTCATTCACACTTACTAAAAGTCTGAGGAAAATATCATCTTTACTCTCTGAAGGGGATAAATGGGCTGATTGATTGTTTCCTCTTGACCGTGTGGGTCTGATAATAAAATGTGAAATTTGAAAATGGAGGAGTGAAACTGTTAGGATGATTAAAAACTCTGCAATTGATTGCACCCTTTAGAACTCAGAGCAGTTTCTCATCGAACGACGTTAACTCCATATCTCAGTCTCAACACACCTACTATAAATTGTCTTAAAAGTTCCTTTTAAAAATCAACTTAACTGAAATTTATTGGCACCAAAGCTTCAGTTTAACTGTGTTTGACCCCACTAATGCATTGTTCAATTTAAAATCTACGTTGTTTAACGGGGGCCAACACAATGGTGTGTTTCTTATGATTTAAGGTCAGAGCTTGAAATGTGTGCGATACATCATTTGAATACTGGGGACATTTTATTTCCTGTATCTACTCTTCAGCTGTCGGGGCTGAGACACAACAATAAAGCTGGCTATTGCTTCATAGTTACATCTATACTGGGGTTCTGAAAAGGTCTTCATCAAAAGATATGAGTTGGGAATGAAAATCAGCCAAGAGTGTGCAGAATCTAAATGATGGTGATTAATAATGCAGGAGGTATTTTACTGTGACCAAAAAGGTTCTGGATACACATTTCTGTCACAGTTTTTGCAGCCAAGAGTGCAAAAGCATGATTAGTACAGTCGTTGATTGAATTGAACTTGAGTAGAAAAAGTTAAAATAATTGGGACTCTATTGTTTTGAACATTACATTGTTGGTTGCAATGGTAAAAAGTTACTACATACATTAATTCAAGTACTCTTAAGCCCAATTGGAGATACTTTACTTGAGTATGTACATTTTATGTTACTTCATGAATTTACTTCACTACATTTATTAGTAGTTTATTTTACATAAAATCAACATATGATAAACATATGAAATATAATGCATTGTTAAAGCTGTTGTTCCCAACATTTCTGTCATGTTTTAAATGTCTGAGTTGTTAGCAATTTCACCAAAGAGACATGTTCCCTCTAAACTTCTTAAGTGCAGGGTTTCAAAAAATGGTACAAGGCCCAAAGAGGTCAATATATACAATATTTCACACAAAAACATAAAAGCCCCCAAAAGGAATACAAATCAGAGTTGTTTGTATTTATTTTCTACCCCTCAGATTTATCTGGACTAAACTACCTAAATAGATAGATAGTTATTGTCTATCTATCTATTTAGGTAGACAATAACTAGAGATTTGTTTTTATAGTCTGTTTCATGCACATGACAATATACACGGACAAATGCATCAACAGATAACATAAAGACAGGTAGATAGACACATAGAAACAACCACATTTACGATAAAGACACCGGATCTATACAAAGTCAGCAAGATGGTTTGTTCAGCAGCGCTATGGCAGAAGCAACAAAACTTCTGCCAAAGCAAGTCCTTCTACACCTCAGTACAGCAGGATGGGTTGGATTATGCTTTTGTAAAGTAATGACAAAAGAAAGGTCTGGGGCAACAGAAAGTGCTCTGAGTATACAGATGACATCTAACCTCTGCTGAGATCGTTTGTGGAAATCGGTGATGTGTTGATGAGATTATTGTCTAAAAGGTATTTTAATTTCTTGACCTGTTCTGCTATCTTTTGATGGATGGTGATGGGAAACAGTCCAGTGTTTGGTGCATTGAAGACCAGTTCTTTTGTTTTCTCTCTGTTCAGATGGAGGTAGTTGTCAGTGCACCACTGTGTGAAACGAGAGATGGAGTGTTGATAGGCTGTAATGGAGTTGTTATCACTGAGTAGACCCAGTATGGCAGTGTCATCTGAATAATTATAGTATGTGGTGATGGGTGAGGGTCTGATTTGTGTACAGGGTGTAGAGAAAGGGACTGAGAACACAGCCTTGAGGGGCTCCGGTGTTGGTGATGATGGTTGGTGAAGTGACAGCTCCATTTCTTACAGCCTGTGGTTGGAGCCAGTGGAAGCCAGTGGAAGAGAAGAGGTGGGATGTTGAGCTGGTGAAGTTTCTTGATCATCTGGTGGCATTGAATCGTGTTGAAGGCGGAGCTAAAGTCAATGATTAGGATTGATGCCAAGTTGCCAGGGGAGTCCAGATGTTGGAGGAGGAAGTGAAGGAGCCATGCCACAGTATCCTCTGTTCCTCGCTTGGCCCTGTAAGCAAAACTGATAGGGGTCCAGCTGTGGTCCAACAGCTGACAGGATGGTGTGCAGTATCAGTTTCTCCAGGCATTTCATCGTTATGGGAGTGAGTGCAACAGGCCGGTAATGGTTAGGTTCAGAGGGGCGGGATTTCTTGGATACCAGTATAATGGTAGATATCTTCCAGAGGGTAGGAAATGAAGCTGTCCTGTAGGAGTCCCAGACGATGGAGAAGAGGATTGGGGAGAGTTCCATGGGACAGAGCTTGAGCAACCTGGGTGGGATGCCATCCGGGCCCGGGCCGGATGCCAGATTTACATCTGCTCAGCTGTAGTCGGACATCCTCCATTGTGAAGGGTTAGGGTGTGAGGGCTCAAGACATGGAAGAGAGCAGTACATGAAGTAGTTCAAACTAGCTCCACCTATCAGCTAGTAATATGATACTTGCAATAACTTTTGCTTAAATAAAGGGTTTGAGAACTTCTACCACTAGTTGTTTATAATACATAGCAAACGTGTCATGATAAAGTGAGCCAGAAGGATTTATTTGAAAACCAAGGCCAGCTATCAATAAGACAACAGATCTAAGGAAACTTGTTGAGGAATCAGCTATGAGGAATAGTTCCTCCTCCACAAAGCAGCACATTAAACTCAACCATGTGGGAGAAGAATTAATCAAAAGCAGCCAGGTTCAATGAAAAGCAGACAGTGAATAATCTGCAGATGATAGTCTGGTTAGCCCAAATCATTTAGAACTAACAGCCTCAGTAATCCTGAACAAAGTCCTGATGACATTCGTTATTACAAACATCAAGCTTCTTCACCCATGCTAATGAAATCTGAGGAGGTGTGTGCGTGTGCCATCAGAGATACCATTCAGGACTGATGAAGCTTGCAGAGCGAGAAGACACCCATAATGTTCACCTAAATCTTGCACAGAAAATGGATTCCCGGCAGGTAAAGGATAAACACTGACTGTCACCTAATAATGTAATCCTAAAAGATGTGATATCTGAACGCCTTCCAAATGTGCCATAGTAAAAGCACGTTGTTGCCTGCATGGGATTATAGGACATTCCTACACAGCAAGAGGAAATATGATGAGAAATTATCCGAATAATACAGATCCCAAACATCAAGGAATCTCAGTGAACAGAGGATGATACCCAGGCACTCAATAATACCCTGCTGGACGAGTATAATGATAGACTAAATAGGATTATAATCACTGAACGACATTCCCACACAACCACAGATGGATTTTTACAAGTGAGGGGCATTAATAAGAAAAAGTCTGTTATTTCACAACATTGTAATCAGCAGAGAGTGGTTGTGTGTGCTTTCAAGGCTCTTGTTAAGCTTCACAAATCCTACAAATCTGCTGTGTGAGGGTGTAGAGGATCTGTAGAGGCCCATGACATAATCTATTATACCATATTGGGAGCACCTGAAGAGCATAGGTTTTAGTTCTCATTAAACCCCTGAAAGCATCCAGAATAAGGAGATGCCCTGTATGAATACGACTGTAAAGACCCATTCTGTACAGGCAATCTCATGGGTTTACATGCTCATGGTAAACTCCAGTTGTTAGGAGAAAGAAATGTGATGAAATATTAATGTGCTGGCTGGCCGGGAGCAACAATCTGGGAGTGAAAGATCCTATTTAGGAGTAAACAGTTCCAGTGCTGCCTGCAGCCGTTGGTTACAAACAAGTACTGCAATACACTATAGCAAGTAGGAAATTGCTTCCAATGATTCAAATGTGTTTTCAAATGCAGCTAAAGCCTGGTGTCTCAAACAGGGTGGCCAGCAAATGATATGGGAAAGAAGAGATGATCACAGTAGCACAGCCTGAGGGAGGAATAGCTGCTATTAAAGCTTTCACTTTAGGTCTTCTCATAAAATAAAAATGAAGTGATGGTGACCACCTTTATCACGGCTCCTAAAAGGAGAATGTCATCCCCTCAAAAACGCCCACATAAGTCGTTTGTTCAAGCAGCAATTACGACCTATATTAAGCAAAGAGCAGGGCGCCAAATTTATGCAAAGGAAGTAGGTTATGGGGGTGGTGGTGGATGGGTCATACAACAACACTTTCACCCAGGAGACCAGGGTTCAAGTCCCATTTAAAAGTAAACAGTGAGTTCTTTTTTAACGTTACGTAAGAAACGGAGCTACGTCACGTTCTGTGTCACGTGCGTAACCAAAAGTGAAGTAGCGTCTGATTTTAACCCAAACCACGATCTTTTTCTAACCTTAATTAAACTTACACTATTAGTGTTAGTTCCGAAACACAACCAAATAGTTGTTGTGCCTAAACCCAACTAAACTGCAACTGTTTCACAAACCGCGACCGTTATGTTCTCGGATTTAGATATAAGGTTGCATTTCCTGCCATGCTCCTGTGGGTCTTACATTATTAGAGGGTAGGAATAAATGACTGGTTTGGAGGACTTTTTGCCTTAAAAGCGTGTGTTAAAGGAGAATTCCGGCCAATTGCCAAAGCCTACTACTCACCAACACCAGATCTATCACACAAAAAATGGATGAGGTACAAATACACACGGAACTGCTGCGTGATATTTGCTTGATGGTGTTTTAAGCCTCCAACGTCGCCTTCCAAGCAGCTAACCCTAACATTAACCGTAAACATAACCATTGTCGCGCTGCCTGGAAGGAGACATTGGGGGCAAAAAACACCAAAGACCGTGATATTTTGGCTGAACACACTTATCACGGACGGCAGCTAGCAGCTAACAGGGCGAGCTAGCTACCAGCAGAATCGAGACAGGGTAGGTGAATTAAAACAATGTCTGTGTTGAAAAAGCATCTTGTTGTCACGTAAGGGCCCTGTTCATGTTGCCCAGACATTTTAATTGCATTTTGTGTCTGTTAAGAGGCACAAAGGCACTCTAAAACCTGCCCCGACACCTGCCGTTTTAGCTAGAAGCTTGTACACATAGCTGCAGCTACTCCGTGTAGCCTGCACCGATTCGGGTCGGGTTTTTTTCAAATGAAAGTACACGCATACTTATAGCGATCAAGATTAATGTAAACATTGGCCGGAATTCTCCTTTAAGACCAAAAATGAGCTACTGTGTATTTCTGTATTTTTCAAATGCTCAAACAGCACAAACAAAGAGACCCCTAATTTTCTCTACAGATCAGACTTGCCATAAACTCATTCATCAACAACGGTATCAACATTTTTTTCAGCATCATACCTTTCTTTTGTGCACTAACAAGCATACACCCAAGATAATTTGTATAAGGCAGCTTTTGTCTGCAGCCGCTGTCACCTTCATTATAGACACATCGGGACATGACAAAACAAAACCTTCAGTGCTTAATCAATAAAAGCAAGGCTGTTCAAGGCTTTAACGCTGGCTTTATGTTCTGCCAGGCAGAGCTGTTAATGATGCAGCCACTGAGTTGATAAAAGGAAATGCAGGTGATGGTGGAGATGGTGGTTGTCAGCGTTGAAGGCACATACATTCTTTTCTTGGATCAAACAGCATCATGGTTCTGTAGTGAGAATTAGTAAAACAGTATTTTGTGAGGAGACATTGGCATGGCTTGAATGTCATTCTATTGATCGACAACATGACAGTGACTGTGTGGGATGGATGACCGTAGACTCCACAATCAATTGTAACCTTTACATGAAAGCATCTGTCTTCACATGTAGCACTTACAATTTTTACATAAAAACTGTAGTGTTTGTCACTGGTGCATCAAAGACATCACTATAAAACCTACGGGCATTCTCACAGGACACTTACACTGTTTCTATGCTACCTATTGGCTTCATTTGATGAGTAATATTAAAGAACACCAGTGATTTTAGACATAACAGTTAGAGGATTACTGAAGAGGAAACAGTTGTATAATGTCTCCTGTCCGAAAATAACCCCTGATGATGTCATCAGGGTTATCTCAGCGTAGGTTACACAGTTTTAACAGAAATCCTGCATTACAAACTGTAGAAGTCAGTTTCAAGGCGTTTACCAGGCAGGGTTCAGGTTCAGCCAGGAACACTATTTTATGTTACTCATTCATTTCCCCCCACCCTCCCTCTTCTCCTGCTTCCCCTTATCAGCTGATTAGGTGCATTTACTCTTTTAGTTAAATCAACCAGATTTAGCCAAAATCTGTATAGCCCCAATCACTTCTTTGCTGTCAATATTTAAATGTTCTCCTCTCCTGATTGAAATTAAAGATGCAACTGAGTTTTATCATGGGAATTGTAGGATTCAGATTTTTTGGAGCTTGATCCATACTAGGGATTTTAAAGTCAATATATCTCGACCTCTGCCGCACAGATTTTGACCATTCTTTTTTTTAAATCTCTCTTCTTCTTCTGAGTGAGTCCTTCAACTTTGTGGAAATGCAATATTAAATCGATGTAGTACCCAAGTAGTGGATCGTATTAGGCCAGTATAATGTTTGTTTGTTAAATCACTGTAATATATCATGCAGTAATATGCAGTTTATGGATCTAAGGTTTCTGGCATAAAGCCGTTATTTTACAGTTACAGAAACGCATCATTGTTTATATGTTCACTTGATGTCGTGCCAGTGCTTTCCGTGTGTTGGTTACTTGGTGACTCCTTCTCCTCCCGGAGCTGCGCCTCGCCCCTCAGCACCGTGATGCGGAGATCAGTTCGGGAGGGCGGTGCAGTGGGAGAGCTACGTGTTGCTGCGCAGCAACAGATAGAAAGGAGAGAGAGAGAGAGAGAGAGAGAGAGAGAGAGAGAGAGAGAGAGAGAGAGAGAGAGAGAGAGAGAGAGAGAGAGAGAGAGAGAGGAATTCCCTAGCACAACCAAAAGCGGCTGCCAGGGTGTGCTTATCAGTTCCTATGGCTCCCAGAATTCACTGTTATAAATGTGGCCGTTACCTGCCACCGAAGGAGATGTAAAACCATGCGGATGCAGGATGTAAGGACTATACCAGCTACAACAAGCCTTCGGGTATATTTGAGGAGGGACCAATTTATTTCTGTCTGGAGGCAACATCATATGTGCGCCGACTCCCTTTGGAAGAGACTTCCTCCTCTTCTGCCCAAGCTGAGAAAATCAACCTGACAGAGACGCTCCTGTCTGTTTTCCAGGGGACAAGCGTGTCTGCGTTTATTATAGGGCCACAACAGTATCCGGAGTTGAAATGCAGTCTTTTCGTAGTGGGGTTCAGTGAACTGGCAGCGCTTTAAAGTAAGTTCCTTGTTTGTTTTTAGTTTATTTAAAGCCAACGGTTTAGGTCTAAATCATTGCTTTTCATGTAAGTGTCTGTAATTTGGGAGAAAATACGTGGCTTTAACAAATCAGCATTTAGTCTTTTACTTTAAAAGCAAGTGTGGCATTAATTCAAAGGATAATAATACATCTAAAATAACTCCCTTTCTCATTTCTCTCTCTCTCTCTCTCTCTCTCTCTCTCTCTTTCTCTCTTTCTCTCTCTCTCTCTCTCTGAATGTGCGTGTCTCTCTTTGTGCTGACTGTCTCTTTCTCTTTGTGTCAATGTGTTTTTGTCTCCCACTCTTTTCTTTCTGTGCGCCGTGCGTCTCTGTGTGTGTCCCTCTCTCCAGACATGACAGGTCAGGCCCTGGGGAAACCAGGCAGCGGGGCTCACATGGATGACAACGCCGCCATCCGCATCAACGTGGGCGGCTTCAAGAAGCGTCTCCAGTCGGATACGCTCTCCCGGTTCCCTGAGACCAGGCTTGCGCGTTTACTCCACTGTCAGTCCAAAGAGTCCATACTGGAGCTGTGCGACGACTACGACGACACCGAGAAAGAGTTTTACTTCGACAGGAACCCAGCACTCTTCCCCTACGTGTTGAATTTCTACAACACGGGCAGGCTGCACGTCATGGCCGAGCTGTGCATCTTCTCCTTCAGCCAGGAGATCGAGTACTGGGGCATCAACGAGTTCTTTATTGACTCGTGCTGCAGCAGCGCCTACCACTGTAGGAAAATGGACCAGGACCGGGATGACTGGGAGGACAGGAGCGATGAAGGGAGTACTACTTCATCTTTCGACGAACTGTTGGAGTTTTACAGCGACGCCACCAAGTTTGACAAGCAGCTGCTCGGGAGCGCGCGGAGGCGCGTCTGGTTAATGCTGGATAACCCCGGCTACTCCGTGGCCAGCCGGATCATCAGCATCCTCTCTATCCTGGTGGTGCTTGGCTCCATCGCCACGATGTGCATGAACAGCATGAGCGAGTTCAGCCTGTTGGACAATGAGGGGCAACCCACAGAGGACCCCCGTTTCGAGACTGTCGAGCACTTTGGCATCGGCTGGTTCACTCTGGAGCTGCTCGCCAGGTTCACGGTGGCGCCGGATCTTCTGCATTTCTTCGAACACCCGTTAAATATGATCGACCTGGTGTCCATACTCCCGTTTTACCTGACACTGCTTATAAACCTGGTGGCGGAGAGCAGCCCGACGCTGGCCAACCTGGGCCGTGTTGCACAGGTGCTGAGGCTGATGAGGATTTTCCGCATCCTGAAGCTGGCCCGTCACTCCACGGGGCTGCGCTCTCTGGGGGCCACCCTCAGGAACAGCTACAAAGAAGTGGGCCTGCTGCTCCTCTACCTGGCCGTCGGTGTGTCGTTTTTCTCCGTCATGGCCTACACGGTGGAGAAAGAGGACAGCGAGGACCTCTCCACCATCCCGTCGTGCTGGTGGTGGGCCACCGTCAGCATGACCACCGTCGGGTACGGAGATGTTGTGCCGGTGTCCATAGCTGGCAAGCTGACCGCCTCGGCGTGCATCCTGGCCGGGATCTTAGTAGTTGTGCTTCCGATTACGCTCATTTTCAATAAGTTCTCTCTCTTCTACAAGAGACAAAAACAGCTGGAGGTCGCAATGAGAAGCTGTGATTTCGACGAGGGGATAAAAGAGGTTCCCTCGGTCAACCTGAGGAACTATTACGCACACAAAGTCAAATCCCTCATGGCGAGCTTGTCAAACATGAGCCGGAGTTCACCCAGTGAACACAGTCTGAATGAATCAATACACTGAAACAGTTGTATCAAGGACACGCGGTCAGGTTGGGTGACACTTCCATTGATGTGGCTGCATGAGGAGCTGTCCAGGGTGCTGAAACCTCTGTCTCAGAAGCCCACTTCCTTTCACTGATGTCTGACCGTTTGCCTCTCTGTAGCTCAGTGCAATAATGTGTTAATCTGTGTGTCAGTCACAATGAGAAAGTAAGCAAATGTACAGGACAGCCTGAATATGATAGTTCGCTGTGCATTATTATGGCCCCTCACCAAATAGGCCAAAATGTGACCGCGTACGATTCAAAAGATGTAGTTGTTTGCAGTCCTAGACGGTGTCACACTGTAGTCCATCCTCCAGCTATACTTGTTGTGATCAAATATGTCTGAAAGTAACTCCAGCTGTACCTCTTTGGAAAGAGTGTTGATGTGTAATTGTTATGTTGCAACAAGATTACTTCAGATGTGTGGTTAAAGCAAACTATTAAACAAAAAATGCATAACACACTTCCTTATGTTTTTCATGTGCAGAGCGAGGGTCTTGTGGCGTCTTCCTAAGTGTGTCTTACTGATAGAGATAACACATGTTAGCCCGAAGGGGGGAAGATGGATTCATAGTAGTGACTGACACAATATCTGAAACAGTTTGACAGGCATCGCATCAACCATTCAGAGATGACATGTTGAATAAATCTATTGCATTTGTTTGTCATTGGCATCACCATTTCAGTTTACAAAAACAGTTGTTTACTATTAATCAATATGTTTTGCTAATAAACTGTCAGGTATTTCGCAATTAATTGACAGCCACAAACATGGTATCATATTGGTAGCAAAAACAGATTATATATCTATGGCCATATTAGAAGTTACACGTCTTCATGCTTTCTGCATACTACATTTACCTTCAAGGAGAATTGAGTAGAAAATATTTGAAATAAAATGTAAGATGTGGCTACCACTGCCTGTTCGTATGATATCGTACGAAAACTTATGCACACCAATTTGTATGATATCCTTTGAAATTAGGTGACTGCCGGCTGGTCACGTGACGATTGGACACATGACAGTCAAGGTTAGCGTCTCTTCAGTTTAATTAAGCCGACAAATGGTTACTGGGAGCCGGCTACAGAGCACCGTGAGCTGCCGGTCGTTTCAGAGGCAGTTTCTAGTTAAGTTTAGCTGACAAACGGTGACTATGAGCTGGGTATGGGCACTACGAGGTGAGGGTCCTTTCAGGGGCCGTGGCAGTTAAAGCTGTGGTGCGCAACTATTTTTATATTAGTGAGCATCAGTTAAATTAAATCCTTTACCAAATGAGTTGATACAAAGCTAGTCTATATCGACGATGTTTCATTTCCGGGATTGTTCAGGTGCCGCCAGAAATTCCGCCGGATGTCCCTCATTTTAGCTGGATGTCCGTCACCTTCTGCTTTCTTTGTGATGTAATTTTAAACTCCGGTGGATTTGTGAGGACTATGGTTAACTGCTCCTCAGATCTCTGCAGGGTAAATCCAGACAGCTAGCTAGACTATCTGTCCAATCTGAGTTTTCTGTTGCACGACTAAAACTACTTTTGAACATACACGTTCCACCAAAACAAGTTCCTTCCTGAGGCTATTTTACAGCAGCACCATGGCTCTGTCCGGCGCTTAGCGATTGAAGACGATTGTGATTGGTTTAAAGAAATGCCAATAAACCAGAGCACATTTTACTCTTAAAAAAAACTAACCTCCTACTTCCCTTGCTCTCTGTGTATTGTTGCCATCCTTTGTTCCAAATAGGTAATCTGACCTTTGACCTATTCATAGGCGCATACTAAAGCAGTGGTTGGTTAGTGATAAGTTGAGCAATTAGTGTTTGCACCTGTGAGGAGAGTGTGTGTGACGCATGGCACGTTCAAACAGTGTGCAACATGACATGTTTTCTCAGAAAGGTGTTACAGTAAACGGCGTGCAACCACTTTGAGATATGTTTTCTGTCGTTTGGTGGCGTTGTCCCAGACTCACAGGTGATACCCAATCAGCAGAGACGTGTCTGTAAACTCATAGTAATAAAAAAGGCAGAGCGCTTGCACACTCAACAGGGTATTCAACGCACCCCCATTTCAGTTTAAAACAAACGTGTTGCTAGGTTTTATTGGGGCTGAACATGGCTATGGTGAATAGGTGTAGCATTTTGATTGGTTGTGTTTGGAAAAGGAAAGCAAGTCACTTCCTATTAGATTATTATTTTTTTGTGTCTTAGGTAGAGAATTGTGTAGTGTTTTGAAAAAAGTGTTTTATGCAATTGAAAACTGAGTGAAGGAAGGGCTGAGAAATAGCTTATGGTTTTGGAGATTTGGTGTGTAGTTTTGCTCTTTGAGTGAGAGGTTTCAAAAATCGTGTGACATGTAAAGATTTGGCTGTAAGAAGTTGTAAAAAACGGTAAATATGCAAATAAGGCATTCTCTTATTAAATATATGTTAATTTTGGACTTTTGGAAATATCTTTTTAATCACTCCATGAATCTGAAAATATTGTCACAGCCTTAAAAATATCAATTTGGCCTTCTGGAATAAAATGTTTCATAAAGCCGTCTATGAATGATATACATACAGTATAAACAAACCCTGTAAAAACCTTCAGAATAAAGACAGCAATACAACTACTTTGATGTAAGTGCTATTGAAGGTCAGATTTCTGGATCAGAAAAAAATCATTTTGAGAAAAAGGCCTTTAATGGCTTAAATATTGTAAAATATACTTATATTCTATACCTTTAGGAGAAATCTACAGACGCAAATAGACAAAGTGTAGATAAATAATCTAAACTTGTATTTTGATAGTTTTCAAGCGTCACGATTCAAAATCCTCCCACAATGAGGAAACTCACAATGTTGCAACAGCAAGGGATAGGGGGAAAAGTACAAGACACAGAAAATCAAACAATAAATAAATATATAAATATAATAATAGTCCAGAGGTGCCCAAATTTGTTCATATGAAGGGCCAAAAATGTATCAGGATGGAGGGCCATGGGCCAAAAATAAATGATGACATGAGAAAATGTAATATATTTTATAGAAAATGAACATTTTAAATCTAAAATAAAAATTTCTAAACTAACACTGTTCTACTAACTAACTGCTCTTTAATCTGCATACATCTTATATATTACCGACCTTTTACAGTCATTTATCACTTGCCACAGTGGGAGACATGAAGCCTGTCTTTGTTTTTCAAGTCTTTTACAGTAACATTAGGGCTCCAGCTGACTTAATAAATGTTCTTAAAAACATACGTACTGTACGTAATTTAATAGGGAAGTTTACCAGCACTGTGCTTTACATTGCAGTAAAATTTAGATTAAGTACTTTTTAGCTGCACAAAATGTACATTTCCTAGCCAGTATGGTTAGGATTTTACAGCAATTTCAAAATAAAAGGAGAATAGGCATGAGCATGTCAAATGCAGGCGGCCTTGCACTAGTCTGAAAGAAGACATGTAAGGGAAGCAAAATAACCCAACATTTTAAAATTTACCAGAGAATAAAAAAAAAAAAAATGTTTTTGCCTGCAGTGTCTGGCCTTAAAAATCCCAAATTCTCTGCGAACACATAAGAGCTTTTGGGTGTTGTTGAGGATTTATGTCTAAAATAAGGCCCTAAGGCCTGTCAAATCTGACTACAGTTTATGAATTTCCGCGCCTTCTTTCATCGGACTTAAGTTTACCAGAACACAAGGATCAATCTGAAACAAAGAGTTCAGTTAAGCAAGTTTACTGAAGTCCAGCATTTAAGTTAAAACACACGTGTGGGTACACAAAAAGGATCCTAAGTTTCCCTGGCTGCAGACAATAGTATATAGGGTTCAGGTCCACTCAGTCTCTCCCAAAATTGTGAAACCCCTCTTCTTCCTTGATGGCGTCTTCCTCTGTCTCCGGGCAGATTTCTTCAGTTCTCACACACACACACTGACCCAAGAGCCACCCCCTGCTGTTCCACCTCTCCGCCTGGTACTAAAACACAGTTTCTAACATACACTTCATATTCCTGAACTATAATGTAATCAAAGCTTAAGCTAGCCATCTGTGGTACGAGTCTATACATTGTACAGGGAATTCAAATGACTACACACAACTCACATATATTATACACTTTTATACAGAGAATAACACATCTAGATTATAGACATATTTCTACATATGAAAATCATAACACTGAGGTTTGATTCATTCAAGGGATGATTGGAGAAAAACTGAGTGGCACAGGGGTAATTTGTAATGTACTTCAGCAACAAGGTCATGCTCACTTGGAAAATACTAATGAGAAATTCACGTATTGCAGGTTGTTTTCAAAGTATATCTGGGGAGCTCATTTGAAATAATATTTACCCTCGGAGGCCAATTATATCAGTCTCCTTTTGTTTACTCCTAAACCTTTAAAGGCTTTCCCCCCAGGAGCAAATCCAAAACACCACGCAGTGCCAAACTAGCATGGAAAAATCAGTAAATGAGTTCACAGCGACAGTGGGTGACATTTACACATATCAATAGTGGCATACCAACACAGTCAATCTTTTCCAACTTAGGAAGAGGAAAGTAATCATAGAATTTTGAAGTTTGAAATCTACTTTAGGAGTGTAGGCATAGGAGAAACAGTAACAAAATTACAGCACTAGTAGATTTAGCCAATGTCATCCAAGTCCAAAAGGCAGAGCTGTGTTTGTGCATGTGTGTGTGTGTGTGTGTGTGTGTGTGTGTGTGTGTGTGTGTGTGTGTGTGTGTGTGTGTGTGCGTGTGTGTTTAGGTCACTGTGACTTCTGAGGTGGAAGATGGAGATGTCTGGCCCCTCTACAGCCTCGGTTGGCTCGCCTGTATCATTACCCTCTGACTGTGGTGATAGATGTGAAAAAGGCCCAGGGCCTGCCTGGCACACAGCTGAGTGCAGACGGCAGCAGCTCAGGTCATTAGAGGAAGGCCATGGCAAAAAGTCTGCTGTCCTCCTTTACACCAGTAACCAGCAAAGCTTAAATCCATTCCTACCATTTCTTTTGATCATTAAGACCCAAATGTGTGACTCATCATGCAGAAAGAAAAAGTGTTGAAAAGAGTTTTGGGGGAGTTTTTTTTTGAAAAAACGTGTCTCACATGTAATCATCAAAGCTTTTAGGGGTGCAATTTATAACCAGGATTGGTTAATTGTTTTATTTGAATGATTAATTACTAAATCAAAAAAGTTCATCTTGATCAAACTTACAAAAGTTAAAAGAGTCTGGTTCATTTGTTTTCTCTGTTTCTCAACAAAGGCAGGAGAGGAAGATCATGAAAAGATGCTGAAAATGTTGTAAGAATACTGAGCTCATTAAAGCAGAGCTGACAGGGAATACGAACTATACGGTGTACTTGCTTATGTGTGTGAAGGCATACTATACACACAAACATAGCAGACAGCGTGTCTAATGGGGAACTTATTGAAGCTGGCAGCACAAGCGTCATCTCCAGTCTGCTCTGTATTGGTGATATAAAACTGTTACTAAGCAGGCGTTCCGTGTTGTTGCACATTACCATCTGCTACTATCCCTTTGCTTTAAACAGTGTGGGAAGATTGGATCATTTCCGTATGCTTGTTTCTATCCCTCCCCCCTTTTCTGCCTCTTCCCACCATGTCTGATCTGTGAATATCTCCAAAAATAATCTCTCATTACATGGATCATGGCATAGCTAATTATCACCTACAGATCTGATGCAAATGCAGAATCCACATAATGCCCAACAAGGATGGCTGTTCCTATTGCTTAATGCCACCATTAGAAGTGGAAGACAATCGGGGCATACTTGTTTTTTTACATGCAAGTTTCGCATTATTCACCTGACATCTTTATTTAGAGTGAATACTTTAGTTCTAATGGGCATATTTTTCAGATAAAGTAGACTTTTGTGCTCATTAAAATTGCAAGGAATATTATGATGAAAAAACAAAAGCCATCTTGGATTCAAATTTCTTAGAACAAGACTAACAGCCTACAGCCATGCAAATGGCTCTGTGGGGCACATTGGTGCTAATTGAGCTAAATGCTACCATCAGCATGCTAACAAGCTCTAAATGCTACCATCATCATGCTAATAAGCACAAAATGACCACATGATTTGCAGCAGGTATTAAGTGTACCATGTTCACCATCTTAATTCAGTGTATTAAGTGTATTTCAGTCAAAACCACAAATGTTTGTTGGTGCTAAAAGAAAGTCAGTGAAGAATATATAATCTGGGAACCATGAATGTCTGTACAAACTATTATTCCAATCCTTCTGGTAGATATTGAGATATTTGAGTAGCTTTGACTGCTGCTCTTGATTGTAGAGGAAAGGTCTGGAGCTCACCAATGTCATTAGGCTTCGTCCTCTTGGGATCATGAATGTCTGTAAAATATTTCATGGCAATTAATCCAATGCTTATTGACTTGTTTCAGTCTGGGCCAAAGTGGGGGACCAACCAACAGACTGTCATGGTCATCCTTATAGCCACATAACAACAATGTGAGCACTACTTATGTCTTAAGCCAGTCTTATTTTAAATGTACTAACATCACAACGTATCAAATCATCAAACATCTTCAAATACTAGTTCACACTGAAACCACAGCATTAAACCTGTCACCCTGCACAAAACCTCCAGCAGGTAGCAAGGCAGCAAGTTGGCCCTTCACCAGAAACCACATGCACGTGATGATCAAAGAACTTCTGAAGGACAATAATTCTAGACAAACGGGAACATTCAAGCCCCCTTTTTTCTTTTAATGCAGCACTCTGTCTGTGCCCATTAAGTGACTCATCCGGAGAGACAGATGTTTTTGGATCTAAATCACAATAGTGTTCCCACAGGATTTGAATGGAAATGGCCCAATGCAACACTTAGCAAGTGCCATCCTACCTTTTATCAATGACTTTTATGAAAATCAGCTTTAAGATTTATATTGAAACTCTACAGCTAGTCCTGTTTAAACAGCCTGAAAAGGATGGAAATGCAATTTTGTTCTTACCAGCCAAGCAGAGTAATGTGTACTTTGGCAGTTTTGTTTGGATGGCACAGAGGTTTTAATTATAGGAGCCTGTATATTTCAGGACTTTCTAAGTGCAAGCAGAGGAGATGAGCTGAAGCTACATGCAAGTCGGATGCCTCAGTGATTTCAAAACACTTTACATCTAGGAAGGCTGACTTTACTTACGTTACCTATTGAGCTTGATGATTTAACAGTGGGAGCTCGACCAGAAGAAAACATTGTCTTGCAGTGTTTGCTGGAGTTTCTCTATATGTTCAGGTTTTAGTGCCTTACTCAATGGTAGTTTGACAATTTGGGCAAAAGCTTGTACAGTACATTCTCAACTGCTTAGAGGATTTACATGACCATCCAGCCCCAAACTTGCTTTCCAAGAAGTCAGGCTAGGGATTCTTAAACAATTTCAAATCAAGCGACTCATCAGCAGACCCAAACATAATTTGCGGATTTCTTTTTACAGTTTTCAGTGGTGATCCAGAATGAAAACCTGTGGAATTTAGCACACTATTTTTTTGCTTGGGGTGTAGATGTGTTAAGATAACAACAACAAGTTTTATTTTTAATTTGTTCAATATGTTTAAAATCTGTGGAAAATTGTGTGGAATTCTGTGGCCACAGATTCTGTTTGACCCTGCTCATCAGCTTCTATGGATTGCATAAAGGGCAAGTCGTCCACAGTGCACATGATCATACATTATAAGTGGGAGCAAAACCTACAGTAGGCTGAGACCAGTGTTGTAATATAACAAAGTACAAATACTTCACTACTGTACGTAGAATTTTTACATTTCTGTACTTTACTTCGTTATTTATATTTCCGGAAACTGTTACTTTTCCTCCACTACATTTCCCCTAAGCATCTTAGTTACTCGTTACTACAAAATATAATCAGAAGAAATGTGTTACACTGGAAAAAAGCAGGTTTGGTGAATCATTGCTCCTAGATTGCCAAGATAATGTACGCTCCGTTCCAGTTGGTGACCTGATGCCTGTTTGTTGCCAAGCAAAAAAAAAAGAAAAAAAAAAAAAACTAAAGAAGAAGAGGAGGAAGCATAATAAATGATAGTGTCATGGAAGCATCTGGTGCAGGCTCTGCCGCCATGGTAACAGACGATGATCACCTCGACGACAGTAATGAAGATAACGTTACACACCTTTGGCCATAAAGTTCATAATCTAAGTTTTTCTTTACTTTTACTTTGAATACTTAGGTACATTTAATATCAGAAAATTACTTTTGATACTTAAGTACAGTAAATATCAGATCCTTTAAGACTTTTACTCGAGTAATATTCTAAAAGGTGACTTTTTCTGCTACTTGTACTTTTACTCAAGTATTGCTTTCAAGTACTTTACACAAGACTGGCTGAGACCATATTTTTCCTACAGATTATCTGGAATGAGGAGTATGTACAATTTCCCCAGAGTCCTTCATAAACCACAGTAGTAGGCTGCACACACACACACACACACACACACACACACACACACACACACACACACACATCGGTGTGTGAATATATGTGTATGTTTATCTGTTTATCTGATGAGCAGGTGGCAGCCTCGGCAACAGTGTATGAATGTGTGTGAATGGCTCCTGTACTATGTAAAAGTGCTTTGAGTAGTCGTTAAGACTATAAAAGCACTATGTAAATACACACACACACACACACACAGCATGATCAGCGTTGTTATTATGTCATACATGAAATCATCCAGATCTGAAAAATGGTCTGCAAAAGAAAGATTTACAATGCCTCTTTACCTCACTGAAATGTTTCTACTCATAAGTCACACGTACTCCTCTGTACCTGGAGCATGACTTACTTAATTTCTGTAGCAGTGCAGCTAAACCAGTCCTGGTGGAAACATAACAAAGCGATGGTTGCCATGTGAGGGCTAAGAATGAGACAGAATCCCTATATGTATGTAGCGACCCTGTAACCCTGGCCTGACCCTCAGAGGAGAGGGAAGATATTCAGCAAGCACAATGCCAGGAACCCTTATGTCAATTACAGAAAAAGTCTCCTAAGTCCAGAATGGGGTTGTGAAGGAACATGCATGACAACACACACCCCCACACATACACATAGCTCAGAGTAATTTGAACTATTTTTTTTTTCAGACACTGCTGCTCCCACAGGTGACACAGACAGTCAGACTGACTCAGATTGGATCCATTATTATGCTGTTGGGGGGTCGAGTCAAGAGGACAGACATCATCAGTCTTTTCCAAAGTTCAAATTGAGAGGAGAAATGCTTGGGAGATACATACAGATCACGTATCTGTCGGTCTGCCTGCGTGTGTAATGTGTGTGGCTATGTATTTGCATGTGTATGCAGTTTGTGTATGCTTGTGTGTGTGTGAGTGGGTGTGTGTCATTACTTCCCTCCGGAATCAATTTCCTCTAGGATGTGCCAAGGACAGCGGTGCAGACAGTTTGATTTGTAAAGCTTGAACCGAATGTGTCTCTGTGGCAGTCCACCTGAGCCCAATGGGATGATGTCAACAATACCTTGAAAACCCCTGATATTTCATGGTGTGTACTTTCAGAAAAATAAACAATTACACTGTGGAAGGTTCTGCAACAATGATACAATATGAGCGAAGGTGTAGGACTATCAAGCTGCCTTCAACCACAAGGCTCATGACACTCCCGAGCGTGATGAAAAATGTCTGTAAAATGCACAGAGGCAAAAATACTATTCTTGACAAAAAACTGTTAAAGTCAGGGGCACAGGCACCAAGAAATATATGTTTTGATTACATCGAAGTGGGGACTATGCAGAAGAAAAGACAAGAATACAGATGCTGGTTCAAGAAGAATCAGTTGTTGGTAATATGTGTCATCTGTGTCAGGAGGCAACACACACAACATGTGAGAAACAGTGAAAACGGCCTTCCTAAAAGAAGCAGGGGCTGTGATAACATAGTGTGAGACATGATGTGAATATAATAGCACAATGAGTCTATTTCTGTTTCTTAGAACTGCAGCCCCACTCCCTTTTTTTTCTCTCCCACTATCTTCCTTTTACGGCATCGACCTTCCTGGATCATCAACTCGCTAAATACTAAGGGCTACATTCATCCCCCTATAGCATTGGGGAATGGTAAAAATTGCCTAATTTGTAATAATTGCAGCGCTGTACTTTGTCTGGTGTGGTTAATTGCCTTTGAAATCCACCTGGTGTTCGAATTATACCGTGCAAAGTGCTACAGCCGCCCCAGGGGGACTGCACTGTCTAAAGGAAACTGATTATGGAAACAAACTGAGCTTGAGCCTGGCGCTGTACAGTGGCCCTATGTTTTTCATTTGAGCTTATCCCAGGTTAGCTTGTGGTGGAAGCAGTTTGTTTACAGCTTTTTATTTTTTATTTTTTATTTCAGTTTATTTTAAAAATGTTAAAAAGAAAACAAACAAACAAAATCCTCAGCAGGCATATCTTTCAAAATTATAGTAAATTATTCAAATAAGGATTCCACGTTAAAAAAAGGAGTAGGAAGAAGACAGTAAAAACGTTTCTGGTCACAGTACTAAGGTATTCCTTCTGACAGATAAATGTGATCTGTGTGTTTCTTTGCTGGTGTGAACTACTGCTACTAAACAGCACTAGCCAGTTGCAGTTTCTGCATTTTAAGGCAAAAAACTACAAAAGGGTATAGCTTGCTAATTCTGACAAAATAGTACATCATTTGACTATTTGATTAAACAAACAAATAACAAATATTGCTCTTTTTTGAGGCTGCGAATGTGATTAATGTGGATAAATATGAACATTAACAGATGACTGTAGTACTTTGGGTTCCCTAAATGGCATGGCAATAACTACACAGGGATGGCTCAAAATAACTGACTGACTACCAAGTAAATTAGATGCAATTTCAATGTTATTGGAGTGACCAGTAATTATGGAGTAATATCTGTTAATTATAATAGCTTTCACCAGTTGTTATTATTATTATTACTTAGTAATATAAATCATTTTCAACAGTAATTAGGTTCTACAGTAATGCTAGTTGCATTCAATTATGTGTTTGGCCACTTGGGGGCAGTGCAACAAGCTGTAACAGCAATATTTAAATATTATCACCTTGTAAAGCTGTTATGGCTTATGCATCAGCAAACAATTAGGCTATGATCACACTTGGCGTCTTTTTTGACAAGAAAAAGTTGACTAGGATGCTTTTGTAGTAAAAAAAAAAAAGCTGGCAGCATTTTGGTTCCAAAAAGCACCCAAGTGCGCATTTTGTTGCTATAACAACAGCTACTGCTACAGTATATCTTGGTCTTGGCGTGGCCATAGTGGGATTTGTTATATCGCTATCTGGATGGTGCGATTTATCTGGATGGTTGTTTTTTTGTGTTTTTTTTTGTGATTGTGATTGGTTTAAAGAAATGCAAACAACTCACATCTTCTTTTTTTCCCCTATCCTAGAATATATGTTTGGTGTAGCCAGACCTTACTCCACAGCGCTGTTGAAATAGGTCTGGCAATGCGACCTATGCATCTTTTTTCTGCTACCCTAAAATAGGACAAATGACCAAATGCCCAGCACATGCAGCTGTAATTCACATAGAGGGATATGGCTTTTATTTGAGAGGAAGAGAGATAACTAGGAAAGAGCAAAGCATGCTTAAGTCAGGGAACTGGAGGATGGACAGAAAAAGCAAAAGCAAGGCATAGGCTGTAGAGAGAGAAAAGAGAGGGATTATGTTGATAACGATTAAAGGTGAAAAAACATTTTCAGTTTAAGTCATAGGATTCACTCAATGGGAGCGTTTTCGAACGGGATCTGGGTGATTCAGCAACCCAAGATGAAACAGGGACCAGCTGGGAGACACTGCCTCTTGTTTATCATTATCCCACTGAGGCAACAGGGGTGTGAATCTGAAAAATACAGATGGATGGCTTCCCATTATGGATCATTATAGCTTCCTGTGGGCCAAATATCTGCTAATGTGAGAGTGGAGCAGTGCTGTGTGTTTTTTATTGTGCTTATTATATTTTTATGGGGGCTGTAGCAGTTTGAAAGTCGTTAAAGTGACTTAATGTGGTTGTTCATAAACATTCTGTCTGTTTACTATCAAAATTAACCTATGCTACAAATCACAATTTACTACTGTGTCACTGTGAATGTGCGACGTGTCGATCCAACATATAAATTATTTGAAAAATAGTGTCGGTGCAGACAAGGTCACATCTATGTTTAAAATGCCAACTTCCAAGCTCTGTCACATCAAATAGAATCACTGGTGAGGAAGAAAATGAGCAATGGAGGGAACAAGGCAGAGAGATTTGCTCACCCCAGACACTTCTAATCTATTAGTCTGGGCTACATGTCAACTCCAATTGAGCAAACACACCTAAGCAAGACTCCATTGTGTCCCATAGAGACTGCTGCTGCTCGGCTGGTTTTTCGATGAGGTGTCTCCCCTAACAACCTATCTGGATTCCAGTCACATCTGTGTGTGCAGTGATGCACCGAATAGGCACCTATACCCCAAGCTGTGCTGAGGCTTATGGAGGGTGCAGTGGAGTGAAGATACAACAACAGGACCTTTGCGGCCCTATAAGCAACCCAACTTCAGGGGCACTTCCAAGATGGTATCACTTGCACTCTTGGGACCACAGGAGGAAGCACTGCTACCTTTGTAAAGCAGATGGTGGCTATTGCTTTCTGCAGAAATGTCACACCAAAATTCCTTGCCTAAAAGATTGGATTCCCCTGTATTTATTAGAGCTACTGGGGACTGATGCATCATTTGAAGGAGCTCATTAATCTTTCATGAAGGCTTCTCAGCACTCGAAACACAGATATACACACACATGCACGCATGCACACACACACGCACGCACACACACACACACACACACACACACACACACACACACACACACACACACACCTTTTACCAGTACAAGAGAGGACTCTTTCATATTCACTCTTAAGGTCACCATTAATTAAGCTTCTCACAACTGTGGAGATGGTGATGGATGGTTGATATTTCCTTAGAAAGCGCACTCCGTTGTGGATGCCAGGAAAAGGCTTTACTCCATCAGTCAGCCATGAATCACTTTTTTTTTTTATCCAGAGGCATGAATCTATTTACTTGTGTCTGGTGGTGGCACTGGGCTCTAAACACAACAAAGAAAATGGCGTCTGAGTGGGTGTGGAGTTAAAGACTTTCTGTCACTGCTGATGGGGTGTGGACAAAAGACTCATCTACCCCTTCAGACCTGATAGGCAAGAAGAATAAAAGGCATATTCTTTGATTACTGTAATTCTGTAATACATGTTTTTCTTTTCTCTCTACCTTTCTCTTTTTGGTTATTAATATGGTTCCTTTTTCTTTTTTATCCCTTTGTCACAAAAACTTTTTTTTCCTCACACCAATGTCACAGGAAGTAAAAATATAAAATGAGCATAAATGCTAAAGCTTTCATTATATGTTATTGGCACTGGGAGTTAAAGGAAAAGACCACAGTACTGTTGCATTACTGTCCATAATAGTAAATAGTTAGTTGTAACCGGTAGGCTACCGACAACATTATCATCACCTTAGCAGTTTAGATACCCTACACTCGACTGTCCTGCAGTTATTACAGACATGAACTAACCACTGACACTGGACTCACGGCTGTGCATCGCAGCAGTTCACCGCTTCTGCAGAATAAAACACTGATGTATGAAACTACAATCAGATTAATTTACTCATTAATCTAAGGTGCCACAACCCAGTTCCGGTAGTTTCGGCCCACTTTAACCCCTGGTCGTAAATTATTTGACAAATAAAAATGTTTTACCTGATGATGGTGCTTGATAAAAAGTTAAGAGTTCACCAAAGTGATTACAATTCATCCTGGAAAACATGAAACATGGAAACAAACAATGTCTGTAAGAAATGTCATGGCAACCCATCCAATAGTTTTGAGATATTTAACATAAAGACACATGCGAACCTCATGGTGGCTACGCAGGGGACCACCAAAGTCAGTAGGGTTCATCCTCTGGCCGCTAGCAAAGTTCATGGCAATCCATCCGATAGCTGTTGATATATTTAATTTTTATTATTATTCTTTTAGTTTGGGCCAAAGTGTTGGACCAACTGACAGACTGACAATGCCTTTCCAAGAGCCATGCTGCTTCTAAACTAATCTGAACGCCACATGGGATGAGGTTTATACCCACCCACAGACAACCATGCCTTTACTGGACATCAACATAGTTCTATGGCTTCTTTCTTTATCAAGTCATGTTTCTTTTGTACTGGATTACAAACCCATTTCTCTCACATTCCATGCATGAAGACACTGTTTCCATGTTAAGGCTGCCCGTACTTGCTTTTGATTTGCAACTTTAAATTTGCTTCTCTGCTCATAAAAGCTTGATGTCAGTGTTTCAAGGTAATGTTTTACTTGTCAGTACTAATGTGTTCATCAATTTGGTGTTGTGCTCTAATCACTGGGGGGGGGGAGAATAGATTCTGCACACTGCAGCTGCAACAGAAATTTAAATCTGTCAAGTTAATAACCTCTCAGTTTAGATGACAAAACAAAGAACTGCAAGAAAACTAATTAAGCTCTGTATAATTAGAGTAATAGAGTTACAATTGGTAACAACAATTTCTTCTCAGAAATAGAGCTGTAATTAAACTGAATAACTAAAGGTTGCAAGCGGCATTCTTAACCATCACTACATAACTGTCAAATTACCTGTGATACCTTTGCTGAAGAAAATGACACAACAAATAAGATGATGGCTGAAAAGATTAGCAGCCTCTCTCTCGCACTGGCGGTATTGTTAGTGCTAGTGTTTCTCTAAATTACTATAAAGTCACGTTTCCCTAAATCATCTGGCTTCCTGTCATAAAGACAATGTTGCCTTAGAGCTTTAGAGAATTAAAGCTGTGCTGCAATTGTGCTGGAGGTGATTAACCTGACAGCTATTCTCTTTCTACCTAAGCCTTAAACTCTAAAAGCTTAAACTCTGAGTACTGATAAATCAGTGCATATTTCACATTGTGTGCCATAAAGCAGCATATATTGTGGCATTAAAGCTTTCAAGGGTTTAGGCAAATGCCTTGATAGTTTATAATATTTTACTGTTAGCTTAGTGTCTCATAGTGTGGTCAAAATGCTACACATCAACTCCAATTATTTTCTGCACATGTTGACGTGTCCTTAAAGACCTCATTTAATGCACTTTTTCAGGTTCATAATTGTATTTATAGGTTTTACCAGAATATGTTTATATGGTTTAATTTTCATAAAAACACCATATTTTGTCCTCTTTTCACCCTGTGTGTTGAGCTCTCTGTTTTCAATTTCAATTTCAATTTCAAATCATATCAGTATTCAATCAGGAGAGACTTCGTTGCAGATATGCAAACATTTATTACTAACAATTAACCAAACAAGTACAAACAATTATTTGGAGATTAGACTCCATTGTAAAGGGAATCTATACAACTAATGTTTAGGAAAACCAAACACATCCCCCAAAACTTGAAAAGAATTTAAGTGATTAAATGACATGAATATAGCCTACATACCTTACAGCTGCCACAATCTGTATGATAATACAAACATGAATGTGTTAAATAATCAGTGAATAATCAGTGTAACAAAGACATTGAGCATTGACATTGAACAAACCCCAAAAGACATGAGAAGAATACGACGTTGCAAAAGAAAACCTTGGCGATTTAGGCCGGAACAAACAAAACTCGGCAATTCAGGCCGGAACAAAACAAAATCTCGGCAATTCAGGCCGGAACAAACAAAACCTCGGCAATTCAGGCCGGAACAAAACAAAATCTCGGCAATTCAGGCCGGAACAAACAAAACCTCGGCAATTCAGGCCGGAACAAAACAAAATCTCGGCAATTCAGGCCGGAACAAAACAAAATCTCGGCAATTCAGGCCGGAACAAAACAAAATCTCGGCAATTCAGGCCGGAACAAACAAAACTCGGCAATTCAGGCCGGAACAAACAAAATATCAGCAATTCAGCTGAACATGCACTCTGCAATCCAGACAGGAACAACCACAGACCTCTGCAGTTACAACGGCACCTGTAATTACAAAACAACCACATACCAGCAATTCAGGCCAGAACAAACAAAACCTCTGCAGATCTAAAACAAAAAATACATATCAGCAATTCAGGCTGAACACGAAATCTCAGCAATCCAGGCAGGAACAACCACAGACCTCTGCAGTTACAAAGGCACCTGTAATTATAAGGGCAATACACATCAGCAATTCAGGCTGAACATAACACAAAACATTGGGAATTCAGGCAGGAACAAACACAGAACCTGTAGTTATGATAGATGCAAAATAAAATCTAAATTGATGAAAACAGTTATAACAATACATCAGTACCATTGAGAACACCACCCATCCATTACACCACCACCAGTTATATGCAATCTTACCACAATCAAGGTTTAAGAGATCTCTGGTTATTGATGATGTCTTCTACATCAGAGCAAATATATGAAGAGTACACAGAGGAATCCCACCGTCCAAGTTGTTGTAGAGAAGTACTGTAGACCCCTCGACTAGCAGCAGTAGTAGCAGCCCCTATTCTAAATGAATGACTCGTAAAACGCTTTGGTGAAATGTTAGCTTTGATAAGAACTAGTTCCAAATGCTGTTTAAACCAACATTTTGACATAGGGAAATCTCCAGGAATACAAATAAGGGTGACAGGGTACTACTCTGTAAGATAGATACTCAATCATATCTTTAAATGGCAAAACTGTGTGTCAGTGCGGGCAACAATGATTGAACTAACGCATCCACATTAAGAAGGCTGAACACAAAACCAAACCTCGGCAATTCAGGCCGGAACAAACACAGAACCTCTGCAGACTTTATACTTTAATACTTAAAGTACATTAGAAACAGGTACTGTTACTAAAGGGTTATCATAGTACTTTTACTAAAATAAATATATGCCTGGTTATTTTACTGAGATGCAGTACTACATCCACCACTGTTAAGAGATCAATACACCACAACCAGTTATATGCACGCTTACCTGGATTATGCCTAAAAGATCTCTGGGTTGCGAAGACGTCACGAATGTAAGGGGAATAAACAGAGGAAGACCATATGCCGGGTTGTTGCAGGGACGTACATGAAATGCCTTGATTTCCCGCATTAGTAGCTGCCCCTATTCTGAATGAATGACCCAAATAAACTGAGTAAAGAAAACTAAATGATGGCTAAACCGAAATACACCCGGAAAACCTCTAGTATGAGCATAAGCAATGAGTAGTTAATCTTAGATTAAAAGCAATGAAAAGAAGCAGTGTCTGAGACTTAGAAGATTAGTGTTGTAAGGAGTACAACTTAATGAGGTCAAATGTCATGAGTTAGCTGTGTACAAGGTCAGTGATAACGTCACTTAATGCACTGCATAAATGAAGAGTTACAATAGAGAATTTACCCATCCTGCGAGAAAAACAGGTTAAACATGCTGCAATAAGAAGCTATTTAAACGTGCATAATATGAAGTATAGCTGGCCGTGCTGCAACGATATCGTGTAAAACATGCTCATAATGAGACATTGATATGAGGAGATCTATAGGGTGTAGCTATATGAGAATCCCATTGCAAAGGTGAATTATGTTTAAACATATTGCAGAGATGAACTGTACAACTAGCTGCTAAAATTCAATCAGTAACATAAGACAATAACGACTGCCTTTTGCCCAGTAAGATGGACTACCACCACCATACTTAGGATAGGGATTCCCCCAAAACTTAGCTCAGCAAAAGAAAACGAGTGCCACACATGTATTATTAATACAGTGCCTTAATAATACCCAGATACCAACTGACCTAGCGTGGTTAAGACAGAGAAGCCAACCGCACGACGACGATTATGCGAAACAAGTGATTACCAACCACAACAAAAATGTATTGTTCTTGACATGCCCAAAATAATATTTCATAAGTGATAGAAAGTGTCTGGGTAATACACAAAATACTTACCTTCAGAGGGCATCGCAGAATCTAGGTACAAAGTAACAAAGTCAGACATAGGATACCGCAAGAAGGATCCATGAAATAGGAGGATGCGATGACCATAATGCTGACACGCGACCCATATGCACCATGCGGTACTGTAATGATGCAAGACTAACCACCGAGACCAGCCATAACCGAAAGTGAATACACGTAGTGATTAGAAACCTGGGCTGCCACCGGTTCCAACACATCTACCGGGAATCAGTCAGAATCTGATTTGCAGGACTCACACCAATCTATTACCAACATAGGAAGCTTAGTGGAAATGAACAACACAACTTTGTAAATAGATTAAATAAAACGTAAAACACCAAGAGGCCCCCACAGATATGAGATGAAATAAAAGTAGGCTAAAGAGCTGATGCGAGCAATGCAGCTTGTTAGATAGTTTGTACAATATAAATATTATGCTGAGAATACTTGCTTTGAAAGACCATATATGAAACATAATGAGTGCGAGCTACCCACCATTACCCACCCAACGTTAGTAAGCAGGTGTAGTATGACCATTCTATAACTTTCTATAAACTTTGCTTAAAGGTTTGTTATAAGGGAGTCCTATGAACTTTACTCTACATTTACTGAGAACATCTGAAAATTGTTAACATGAGTAGGGGTCCCCCCAAGACAGAAGAGACCTTTTTTGGAGTTGTGCCAGATAACAGGCATTGATTGGTTAGTTATCCGTCCAATGATATACTTACAAAATTACGTCCTATGTTGATACAATGCATAGGATATATACGTTGCTCACACAAAGAAAAGTCAGAGCGACAAATTTTGAGGTTTGGGTTGGTCGTTCTCCAAGCTCTCTGCAGGAGTTTGTAAAATTGATGCTGAATCTTTGTTTGTAATAAACCTTTTTATAATCAAGAACAGTGTCGGCGGATTCCTCTTCATACAGCATCACAGCATTACTATTTAAGACACCACAATTTTGGCGACGAGGATGGGATCGGTTGCATCTCCCAGGTCATCGTTTCATCATGGGCACTCAGGGACTGACTCCCGCTTCATTGGTGGACTATGAGGTGAGCTTTCTCACTATTTGGGCGCTGGTCAGTTCATGTGTGGCTCTGTGTGTGCGTTGAGGGATTGCACCGTGTCGAACCTGTGTGTATTTTGTGTAGTGTTTGCTGTGTGAGGGGGAGGTTCGTCCTTAAATTATTTGTGTTAAAATCAACGCAGACAGAGGGAAGTGTGAGTTAACATATGAGAAATAAGAAGAAAACAAAGCAAATGCTTTAAGGAAGCTAGAGAAATAGAGAAAAAGAAATATGAGACAAATGAAGCAAATGCTTTAAGGAAGTTAGAGAAACAGAGGAAAAGGAAATTTAAGTGAAGAAATAGAGAAAAAGGGAGAAAAAAGTAAGGGATTAAGGAATATTCACATAGACGATGTGAAAAGGTTTTAAGGAATAGGCAAATTGGATTAAAGAAACAGTTGATAACCCTGGCCAGGGCAATTTGGCTTAAACAACATAAAGAAAAAGGAAACAAGAGAAAATAAAAACAAGAAGTAATAAGGAGAAGATAAAAGGAATACAGAAAATAACAGGAACAATAAAGAGAAAATAACAGGAACAATAAAGAGAAAACAACAGGAACAAAGAATACAGGATAACGCCGTTAATCTGATAAAAAGCCCTTTGAAAAAAGGCGATCATAGGATGGGCCGTAGTCTTGAACTTTTATTAGATGAAAAGTTTGAGCCAGTTCTGAGAACTGAGGTGTAGACTAACAGTTCAATGGTAGGTTTCCCAATCGATTCATTGTTGACGAATAATGTCCGAAACAGACTTCCCATTGGACGTCTATATCTAGGTAGCAAAATAACAAAAAAAAACAAAAAAAAAAAAAACAATACGGCGGAAAGCAGACTCTTTTTAGGAATTACATGCATGAATGATGTCGACTTTTGTGTGTATGAGAGAGAGTGTGTGTGAACAGCGGTGTGTGTGAACAGTGGTGTTTCTGCTGTGTGTGATAGGTTGTGCATGCGTCATAAGGATCCTATAGATATATATATATATATATATATATATATATATATATATATATATATACATATATGTTTTGGTTGAGAACAGGAGTTTTAGTTATCTGTAAGGAAAGATATTCTGTTCATTATGGCTAAAATTATGAGTCTCTTTTTGAAGAGAACGTTTTCTAAAGTGTTAAAATGTATGAGCCTTCTTTGGGAGGACTTTTGTTTAATAATCTTATGAGTCTTCTTCGAAGGAGAACGTTTTCAAAAATTGCTAAAAACTTATGAGCCCCTTTGGAGGACGTGAAAATAGATTAGGCTAACCTATAGTAAAAATAAGAAGCTTCAAATTAGTATTTGTGCTTTATGTGTTGTATTGGTTTGTTTTGTCCTGTGTCATTGTTGTTTTAATGTGGTCTGTTGAAGGGAAAAATGGAGAGACAATAGGTCTGTCTGTTGAGAGAATTTGTAAGAATCATTAAGTTCTCTCTGATTTCTTTGAGATCGTTTAAACTGCTTTATGATAGCATATTGCTATTTGCGTTATCTGCTGCTTTGAAACTAGTAAGATTAAGAAATTTTATGTTGAAGTAAGCTGAGTGATTCTTTAGTTATTCTTCTTGGTTGAGTGTGAGCCTAGGTGCTCTGGAGTTCCTCTCACTGTGAAATCACACTGTTGACTGATCTGCGCATGCCCAAGAATGCTAGGAATTCAAGTTTTCACAGAAAGTTTAGGCCACTCCTTACCTGCACTTAAGGGCAGAGACGGAGCGGCTGAAGGAGAAGGGGAGTTGAGTGCAGCTCAGTAAAACATTAAAGTGGCTATTGCTTGACTATGAAACTATGCGATTAAGATCCATCAAATTATAAATGAGAGTTATGTTGATAGATAAAAAAAAAGAGAGAAAAAATGTCATAAACACCTAGAGAAATGGCATTAGAATTTGAAATGTCCTTCTAATTAGGAAGCCTTAGTTATGCTTGCTTCTGAAGCATGAAAAGAAAAATTGGGAGAAAGATTTGAGGATAAAAGCAGGATAAATAAGGCTCAGGCCTGAAAGAAAAAGGAAAAAGAGAGATTAATAGTTGGCATAGGTGATTTGCTGGAACTCATATCAGTGATTGATCACCCTGGATTAAGAAAAGTCCAGCCTCTATACCTCTATTGAAAGTAAGAGATGAGAGGACTGATTGATGGGCTTCAGGATTGTCATCTCTGCCATTTTAAAATGTTGGACCACTTGTTTTGAGTGGTGAGGCATCTAAATGATTTTACTTTGAATAAAACAATTCAAAATTTGATAATACTATAAGGTTTTTGATTTTGCTAAGGTTCTCCACTGTCACATGTGGTTATGTCATTGCACCAAGGAAATGAGTGACATTTGTGAAGGTGGAAAACAGAATTAATGAATCTGATTCCTGTGAAGAAACAGCGAGTAATTCAATCCTAATGAAACAACAGACTACAAAGAGTTAAGAATGGGTAACAATTGTTACAAAAGATGGTCAGGAAAGCTGAGAGAAGATGTTAAGTGTATGCTGTAGAAAGAGAAAAGGAAGTTTTTTGGGACAATGGAAAAAAGGCATGACTTTAAGAGAAAGTTCAGGGTACAATAAGGTACTAAGGTGGTTAAAGACAGAAAGAGAGTGTTGTGAAAGTGACAGAAAGACAAAGAAAGAGATAAATGTACTTTTGAATTAGGATACTGGAGTTCATACTAATATTGTTGTTACAGAGACAACTGTAGCATTGGGGTTACAATCTACAGGAGGGTAAATGTTTAAATGAGAATAGTAAAAACTGCTATACCACAAGCACCAAAAACTTAGGGAAAAAGAGATAAATTATGTAATTTTCAGGAATGACTAATGGTAATTTTCAAGACAAATTGCTTTTGGATATTATTGTAATTTGACATAAATAAAAAATGAATTAGGATTTGTGTAGAACAAACATATGTTTCTGTGTTGTTACTTTGATACTTTAAGTACATATTTTATGATACTTTTCTTACTTAGGTAATATTTTTGTAGCAACATTTTGAATCAATGATGTCATAGGTTAGAAGCAAGAAAACTAAAATGAGTATGATTAAAAGTACAAGTAATGCTTCTTGGAGGTGTTGTGTTTTGTGTTTATTCAGTGTGCCTCGATGGATGTCAGAGCAGACCTGTCTTACTCCTCTACAAGCTGATTTGGTAGTCAACTTTGGCCCCATCCCCCACCCACTTGCACCAGAAACTGCATCTGGAGCTGGAGCAGCAGAGAAGGAGGGGCGACAGATTTACAACTGTCCATGGTTAAGTGACTGAAGTGGACACCCAGATGGCTCTCAGGGCATGACCAGAGACTGACATTAAAGAAGCAACGTCACACATGCCTACAAAGTACTTTGGTGAAACATTCACAGATTAACAATAATTGAGAGAGGACAAGCTGAAACAACCATAAAGATGAATCCAAGCTCCAAAAGTAAGAAGAAAATGAAACATCTGGAAACTAAGGACAGACTGAGGTTTAGCAAGACAAATGATGATGATGATGATGATGATGATCAGAGTGATTCAGAAGAGTGTGATGAAAGTGAAGATGGAGACAGCGATAAAGATTTGGAGAGCAGAGGAGCTACAGGATTTCATCCTGCAGCGTCTAGCATCGAAGAGATCGAAAGAGACATGGAGCGATGCATGTCATATTTGGAGAAGCTGAAGATACAGAGGGACAAATTGCTGAAAAAAGGGTCCCAAACAGTGAAAGAACAGGACCGAGAAACTCTTAGAAAACTCAATCGAATGCAGCTGGTTGAGAATAAGAAGGACAAGAAGCAGGTTTTGGTTGTGCAGAATCAATGCCCACCAAATCAACAATTATCACCACAATTCCAGTCAAGCCGGTTGCTTCAACCACCATTAGTGGTTCCAGTTGTTTTATATCCAGTTTGTGGACAGATACAGAACTGGAGAGGAAGAGGAAGAGGAAGCTTAGGCAGAGGAAGAGGAAGAAGATTTGATTCATACTCTATGCAATCACCACAAGCGTGTTTTAATTGTGGACAGGATGGACACTTTGCCCGTGATTGTAATAGACCAGGAAGAAACTCCAGAGGAAAGTACAGAGGAGGACCGGTGAACCCTTATAGGAGTCCGGAACCAGGATTCTAGAGATGCCCAGAAGATCTGAAAGGGGGGTGTCAGCTGGTGTCATCGGGCCGGAAAGAGATCCAACAATTGAGGACAAGGACAGTCACGAGTTGATACAGATCTGCACAGATGAGCATTGACATCAGCAGACTGACCAGAGAAAGAGGGAGGAGAGAGAGAGATCGGATTTGCTCTGACGCATCGACGCATCGACGCATTGACGCATCAACACATAAAAAGGAGGTAATGCACCGACAAACACACAATTTGAAAATACAATTACTCTAAAGAAGTAATTATTTTTGCTTTTAAAATAGAGTTACTCCTATGTGAACACGCCTATGTGAAGGGTTAAGACATCTAAATTAAGCAAATTGGTATGAAAACCTTACATTTTGTCAGTATCTGGTGAAATCTATTCTGTTAAATTTGTAATGATTTTCCTGTGACAGCTTCTAACAAGACTAGTGACAAATATGCTACTTTGGTTAGTGTGTCAGGAAATGTTAAAAGAACATTTCACTGTTTTATTTTTGTGGTCTAATGACATAGGCAACTTTTGAAGATGTTTCTATTATTTGAGTGTTGCCCAGATAATTTATTGGGAAGTGATCTCATGTATGAATTTGGATTGGATTGATGTAAAGTTGTTACAAACAGCAGATTGAGAGTGCTGTTCTCAGAATTTGCAACTATAAGTAAAATAGGGATGCATAGGGAATGCATAAAAACATTAGCAGTGATAATGTGAGAAAGGATAGGACAACTCCCAATCACAGATATAGTCTACTCAAATTAAAAGTTGTTTGCATTGGTTTATTTGTTGTTTATAGTGTACCAGTCATTTGTTCATGACTTCTCTCTAAGATTTGCGAATGGAAATCAGTTATTATAGCCCAATGATGGATCAGCATCTTTTGTTATTTATATAGCGGTTTAGAAATCTGATTTGAATTTCACTATTTTGCATAAGTTGCAGTGGTGTTACTTAAGCTTGTAAATGTTAAAGGGTAATAAATAAAGAATAATAACTTACAAAAACTCCAGAGTGAAGCTCTGTAGTTCATTGAATTTTGATATTGATTACAATTTTGGCTTATTAATTACTGAAACAATTTAATGGAGAGAACGATTGTTCTGCATATTACATTAGCAAGCAGACTTGGTTTGTCTTGTGTCTAATTTAAACAGGAATGTCACATAGATGAGGTTGACAGAGTTGGACATGAGGAGATTTATTACACCCACTATCTGGTAACCAAATAGTGAAGAAAGACTTTTGTGTGGTACTTTGTAGAAAGCAAGTAATTACATGCTACAAAATGATTGGCTAAATTTTGTTTAAACTGAGGGTTTGGTTTACTGTATGTCTTTTTCACATGTCTTTGGATTTTGTAGGGGTATTTAGTGTCTTCTTATTAGTCAAAGGGGGGAAATGGAATGTGATTCATATTATCATATATTATTTTTGATATTATTAATTTTTATTTTTATTTGATGTTTTTAATTTTCATGTGTTGTTTTGCAAACGATACTGGTCAGTGTTTTCTTTTCTTCCAGAGCATATGGGGTAATGTGCAGAGGGAGATTCAGATACAAATATGGACAATATGAAGGAACTAGGAGACTTCTGAACTAGGACGGTGTGGATCTGTTCAGATTTCACCACATCAACATTGCTGAGAAGCTGCAATGTAGTGGACTACATTCCTGTGTTTGTCTGATATATATACATGTTTGCAGAGTAATACATACTATGTATAATATTCTTGCATCGATTGTTTGAAGAATGATGTTTTCTGTCATGAAGTGAATATATGGAGACCTCAGATGTTTTTCTTTTTTTGACGCTTAGGGAAATGGGGTCTAGGAAATAGAAGTCCTTTTTCGGATCCGAAGGGTCGACCTGCCTGAATTTGGACATTGTTTTGATTTTATTTCATTTTCTGAGGTTTTCACATGTATTTGCTTAAACCATAATTCTACATAAATTGATAAAGATTTATTTTCTAATTGATCTGGAGTACTAAGGTGGTCGCCTAGGCAGAGGGACCGTGAGAGAGTTTTCCTATCTTGATTGATTGATGGCTATTTGGAAAGGAAGCTGCCAGATGGGTTTTTCGCTCTCACACTCCAACGATTTCATTTTGTTACACTCTATAAATTTGTTTACACTCCGAAAGTTATATTATAAGGAACATGTTATAATGAGAAATGTTATTCCTACTCTTCTTGTTTTTCGAGACTTTATTAAGTCTCGAAGGGGGGAAATGTAGTATATGACCATTCTATAACTTTCTATAAACTTTGCTTAAAGGTTTGTTATAAGGGAGTCCTATGAACTTTACTCTACATTTACTGAGAACATCTGGAAATTGTTAACATGAGCAGAGGTCCCCCCAAGACAGAAGAGACCTTTTTTGGAGTTGTGCCAGATAACAGGCATTGATTGGTTAGTTATCCGTCCAATGATATACTTACAAAATTACGTCCTATGTTGATACAATGCATAGGATATATACGTTGCTCACACAAAGAAAAGTCAGAGCGACAAATTTTGAGGTTTGGGTTGGTCGTTCTCCAAGCTCTCTGCAGGAGTTTGTAAAATTGATGCTGAATCTTTGTTTGTAATAAACCTTTTTATAATCAAGAACAGTGTCGGCGGATTCCTCTTCATACAGCATCACAGCATTACTATTTAAGACACCACACAGGCAACAACGGCGATGAGTATATTTATGTACAAATGCAGAATATAAGTGCCTTATGCATTTTGCTGACGTCAGCATGACTACTGACAAATATCACGACAGCTCCGAAGACAAACCTTAACAACGTGTCATTCCCTAACGAGAAAGAATCTTACACCTGCCCAAGTATTAGAACAGTACTTAAGCCCAGAAACATAACGAATATGGGACAAAACACTTACGTACCTCCTATGCCCATTATATGCTACCAAGTACTCACCCGCCGTAGCATCCTACAACTACGTAGGTAAACTCAGTTTGCAGCTGCGCAGTAGCGCTCAGCCCTAACATACTTCAGTGTCACCATCCAGCTAATGCATCCATGTCCAGAGCAACACCTGTTGAAAAACTGAATCCACCGTAAATGCGCATGTAAACGCGCACGTAAACGCGCACGTAAACGCGCACATAATTTTTTAGAACGTCAGCTGCAATGACAGCACACTAAATAAAATAAAAATGTCGGAAAAACTAAAAAGCAGTTTGCCTAGTGAGCCCATAGAGAAAAGACGTGCCAGTCTAAGTACACAATTAACCTTGATGCATGTATAGAAGTAAAACGACGTCCCCGGCTGTCTCTATCATAGAATTTACGGTAAATAGGCCCCAGAGATGCAGAGGAATCTGCGACAGAAGCCAGAGTTTAGACAGAGCCCGGAACTCCAGGCCACAGCAACCTGATCCGCATTACTGGTGGGCGGCAAACATGAATGAACAAAATATGCCCGATGAGATAACTTAACTACGAAGGGTTGGATTATCCAGCTGAGTTGACATGCCGGTTCCTCTGCCGTAATGAACCTGACCAAAACACGTACAACGCCACGGCTGAGAGTTGCGGCTGGAGGCCAGCTGCAGTTCAGAGCGGGCCGTGCGGAAAGTCGGGAGCTACGAACAAGGCAAAATCTCTGGGACTGCAGTCGTGTGAAAGTACTTCTGGAGTGATTTCTGCCTGCCAGGCTGCTACTGTTTGCACCCGCGTGCATGCGCCATGGCTACGGAAAACTGCTTGCAGGACAAGTGCGAGAGAGAAATCCTCTAGGATAGACATCATTTGCTACCACACGAGACACACCGGAAAAGGTGAATTGAAATGTGCTCTTAACCTGAAATGACACACACCCACGAACCAGACGCAACATAGAAAAACACTAATGCCATAAGCCAACAACTACTAGTCGCACTCGCACTCTCGTCTGAAAATACAACTGACAGAAACGGGAGAGAGAAGATATTTAAAACAAGGTAGTCATGCTGTGATTGGATAGAACATACGTGCCCGATTCTAATTGTTATACAGAACCGAAACACCCACTGCCCAGCTGATCAGTTAAAGAGAATAGAGACAACGTATTTGAAGTCTCCCTGACAGAATTTCCGCTGAGCTACATTAGTATAGTATCAAATCATAACAAGAGTTATCTCGAGATACTTTACAGATAGAGTAGGTCTAGACCACACTCTATAATTTACAAAGCCCCAACAATTCTAGTAATTCCCCCAAGAGCAAGCATTTAGTGTGACAGTGGCGAGGAAAAACTCCCTTTTAGGGAGAAACCTCGGACAGACCCAGGCTCTTGGTAGGTGGTGTCTGACGGTGCCGGTTGGGGGTGTGATGAACAGTGGCAATAATAGTCACAATAAAGATAATGGAACAGTGACTACAAATGGTAGTTTTAGCTACAGAGTGAGGCATCTCACTTCTGTTCCATCTTTTTTGGGAGTCGCACATGCGCAATGGCTAGGTAAGGACTACTAGCCAGTCAGAAGCAGAGTATGACGGCGTGCCCTGACAGTACCTAGGTAAGGACTACCAGCCAGTCAGAAGCAGAGTATGAGGGCGTGCCCTGACAGTAGCTAGGTAAGGACTATTAGCCAGTCAGAAACAGAGTAGGACGGGGCCTGACAAGTAAGCTAGTGTGATCCAAAACAAACCTGGTTCAGCCGGTAACCAAGGCTTTGGCTCAGCCAGACATGTTTGAACCCAAGTCTGATCCCGAAACACAGGCAGAACAACCCAAACCAGCTACACAACCTAGACTAGAACAAGACGTTTCAGAGTGGTAAGTTATTTAAATGTTAACAAATTAGTCTTTCATACGTAACGTTTTAAATTCTGCACTGTCTCCTGGACATGGCGATACAACTATCTGAACTCTTGGGGCCTCCACTCTAACTAGCTTGGTTTGAGGGTGTGCCACGCTAGCAACTAGCTATACACGTTATAATGCTAGCGAGCATTATTATAACGTGTGTTACAAAGTGACGCAAAATGATGCGCGTTTGTCTCTGAAGTAAAGGCTGGACTACAATAGAGCTGTTTGGAGCAGTTGGTGAACAGTGTTTTCTGTTGGAGATGGTAAGTCCCTTTGGGGTGGACTTTGGGCTTTTTCACTTTGTAAACCTATAACATGCACAAAAAAATATATATATATAAAACACAAAAAAGGAAATGGAAAAAGCCAAAAAGCATAATATGAGCACTATAAATGCCCCTACAGTAAAAACACATTTGGACATTAGAAGAATCTAAAAAACTAACAATGCAGCAGGAACTTTACTTATTTAGAGCGTAGTGGTTCTTACTGTGGGACTACTTGTCAGCAATCAATGATTAAAAAGGAAATTAACTGTGTGGTTGATTTATGACAAGTAGACACAAAGCCGACTTGAATGCTATAAAAAAAAAAAAAAATTGCCCCAGAGTTCTAACACAGATTTGGAAAAATGCTCTGCTTTCTATTGTGTTGGTAGAGTGCGTAGAGGAGGGAGTTGTTGGAGAAAAAAAAGCATTTATCCATCAAGTCAATCTGGCAAAATAACTAAATGAAAAAATAATAAGCCTGCACAGTCCCCTAGACAATGGAGTCATTAACAGGGGCCACAGTGAGTCACACTGTCAATGCTAATTTTCAGCTGAAGGGCTACAGGAATAATTGGACTCCCATCATCAAGACAGAAACAATATCCACACTCTATAATCAATATAAACAATTACAAACTACTTAAGATGGAGGTTAGAAAAGAGCTAAGAATAGATCCAGGTCAGCCAGGGGCAAAGGAGTCAAACCCCAGACAGCATCCCACACTCCAGGCTGTCTTTGACAATACCATCCTCAGGCAGGCCCAGAAGACAATTTCAGACCGCACCCATGTCCTCCACCCTGAATACCAGCTTCTCCCTTCAGGCAGACGCTTCAGAGTCCCTCGGTGCAGACTCAACTGCTTTAAGAACTCATCATCCATCAAAGCCCTGGATGGCAAGCCAGCCTCACCCCTGAAATGCTGTTTTTTTATCTTAAACACACATGTACATATTTACTTTTCTTTTTATCAGGATTATATGTTGATATGGCGGCTTACCCTTACTGCACATATTAGGACGACTATTATGATGTGTTGTACAACGGGCAGTGTGCAATTTTGTTGGCTAGTGGCAGTCTCTGCATGCAACATGAGCATGTCCGTGCAGTGTGATGCAGCAGTCTGTGTACTTTATGTTTGTATGTATGTTCCTTGTTGTGTTGAATCATTTAAACAGCAAATATTGTTTGTTTGTCCAAGACAAATGTCCTTCTGGATAACAAAAAATCCATCTTATCTAAGCATGGCATGGATGATAACAATGTCATCTAGAGTCGTATCAGTGAGACTGACAGAAACAGATGCTATCAGGCTCTTTCCAGACTTTTAAAGTTGCAGAGTGGGGTCGCTTTGAGGTTTGCAGGACTACTGGCAACACTAATCCGAGTTGTGGTGACACAGGTTTTGTTAGGTTGTCATCACTGTGACTTTTTACTCTGCACTATAGAAATCACTTGACCTGATTTGTCTTGTTCTTTGTCTGCTCAGACATATCATTGGTGACTAAACTATTCACTTATCCCATAAATATTTCAAACAAATGAGGTGTTGCTCTTGTAAGACCTGTCTAACATTAAATGTTCAGACCTATGTGAAATGTAATGCTCTTAAAGTGGAATCACTACTGTGTGCTATAATAGGCAGCAAAGCTGGGGTTTGTTTATACAGAAATGTTATAGATCACTACTTTAAGTGCAGAAGAAGGTTACAGAAAGACACTGTCATTGATTCACTGATTCTCATCCCCAGAAATCTATGTGTACAGCAGGGGTCTAGAGCCTCACTTTGGGTCATCTGATATATTCAGACAGGGTCATTGGAGATGTCTAAGACTGATACTATAATGACATCTGGTTAATATTGTTTTCGGTATGTTGGAGCTTTACCTTTGAAAATAGGATACAAAAGTATGCCATATGCAAATATTCATGACAACTTGGCAATGCACCAATTGCTGGGGCCATGAGAATATCTTGATTTGTTAACTTTAATTAACTAGTCTCTGAAGGCTGCAGAATGTGGACACCTTTGTATATTAGCAGGGCTGTAAGAGAAGTGGGATCACACAGCCCAGTCACACAAACAGAGTCAGACATCACACAACCGCCCCACTTTACACACACACACACACACACACACAGAGGCTCATTAAGGGAGAAATGTGGAGCAGTTGATCACTCTGAGTCCATGCAGATCTAAAGCATTATCGACCTAAAAATGGCACAGTCTGTCACTGCTCTGCCATGGCTATCGACGCGCTGTCTGCAGCTGGATGGATGTCTGCTTCCTGACTGTAATGGGCTGCTCTGATATCTAGAGAAAAGGCTTTAGGAGATTGATTGGTGGTTTTAGCTGTCTGCCTGCTCAGCCATTCACAGCTTACAGATGAATCCCACAGGAAGTCGCAGGATCAGCCACTTGTTGTCCGACACCTTCTCCACAAACTCTGATCACAGTAAGCCACACCAGGGACATCTCCTCCACTGAGATTTTTTTCAACATTCTAAAAGTCAGATTAAGTCCAAACTGTTGAACTGTTATTTTTATCTGAACTAAAAATAAGTTCACATGTTTATTTGTGGAAATAATAAGCGCCATACATTCTTTTAAAAAGATATAAAAAAAATAAAAAAAAAATACTATATTTTTCCGACATCATGTGCTTGAGAAGTTTTACACTATTTGATGTTTTCCCTTCAGATATGTCTTAGATACTGTAATATGCAATGGTCCATCTCAGAGGTAATGCTGTGAGAGTTCTTACACTTCATGATTATACTCAAATGTATCCTTCATCTGTGTTGTATCATGACACATTTGATGACTGTGACATATATTGTTTATCTCTTCTATAATCTGAACATACTGTAGTGGTTAGAAATACCACTTTACTTACACAAAAGGGTAAGTCATCATGAGAGACTCATGAAGTAATGAGGGACTACTTAGTAATACCCATAATGTATCGCTTTACTTGGGGGTACACAAAAAGAGTAACTAATGATTATGGTACTCATTCCAATTCACATATACTTATGAACAAACCATAACCAAATGATTAATATTGAATCTCCCAGTCTATGCATTTTTTTGCAATTATTAAAACCGGCTTGTACAACATCCAATAGGAGAGGAATTTTGACAGTGAATAAATAGAGAATGATTGGCTGTTGACTGTATCAACACAGTCCTTACCTTGCAATAGGCTGAAAGAAACTTTATACAGAATTCACCATCGATCACATATAACACCTTCTATTTGGAGCAGATGGATCATAGCTTTTCTTAGCGTAGCTTAGCTCTCTGTTTAAAATGTCACAGAGAAGAAGGGGATTATATTAATCTTTTTTTGGCTATGTAAATACATATCACGTTTTTGGAACTGTATAAGCTGAATCAAAATTTAAAAAAAGATCCTGGGATATATCTGCTGGGTCTCTAAAGATGTGTCACTGCCCGAAATTTAAATTGCTGAAAAAATTGCTTTTGGTAAGAAAATGCATTTTTGTTCAAATGGATCAAGGATACCCCTCCTACTGTTACTTTGTTGTATAAAGAGCTCTTTAATGTTTCACCACATGAGAGGATCACCACATGAGAGGATCACCTCTGCGCTCAAAGGTAATGACCAGCCATTTCTGAACATTTGGAAGCCGCTCATGTTGATCCTTAATGTCAAAGGGAGTTTCTGTCTTGACCTAGAAACCTTCAGGAGGGAGTACTGGTGCTGGACCCACACACTTAGACTAAGTCTACATCTACACTACTGCATTTTGGTTTTAAAAACTAATATCTTTTACTACTTTTACGTCTCGCATCCACACTACTCCGGCGCTTTCAAGCCCTTTAAATGGAGACATTTGGGAACACTGCTGCCCCGGCTTTAGTTAGAAAAGGTTGCTTTTGTAACAGGTCCCCGGGCGTGAGGCCTGTGGTCAGATTAAAATGTTCTGAAAAGAACAGGAAAAATGATCAGACTGGCAACAGGTATTGTGTTTCCTTCTCTCGTTTCTGACAGACTTTATTTTACACATAAACATGTACTTTAAATGTGTTCTCAATTTCACATTCCTTCTCATAAGAATATCAAGTAAGTTACCATAATCACCACATAACTTGAATTCAGTTTCCCAAATAAACATAATTTTCAGAATCCATGTGTTCTGTTTGTCTTCATATCCAAATGAAAGTAAAATACACTTTTTCCGAAACTTTTTTGGTCTGCTGCTTACAGCTTTGATAACTGCACTAATAACTAATAACTGCAACGTTACTCGTTAAAAATAAGATTCCAGATGCACAGGCTGAATGCTAACATATTAGCAGAATGCTGTTAATTCTATTAAAGTGCTCATATTATGCTTTTTGGCTTTTTCCTTTTCCTTTATTGTGTTGTATATCTTTTTTGTGCACGTTATAGGTTTACAAAGTAAAAAAGACCAAAGTCCACCCCAAAGGGACTTACCATCTCCAACAGAAAACACTGTTCACAAACTGCTCCAAACAGCTCTATTGTAGTCCAGCCTTTACTTCAGAGACAAACACGCGTCACTTTGTAACACACGTTATAATGCTCGCCTAGCTGCTAGCGTGGCACGCCCTCATACTCTGCTTCTGACTGGCTAGTAGTCCTTACCTAGGTACTGTCAGGGCACGTCCTCATACTCTGCTTCTGACTGGCTAGTAGTCCTTACCTAGGTACTGTCAGGGCACGCCCTCATACTCTGCTTCTGACTGGCTAGTAGTCCTTACCTAGGTACTGAGCATGTGCGACTCCCAACAAAGATGGAACAGAAGTGAGAGGTCTCACTCTGTAGCTAAAACAGAGAGCTCAACACACAGGGTGAAAAGAGGAGCTGCAGCTGTACAACAAAAATATGGTGTTTCTATTCTGATATATCCTCTAAATACAATTATGAACCTGAAAATTAACATAATATGAGCACTTTATAACAAAATAGTACAGCTAGCGGGAGACATTACACAATCAAAAGTTAACTCTGTACATGTTAACAGTATTTCAAACACACACTTTTCAGGGCTTTACGGAATAAAATCACATAGGAGCCTCAAAATAGGACAATATACCCGACGTGACACACACGTTCTGTAAGTGAAGCTAGCTTGCTCTAGCCTGGTCCTACCAGACTCTGGTACATTTCATTTGTACAGAGAGTCTGGCCACTCTCCATTGACAAGTGTTAACTTCCTCTGTTGAAGTTTAAAACTATTGGATCTCTGGATCTGCCATAACCAATCGCTAACGTTTGGTCATGACGTCGGCTTAGCTTCGCTAGCATTCGCCTTAGCCAACTCCTTCACCACTAACGGAGCGAGCTGGAAAATCAAACTTTTCCCGAACCCCGTGGAGAGAAGGGCCACAACATCATGGCCACCAACACAACTCAGCAAAGATTGTTCTTGCTCGGGCTTTAACTTCTGGATATTCAGCAGCGTTGTCACAACGGACCAAATGGCTTCGCTCACATCTTTCTCCGCCACCATTACGGAACTCGCCCAAGGTTACCGAACCTCAACGTCATCCTTCTCAGCCACTCCCTCTGTTCGCTGATTGGACCAGTAAAGATTGGCCGGAGAAAACCCAAGAATATACCGCAAACCCAGACGGAGTACTGAAGGAAAATGAAAATTGAGCTGAAGTACATAGGAGGGCGAATAACTTTACACTAAAGCGTTTAAAGACTATTTGTCCATTGTTTATTTCTAAAGAAACACAACAATGTTAAGACGTTTTTATAAAAATAGGCTAACGATTGTGTCATAACCACGCGACAGTAGAGGAATTACCGTACAGTACAGGAGAAGCTCACAGGCAGTTTCGACTTACATTAGCTGTTTAAGTTTAATTACTAATGTTAACTAGCATTTTAGTGATCAATAATTAGCCTGTGTCTATGTTATCTCCTTACATATACCTACGCTCTCAGTCTCTGCAAGATTCAGAATGATTGAGATTTCTCTTGGCACAGCTACCAGAAGACTTCCAACTTTCAGACAGGTTGCTCACGTCACATCTATGTCGTCAAGCTCAGTTGGAGGCTGCTCAGTAACGCTCAGCCATCACCGGGAAAGAGCTTCTAATAGACTTCACTGGTCTCCGTGGAAAACAGCGGCGTCACATGGTCCATCTATTTTACTGTCTATGCTAAAGATGAGCGTCAGCTACAGCCACAATATGCCGTCTCACTGGGAGGCGAGGCCCCCTTGTGGTGGAAATTTGGAATACAGCTTACAAAATGAATTTACACCAAATGAAAGAAATGAGGCCCTTATAACAGAAATGGGACTGACTCGAGTCGCACTTAAGTCGCACAAACAGTTGACTTCAGACTTGACTTGCGACTCGACCCAAAAGACTTCAGACTTGACTCGGATTCGAGCTTTGAGACTCGTCAACAACCTGTTTTCATGCAATTATTGCTTTTTAAATCTAAATTTATTCATGTATTTCTATTTTCTTTTATTGGCGCATATGCGTTGGGGAAACGTATGACGAGCTGCATGTCCCCTGCCCTTTGCCATAATTTGCAACATAACGCATGCGCTATGCCTTATGTGCACGCACTCACATATATAAAAATGCATTGACGATGGCGACACCAAGTCCTCCCAGAGTTGTGCCTTACGTTACATTTAGCATATATCGTCACAGATAACAAGCTAATCATCGCAAAGTGTTGTGCTAATGCTGGGAACAGGCAAACTGTATCTTTATAGTTAGTAGTTGCTGAGGCTCAGACATCCATGGCGCACAGGAGGCGGGACGCACGGATCCATCTCCCCAGTAACAAACGCTGTGTCGAAGGGGGCAAACTCAGGTGATGCGTAATTGATCCCGTGGGTGATTTGTAGGCTATTAAGTGAACAAGGTGTACCCGGTCCACCAAACACTGGGCCATCTTGACTGTCTTAATTCTGCACATATTTCTGTTACTGTACTCCTATTTACTATTTCATTATTTCATCCATGCGTGGCGCAGCGGATCCGTGCGCACTGTCACCTGCCGTGGAGACGCTGGCCTCACTAACCTCTCCTCCTCTGAGTCGGATCTCCCTCGCGCCCTCACTGAGCGTACTAACACTTAGAAAATAAATGGCATTACATCAGTGAGTTCAAACACTGAGATGCATGTTGTTCTGTAACTGGTGTGGCGCTGCCACTATTCTATTGATTTCCACTTCGACATTAGACATTTTTTTGAGTGAAAGAGACGTTACATTTAGCATATATCATCACAGGTAACAAGCTAACCATCGCAAAGTGTTGTATTAATGCTGGGAACGGGCACATTGTATCTTTATAGTTGTATCCATATGATGTGACAGACTTAGGTTCATATTTCACCAGGTCCGAGGGCTAGAGGGATGTGTTAAGTAGACCCCATAAAGTTATCCCACAACTGATTTTGATACTGTACTGTATGGATGGTAGCTACAGGACATGCTTGGAATTCATAAGATTTAACAATACAGTGTTAGGGACAGATCAGATGGCCAGAGACTTGAGACTTGACTTGGACTCGTTGCAAAAGACTTGAGACTTGAGACTTGACTTGAACTTGCCCCTCAAAGACTTGAGACTTGACTTGGACTCGAGCTCAAAGACTTGAGACTCGACTTGGACTTCCAAAAAATGACTTGTGAACATCTCTGCCTTATAAAGCAATATACATATGCCAACTATTCAAAATATACATAATTAAACCACATAATGTGACCACACATTGCTGGGTGTCACACTTTTTTAGCTTGGACGGGAACAAACAGACCTTTGGAAACGACGCCCGTCAGTCAGTCTTATCAGGTAGGTAGGCTCACATACCTTTCAGTAACAGTTTCACCTGGTCGAATGTCCAAGCAAATAAATCACTGGTCTAACTTTTTGCCATTGTTGTTGTATTTGCAACTTACACTTACACCGGAACGCATGCATACCCAGTGTATGCGAATGGTCATGTGATATGCATTGTCAGATGTGTTAATATGGATTTATTTATTATTATTAGTTCTTCAACTGGAGCTAAAACTCTTGTGTGGACAGAGATCATTTTTGTCTTAAAACACCACTTAAAAAAACAAAAACAAAAAAATATAGTATTGTAGATGCAACCTAAGGCTAGGTAAAAGGTGACACGGCCAATAGCGGAGGGTCCTGAACTATGGGGTCTTTATGTGAAAGAAACAGGGTGCTTTTTGTTGTCGTCTGGTTTGTTGTAACTGTTTAATGTTGCTTATCTTCCTGTGTATTTATAGTGTGATATACATTGTTCAGTCAGGAACACTCTCGTCATAGATTTAGCCATTTATTGCAACAAATACAGTTACACTTGGGGATGAAGGCTCTGTTCTTATTGATGCTCCCTGGATCAGCCAAGCAGCATGCTAAGATGGGAGCACGCTGCTGAGACCCCCCTGTACACAAGAGTAGGCCCAATCCAAGACATCAAAACTATTTCAGACATAGTTATGATGACACCCAAAACCGGGAAGGTAGAGGATGGGGTGGTGAAGGCAAGCTTTGCCAGCAGCAGCGGTATGAGGCAGCATTGGAGTAGCAGGCAGCAGAGAGGGATAGGGAGACATTTTAATGGACCGCCTGATGTAAAAATGACTGTGATTGGTTGTGACTGGCTGGAATGATAATGCCCTGCATGAACTAACGCAATGCTTAATTTGTACTTGTGCGTATTATTGTATTTGAAAAATGAATGAAAGAGTTTACGGAAAAACGTTTACAATAGAGTGTATGCTTGCCTCTGGGGTCATACATACATTCAAGTGTGCGTTGTGTAGCTCCATATAGAAATACATTAAATAATGCATGTGTGTTTGTGTGTGTGTTGGGCTCCTAGAGTCAGTGGGAGCAGAGAGGCAGTTAATCAGCCACCTCTCTCTTCTCACAGTTTCTCTAAAGGGATGTGCCAAGAGGCAAACAGCTGAGAGTGAGAGACAGTATCTTGATTACATTTTTCATCAAAACAATAGGCTCTCTCCAAGACTAGCAGCCGGCAGCAGCCCAACCACATAATTGAGAAGATGTAATATTGTCAGGTAGAGAAACCTCTTTCCCTGAGGGTTAGAGAAGCAGACAACAGGAATACGAGCATGAAAGGACAATTTTCAGGGACAAAGGACATGAGCCTAATTATTGAGCACGTTTATAAAAAGGGTTGCTATTTTGTGGCGACATAATAGTGAGATGAATAGGCAGATCAAGAGAAATTATACATGGACAGCTCTGTCTGAAAATGCATCTTCACTTACTCATAAATAAAAGATTACTCAAATTTGGGGAATTGGGAAAATGTATGACTCAGGGTCAGTAAAATCACAAATTTGGACCATTGTCTTACAGTGTGTGGAAAAATGTGGTTGAAAGTAGGAGTGGAAGAATGGAAATACAGTAATTGTGTAGCTCTGTATATATAGATTCTTGACAACATGAACACCACGCAGAGTTTCAGCCTTTAGGGAAAGCAGGAAATGACTGGATGGAGGCCTAAATTTGATTAATGGAAAATGATGCTGAAGGGATGGAAGCTGTCTTCTCCCAGACGGGGAAGGCTGCCTGTCTGGATGAGTGACTCGCTGATCCCTCGTTTTCAAACAAATTAGAGTGAAAACAAGCACCGGTGGAGAGCAGCTTAAAGATGGTCTGTGAAATCAATATGCTATTAAAACCTGTCTTTACCCGCATCTGCCCCCTGCTCGACCTAACTGACTGGCACAACGTGCTGTTTCCCGGAAAGTGCTGCATGCCCTGTTATTGCTGGCTCGCTGCAGGGCAGGGCAGAAGCTGTTGTGTAGGTGTGTGTGAAACCACTGTCACACTCGCATGTTCTGCATCTGGCCAGTTGTTTTGTAACTAGATTATCACACAAAATGCAATGATAATTACTTAAAATTCCTGTCATTTTCTTTTCTCAGGACAAATTCCATCTCTGGGTCATCATGACGGGCTGAAGTTTATAATCTTCAGCCCGTCATTATCATTTGATGGCCTATAGTTCTTGTGGAAGATGATTACTTTGCACTGAGGACATGGTAAAATGGAACACATGTGCCAAATAAAAGTAAATAAAATACAAAAGAGTGTTTTTAATGCGCATTGTTCTGTTTTTATTTGATAAAAAACAAGACCTAAAGCTATAATTTAAGCCGATGGTTATAAATATGTGACACATTTTACAGAAATTATTAGGAAGTAATTCATGGGGACAGAGATGTTGCTGCATAACAGGAATGACCCTTACAATACAGTAACTATACCTACAGTAACTATAAAGTAAGGAATCTCTGTCTGTCTGTACTTCGCAGATTTAGAGAAACATTCATACGATCTACTTCACACTTGGCAGGTGCATTGCTGGGGACCCAAGGACCTGTCATGTTGAATTTGGCACTATTTGGACGTGCGGCACGTTCAATATAAATAAACTTTGAATTAACGGTACATCGCTCGGTGCAGCAGCAGGGGTGGGGATTCAGGGCTCTGGGGACTGACTCGAGAATGTCTTCACGTGGCTGTCTTCTGCGGTTTGCTGTTTGTGAGCAGGCGGTCAAAAAATAAAAATAACCTAATAACCTTACTAGAAGGATGGAGTCAACAAATGAAGTTGAAAAGAACATTAAAGCAGTTCATTAACAGCTCAGCCAACTGCACAGTCCCACTCTGAGCTGGTGTTTGTATCAGCAGAATGTCAAAAAAACAAGGAAAATAACAATGCAGCTCCAATTACTGATAAAATTAGATTCACCATCTTTTTTGTATCTCCTGTAATACGGCAAACATATAATCCATCAAAAAGCACTTGTTAAAGCGTAACTCTCGCCAAAATGCAACCTAGGGTCTTTTTGTGAATGTACCCGAGTCAAACTTTTGTTTAAAAGCATATTTAGGACAGAATCGCCACTTTTAAGATTTACCGTATTCTAGTTTTTCGGTCAAATGGCCTTTTGAATGGGAGTCCTAGGGGCATTTTTATGCTAGCCTCAAAATAGCTATTTTTAAACCACTAAAAGGCTCGACACAACATGAGACTTTGCTCCAAGTATCACCAGGGGCTCTACACCTTAATGAAAGCATTGACAACATTGGTTGTGTACCCAGAGTTTACTAAAAAGAAAGGTTTTGAACAACTCACCGTAGCTCTTGAATAAAAAAAATAAAAAACTAGAATACGGTACATCTTAAAAGTGACGCTTCCGTCCTAAATATGCTTTTAAACAAAAGTTTGACTCAGGTACATTCACAAAAAGACCCTAGGTTGCATTTTGGCGAGAGTTACGCTTTAAAGAAGGCAATTAATTAAATTCTATCCAGGTATTCACCCCTCTGCTCACCAGACATCACCGCGTTTGTCATTAATGTGAAATGGACAAATGGACAGTGTGGCGAGAGTGACATTCTCTTCACACACATCACTTCGACACAACACAGCGCTTTCTACAGTTACTGTGGTATCATCCTGATTTTAGCAGCTTTTCCCTCATACATTTTTCACACAACTATCTGAATTTATTATCATTTTGTTGGTTTTTTATTTTGGAGAACTCTCACAGTGTCCTCTGCTGCGGCCAAAATACCTCTGCTACTTTATAACCGCAGTGATCATGTGAAAGCTAGCTACTAATAAGCTTTTTTTGTTTTGAACGGGCACTGCACTTGTAGTATTATTGTAAGAAAGAAAAGGAAACATCCTGGACTAGTTGCACAGGTAGACAGACTCTGAAAGTCTTACCTAAGGGACCGTTCGGTATTTATGGAATGGCCCACCGGAGGAAAATAGGGGAGGGTCATGTCTTTTTATATTTAGCTGAGGGGAGGGTCATCCAACATTTTTTAGTCTGGGCGGGGGGTCACCCAACTTTTTTATTCATGAAAAGAGCAAAATTTCAAAGTGGCTTGTTTGGTGCGTATTTATCCGTGTAGCTCTCAGTCTCGGCCCTCTAGCAGATGGTCTGACCGCATACACGGAGTTTGCTTGGGGGGGGGGCAGGAGGAGCACTGCCCCCCTGGTGGCTCAAATGGGTAATTGCATTGTTTAAAAAATTAGTGGAATAATTACATCTGGCATGACCAGATATTAAATAAATATCTTAAATAACACAAAACAACTAAATGGTGATAGGTAATACATCTGATTTCATATACTGCTTTGGTAAAAAAAATTATTACCTGGCTGATGATGGGAGCAGCAGGACGCAAAAAAATGAAAATTACTGTTGCACTAGTCTGGACATCTTGCCGTGCCAACCTTGCAATAAAGGTTTCCTAAATGCCATGTATATAAATGTGATGTCAGCTTACTAATTGATTGCGGGTTTTGTGTAGATTTGGACTTTTATACGATTATTCCACTTTGTTTAAACGGCGAGGTGGAGAGGCCTCGTATGTGACGCTCATATCGGCCTTGCTGGATACACCGTATCATTTACCTTTTTGTGGATCTACTTATCTCTGTGGATTACTTTTTTTTCGTGTCATTGGATTACGGCAAAATGCGGATCTTTTTTCTCAACGTGTCTTAACGTTTTATGGTGTGACTGCGCTTGGTTTCTGCGTTTGGAGAGGCATCTCAACAGACTGGAGGTCCAACACTGATTGTTCACTGTTACATTTTAGTTGAATTTAAGCGTCTGTCTATTGCGTTCCAAAACAGCCGTGCCGCGATTGGATTTCATAAGGGCGAATTGTTAAATTGATACAATGTAACTTAAAAACTTTAAAAATAAACATATGTGTTTTGGAATATAATGTTCAGCTTCGGCAGCTTTACCTACGTGCTAAAATATACAATGGCGATAGTGACAAGTCCATAGCAACCAGTGTTGAATTGGTTATATCCCAGCGTCCTTTGCTGAATGGTCTCAATGTTTTATTGTTTTATTTCATATGAATACTAGTTTACTAGAGGAGTAACTTAGTATTTGAAGTAATGCAGTAATGCAGGAAGTGTGCATTTAGTTTCCATGCTTATTGTGTTTCCACAACAATGTTAGTGACTAAATCTACTGAAATGGCCACTATACCATAACAGAGGAGTGTGATGTGTAAGATGAGAATGCAGAGGTTAACTCCTGCATGTCATGGCTGTAAAAATCAAATGGTATCTGTACTTCTTTGCTAAGTGCAAACTTGCATGCGAGGGGAGGGTCGTTTCTTTTTTTCAAATCATTTTGGAGGGTCATAGGAAAATTATTACTGACGAGGGGAGGGTCACGTCTTTTTAGGTTAGAGTCCACAAAACTCCTCCGGTGGCCCCTTAATTAAATAACGAACAGTCCCTAAGGGCATTTTACAGAGTCAAATTCCCATGGATTGTATGTCTTTGGACTGGATTCAAATTAGTGTTTTGACGACTACAAGCCAGCGTTACTACATTTGAATGTAACTGATTGGTTGCTCTGAGTACTCCAACAGTACAGACTGGCTGCTGGGTTACCAGCAGAAGGATTATACATGCATGTCTTATCTGACTCTGACAGAGCTCTTCTGACGGCCTCCAGTGCTCGCGTTCTGTCTCTGTCGGTGTGTGCCTTTTTCACATAGGGTAATATACAGGTGTTACTAATAACATCAATGAAGGCTCCGTTCTACCCATGTGTGACTGTGAGCCAGCTTGCACAATACCAGGACCCTGAAACCGAAGCAGCTAAATGGAATCCAGCCATCATTCATTTTTATCATTTACACCTCTGTTTTTCCTATTATAATTTTTAAACACTTCACCCTGCTTCATTGTGTCACAAATATGACACACATGTAAAAATGTCAGATATATCTCATTAATAAGTAACACTTATTTGTAGTTTCATCTTCAAATGTTACAGCATTTCTAGTCTCGCATTGTCAAACATTCCTCCACAGCGCTGCGGAGGAGGGTCTGGCTAGTCCACACAGCATTCCAGGATTGGAGAAAAACATGCTCTGGTTTATTGGCATTTCTTTAAACCAATCACAATCGTCATGGGCGGTGCAAAGCGCCAAGCGGAGCCTCAATGCCTCTGCAAAATAGCCTCGGGAAAAAACTTGTTTTGGTGGAACATGTGTACGTTCAAAAATAATTTTAGTCGTGCAACAGAAAACTCAGATTGGACAGATAGTCTAGCTAGCTGTCTGGATTTACCCTGCAGAGATCTGAGGAGCAGTTAACCATAGTACTCAGAAATTCACCGGAGGTTAGAACGCCAACACAAAGAAAGAGGAAGGTGACGGACATCCGGCCGAATTTCCTGAGGCAACGGAGCAATCCCGGAAGTGGAACGTCGTGAATATATACTAAATAATTTCCAAAACTGCAAAGACCCATCATGTCACTCAAAGGCTCTGCACACCCCCACACAATTCCTCTGGCTGATGAGGCCACTGTTCAGGTTGAAGGAGGGTGAAGCTAGACTAACACGTGCATGAGGTCACCATGACATGACTCTACATAACAACTGAGAGTTTAACTTGGCATAGCAGATAGAACACGGGCGTAAGCAATAACATTACTTATGACTTTGTTCCATTTAAGTGACCCAATTAGCCATACCATAGAGTCATGCATGCACAATAGCCTAATAATAATTAAATCAATAAATTAGAGTAATTGGCCAACCTAAATGAAATGCGGCCATTATCATTGTGTAAACGGCACCTGTGTTTTTTTCTTAGAATGACATGTCAAAATGACTGCTGTGAAAAAAGGTCTATTACAATATCTTTCCTCACTCAATTAGATCCAAAATAAAACAGGTAAGTTCAGAGGATGCCAATAAATCAGCCACTGTAAAAAAACACTTTCAACAATCAGAGATAAACATGTATAAAAATGTTCTTGTCACATCGAAAACAGTGTTATCATTAATGTTCCTGTGTTTATGTGTTTCTTACCAATAGATTGCTGGGAACATAGCCATCAGTATTTCCTTTGTGATTAGGTTGTTTGAAGAAACAAGCCCGATTTCCTGGCTGTGTTAACGTTTGTAACAGCCTGTTGCTGCTGTTGGACTATTTCCTAAAATTCCTGCCTCTCTGTTTCTGTCTTAGTCTTTAAACCTCTGCCTTTCCTCTTGGATGTATTCCAAAATATACAGATACAGTGTATACGTCTAAAAACACATCACAGTTTAGATATACTCATGGCAAAGTGCTGATAAATGACTGTGCTTTTTTTATCAGATGTATGTATAACTCCTATCATGCTGAGGTACAGTTCACTATGCTCAGCCGGCCAGAAAAAGCGAATGCAACGTGAAGGTGAACTGTCCTCTATGCATAAAAATGAGAAAACTCTCTTTTATTATGGCATCTCATCTTAAAAACTGCCCCCTCTAACTTTCACGGTTTTAAAAACAGCCTCAACCTTGAATTAGGTGTTCATATGTTATACAACAACCCAGATACTGAGGCCTTCAGCAGAGCAAAAATAGTAGTTCAATACACAGAAAAAAAGACTGTAAGAGACCACAACTTTCTAAGTTTTACAACATATGGTAACTTGTGAATATTTAAATTGTAATCTTCACCTACATGAGATTATGATCTAATCCTAAAATGATTCCCAGCCCTGTCCTTCGTCAGCATTATCCATAGGTAGATGATACGGTACATCATTCTCTGGCAGTCCCCAGAGCAAGTTCAAATAAGTGGTCATACATAACATAAAAGAGAAAGCAATTAAGGGCCTCTTTCAATTAATAAGACTCAGTCTATCCATCAGTGCAGCTGCATATATGACACACATTCAACCATCCCACAATACGCAGAAAGATAAGTCATTACAATCTGACACGTTCCCTAGGAAACCGCTTCCCACTCCGTTGCTGGGATGATTCTTTTTTAGCTTTATCTCTTCCCTTTTCTTATATAAAAGAAATATAGATCATGTCCATTATCTTTTACTGTGCTGTGTCTCACAACATAAAATATATCCTATAACATTCAGAGGAAACAGGATGAGAGATGTAAAGAGAGAGAAACAGAGACAGGAATAAAAAGAGAATTTTTTCATGCTTCCACGCAGACCATATCCAAAATGATTTAAAATCACATTTCTCTTGAGCATTTATCTCCATTCGGTGAACTCTCGGTTGGTTGAATTCCAATTTAGAATGATTCAACACTCAAATGACGGATGGCAAGTGTGGCTTTGGATCTATATACCACAGGAAAGGATGTGAGGAGATTTAATAGAGGGGCAGGAGAAAGCTGTGGACAAGACAGCTCATTAAGTTGATATTACAAGTGTGAATATGACAAGTGATTGTATATTTAGAGAATAAAACAGACAGCTTGCTTACTGACTGTGCTGCCTAACAACACTACTGTATATCATTAGTTACTTAGTATTTTTATGATATACAACAAACAACAGAACACATTGATTGAAGGGTATCCTGAGGCGTTCAAATCGTTTAAATTCACCTGATCAGCTGATATCCCATGTGAGGGGGGTCTGCTGTTATGCTTCCTATCCGTCAAGGTATGAAAAGTGTTCTAATGCCAGTTGACCAATGACCCCCATAGAGCTCATACAGGCCTTATCTTTGATCAGTGAACAAAGAGCTGGATGCCCTCTGTGTGCTGGACATCTCTTCTATATCCACACAGGAAATGTTAAGCGCAAGGGCCCCAAACAGCCCTTCAACTAACTTCAGTTACAATGACAAGAAGATATTGATATGAATCAAATCCCAAGTGCAGATTCAGAAACTGTGGAGTCACAAAAACCCTCAGTTGCGTGTAGACACTGATGTCAACACGATCTTTCACTTCTATTGTGCGAATCAGGGCCATTTGGTGCCTGATTAGAATTCACATGGTTCTCAGAAGGACCGTCTTAGTCAACTGATAAAGAAGGGAACATAATGAGCATTTATCTTTAGCTGGAAAGGTACATCCATGCTGCTGCACAAATTAGCTTCTGCTGCCTCAATGTTGTTTAAGAAGCATACAGCCATGCCTAAAAGATATATAAGAGATGGTTTTCCAGAGCTTTTAACAAATAGGCTATAAATTACTCTGAACTTGTACATAGCCCTCTTTTATGGATGCTTAAAGTGAGTCAGTAGTCATGTACATTTTATTGATATAGCCCAATGTCACAAATCCACACAGCTTCCTCTCCACAATGGAGACCTGTATAGAATTAGATTCGTGCCAATATATTCAAACAAAACTTCTTAAGCATCACACTAAAATTACTAACCCTAACCTCTAACGAAAGAGGATAGAGTACAGAAACACACAAGAGGCAAAGTTCAAGCACACTATTCACACAGATGGGAGGCACAAAACAAACAGAGAGAGGACAACATGCACACAAGGGAGAGCTGGAGACAACAGGAGACAGGAGGCTGAATCTCCAGATCCAAACATCTGGAATGAGGCAGCCAGGGGAGAGAGACAGGTCCCAGGATGGCTGATGGTTCAGCACCGACAAGCATGAGTGAAAAGACATGAGAAAAAGAGGCACACAGCTGTGATTGTAGGACACCAACAAACTGAGGAGACCGTCTTCCTCCGAAAAGTGCCCACATAAGTTGTTTGTTCGAACAGCAATTAGGACTTATATTTACGTTTAAAGTGGCAGCCATAGTAATTATGATGGAAACCAAAGCAGGAAGTAAGGTTACGAAGTATATCAGCGCCAAACTGGGATGGGTCAAACAAACAAACTGATTAAACGGAACAAATAAAAGTAACAGAACTATACATTATGTGTCATGTAACGTAACAAATGTACTGATTTGAACCCAAACCACAATCTTTTTCTAAGCCTCACCAAGTAGTTTTGGTGCCTATTCAAATCCAGACAAGACTGAGATACTCATTGGTCCTAAAAGTCAGACAGAAATGTATTTACATCTGGATTTTATTTCTCTGAAATACAGTGAGCAAGTCAGAAACCTTGGCATTGTTTTTGATAGTGATCTAAATTTTGAAAATCACATCACCAATATCACCAAAACAGCATTTTATCGCTCAAAAAAATCAAAACTTAGAGCATTCACATGCCCAACTAACTGAGAAACTGGTGCATGCATTCATCTCAAGCAGGATAGACTACTGGAACGCTTTACAATCAGTCGGATGCCTCCAACTTATTCAAAATGCAGCAGCCAGAGTCCTTACACCCACGTAAATTTGAACATATTACTCTGGTACTCAAATCACTTCATTGACTCACGGTACAATACAGAATCACTTTCAAAACCCTGCTAATAGTCTCTAAAGCACTTAGCGGTTTAGCTCCTCAGTACATCTGACTTGCTCAAGTTCATGAGACCTTCTAGCTGAACCCAGAATTAGATCCAGGTCCGGTGGGGGGGGGCCTTCAGTTACTGTGGTCTGGCTCTCTGGAACAAGCTGCCTGATGTCCTGCGGTCCATCACAACTGTGTCCACATTCGAAAGAAAACTCAAAAGCTTATTCTCTCAGGCATTTGTTTAAAGCTTAAGTGCGTAACTTTTTGATACTAATGAACGTCCGGTACATTCAAGCCATTACCAAATGAGTTAGCAATGAGTTAGCAACTCATTTGGTAATGGCTTGAAAGCTAATTAAGACTATCAGCTCTACACAACTCTCTCTGGATTTCTCAGTATGACTATGTTCAGAAGATTGTGGCGTCCGGCAACTTTCACGCGCAGAAACTCGAGTGAAGATAATGACCTCTTGTAATGAAGGTCCTCTTCATCACTAATATTTTGCAGCATTAGTACACTGTAGCTCATTATGTTACGGGTAAATAAAATGAGGCACAAACGTTTTTAATGTTTATTGGAAAATATTAACAAATCTGTTTGGTGAAGGTTGCAGCTGGTGTTGATTGGAGGCCAGCCCTGTCAAGAGAAACACATGTGCTCAGTTTGCTAGTTTGGTTACCTAAACGTGTAGTATGGTATAGTCTTTGCCTGAGTAATTGAATGCAGGTTAACGGTTGCTACCTGTGTAATAGTAAAGTTTGTGTTCAAGTAACTCACCTCTGTTGTGTCTCCTCTCCAGAGTGTTCAGGCTAAGAGGGTCCCCAGGTATCGAGCCCCATTTTAAAGGTTCCGGGAGATACCATGTTTCATGGAGAGAAGGGGTGTTTGAGTACTTTAATTGACTGTACTTGCTAAACTAAAGATGTTTGATTGTATTGGGTAACATAATGCAAGTAAATTGAGATAAAAGTAGAGAAGTAGAAATGTATTTGTATTGTATTGTATTGTATTGTATTTTTTTATAATTGTTAAATTGAGTACATTTCAGATTTATCCTCATATTATGGTAGGGTCGAGATAAGGTCAGTGGCAGGCTATAAAAGGCTGCCAGTTTCCATCTAGCACGGCTGCTGTCTGGACCACATGCTGCCTGTGGGGCGCAGTTTGTTGGGTGCCATCATGGCATCCATGTTTTGTTAATTGTTGGGGAAATAAACACCTGTTGATCTGCACCGTACCTCTGCCTCAAGTCTCCTGCTGTGCGGCCATCCTAACACCTCTTCTGAAGAGTCTATCTGTGTAGGAGGGGTGGGGACGCGTGCGCAACCACAGAAGGCTTGTATCATTTGAATGCGCCGACAGTTTTGTCGTCATTAATTAGAATTCTTCATGGGGGCGGCAAAAACTATGCACTAGCTTTAATTACAGCGTTTGTAAATTTGTATGGTCACACTTGTATGTTTTTGTAGATTGTCTTGTTATGTTGATGCTTATACTGTATTCTTATTTCTATCATGTCATTAGTACCTCTGTGCCTAACGTTCCAGTGATTATTTCTAGTGAAACTACTCTTGGTATTTGATCTTGCTTCTGTATTTCTGACCACGTCTTAGCCTAGTGCTTTTGGATACCTCTGCTTGCTCCTGCACTGATTTCCTGCACTGAACCCAGGGTATATAAAAAAAAAAATCAGAGTGAGCTATTTTAAACACAAGTGTAATAATATACTTTTATATTGATTTATTTTTAAATGTATTAATATTATTCATCATTAGGCTACAGAACATACTCACCTGTGTGCAAGCAGGTAGGGTGGTAAGAGACAGCTGCCACCCTTTACAACATCCATAACCTCTGACTTGCACAAATGCAGTGCTGTCCCAGTTGTTTATGTAGAAAATGTAAGGAATTATACATATTAAATTACACATGTTATGTTTTAGTACATGTTCTATACCAACTGTTTCCCAACAATACAAACTTGTTTGAGATGGATATCCTGATCACATTTAACATGGTAAAATTAACTTTGTTGTTGCATACTGTACACTGATTGGAAGAGACTGCAGTCCTTCTGGTGTGTTCATATAGGGGACACGTGTAGTGCTTTTTTTGCGTAAACCTTTTTTGTGGTTATTCACCTCCATATCTCAATAAATACAAAGGACAATAATACAGTTGGATTAAATTTAAGACCCATCTGTGACACTGGTGTAACAGACAGAGGAACTCAAATCCAAGACTCAACCCAAACAGGTAGTCAAAAAGGGGTTTACTTGACAAGGTGTCATCTACATGAATATTGAAATCACCTGAGATTATGTTTCACCCAATGCTTCTAGAAATCCTTGTCTCACTTTAGAGGATAAGACAAGTGCAGTCCAGTTTGTGAGCAGTGATGATGTCATTGACAATGAAAGTGTTTTTGGCTAGAGTTCTGACATTAAGCAGTACAAATTTTAGAGTGCAAGAAGAGGTATTAGCAGGGACAGACCTAGGAGGCTTGATGTTTAAGACAGCTATTAACTTTTAGATTTTCTTACTGGTTTGTTCCTGGATTTTGGTCTATTGTTGATTACTATTTCAATATGATGTGATGTGTCAGTGTGGGATGAGATGAGTCAGGAGATTGTGCTTGATTGCCCAGCAAGCTTAATGTTCATAGACAGCAGAGTGGACCCTCTGTAGTTTGGGTGAAGGAAGCAGATCCACCGGGCTCACTTAATGACACGGGGAGTGGCGGAAATTCATCCAAGTCAAGGACATCACATCGATTCTCCAGTTGGATATCCTGGGCCATGGGAGAGATGCCATGAATGGAGCGTCTCCCTTTTTTCCGGTTGCCAGCGACAATCCAGGGTTCTTTATGAAGTGGAACTTTGGATCCAGCACCGAGCTGGAGCCAGGGACCCTCAGGGACGGCAGCCCGAGCAGCAGCGGGTAGAGGCAGCAGCCGGGGAGGTGACGGAGGCAGTGGCGCCAGTGGGACTTCAGGAGTGATGACTGGAGGAAGGAAGGAAGGAGGGGAAGAGAGAGAGAACATCAGGACGGGAAGTGGAGGCACAGGTTATGCCTGTGTGTGCTTAGCCAAAGATGATGGTGTCCATTACCTTTTCAGCTTCCTAGATCTGGTAGAGTGTTGATATCCTACCAGGCGCAGTCGACAGCCAGACGGGGAGGTGAGTGAAGCCATGGATTGTAATTGTAGTGGCTAGGGAGTGAGAGAAAAAAAGGAGGCCAGCACAAGATCTAGAAAAGCACAAACAAGTTAAGGACAAGCGGTGGGGAGAAGCCGCTGTCAGGCAAGCCACTGGCAATTCCACACAGGGGCTCTGATCACGGAGCCCACAGCGTTGATCAGGTTTTAGCACGGCTGACTCACAGGAAAGACATCAAGCAGCGAAATGTACCGGCACTGGCCCAACAAGTGGGCCCAATGCAGAGATATGGCTTCAGACGGGATCTGTTGTCCAAGTTCTAGCGAAGTTCAACTAAAACTCAGTTGACTAAAACTTTTTACCCAGATAAAACATGTAAGTAAAATGACAAGAATCAAAAAAAGTGTGTTGTGAAATGATTGTTAAAAACTGGATAGAAGTCGATACTTGGGCTGACGAGGGACAGGTGAAACTAATCAGCGCGGAGTAGGCAAACACAGGTGGGAAAGACAAGGACAGGAAGTGAAGTATCTGAAATCATAGACAGTAAAGTTAATGGACAACGTGACGCCGTAGACTTGCAACGGAGACCAGTGAAGTATATTACAAGCACTTTTCCGGTGATGGCTGAGCGTTATTGCACAGCCTCCAACTGAGCTTGAAGACGTAGATGTGACGTGAGCAACCTGTCTGAAAGTTGGAAGTCTTCTGGTAGCTGTGCCAAGAGAAATCTCAATCATTCCCAATCTAGCAGAGACAGAGAGCGTAGGTATATGTAAGGAGATAACATAGACACAGGCTAATTATTGATCACTAAAATGCTAGTTAACATTAGTAATTCAACTTAAACAGCTAATGTAAGTCGAAACTGGCTGCGGGCTTCTCCTGTACGATACGGTAATTCCTCTACTGTGCGACAGAAAGTTGCGTGGTTATGACACAATCGTTAGCCTATTTTTATAAAAACGTCTGCTACGGAGCCATAACGTGAGATACAAGGTAATGGAGCCTTTTATACATTGTCGTGTTTCTTTAGAAATAAACAATGGAAAAATAAAGTCTTTAAACGCTTCAGATGTAAAGTTATTCGCTGTCAAAGTGACGCCAAAATGAATGGCAGTCAATGGAATGCTAATGGCGGGTGATGGCTTATTAGCATCAAAATGGCTCCATAGGAGCTACGCTTTGCGGCGGCTCGCTTACCCCCTTGTCTGAAATGAGTATACAAAACAAAACAGGAAATAATGACTGATAATTAGAATAACTGAATCAACAGACCAATTTGTGATACTATCAGACTCTTTGAGTCTGATAGTATCCTTGGGACCAGACTTATCATGTAAACCAAATGTTTGAGAGCTGTTTAATTATTTTTGCTCATTTTATTTGTCACAATTTCTATTGTTTCAGTTTCGCAAAATCAGTGATTCTCTCTTACCTGAGAATCTGAGGCAGTTATGTTGCTTTTAATTATTTCCGTGTATGCATTTGAAATGTCAAGTTAAGGATGTAATGATAGAACAGAATCATACGTACATACAACAAAAGAGCAGCCCTTATATTCACCAAGACAAATTGTGTAGATAAATGTTAAATTTTGTTTCCTATCAAGCTCCCAAAACACATAACCAATCTTTTAACATCTTGGGTTCAACTGTGACTTCACAATGTCTTTACTGTCACAGATGCTACATGCAACTTTCATGCTGGCCATTCCAATTGGCACCAATGTTGTAGAAAATTCGAAAAGAAAGAGGCAAAGAGACAGTGGGGGCAGTAAAACCTTCATCATCGTTATCTAGATCACCATCATCATCACCTTGATTATACCACTGCTGTATATTGAACTACCTCAAATCAACAATGCATCCATAATGATTTCATATTTAATCCAAATCGCAGGATTGCCTCAAATTTCATCAGATATTCAAGTTTGTGAAATATTAAAGCCCAATTAATTTCCTCAGGCCGGTGCAGACTATCAGCATTTGAAGTGTCTTGCCAACCAGGGCGGGGGCACCTTGGGGGGTGAGCTGAGCTTGGTAGAAGAGGATTTCTCCAAGTAAAATCCTATAATACTGTAAGGCCGCTCTGTGACAAGGCTAGGGCAGCCTGGCCTTGTTTGTCCACCCACAGAGCTGTTTTATAACATCTGAGAGTGAACTGTGGGTCAACCACATCTCAGTCTCACACTTCTCAAAAACATTTGAAAGTAGCAACAATCTCCTCTGTGTGTTCCACAGAATGAGAAAGATCACAGTGTTAAGATGCTCTTAGGTGAGTGCAGAGAGTGGCTGTACAAAGAGTGGATTACAGGGATCTGCACAAGAGAATCCAGCAAGTGTCATTCAGCAAAACAACCAATATGAGAGGTATGCACTAAAATGACATACCCACGGTCATACATTCTGCATATGCACTCAACTGAGTTACAACAGCGTATGTGTATTTCAGCTCCTGTCTCTGATGCATCAGCATTTTGAATAATCCATTAGACAAAGATACCAGCATAAAATTGTTTACTTTGGTTTAAAGTTCAAATCTGAGCACGGCTTGTTTTTAACCTCCTACACTAGCTCTTCCACAATAGTGCATCTGCTGCACACATTACTTAATTCATTAAATTCTAACTTCACACAGGATGAACAGATAATAGCTTTAAGGTGTTTAGCCTTTTACTATTCATCTGTCTTCATTCAGGTGTCAGAGGTGGGAGTCCCTTCTTGTGTGCTGCTCTCAGCAGCTGTAATTGGCAATAAACGACCCCCTTTCATAGCCTTACTGGGGGCTTTCAGCCACAATGGCTTGTCCACTGATTGGGAATGAGAATTGACTCTTTGTGACCATTAGCTTGGCATGAAAACTGTTGTAATAAATTCAGTTTATGAGAAATGTGTGTGTGTGTGTGTGTGTGTGTGTGTGTGTGTGTGTGTGATACACATCTGGGGGTCTATAAAGCCTTCGCTTCCTGCTTCTTACAGTGCAGATGCTTTGCTGCTTGCTCCTGCCTCTGCTTGCATATTTCTGCTGATAATCTTACTTTTCCTCTGAGAGAAAACTATGAGCAGCGGCTCTTGGATACTTATAAATCACTGGACTATAAATTTTTTGTAGACATAGTAGGCTTTTGCCATATTTCAACATTTTTCTGCGTGAGCGTGGCCTACCAATAGCTCAAGCCTGTCCTAAAGTGATTGTAGCTAAAGCTAATTAGCAGCATGATGCCTCCCTTCTCCATGGAGGACTACTACAAACTCCTTCAGAAGATTGTTATTCTGGAAACCAAACTTCAACGGTTAGAAGTAAACCTGGAAGTGAACGGATCATGTGGGAATGACACCACTTTACCATTGACCCAAAACAATGGACAGAAGCATGCTAACACACGGCTAACTAGCACCAGCAAGACTACGGACAAACAGGAGGGCTGTGGAATAAGTAACAAATCAACAAGTGATAGTCCTCCCTGGAACTCTTTTGGTGCAAAGCCTAAGAGTAAATCCTTTTCCTGGGAAGGACGACTAACGGGCAGGGCACAGCACCCTGAGATTTGTGATATGAACGGCTGGCCTGCATTACCATCCAGGCAGAGCGCCTCTTCTACCCCTGTACTCAGTAGGACACAGCCGTGGACAGCTGCAAAAGGTAGAATTAGCAACAAAATGCCTCCCCAACAACTGAGTGTGCAACTGGATAACAGATTTGCTCCTCTGCTGCAGGACCCTGGACATGACCTGGATTGCGTCTCATCGTCACACAGCAGGATAAGGACTGAGAGCAATTCAAAAAGTAAAAAGCTACAGGGAAAGCTAACGACTGGGCACCAAACTCTGATTGTGGGTGACTCTGCTGTAAAAGACATAAAAAGCAGTAAAAACACCAAAATTCTCTGTTTTCCCAAAGACATGGTGTCTGACTTAGCCCAAAGAATCCCGGATATCATGGCAGCACACCCAACTGTGAAAAACATTATACTGCATATAGGGTCACATGATGTTGTAAAGCAACAGTCTGAAGTGCTGAATCGTGACTTTATGAATCTGCTGAACACAGTTAGCTCCCTAAACGCGAAGGTGTTTATCAGTGGCCCTATACCGCCAGTCAGAATAGGAGCTGAGAGATTCAGCAGACTGTTGGCACTGAACAAATGGCTTTCAACTGCATGTACCGTCCACTCTCTGCGGTTCATTGACAATTTTAACATTTTTTGGGACCGCAGACATCTTTTTAAAGCAGATGGACTTTTCCTTAACAAGCCAGGAGTAAAGCTGTTCACCTCTAGCCTACTTTACTTTCTGCACCACACATCTGCTCCCTTGGCCAAGGACACAGGACAAGATAAATCAACACAAACAAAACAAGAGGAAGACACAACAAAGTGCGGCAGTGATCCACCACAGCCCCCACCTGAGCAAAGATTTGACCATGGAGGACCTCAGAGCGGAGACGAGAAATCTCAACCCCCTTCACCCGTCCAACACTCCTCAAACCCCCTTACCAACACCGACGCCGTAGAGGACCCATCGCTCTCCCCACTCACCCTTTCCCCTGTTTCCCCCTGCCACATGTTGGGGTTCACTGACCAGATGGAGTAGCTGGTAGATGCTGGAACCAAGTTTACCCCACTACCTTCTCCCATCACTCGCCCCCAGCATCAACCACTGAAAGTAAAACGCCAGGCACCTCTGCCCCCTCCAGGACGGCAGCTAGCTCCTTCTCAACAGACTGATAAGTATGCTTGTGTACAGAATGAAACAAGCTTTAACTGATATGTGCTGGGCCCAGGCTGCATGCCTAGTGGCACTCATGACTCTTTCCAGGACAAGCCTGGGCCCTGTGTATTCAATTCTTCGTCAATCTATGTTGTGATAGGTAATAGAAAAAGAATGGTGAATCCGCTAAGTAAGAGAAAGAAGCACTTAACTGCCAACTTAGCAAATTTAGCATCCATTCCTCGTCAGCCACAGCCTGTCCCAAAAAACGAGACAGATAATTATTTTAACACACTAACATTAGCCTTACTAAACGTCAGGTCTTTGGCGGGTAAATCATTTTTAATCAATGATTTTATTATTAAACACAATCTTGATTTTATGTTTTTAACTGAAACCTGGTTAGACCATAATAACAGTGATGCTGTTCTCATTGAGTCAGCTCCCCCTAACTTCAGTTTTATGAGTGAGAATAGAGCGAATAAGAAAGGAGGTGGAGTCGCCATTTTGTTTAACGACTCGTTCCAATGTACTAAAATAGCTTATGGAAACTTTGCTTCTTTTGAATATGTGGCTCTTCAGTTAAGGTCCCCCTCTCGACCTATATTTCTAATTATCTACAGGCCACCTAAATACTGTGCATCCTTCTTTGACGACTTTAGTGGACTGCTGTCTTTAATCTGTATTAACTTTGACTGTGTAGTTATTGCTGGTGATTTCAACATTCATGTTGACAACCCCCAGGATAGAGGGACAAAAGAACTGTGTTGTATTTTTGAGAACTATGGACTGACTCAGCATGTGACGGAGCCCACACACAACAAGGGGCACACTCTGGACTTGATTATCTCGAAGGGTTTGAACATTTCCAAGGTTGTGGTGACTGATGCTGCTCTCTCTGATCATTCCTGTGTTTTCTTTAATGGCACTATCTCTGTGCAAAAAAGTGTCCAAACAAAGTTAATAAGAAAACGGTATATCACTGACAACACCAGTGAAACATTCATTCAGCTTTTCTCGTCCACACCCACCCTCTCAGGGGTCTCAGTCACTGAGCTTGTAGACAATTTCACTTGTAAAATTACAAATGTTACTGATGCCATTGCTCCCATTAAGGTAAAAACTGTCTCTGATAAGAAAAGATCTCCATGGAGAAATGCCATACTGGTAAGAACAGAAAAAAGAGAGTGTCGAAAAGCAGAACGCAGGTGGCGAAAAACTAATCTCCAGGTCCACTACAACACTTTTAAAGAGAGACTTCGCATTTATAATTTGGAACTGAGGAATGCAAGGCGGTCCTTCTTCTCGGACATTATTGCCAAAAACAATAATAATTCACGTGCTTTGTTTGCTACTGTTGATAGGTTAACAAACCCTCCAGTACCAGTAGCATCGGAACTTTTATCCACAAAGGCCTGCAATGATTTTGCCACCTTCTTCAATGACAAAATTCAGAAAATTAGACAAACAGTCAGTGCTTCCATATCGAGTACAGGGTATGTGTTGTCACAGTGTCCAGGCAAAACAGATTCCAATATGACCCAATTTCATATGATTAACCGTAAAAACCTAGAGGACATTATACAACATCTGAAAACCTCCTCCTGCTGCCTTGATATTCTACCAACGGGCCTTTTCAAAAATGTTGCAAATTGTTTGGCTACAGATCTTCTACAGATTGTAAACACGTCTCTTCTCTCAGTTATCTTCCCACAGGCCCTGAAAACTGCAGTCATTAAGCCACTCTTAAAAAAGAACAATCTAGACACGTCACTAATGAGCAACTATAGGCCGATATCAAACCTTCCATTTTTAAGTAAAATCATTGAAAAAACGGTTTCTCAACAACTCAACCTTTTCTTGTCACTAAACAACAGTTTTGATGCCTTCCAGTCGGGTTTTCGACCACACCACAGCACTGAGACAGCTCTTGTTAAAGTCTTTAATGACATCCACTTAAACACAGATAGTGGCAAAATTTCAGTCTTGGTATTACTTGATCTCAGTGCTGCATTTGATACGGTCGACCATGACATATTACTAGACCGATTGGAAAACTGGGTTGGCATTTCTGGCTCAGTACTAAAGTCGTTTGAGTCTTATTTAAAGAATAGGGACTACTTTGTGTCTATAGGGAATTATACATCTGAGCATACAAATATGACGTGCGGAGTTCCCCAAGGCTCAGTTCTGGGGCCTCTCCTGTTTAACATCTACATGCTTCCACTGGCTCAAATTATGGAAAACAACAAAATAAGTTACCATAGTTATGCGGATGACACACAACTTTATATAACCTTATCGCCAGGGGACTATAGTCCAATACAACAACTGACTAAGTGCATTGAACAAATTAACGACTGGATGTGCCAGAACTTTCTTAAATTAAATGAAGAAAAAACTGAGGTGGTTGTTTTTGGAACAAAAGAGGAACGATTAAAAGTCAGCACTCAGCTTCAAACGATAATGTTAACAACAACAGACAAAGCCAGAAATCTTGGTGTAGTCATGGACTCAGACCTGAATTTTAACAGCCACATTAAGACAATTACAAAGTCAGCCTAATACCACCTTAAAAATATATCAAGGGTTAAAGGACTTATGTCTCAGCAGGACTTGGAAAAACTTGTCCATGCTTTTATCTTCAGTAGACTAGACTACTGTAACGGAGTCTTTACAGGTCTCCCTAAAAAATCAATCAGACAGCTGCAGCTGATTCAGAACGCTGCTGCTCGAGTCCTCACTAAGACCAAGAAAGTGGATCACATCACGCCAGTACTGAAGTCTCTACACTGGCTTCCAGTGCCTCAAAGAATTGATTTCAAAATACTTTTGTTGGTTTATAAATCACTAAACGGTTTAGGGCCTAAATACATTTCTGATCTGCTAGTACAGTATGAACCACCCAGACCTCTGCTTGTTGTCCCCAGAGTCAGAACTAAACAAGGGGAAGCAGTGTTTAGTTTCTATGCTCCACATATCTGGAACAAACTCCCAGAAAACTGCAGGTCTGCTGCAACTCTCAGTTCTTTTAAATCAAGGCTGAAGACCTATCGATTTGATGTTGCCTTTCTTTAAATAACTGTTCATTTGTTATATTACAAGTGACATTCTCTTGCAGAAACGGGCATATATCTGATTAATTCTCTGACACAGCATGGCAAGGGAATAACAGAAGAGTCAGACGTCGGGCTGATCAAGAGTTAGAAGAAGAAAACTAACTAAAATTAGGCAGAAGGCCTAAATACAAATAGACTAACATACTCCAAGGGGGTCCCTGTCTATTTAGAGACAGACTGCAGAAGGAAATAAGATAGTTTAAGAACAAGTTCTTGACTACTGAAAGGTTTTTGTCTGCAGGGCTGTACCGGGTTTTTACAAGGTTTGCCGAAAAAAGAACCGAGCCTTGTGGTGACGATCACATTGTAAGGAAAAAGTATACTAGCTTCTGTTATTATGAGTAATGAAAGCTCAAAGCCGTGCGAAGCATCTGGGCCCATTGTGGGTGAGATGGTTGGAAAAATATGGACCTGACTGCTTGAGATGTTTGTCATATTGGTAAAAATGGAACACTAAGTACAAACAAAGACTGAAGTTGCATTGTTGACACTGTATAACAATCTATATAAGCATATAAAGAGAAATTCCTATTTTATCTGCTTTTATATATTTAACTGTTTTAATTGCTCTTTAATGTTTCATTTCTTATACTGCACTGTAACTTTTATTCTTGTATTTTATCTGTTTTAAATTTGTTATTCTGTTTTCATGTAAAGCACTTTGAATTGCCCTGTTGCTGAAATGTGCTCTACAAATAAAGCTGCCTTGCCTTGCCTTGCCTTGCGTGTGTGTGTGTGTGTGTGTGTGTGTGTGTGTGTGTGTGTGTGTGTGTGTGTGTGTGTGTGTGTGTGTGTGTGTGTGTGTGTGTGTGTGTGTGTGTGTGCGCACAGTGGTGGTTTCTTCTCTTTGCTGTTGTATAAATCAGAGGGGTACAGTAAAGCCAGCGTATCTTGAATCACACAAGCAGATAGGATGGTGGGTGGCACAGCAAATAAATGACAGCATCAATTGTCAGCTTTTATGGCTGACATTCTCTTTCATTCACAGCTCCTTTCAAATAATTTCTTTGTTTGAAGTAATGCACGGCTCAGCCCATCCCTCCCTCACTTCTCAAAAATCTTTTTCTCTACTCTGACAGGTTCCCCTGTTTCTCGTCCTCTTCTTCTCCAAAGTTTCTCTTCGCCTCTGTCTTAAAGATGAGATGATAGTGCTGCTAATTAGCTTGTGAGAGGTGTGAGATGTGGGCTGAAGGAATGAGAGTGTGTGCTTGCAACAAGTTCTCACTCTCCCATCGCATAAAAATACGGACGCTTGGTCAGGTGCCTTTGGTGGTTGTTATTCACGCTAAAAGTCCCTGTTAGCACCGGGACTCTTGACATCACTTTTGACCCTCTGGGTTGGGACATACTGATTGACATGCAGCACAAGAACGGGAGAGTAAGGTTTAGGAAAAGATTGTGGGTGGGGCTACAAAATGTATGTTTCAGTGACACGTGGTACAACAATGGGACACGAACCCCAGTCTCCTGGGTAACAGTCCTGTGTTGTTTGACCCATCCACCACCCCAACCAATCTCCTTACGCGGCATTTCGGTCTTTCAAACTACTCCTACCATTGTTGCTCTTACTGAAATATAACGTCATCTTACAGCACCGCAGTCGCACTGCTGCTCTGCCCGGTGCGTTCCATACATACGCTGAAAGGTGATTTTTGCGTCTTCATCTGACGCTGAGAGACCCTGACCAAGCGTCCGGTTGCAACAGTGCTTAAAAACAGACCAAAGAAAATAAAGAGATCTGGGGTGAGAGCCCTGAACTCACTGGAAGTTGTGTCGAGATGAGTGACCTGCTGAAGAGAGGAGAGGAGAGGAGAGGAGAGGAGAGGAGGGGAGAGGAGAGGAGGGGAGAGGAGAGGAGAGGAGAGGAGGGGAGAGGAGAGGAGGGGAAAGGAGAGGAGAGGAGGGGAGAGGAGAGGAGAGGAGAGGAGAGGAGAGGAGAGGAGAGGAGAGGAGAGGAGAGGAGAGGAGAAGAGAGGATTAGGGACATCCTTTAAAAAGAAACCAATTACCTGCCAGTACTTGTCCACAGTCTGAGATGTCCCTGTACACGCACAGACTGTTCCTCCTCATTTGCCAAGTAATCAAGCAGTTTTCATCCGCAGCACATTTAGAAAAGTCACACACTCTGGTTTGGTTCATTTATTCCATTTGACTGCCAGAGCTTGTGACTGCCCAGTCACAATTTTGTGAAATTCCCTGTGAAAGCTCGGCTTCTAAGCAGAGAGAAATATGTTGAGGGAAATGACCCTGAAGGAAAAAAGGATTATTGTAAGATATTTGTAGTCTTATCAGTCATTGGGAGAGATGATAAGCAGAGATTTCTTGCAGACGTGTACTGAGGTGTGTTTGAGACTCTACTATGCAGTTCAGAGATATAAATATCATCCAACCACAGGTAATCAGGCATGTGTCCTCCTTTGTGCATTTGTGCACATTAAAGGGGCAGTTCATGCAAATTACAAAAAGACATATTTTCTCGCAAACCTCTAGCAGTATCTTAGCCATGCAGATGGTTTTGGTTTTATTTTATCAGGATTTGAGATATCTGTATTCTGCCTCCACTCCAATATAATGGAGGTGATTGGAATTTTATTAGGGGCACTAAAAGCAATAAAAATGCCACATTACAAAAGTTCAACAGCAGAATCTCTTTTCATAATCATTGTTACTCTGGAAGTGCTTTGTCCCAAAGAAATAGTTCAAATAAATAACCCATGAGGAGGCAATTACGTCCATATTTGATTTTTTATCAAATATCAAATATCAAATATCATCAAATATTATTATAATGTAACTCAAGATGTACATCCATTGCCAGCGTTCGGTGTCAATGCAGTAGTGTGCCCTACATGCAGCGAGGCAAAAAGTAAGGGTGTAAAGGTTGGGGTGGTGGATGCTGTGTGCAGCGCATCCAAATTTAATGCACACAGACCTAATACATTTTTTGCCTTTTTATTGTAATCATAACCATAACGCATAACACTGAAAAAAGAGAAGAAACATTGTTTTTGAACATTTTCCAGGGTTTCACAGAATCGTCTAATATCAACACTCTTGTCCAGTAATGAGGATGAAATGAAAACCATTGACAGTGTATTTTCTATACTATCCAGCAACCTATCCAGAGTGATGGAGACAGTTTCTGGAATAAGAGGGGGCTGATTTTTATTTTTTTATGTCATTTTCGTTTTTATGCTTTGAGTACCACAAACAAAATTTCACTCACCTCTATTATATATATTGAAATAGAAATCTCAGCCATGGATTTCTCTAAACCTGAGCAAAAACAAAGCTCTCTGCATGGCTATTTTTTTGTAATTTGGGTGAACAAACCCTTTAATTCTAATCTAAATCCTAAACCCAAGATCCTAAAATGTCTCTAAAAGTAACAAATCCCTCTTCTGATGATTTTCCGTATTTTGTCATTCTTCTGCTGATAACTCGGCCTCTTACATATAGAAGTACAAGAACCCATATATACATACAGTATACAGACAGACACGTGGGAGAAGCCAGGCAACAGCCAGTGTGTCTAAATGCATCTCTACCATACCTGCATGTCTCCACTGGAGCATAAAGGGCTAATGTGTTGAAGATGAATTCATTATCATTTGGCTTTGATGTTTAATTAGGCTCCTGATTGGTGTCCGCAAACTATTAAATATTCAAATAAATGATTTATCCTGTATATTTAATGAAATGCATGAATCCTGTTCTCTCTGTTACCAGGGAAACTTTGAGTAGATCAAAGGATCAGTAACTGTCACAATTTATGAGGTTTATTTCAAAGAATACTTTCAATAGCACCGGTGGCTGATTAATGACTCACCGCTGCAGATGATGTCCCTGCTCTGCTAAATGTTCACATAAAGCAGAAGAAATTGCAGTTAGGCAGTAACCATAATCTTTATCAACAGCATAGAAATTGTTTTTAGTTGGAGAGATGAGCCTTTAAATGAAATTTGAGTTTGATGGGAAGTTAAAAATGGGAGTAGCTGTACTAAAGTCAACACCAGTTAAGCAGAAAAAGGACCAAGGAAAAGTACAGCATATAGTTGTATTCCCAACAGACAGCTATAGTTGTAAAGGTTTAGCTGTTTTAATAACCATCAGTTATGATAATATATTATGAAGTCATAGAATGAACACACACACACACACACACACACACACACACAAACAAATACACACACACACACACACACACACACACAAACACACACACACACACACACACACACACACACACACACAGAATAAGGGGCATGACTTTCTAAGTGGGGAGCAGAGATAAAAAGGCCAGCAAGCAACAGACTTGAACAACACACACATGTGCGGGCACACACACATACACACACACACACACACACACACACACACACACACATACACACACACACACACACACACATCAGCTGGTTAGCTTAGCTTAGCCTCAAGTAAAAACTGGAAGCAGTGGGAGACCACTACAAAGATGAGAAAATCCGCCTATGAGCACCTCTAAAGCTTACTAATAGACTAAACCATAGACTGTATATATTAATTATTAATATTCTATTCTATGATGTAAACATGGCAGTGACTTCCTGGGCTCCTGTCATCACCATGAGGATCCAAGGCAACCAATGGAGACTTCAGGAAGTCACTGCACATTTTGTTACCTTTAGACAGAGCCAGGCCAGCTGTTTTCTCCTGTTTCCAGTCTTTGGTTTGAGCTAAGCTCAAATCAAGTACATTTCCCAAAGTATAAGAATACAATACAATCTTCTGAAGATAGAATTCCCCTAAGAGAGTATTTTTATGAACAGATCATGATGAGATGCAATCATGCTCAGCAAAAGCAATGCTGGATGTTGTTTTATTAAGCCTTCTGTCTGCCCACAATATACAGGAGCGCCAACAGAGCTACTGCCCACCAAAACCCACACACATTCCCTGCTGCACACTGCCCACTCACTACAAAACAACAGGATAGATATATAGCATTCAGAACACAGGACACAGAGACAGAAGAAACTGATCAAGGTATCAAGCTACTTATACAGAAATGTTACTGTCATTTTAACAGATGAAATTAGGACTTGTTAAAGTTTTGTGCATCTGATTTGTTTGGATATCACATGAAACTTTTTTGTTTTTTGAAACAAATTTGTGTAGCCTCCATTTTGACAGTACTATTATGGGAACCTTTCATGCACTATAGCCCACTGAAACTTTATGTACTAGATGCTCATTAAATAGCCATTTTTGGACAGACCCTCTCAATTCTATCAATTCAAAGTGGATATTTTTAATATAAAATTGACAATGGCTTTCAATTAGGTTTTCGCAGAGTGCACGGTGGTAAGAATGATTCTAAAGAGACATTACTGGGACAACTGAAGTGTTTGTACTCATAATCTGACTTATGATATGATGTGCTGTATAATAAATATAATATAACGATAGTATATTTATCTGCTCCAGCTCCGATCGACAGCGATGGAAACATGACACCCTGGTGGACACGCTAATTTCCCCCCCTTTTCCAACGCGATGCTTTGCCGCTGTAACTTCTGCGACTCTTTGACGACGCGTTGTCATCTCAATAAGTAAGAGACTGAATAAGTAACACGTATAAAAAAAAGAAGTGTCATGGTTGTGGTTTTTCAGTTGTGATATTTTCTGTCATTTTGTCTATTCATTCCCTGTTTGCTTGTTTCCCTGTTGGTTCTCTGTTTCCTGTTTTGCAGTATATCTGTATTCCTTGTTCGTGGTTCTTTTATTCTGTGTTCTGTTTTGGTTTCCCAGTTCCATCCTTGTGCATGTTTTTGATGCTTTAGTATCCTGTTTTATTTTGTAGTGTAATTTCTCCTGTGTCATGTCTTGTTTGACTTCCTGCCTTTGTGATTGTCTGCCCTGATGTGTTTCACCTGTTCATCTACCCTCATGTCACCTGTCCCTCGTTGCCTTGTGTATTTAGTCTGCGGGCTTTCTATAGCTGTGTCCTAAACCGTTCCCTATCACAGAAATAGTGCACTAAATAGTGTGCTCGCCATTTTTTAGTGGTGTTCAAATCATCCGCAGTTTATTTCATTCACTATATAGTCCTCTATAAAATACCCACAATGCACTACTAATTTGAGTGTACATACAGTGTACCCTACATTTCACTCCTGTATACCACAATGCAACGCGGCTGTGTTTTCCAGTGGAGAAGAAGCAGAAGCACCTGCGAAAACTGAAAAGGAAAATGGAGCGGGCTTTTGTTTCTAAACAGTGTAAATGTAACATGCAACATACAGTATACAACCTTTTACTATTCTCCTGAGGGCTCGGTTTGTTTCAGGGACGTATTAGAAGTATTTTTGTTTCATGATGCTGGGCACGCCCGCCTCCGTCACACAAATAACCGGCACATCTACTGACGCAACAATGTTTTCAGTGTAGTTCCTATATAGTTCACTACACTATATAGGGAATAGTGAGTGAGTGAATGAGGGAACGGTTTCGAACACAGCTTTTGTCTGGTGTCAGTTCATTGTCATATGTAAAAAAAGTTCTTCCAGTTCCTTGAAACCTGTATTTTTATTCCTGGTTCTTTGATTTTTCGCCTGCTTACCTGGATCAAATGTTTTTTCTTTGTTCATTAAATATCATTCAAACTCTCCGCTGCTTCCTCGTCTGCGATTTGGGTCCAAGTCTGCACCCCCCTCACAAGAAGTAACCACCATAACATTTTCTCTGGCCTCCATCTGCTTTCTAGTGTTTACTAACCCTGTGCGTTTGTGACGTTAAACGTTAGCCTACTTTTCTTCTGGCAAAGGGAAAAAAGTATACCACCTTTTACCAGGTTTTCACGGTGGTGGGAAAAGGGTATAATATATTAATTTTCTATTATCTTGCTTTCCTCCACAGGAAGGTCAGAGTGGAGGTTCTCCTGCAGCAGCACACATATGCCAGATACTAGTTAGCTTAACTACATATGCAAATACTTGCTTTTACTAAGAAATGATTCACATTTCAATTAAGCCTTTATCAAGTGCAAAGCATGCAGAAAGGGTTAAGAGGTTCAGTTTCTGTTTGACTGATCATTACAATGGGACAAAATGTCTGTCTGTTTATTGTCAGTTCCACATACTGGTTCAATCATTTTAGAATGGAGCTCTTTGATGTTTGTGCACAACACAATAACACTCAGTCGACATCAGATTTGTAAGAAGTGAGAAGAAGGAGATGGCAAGATGCTCAAAGGAGGGCATAAAGTATGCAAATCAAAACTCATAAAGTAGAACTTATCAAACTGTGACTACCTTGCCAGCTTAGAACAAGAACTGCAGTGGTCATGTGATCAGGGAGAATGGATTAAGTGTTTCCTGTAGTGTGTTCAATCCTTAGATCTTTACCAAACAGAAGAACTTCTAGAATAAGAGTGGGATGTTTGCAGCTGTTGCTGTTATTTTCATGCTGTGAGGAATTTCAGTTACTCTAAACACACACAAGAATTTTAAAGACCTCATATTATGCTCATTTTCAGGTTCATAATTGTATTTAGAGGTTGTACCAGAATAGGTTTACATGGTTTCATTTTTAAAATATGTATATTTTTGTTGTACTGCACATAGCTGCAGCTCCTCTTTTCACCCTGTGTGTTGAGCTCTCTGTTTTAGCTACAGAGTGAGACATCTCACTTCTGTTCCATCTTTGTTGGGAGTCGCACATGCCCAGTACCTAGGTAAGGACTACTAGCCAGTCAGAAGCAGAGTATGAGGGCGTGTCCTGACAGTACCTAGGTAAGGACTACTAGCCAGTCAGAAGCAGAGTATGAGGGCGTGCCCTGACAGTAGCTAGGTAAGGACTACTAGCCAGTCAGAAGCAGAGTATGAGGGCGTGCCCTGGCAGTAGCTAGGTAAGGACTACTAGCCAGTCAGAAGCAGAGTATGAGGGCTTGCCACGCTAGCAGCTAGGTGAGCATTATAACGTGTGTTCCAAAGTGACCACGTTTGTCTCTGAAGTAAAGGCTGGACTACAATAGAGCTGTTTGGAGCAGTTTGTGAACAGTGTTTTCTGTTGGAGATGGTAAGTCCCTTTGGGGTGGACTTTGGGCTTTTTCACTTTGTAAACCTATAACGTGCACAAAAAAGATATATAACACAATAAAGTAAAGGGGAAAAGCCAAAAAGCATAATATGACCACTTTAAGTAGATATATCTTAAGCATGAGAGTAGACTGAATATGCCTCAGAGAAAATGAAGATTGTTAATAGCTAGGGGTCAGTAAAAGAGCTGTTTGGCTTATTTTGATCTGTCCAATTATAAAATAGCCTCAGAGTGCCCCAGAGCGTGACTAGATATCATTCAAGATGCAGTTTCCAATTTATTTAATGGATGATGATTAAGGGATTGTAGTATGTAAGACAGTCTCCTACTCCTTTGACCTGATTTTAAAGTCTAGTTGTTTTTGTTTGCATGAAACAAGTTGGTCTGTGAGCTGGTGGCGTTATCAGAGGCAACAGCGTGCCTTTATCAGCAGAGGAGGTTAGGGGAAGGATGTAGTGACTCACTTTGTTCTACCTTAATCCCTGCACCAGCCTGGCCTACAGTGTACTTTATTTCCCATTCTTCACCTCACATGCCTCTCTCGATATCTATTCCAGTTCCTCCACTCATTCTCTTCCTGACTCCTACGCTTCTCCCATCTTGTTATCCCTCTCCCCCCATTGCTCCCTTTTGTTGTGCCCCCCTCTCCCTCTCCCTCTCTGGACTCCACTTCTCCTCTCTCCTCCAGTACAGTAAGGACGTAATGTGAAATTAGGGAATAAGGAAGTAATAAAGAAAATGTAAAGAATGTATAGTTAGCTTTTAACTAGTCTGGCATTGCCAGACCTTCCTCCACAGAGCTGCGGAGGAAGGTCTGGCGAGTCCACACTTCAATCCAGGATGGGAGAAAAACGTGTTCTGGTTTATTGGCATTTCTTTAAACCAATCACAATCGTCTTAGGCGGTGCAGAGCGCCGGACGGAGCCAAGGTGCCTCTGCAAAATAGTCTCAGGAAGGAACTTGTTTTGGTGGAACACGTGTACATTCAAAAGTAGTTTTAGTCGTGCAACAGAAAACTCAGATTGGACAGATAGTCTAGCTAGCTGTCTGGATTTACCCTGCAGAGATCTGAGGAGCAGTTAACCATAGTCCTCAGAAATTCACCGGAGTTTAGAACTCCAACACAAAGAAAGAGGAAGGTGACGGACATCCGGCTGAAAAGAAAGACATTGTGTATATAGACTAGCTTTTAACTAACAGAGAACTTACACTTGAGTATTTTTACTACCCGTTACCTTTTCTAATATGATGACCATCATTGACAGCTGCACACAGGTAACAAACGAGCATCTACCATCAACATTTGCTGGTGAGTGAGTGAATCAGAATCAGAATCAGTAAAAGGATAAGTGCCACAATAGGTACACTTACTTGGAATTTGCCTTGGTACAAACCTCTTCACACTGACTTTATATTCATTGTAGTCAACAGCTTCCCTTAAAGAGGAAAACACCGACATTAAGAATTCCAATTTGTTGTTTCCATGGCCTAGTAAAGTTTAATCAATAATTAACTACTCTATCTTAAAGCCAGAAACCAGGGAAGTAAGTCTCAAATGAGTGATGTCATCAAGTAAATATAAAGTGAATCTAGATCAAGAAACCTTTTTTGCCTGAAAAAAAAGTTTTAAAGCTATTTTCCAATACCAGAAGAAAAATCTGTGCTCTGCAATAAACCTGTCATCACTGTCTTTCTTTCATGGCCAGTTGGAAATAGAGTCATTTTTCATCCAGAATGCCTCTGACCTTAGCTTTTATCAGCACAGGAGAGAAACTCATGCTTGTCCCTAAGCCCAATTGTCACATTTGTTGACACCATACTCTTTGATAAGAGTATAAAAATTCTGCTTATTAGTTTTAACTTTGAATTTCTCTATTGAGGCGTGACAGCTCATTGCCCTTTAAATAAACCCTACAGCTACTGAATCAAAGACTTAAAGAAATGGTAGGCTACAAACAGTAGGCAATAACAGGGGGGGCAGACCTGGTTTGTTTTGTCACCCGAAACTAGTTAATTGCCCCATGAACACTTCTTTCAGTTCTGTATTTTTTTGAATACTGTATTCATAATAATACTATCATTTTTAATCTGTAATATTTGCATCTGTGTATGCTGTGTCAGAAACATTGTCAGGTCTTTCTTACATTCTTCTCCCTCTCTTCCCCCATTTCTCTTCTTTTTATCCTTTCTTCTTCTTCAACTATCTTTCTATCCGTCTCTCTCCCTGAGTCATGTTCCTGGGCTCATGCCAACCTGAGGGAGGTAACATGACTTTGAGGTAAAGCTCTGACAGGGGCAGAGGCACGGCAGAGGAGATGACGCTTCAGCCTGAGCACAAATGAACACACAGCTGCATTCATACACATGTAAGCCAAGAAAAGAGACACTGTGCCTGTATTAACACATACAGACCTACTTACACTTACACACAATATGCAAATCCACAGATTTCTGTCTCATTCACCCTCAGGCATTCAGTATAACATACACTCACATCTCCTTGCTTGTAAATAAGATTCAGGGAATCAACTAAGTGATAAAAATCCCACACTAAATGTTTTTTGTATTGCAGCAACATGACCACTGACAAGAGTCATTTTGCTCTTTCAGTTGTTGTGCAATCTAATTTTACCCTCTGCAAATAAACTGTCTCCTCCAGCATCTAGAAAACCACATTTTCAAAATACACTTCATGTTGTTGGAACATAAACACAGTAACCCGGAAAAGGAATACAATACAAATTAAACAGCTCTGCCATAACCCAAATTATCTGCCATAAAACCGAATCTTCATTCTCATGGCCGCCTGTGTGTGAAAAACCCATAACCATAAACAGTCCAGCTGGTAATCCATTCAAAGGCCCTGGAGCTTTGGTAAGTGTCAGCACAGTGCAGAGCTGAGTGGCTTTAACGTGTCCTGGGATGCTTATGAAGGCCTGAGAGTCCCTCACCTGGATGTAATTGGCCCCAGATCCCAGAGACTCTCTCCTCTCTCCAAGGGTGGACATGGAGAAGGACTTGGCACATTCAGGCTGACATGTGCTGGACAGATGTACCTAACTTAAGTGATTGAGGCACACAGCAGGTACGTTGGTGTCGTGTGATGTTACTCATGAATGATTCATTCTGTCTTTCAAAAGCTATTTTTAGTGAAAGTGGACTGATGATGAAATGCATGTAGGCTTTTCCTAAAATTGTATTGTTTCATACTCATTATGTCATGTCCTTTTTGTAGTTTTTAGCCATGCTAATGGCTAAATATCTGTGTGTCAGGCGGTCACTTGGTCCAGACTGAGATATCTCAACAACTATGGGATGGATGGATTCCCATGAAATGTTTTACAGATTTCTATGGTGTCAAGAGGATCTTATATCCCCACCAGCAGGTTAACGTTTTCACGTATCCAGTCAAAAATCTCAACACTTAAAAGACATATAGGCACAAATTTGTTTAGACATTCATGGTTCCTAGGCGATGTATCCTAAAGACCTTGGTAATTCCCTGACTTTCCCTCTTGCAACACCATGAGGTTGACATTTGTGGTTTTGAATGAAATGTCTTGACAACAATGGGATGAATTGACATAAACTTTGGTAGACACGTTCATCTACCCCTCAGGATGAATTTGTATAACTTTGGTGATCCCTTAGCGTTTTATAGCGCAACATCTTGTTAAAGAAATTGTTTGTCCAATACTTGGTTTTATGAATAAATACCTGCAAAACTAATTACATTCCTTCCTGCCGCAGCTATACCCATAGACTGTAACCATAAGCTTCTGGGTCTGAAAAGTAAAGCCAAGTGCCTTCTATCTCATTTGTGACTCCACATTTTCATAATGAGTTTATGGTCTCAATCGCTATTTTAAAGTCTTCTTCAGTTCAACATGATGTTCATTTAGTAAATTAAGGTCCTATTTATTTTTAAATTGCCAATAAATCAGGGGATGCTTTAGGGCGTGGCTACACGCTAACCTGTCAATCATGACAGAGGCTAAGCAATGCGTATCCATGGCACTGTGTGCATTAAAATATCTGTGAACTTGTTTTGGGTGTTGTCCGTGTTTTCATTTTAAACTTTGTCCCACACACTGTGTTTTCAATTCATCAAAGTTAATTGGAACATTTTGGTTGCCTAAAAATGTCTTGTTCAGCGTTCTGCCAAACAAGCTAGCTAGCTACCACCAGAGTTAACTGGTCGCTTAAGGGAAAGTTTGCCAATTTTAATGTATGTGTACTGGCGTACATGCAGATGAATGCCGGCAGAACCCAACTAAATCACTCACTTCAGGGGTGTTGCATTTAGCTGAGCAACCACCATTGCCAGCACCATTGTAACCATAAACAACTCTGGCTTGGCTGGGCCATCTTCCTTAGCTCCACCCTCTTATCAAAAATCTTCATGTCTGGTTTCAAAATCCCAAGGTGGCAACAGCCAAATTGCCAAAAATAGGGCTTCAATACGGCAGTCCACAAACCAATGGTGATGTCACTGCTATGGCTGTACCTTCTATTTAGTGCTAATTAGAAAATGTTAGCATGCTTACACACTCAACTAAGATGGAGAATATCAGCTAAACATCAGCATGTTACTTTAAGCATGTTAGGATGCTTACCTTAGCATTTAGCTCAAAGCACCACTTCACCTTAGTTCATTCTCATAAAGCCACTAGCATGGCTGCAGACTTGAGGTCTTTTTTCATTGCAATCCATGTTAATTTGCACTTTTTTGACATGCAACACATACAGTGGAATCAAAATTATAGCACGACACAAGCCAAAATGATCAGATGGGGGAGAGCTTGTGATGATTACTATGTCCGTCCCACTTGGCATCATACTCCTCCACATGGTTCATGAGTTTGCAAAGGCGTTCTCAGTGGTTGCCACAGAATCCTGCTTGCTTGTGGATGTTCTCCTCCATTACGGAGGCAGGGAAATTACTTTTTCCTGAAGCTATAATCGCATGGTTGCATAGGTACAAAGAGAAGACCATCTTACTTACAGGCTCTCTGAATGAACGTGAAGGCGAATACATATTGTGCTGTTAAAAGCTACAAAATAAAAAAAACAAAACATCAATTGCCCTTTTGGAAACTACAAAAGTAAAACAATATAGTAGTTGAGAAAGGGAGAACCCGCTTTGTTGTTTGTGTTCTCCTGTAAAAGTGGCAGACAGGGAGGGAGACAGCACAATTCTGAGCAAAACCCAATCACACTGTCAACCCCCAGCAGTTTGTCACTGTCCATTTCTCACCAACTGATAAACTGCTGTCCAGAGGGCACCTTCTTATCAGAGACTAGAGCTCTGCTGTATAAATAACTCTTCCAGTTCTTTCTAAGAAGCTGTAACACACTTGAGGCTTTCACACAAGTCTTTCAAATGTAAAAGAAAATGTTCTTCTATTGCTTGTCATGCAGTCTCTCATCACTGGACATTAGTTCCTTCCCAAATCAAAGAGGAAATTTAAGTCACTGTGCTCAAAACTATACAATTTTATTATGTGGGCCAGTGTACATGACAACGTGGGTGGCAATTTTGAAAAAATAGGTAACTTTTGTTGCGGTGGTTCGGGCATCTGGTAATGATGCCCCCTGGGCGCCTCCCTAGGGAGGTGTTCCAGGCACGTCCAGCTGGGAGGAGGCCTCGGGGAAGACCCAGGACTAGGTGGAGGGATTATATCTCCAACCTGGCCTGGGAATGCCTTGGGATCCCCCAGTCGGAGCTGGTTAATGTGGCTCGGGAAAGGGAAGTTTGGGGTCCCCTGCTGGAGCTGCTGCCCCCGCGACTCAACCCCGGATAAGCGGAGAAAGTATGGATGGATGGTAACTTTTGTTTTCTTAAATGAGAGGTGATGAGTGACGTAATCATGTTAACGCAGTTATTCAATACTTGAGGATACACTGATTGCCTATTTGGTTCATTTACACATGGTACAAACAAACACGCTCTACTTCACATTTAACATTTAATAGAAACTCTTAATATATAGCTGTCAGGAAACACAGTGCCAGCAGCTTTGGGTCAAGAGACATGAACAATGAGAAGTAAGATGATAATTTGAAAACAGATGAAATGTTTCCAACCCTTACTCTTTCTCATTATCTTATTCCCTTGTATGCAGCCCCCTTCTCTTTCCCTTGTGATCATTTAGTAATCTTCTCTGCCTCCCTTTTTTCTCTCTTTTGTTTATTTGTTCTCCAGCGGTATGGTTGTTCTAATTTCAATATTGGATTCAATTCAATTTTATTTATAGTGTCAAATCATAACAAAAGTTATCTCAGGACACTTTACCGAAAGAGTCTAGACACATTCTATAATTTACAGAGATCCAACAATTTCCTCAGGAGCACGCATTTGGTGCGACAGTGGCGAGGAAAAACTTCCTTTTATCAGGCAGGAACCTTGAACAGAACCTGGCTGGTGGGTTAATACCTAACTTTAATAATTATAGAAATATGACTGATAATAATTAGTGGTTATACAATACTGACTTCACAATCTGCTGCTAGAGAAGCCAATCACAGTCAATTCAAAAAGGCATCACCCACTCAACCTCAAATTCCAGAGGCAGAGGGAAAGCAGGAGAGGGGGATTAGGGAAACAGCTGGTGCAACACTCACATCTAGTGGTGGAGAGTAAAATTGCAACTGAAAAGTTAATGTAACCAACCGCAGGCACACATTGTTGAACCATGAGCAAGTAATAACCAAGCCTCCCAGTGATCTGCTATAAGCATCCATTTGTCCAGAACAAGTTGATGACTTCCACAGGAATAAATCAGCTATTTAGAAGCACTTCATCTTAAGTCAAATGGGCAATGGAAAGGCAGCAGTGACTTTTCCATGACTCCACATAACCGTGTCCGCCTGTCCTGACCCCTGGCTTTCCTATGGCAGGATATTCCGAAACAAGTTCATGACATGCCTGTTTCCTCTATGTATCTATGCTGACTCGTGAAGTCATTCAAGGTCCATTTTCCTCTAAGTCATCATCGCTAACCACTGTCACCAACTCCTTCTCATCTGAGTAACAACTGCATCTCCAGTCTGTCTCACTGCTGTTTAATCCAACTGTCTGGTTTCTTACCGTTTGTGTTTTTGTGGGTGTTTGGTGTTTTAAGCCCCCAACGTCACCTTCCAGGCAGCGCGGCAATGGTTATGTTTAAGGTTAAGGTCAGGGTTAGCTGCCTGGAAGTCGACGCTGGAGGCTTAAAACGCCATTGAGCGTTTTTGTGAGTCTGTTCTCCAAATGAATGAGACATACAAAATATTGCTGACAGGTTAGTCTTATCCTCTTCAGCAATGCATTTTGTCTCCTGTACTTCTCTTTTGTCACACACTATTTAATGCAAATTGTCCCTTTCTTGTTCTCTGTATTTCTTGGCTTTCAATTCACTGCTTTTCCCACCATTTGTTCACACGATTACATCTTATAGCACACATTTAAAGCCTACCCTAGTCCAGACAGTTGTGTTCAGACATGAGCATCATTCTCTGTGTTAACTAGACAAAGAAGTCAGGCTTGCTACATCAACACCGGTACCTCAATTTCTCTCCTTCAGCAGCCACAAGCCTCAATCACAATGTTCTCTCTGGGCAGGGGGATTTTTACTCTCCTGACTACGTGCAACAACAAGGTTCTGCCGACAGCTGTTTGAAGTTGCTCCGAGGCGAGGACTACTGCTGCTGTGTTTAGGAAAAAACATTTAAAGGACATTAGGCGGCTTGGATCTGACTTCAAATGGAAACTCAATCAGGGTGTGAAAAGACTCAGACCGTGCAGCAGCTCGCACTATTCGCTGTTGCTTGGAGTCTGGTTCTATTTGAAAGTAACAGGCAGTAAAAGGCAGTCGAATTATGAGGATTGCCTTTGTAAACATAATTTGTGGGAGAGACTGTTTGCCATGCCAAATTTCAAGATTGTAAACCTGACCTGAAATGTGATAAATAGTCTGAGTTTAAGGATAAATTGATCTGGACTAGAAAAACCTAACTTTAGTTAAAACAGGCAGTCATGGGTTAATGAGCAGGTACAAGGTTCAAGGTATTTCTTGAACGGGTGAAGCTGACCACGTTTGTTTTCGGCTGAGCTGACTTGAGCTGAGATAATCTGGCCGGGGCTGTGCTGAGTCGGGAAGAACAGGCCTTGCTGAAAACGGCTGAGTTGAGCTAAACTATGAGCTAAAGCTCTTCTGTTCTGGGATGGAGTGGGTAATGCTGGCTGGACTGCATGCAGCTGGGTTGATGAGATTCACAAAGTGGAGCTCTTTTCACCGCTTCTTTAGGGATGAGAGCACAGGTCTAATGATGTCATCGTCATGGTAACAACAGTCACTGTTTTAGGCTACGGATTGAAACCTTTCGCTGGTTACAGGAAGCTGCAGCAATCCATCAAAACTCCAAATTCTTTATTATGATACCTCTGAGGACGATAAAATCCTACACCTCCCATGCATTCATCCGCCCATTAAAACAGCTAAGGCTACTCCACAGGTGTGTGTGTGTGTGTGTGTGTGTGTGTGTGTGTGTGTGTGTGTGTGTGTGTGTGTGTGTGTTTGTGTGTGTGTGTGTGTGTGTGTGTGTGTGTGTGTGTGTGTGTGTGTGTGTGTGTGTGTGCGTGTGTGTGCGTGTGTGTGCGTGTGTGTGTGTGTGTGTGTGTGTGAAAGAGTATATACAGTATGCACAGACGTGTTCCTGTGTGAAATCATGCATGCGTTTGTGCGTGTCATGACTGTGTGTGTAAGTGTAAGAGAGATGGAGGGGGGAGATTCACCTCATTGCCTTCGCCACCAGCTGGATTCCCCCAGCAAGGCCGCGTGCTAGGGGCCTGATGTCCTCACTGGACGGCTGGCTGAACAGATGCCTGACACGTTCATGAGGACCAGTGGCATGAGATAGAACCTCATTTTTCCTGCCACTAAGGCTTTACATGCACACACACACATACGTTATCCATGTAACTGCATTTAAGTTTAACAAAGACAGATACACTGTAGACCATGACATGCAATGTAGCTGTAGATAGAAATATTGAACCCTCTATGAATATTTTCAATAACATGATTTGTTACAGAAACTATGGTTTCAGAGTTTTAAATTGATTATTCAATATGAAACTCAATCTGTACTTTTATGTTGGGAATCTTTCATGGATTTTTTTTCTATCGTACCGTAGTCCTGTACAAATGTACTTAAATTGGGTCACAAATTCAATATTGTGCATTTTGAATTGAACTTTATTTGGACAACAGACTGTGGTCTGTTGTCCAAATAAAAAAAAAAAATCTGCTGCGTTGTAGCTAAACTAAAAGGAAGAATGTTCTTAAAAAAGAAACAGAGGTACTGAAATTACATCCTAGGCAGATCAGCATAGGCTAAACTGGATGTGTGGTCACTAAAGATTTGTTCAGACACACAATCCGCTGCCAATAGCCAAGGGGGAGCAGTAATCAATTAGGCTGACATGGTATTGCAGTAATTATGTACTCCAATTTACTCCTGGAGGGTGGAGAGGGAGAGAGAAAAGGGTGTGGGGGTGGAGAAAAGAGGAAGGTGAGGGAGGGCAGGGGAAACATTTCATGCTACTCCAAACCACTTCCATCCATGTATCTCTCAGATCATATCACATTATAGCGCCAGCACACCGATTCAAACTGGCACGGAACAAACCAGGTCCATATTACCCCCTAATTGGTCATTTCCAGTGGAAGCCTTGGTTTGTAAAACCTACTTCCAGGACAGAGCTTTCTTAAACAAGCAGGGGCTTAAGACAGAGGCTACATCTGGGCGGCACGCAGGCAGGCAAGCAGGCCGACAGGCAGGCCGACAGGCAGGCATTGATTGGGTCCGCCCCAGTAGTAAGTGGGCTGATTGCAGGGTAGGCAACACGTTACATCAGCTTTTAGTTTCCTATTTACCTTATGTCAGAAGAGAAAGGTATATACTGGGAGAGCTTCAAAGTGAATGGGGAGGCAGGCAGGCAGAATTCATTTCACTTACAGTGTCCTTGACTGTGAAACTACACAATTCACTGATGCTACTGATTATAGGGCTAGGGCCCCCTAATGTAAAGTCTGGACTGAGTAGCTCTGCATAGTGGAGTGTTTTGTAATGGGAAAAACTCTTGGCTTACCGCAGTTTACTTGTCTGTATAACTATCTGTTGATTGCAGGCATATACAACAGGTATACAAAAATATGTGCCTTCCGTCATACATACAAATGCAATGGAGGAACCTGGAAATACTTTATCCACACAGAACAGTATGTGGACTGTGGATGTTTAACCTCAAACTTAATCCATAAATGTCTTCATTTTACACTCCTGCAGGGCCTGATTAAAAACACAGCTTTCTATTTCACACCTTTTGCTCTCCCTCGCCTGAGGACATTTCATGCACAGGACCTTAATATTTAACACAGATACAGTATTTCCACTGCTCCACACGTGCAAAAGTATGCACACATACGGACACATACTGGGCAGCTAGGGAGCAGGCTGTTAAGCACTGCCAGATTTCAATCATATGACTGGCTATTGGATTTCTAGCTGCAGGTTACTGGTGATGAGCATATCTAAAAGATGCTAATGTGTAATTCCTGTGTGACTTGAAGTGTGTGTGTGTGTGTGTGTGTGTGTGTGTGTGTGTGTGTGTGTGTGTGTGTGTATGTGTGTGTGTGTGTGTGTGTGTGCATCTTTGTGTGTATTTGCATCTACCGCTGCAAGCGCAAAGCCTGTGTGTTTTGTTGCTTGGTTTGGTGTGTGTAAGTGAGTGACTCCAGGGAAATATGAGGTTGCAGTGATGATCATCAAACAGTCAGTGTATCAGTGAACAGTAGGTGACCACGGATCTGATTTCAGTCATATTTTACTGGCACAGGGACGTGTTGAGCACAGGGGGGCAGTGTACTGTAAGGTTGAACCAGCCCACGCAGCCCAGGTCTAACAATAGACTGACTGTTACAGTGTTAGAGCCAGAGCTCTCCTCACCTCCACCAGCGGAAATCACTGACAGAATTTCTACAACTGGCAGAGTGCTGAGTGAGACGGCCGCAGCGCACCGTAACAGTAAAATCCATCCACTTCACAGAATTACAGTGCACTATGAAGAATTAAAAGGTTAACCCAACATCTGTGAGTCTGGGCAGCTTGTTTAGAAAAGTCACACATCACACAGAATTGAATGAATATCTCAAAATGAATTATGCAATAGTAATGATTTAAGTACAGCAAGGTCATCTCAGGCATGGTTTTGTGTGATTTATCAGAAACATGAAGACAAGAATATGAATAACTGTCCAGGGCTGTCAGAGTGTGTGTGGGTGTGTGCATATGTGTGTCCGTCTGGATGCCACTCTACTGTAATAACATCGGCAGGTGGCCCAGCTAGCCCTCTACCCAGCCCCTTCCTCTCTGCCCCCCCACCCCCCTCCCACCGCTCCACTGCAATGGAAAGCAGGTGTCCGACCCTGGTCTGGGGACAGAATTGAATTAATGTGCAAAAACAAATGACTCCATCAGCCGCGTCTAGAGGGGCCACAGTGACAGGCCTGCAGTCTCGTACAGCCCAAAGCTGAGAACACCGTCACCCGACACTGGGCTTACCAGGCTAATATCCACACCTATTACACAAGGATTCATGGGAAAACAACAGCCAGGGTCAAAGGTGAGGATGAGAAAGGAGGGAAAAGCAGAGAGCAGGGAGGAGTCTGGAGGTTAGGGAGGACAAAGCCGTATTCTTGGAATTACCTAGAGATCTCATTTAGCCTGTAACGACCTGCTTGTCTGTGGTGAATGAACATCCAAAAAGGAGCGTGTTAGTCCCTGCGATCTGCAAGGCTTTGAGGAAATGTTTTGTCTAATTGGAAGTGACAGTAGTCAATACACAGGCGGAATCCCGCCCTTGAATGACATGCCCAACTCTAATACGTTCTCCAATTTCAGGATTACCCTGATAATAACTGAGGCAGCCATTTCCAACATACACACGCACACATAGCCAGGCTCACACTACACACAGGCAGTTCTGGCATTGACATTGTAGCAGGGCACAGAAAGCAAATGTCTGAAACCATTAACTGTATTGCCTCCAATGAGACTCTCTTGGCAGGGTGCTCATGAGAACCATCTAGAGGAGCTGTAAAAGTGACAAAGTCAATATCGAAGATGACCGCAATTACAGGCTTTCAGGGGACCAAAGAGTCATTGGTCCTACTGAGAAGTGTGTCTGCATGTGTGCTGGGAACTTTTCTTTATCATGCTATTCATCAGGGGTCAACCCACTGTGGTTAATAAAAAGTTACCAAAAGTATTTTTAATCTGAATGTGTCCAAATAAAATGACTGAAGATTGGCAGAAGTATGCCATTCTTGCCCTCTGTCTCTTCAACCTGTGTCCATGCGGTTAAAGTTTGTGCTCCCCACAGTGAATACCATTCACAGAAATAGGCTGCTAACAGCAGTACGATCTAGAATGCAGGATGGCTATATTTACAAATGTTTCCCACCATGTTTCCAGGCAACCAAGGGCTTTCCCCCATGACGATCGCCAAGCTTCCAAATACACCCACCCCCCGCTACCCATTATTGCTCCTTTTCACCCTCACCACCATTGCAGCTTCCACTAACCCCTAGTAATCTTATCATCTTCCATCATTATACCCTTCTCCCCCGAAAGAAAGCAGCCGACCAGAACTGACATCCCTGAGACTCCCTTGCCCTCAACTCGCCCCTTCCAAAACTCTATTCTATCTATGTGATTTGTAACAACCCTACACCCCCCTATTGCTGCTGGAACTCAGACTCAACTTTCTGTCACTTCAAATACCAGCTGAGGGGGCGGATGGGTTCGGACAGAGGCCACCATATCCCATAACGCTCAAGCCAACAGCCAAACTTTGATATTAGGGATTAAGCTCCCGTCGGGCTGGCACAACATGGCGAGGCAAACTGAGGCGAGGCGGCCCCATAATGTCAGCCCCCTAATTTGTGAAAAAATGTGTGGAATGACATCAGCACCTATCAAAACAAGAATGAGCGGGGGAGGGGGAAATGGAGGGTGTCCTGGGGATTCTCACTGGCCGACAGTGGCTGATTGAGTCGGGTGTGGTAGTGATGAGCTTTAATGTTGTGGTCTATCATTGCTGCAGTCTGGAGGACAGCTCAGGCAGACATAGGGGTTAGAGGATGGGATTGATGGGGATCAGATGAGGGGGGACAGGCATCTCTATTTCCTTCACCTCACTAAATCCCAGCTGATGCTGGAAAACCAGTGGCCCGGCATGTCAGGGATGGCAGGGGGTTAAAGTGAGGAGAGGGTCCAGGGGCAGTTATCAGCTCTGATAGCATTATCTGGGAGCAAACATGGAACATGCTGGGTTGTGATGTATAGGGGCCTCAAAGGTTGGACTGTATGGGGGCAGGCCAGCCACTGTGTTACGTACAGGCCTGTCTGCATTTTCAGACTCTCACACCGTCTAAAGATATCATCATTCTCACTCTCACACACACACACACACACACACACACACACACACACACACACATACACACACATATACAAAACAGGCAGTCAGAGCTTAATCATTCTTGGCCCACTGAGTTCATCTGTTGGGTTCAGCAGTAGATCTTTCTGGATCAGTGAAGAGGACATCAACAAGCTAAAAAGGTTTGAAGGTGCCCTTCGTTTTAAGTCATTAACACCTGACATTTAATTGAATGCACTCATATCTTAGTCTTTTAAAGCTACAGTTGGTAACTTTTATTATAAAAAAACGTTTTGTCATTTTGCTCAATCCATCTCTATATCCTGATTCCTGACAGTACTGCATGAATGAGATAATCTGTAAAAAACAATCAGAGACGAGGAGTCTTGAAAGCAGTGTCAATCACTGCTCGTGATAAACTTTGAACTAGGCAGTTCTGATCAAATATGAATCAAGATTATGTTACTGCATTGCCTATTTCTCACCTTAGATGTTTTCAGAAACATATTTTACTGTAGGCTACTGTTTAGCTGTAAAATGAGAAGGTTTTAGCTCCACTTGTTCACAAACTGTCTCATACAGCTAAACAGCCCCTCACTAAAATATTTTTCTGAAAACATTTAAGGTGAGAAATAGGCAATACAGTTACAGAATCCTGATTCATATTTAACAGTGCTGCCTAGTTTTACAGTTTGATCGTTGTTCACCAGCATTGCCACTGCGTTAGACACCCCTTGGCTCTTATTGGTTGTTTATCTTCAGGCAGGGTGGAAACTTGCAAATGCTATAAGGAGCACTAGGGGGAGGCAAAGGAATGTGATTTTTTTCACAGATAATCTGTCTCATTATGCTACTGTCACGATGTATTGACAGTTTCAGAAAATTTGACAAAATGTTATTTTTACCTAGGTTAAAGGTTACCTACTCAACCTTTAACCTATACAGGATTACAAACATTTTAATCGCATTATTAGATTATATATACAAAACTGACATCAAAGTACACGTAAAAATGTCAAAAGCACTTCTTTTATTTAAATTCATTCATCACCTTTTCCGATTTGTCAGTGAAGTAGTTTTTGATACTGGCAGTTGGAAGTGTTTACAAGAGCAAGGATTTGATGGATCACCAAGCTACCATCTTTCATTTCCCTATCTGTGTTGCTCCTACTATCTCTCATCACTAAATTTATGACCTCCCTGAGAGGTCATCAACAGGGTTACACATTCGGCATTCCCCACACTGAAGAAGTAGAAGGAATGAGAGAGGGGGTCGGTGAAGGGAGAAGAAAAGGAGTAAATAGTAGGTAAGGGAGTGAGAAAGAACTAGAGAGCAGGAGGTAGAGAGCGAGATAACGGAGAGAAGTGCTGATGGCTGTAGGTCAAATGCCTGAAAGCAGCAGTCAATAAAATGGAGGCCCACCTTTAAAATGTGATAAGGAATTGCCCTAAGTGTGTGCTATATATCACAACACCAACCATGCTCCAACTGCCATGTTTTGACCATAGATGGAAGCTTTCCACACACACACATGGCAGGTGTTTTTCAGCCCAAGCAAGTGCAAAAACTCCCAAAAATGTGGTGAATGTTCTGGTCCTGCTTGTGACTTAAACTAAGGATGTTGTATCATTCCAACCAATGCAGAACAAACTGAGTCTGACTCACTTCTGTTGAGAGAGAAATGAAAGCTGCAATGAAACACAAGAATGTCATACAAACAACGGGATAATTCATTTCGAATTCAGATTCATTAGTGTCTGATGGACACGCTGAACTTCAGTGCACATGCAATTAATCTGTGATATGCACCTTTTCTAAAGCTACGAGTCCACACATAACTACACAGGGAACAGGGTCAGTTAGGCTTTTGTTTCAAAATCCTGTCAAAGCTCTCTAATCACTGACTTACATCAAAACATTCAGGAGTCTGGCTTAATTAGCTAAAATCAACTGGGGCTAAATGCATTTCTGTGCTAAACACAGTGGAATTCACATTCTAGATCATGACAAGGAACTTCAAATATCAACAAAACTCCACATAAACTGTCAGACCAAATCAGCTTCCCTGCTCAGTCTTTGTTTGGGTTTGTTCCATTATTTCATATTTATCAAAAACACCACAATTAATTTCTTCAGCTTAATCATCCTCATCAGCAAATACTCAGAGCTGGATTCTGTTGGAGTGGCTGTTCCCTCAGTATAAACAAAGACATTACAGCAGGGGAAACTGCACTGTGCTTATCACTACCGTGACTTACACAAACCCCATGGTTGTTGCCTTCAGCATACCAAATTTGCATGTGATTTCATAAAAAAAAAAAAAACTTTTTCCAATGACAACACTGACTTTATTTTCAGCTCCTGGCGTTGGGCAGGGTAAGCTGATCAGCCCTCAACTTGAAACCTCAGAGTTAATTCAGATTGAGAGAGAGGACCCGGGGGGGAGGGGGGGGTAACGGATATCTCAGTGTGGTATCAGTTGTTCTTACGTGGCCAAATACATCACAGGTTGACAGATGTGCGCTGCTTAGTTAACCGTTGTTGTGTAGGACGTGTCGGGCTGTTGCAGAGGAACAACAGGGACTCAGAGGTATGTCAGCCAAACACATCATCAATAAACATGATTGATGATGCAATCATCAGGCCCTACGGTGAATGAATTTATTACTGTCATCTCACTCAACCACTCAACCCTCGGCTGAACCACCCACACACAGCCAGCCCCCACTCACATACCCATACACATTCTCCTACACACACACACACACACACACACACATACACAATTTACAGTTCTCTCATACTCTCATCTATACGCACACACGCCACACAGATGCACACTCGTGCAGCCGCCGCTCAGACATCTACATGTTCACAGACACATGCTTAAGCTTGCAAGAACTGAGCAGCAATCTATTCTTCACCAGGACCTTTCTTTAACATGTCACCAAATTTGTCAGCCTGCAGCTCCAGCATCCAGGGGGTTTCTTGGGAATCCTGAAAACAGGCTGCCAAAAAGAAAAATAGAGCCGACAGGAGGGCATGAGACACACACACACGGGTAAACGAAACAGAGAAAGAGACAAGGAGAAGACAGAAAAAAGTGCAGAAAAATATAACCCTTGGTGCCTGAGGTCCCAGGCAAATAAACACTTCCCTGTTCGATCCCTCCGTCTCTATCGTACTGTAAATCTGGTGAACAAATTTAACGAGGTGGAGTGTGTGTGTGTGTGTGTGTGTGTGTGTGTGTGTGTGTGTGTGTGTGTGTGTGTGTGTGTGTGTGTGTGTGTGTGTGTGTGTGTGTGTGTGCGTGTGTAAGGCAGTCTAATATTTCTACCGTGACTGAGATCCAGGAAACTGCTCCATCTGCTACCAATGTAGCCACTTCCATTAAATTTCCTTCCACAAAAGGGCATCACAGAGAGCCCATCACTTCTGAGTCTTTATCTTTGGCCTGCTTAAAGCCTCTCTGGAGGCGGGCACCCCCTCCACCTCGCTACACTAGCCAACACGTACCTCCATCCATCAGATAAAAGCCTATTTATTCTGCGCATAAACACCACGACTACAGCAGTCCTAGGAAAGCACTGTGTCGGTGATCACAGTCATAGGCAAGCACTAAAACACAAGTGCACACATACACACACCGAGTTAAGAAACTTACCCTGCTCAAAATACAAGAAAAACACTACAGCTAGATCTGGGAGAAACCAAGAAGATAAGGGTCTCTGCTACTTGTAATGCTGAAAACTTGACCTCAGATTGCTGTGTATTGGTTTATCAGATTTAGTGCTCTTGTCAGTGGATATCGGACACCTTGAGGATGCTATTACACATCCTACAAGGGCTAGAGAAGCATCTGTAGACTAGTGTTTAAAAAAGTCTGCTGGAGTGTCACAACTTCGATTTCAGTCCAGACACTCTGCACATGACCTGTTTCTCAAGTCCTGGTTCAACAGTTCAAGCAATTTAAAAAATATTGTCATTTCCAGGACCTGTTGCTAAAATGTATGGTTCCGCCGGGTGAGCGGTGAGAGGTCAAGATGAACTGACCATTAGTGAAATACATCATTTTTTGTGTTATATATATTTTTTGTGCATGTTATAGGTTTACAAAGTGAAAAAGCCCAAAGTCCTCCCCAAAGGGACTTACCATCTCCAACAGAAAACACTGTTCACAAACTGCTCCAAACAGCTCTATTGTAGTCCAGCCTTTACTTCAGAGACAAATGTGGTCACTTTGGAACACACGTTATAATGCTCTCCTAGCTGCTAGCATGGCACGCCCTCATACTCTGCTTCTGACTGGCTAGTAGTCCTTACCTAGCTACTGTCAGGGCACGCCCTCATACTCTGCTTCTGACTGGCTAGTAGTCCTTACCTAGCTACTGTCAGGGCACGCCCTCATACTCTGCTTCTGACTGGCTAGTAGTCCTTACCTAGGTACTGTCAGGACACGCCCTCATACTCTGCTTCTGACTGGCTAGTAGTCCTTACCTAGGTACTGAGCATGTATGACTCTCAACAAAGATGGAACAGAAGTGAGAGGTCTCACTCTGTAGCTAAAACAGAGAGCTCAACACACAGGGTGAAAGGAGGAGCTGCAGCAATGTGCAGTACAACAAAAATATGGTGTTTTTGGAAAATGAAACCATGTAAACTTATTCTGGTACAACTTCTAAATACAATTATGAACCTGAAAATGAGCATAATATGAGCACTTTAAAAAAGCGAGCAGAAAAACTAACATTTCGTTTTTAACATTAAACTCACATTTGGTACATAAAATACATGTTACATGACACTGAACTTGAACTCCATGGCTGCTCCCTGTGGCCCAGTAGTAGCCTCTAACTTTGGCTCAGACACCTCTGAAGAATGTCACCCATGTGGGAGGGTGGATGAGGGCGGAGGGGCTGGGCCTGGATGGATGGATGGCTGAGCAGCAGAGACTGAAATAGCAGAGGCATTTAAACAAGTTAACTAATCAGCGCTCATTATAGACGATGTCTAGCCAGAACACAAACAGAGGCTCAACGAAGGTTTAGGGTGAGCTGACACTCTGCGACAACTGAGCGACTGAGGTTGTTGGCTGGGCAGGCACGAGCCGGGCTCAAGCTTCACCCTGTAAAACGTTAAATGGTGGCTATTAAAAATACTGTATGATGTTGAAAAATTTAAGTGCTTGCTCCATGCCATTACAAGTAAAGTTGGCTCCCCTAAAGTGTAATTGTACAACATACAACTACTAAATTGAAAAATCAGTATCTGAATTCCACTCTAAATCCACCCGAAAATGAGAATCAGTGTATTGTTCTTACAGGATGTGCCTCTGAATAAATGGGTTTTTTGTATGTCCTCCAAGTATTAATTTAGAGTTACTTCAGAAAATATATAATTTTCAACATATTTGGGTTTTCAGCGATGACCAAATTTGCATTAAATGAAAATACATTTCATGCATATATTTAATGCATCACTTTTTAGGGATGGCAAAATCGGTCTATAAGTCTATTGGTCAGTCCGCTATGTCTGTCCAAACTGAAATATCTCAACAGCTAGTGCAATTAAATTTTATACAGACATAGAGAATGAAGTTTTCTGACTTTGGTCATCCCATACTTTACCTCTAGTGCCACCAATGTCTTCTAAACTACTGGATAGTTTGCCATGGAATTTGGTATAGATATTTATGGTGCCCAGAGGATGTGACTTTGGTAATCCCCTGTATTTTACTCTTGCACCAATTGTGGTTTGGAGTGAAATGTCTCAACAACTACTTAAAGGTCCCATGACATGGTGTTCTTTGGATGCTTTTATATAGACCTTAGTGGTCCCCTAATACTGTATCTGAAGTCTCTTTTATATAGACCTTAGTGGTCCCCTAATACTGTATCTGAAGTCTTTTATATAGACCTTAGTGGTCTCCTAATACTGTATCTGAAGTCTTTTATATAGACCTTAGTGGTCTCCTAATACTGTATCTGAAGTCTCTTTTATATAGACCTTAGTGGCCCTAATACTGTATCTGAAGTCTTTTATATAGACCTTAGTGGTCTCCTAATACTGTATCTGAAGTCTCTTTTATATAGACCTTAGTGGACCTCTAATACTGTATCTGAAGTCTTTTATATAGACCTTAGTGGTCTCCTAATACTGTATCTGAAGTCTCTTTTATATAGACCTTAGTGGACCTCTAATACTGTATCTGAAGTCTCTTTTATATAGGCCTTATAGTGGTCCCCTAATACTGTATCTGAAGTCTCTTTTATATACCTAGTGGTCCCTAAACGTATCTGAGTCTCTTTTATAGGCCTAGTGGTCTCCTAATACTGTATCTGAAGTCTCTTTTATATAGACCTTAGTGGTCCCCTAATACTGTATCTGAAGTCTCTTTTATAGACCTAGTGGTTCCCTAATACTGTATCTGAAGTCTCTTTTATATAGGCCTTAGTGGTCCCCTAATACTGTATCTGAAGTCTCTTTTATATAGACCTTAGTGGTCCCCTAATACTGTATCTGAAGTCTCTTTTATATAGACCTTAGTGGTCCCCTAATACTGTATCTGAAGTCTCTTTTATATAGACCTTAGTGGTCCTCTAATACTGTATCTGAAGTCTCTTTTATATAGACCTTAGTGGTTCCCTAATACTGTATCTGAAGTCTCTTTTATATAGACCTTAGTGGTCCCCTAATACTGTATCTGAAGTCTCTTTTATATAGGCCTTAGTGGTCCTCTAATACTGTATCTGAAGTCTCTTTTATATAGGCCTTAGTGGTCCTCTAATACTGTATCTGAAGTCTCTTTTATATAGACCTTAGTGGTCCTCTAATACTGTATCTGAAGTCTCTTTTATATAGGCCTTAGTGGTCCCCTAATACTGTATCTGAAGTCTCTTTTATATAGACCTTAGTGGTCCCCTAATACTGTATCTGAAGTCTCTTTTATATAGACCTTAGTGGTTCCCTAATACTGTATCTGAAGTCTCTTTTATATAGACCTTAGTGGTCCCCTAATACTGTATCTGAAGTCTCTTTCCCGAAATTCAGCCTTGGTGCAGAATTACAGCCACTAGAGCCAGACAATGAGCTTTCCTTAGGATGTGCCATTTCTGTGTCTGTAGCTTTAAATGCTATTGAGGAGGAGAGAGGGGGGGCAAGGTGGAGGGTGGGGGTGTGGCCTTGACCAACTGCCACTTTGCTCATTTGAAAGCCATGATGTCTCTCTCTCTCTCATGGGTGGGCCAAATTCTCTGGGCGGGCAAAGCAGAAAAAGGGGAGGTAACCTTTCCCCTTATGACCTCATAAGGATCTGAGCTTTCATTTTCTCAAAGGCAGAGCAGGATACCCCAGGGCTCGGTTTACATCTATCACCACCAGGCTGCGGGAACGCATATTAATGTTAAAAAACCTCATAAAGTGAAATTTTCATGCCATGGGACCTTTAATGGATTGCCATCAAATCTGATACAGACATTCTGCTTTTTCATCTAGCACCATCAGTAGGTCACATGTTTCGTTTGTGCAGTACTTTGGTTTATGATCAAATATCTGCAAAACTAATAGCATTCCCATCACCCTCAGCTGTACTTTGAGTTTAGGGCTAGTTAGAGATTGTTAGCATGCTAACATGCTAAACTAAGGTGGTGAACATGGTAATTATTACCAGAGACCGAGACGCCCCAACTCAGAGTAATTTCCTGTATCTGTGTCTTTAGGAGATCAGCGCCAGGTCCTGAGTGTATTGATTCCAATCGGAGACGTTGACGTAAACACAGATTATGATTCATTCTTTAGCCCCATAGTCACCAAAGTAAATATTGGATCCATTTTTCACAAGTCACATATCTCCCAAATCAGGAGAAAATTAACTTTGTTCGAGACCTGTTTCTGTGAATATGGCTTTTACCTGTGTAAATATCTAATGGTAGCAAAAGAAAATATTAATAAATTATGCAAATATAACTTTTCAGCAATCCACACCACGTTAACTACACTTTCAAACGAGGCCCCGCCCATTTAGGAGACAGGAAGTGTGTACCGTTTAATACCATTGGCGCAGCTTGTAATGCACTTTATAGAGAATCTTTGTTATTACCTGCTAAACATAAACATGTTAGCATTGCCATTATGAGCATGTTAGCATGCTGACTTTAGCCTTTGCAGTAGCTCAAAGGGCCGCAGTGTCAATCCTTACAGAGTTGCTAGCATAGCTAGCAGTAGGGTATTAACGAATAGTGTAGTTTGGTAGTCATCAACTAGGCTACTCCCCTCAATATTCATTTATTGAAAAATATCAATAGTTGACACACAGCGGAATGAGCTGTCATAAGAACACAGATTAACACATTTTCCTCAGATAACGACAGTGTGTAAACAGTGCAAACAGAAATTCAAGAGGTAGCCTACTCACCACAATGAAACATCATAATGAAAAATGAAAATATCCAACATGTGTGTGTCCCTGGTAAACTGACAGTTACTCGCTGTCACTACAGTCCTCATTTATTATCCGCATTTTGCATTCCTGGTTAGTGTTCAAGAAAATGTCCGCTCCACTCCGCTGCTTTACCGCTTTGCACTGCAGAACAACTATAACTTGATTACCCACACCGCCCCCTACGGCATATCTGATTAAATTACATGCATATCTGATACATTGCCACTACTTCATTACTGCATCATGTGTAAACCACAGATGAATGAATATTCGACAATAAAGCACCGATTGCTGAATATTCGAATAATCAACTATTCTGTGAAACCCCTAGCAGTAGTAATGTTCTGTTGCACTTACTGCACCATGACCACATAGACTGACTGCCAGGGCTGTAGTCAAGTCCACGTTTGTCGAGTCCAAGACAAGTCCAAGACCAGAACTAGTCGAGCCCGTGTCAAGACCAAGTCCAAAGAGGTTCAAGTCCAAGTCCAGACCGAGTCCAAATGAGAGACAGTCAATACCAAGACAGAAAAAAAAGAATCCTCTTCAAGACCACTCACTTACCTGTTCATAATGTATGTGATGTGAGAGACAGTATATGTTCTATTTTTAGATAATAATTTGCTTTAATATTTTTAATAATCAAAAAGCAAGTGCAGAGTAACACACTATAGGATCATATTAGGCCATATTATTTACTTCAAATATAAAATGGAAATGTTTCCATTCTTGAACTTATTACGTGTCCTGAAGAATTCATAGTACAAAGTGCTCGCTGACATTGTGTCTGTGGCCAAAATACTAATGATTGATACCTGACGATTGAGGTGTATGATGCAGCCAGGCGTAAACCAGGCAACCAATCTAGCCTGTTCTAGATGGATTTCAAATTAAACTAATACCTGTTTTCTGAAGGAGCGCGGTTCATCTATGGTTTTGTTTTGAAGGAGGAAGTTACTTTAGTACAAAAGCATAGATTAACTAGACTATTTGGCAAGTCCAATGGCCGAGTCCGAGACAAGTCAGAGTCCAAATACCAAAGAGTCCAAGACAAGTCCAAGACAACAGAAAAGCGTCTCGAGGCCGTACTCGAGTCCGAGTCCAGACTCAAGTACTACAGCCCTGCCAACTGCCAGTAAAAAAAAAGGAACAAGTCACATATTAAGGTGCCTAAAGATTAGTCTGGAAGATATGCATTGAATCAAATGTGAGGTTAAACTACTTAGTAGCTGTAAGTTATCATCTGCTTTTTAAAAGAAAACATTACAATTAATAACAAAAGTGCCATATACAGTATGATTAAAAAAAAAATTGACACAATGTGTCAGTTGTCTAAGAACTAAATGTTGTTATTACAGTAAGTAAGACAGTGGGGAAGTCAGTGAGCTCTGCTTCTAATACCCTTTGAGCCTCATAGCACTCTTCTCCTTATCTCAAAAGATAATAAGAGATTTCCAAACAAGGTTGGTAGCTGCATATTTCCTCTGATAGATAAAACAATATATGTAATACCTTCATTATGTAGCAGTCTGCGCCTTCCAGAAGATGGTGAATGGCACCAACAAACAATTTACCTTTGTACTGGGTGGGTGTCGGTGATGGCTCAGGTAGAGATGGGAGAAGGAGAAGGAGACTATACAACACAGAGCAGCAGTGCATATTTACAGAGATCCATAAGGTAAACAAAAGAGCATAAGACTCATTTTGAAAGTACAGTTTATATAAAAAATTGATTTTGGAATAGTTAATGACCGATGGATGTTGAAGTGTACAGCAAAAAGGAAAATCCCCGCCTTTGGTACAACAGTCATGCAGACATGCAAAGGATTAGGAAGCGACTTTTTATTGATACAACAACCTGTCCTTATCGCACCACAATCAATATTATAGCTTCAGCTACATCCCAGAGTAGTTAAACTGGTGCACTTTATATTCTGAACCCTTTTTGTCCACCACTCACTTTGTCTGCAGGCCTCATTGCTCTAATGGACCTGTTAGCTGTTCTGTCATCAGCATCGGACCATCGGCCACAGAGGACACATACTAGATGGTGACTATGATATGTTGTGGTCAACTTATCGATGTGGAAGCCAGATAGCAGCCTTATCATTATCTTATTACAGGCATCTGCTCGCACAGAGGACGTGCTGCCCTGCTCTGCTGACAATCAGCTCATTTTTATGCTCCCAACCAGTGCCTTTGATTGGTCAAAATGACGGCCATTATACCATAAGCTGATCAGGCCACCGTCCAATCATCTGAGGGAAAATGCATATATCTATCTCTCTCTCTCTCTCTCTCACACACACACACACACACACACAGGGGAATAACACAAATACATATCCACTACCCACATGCACATGTGCATGTAGACAAGCAGATGTACGCATAAGTATAGGAAGAGTCAACAGACTGCAGACAGTGGAGGTAAATGGATGGCTCCAGTCTGGAAGAGAAGCTGTTTGGACGTTATAAACTCCATCAACATAAAAGTAGACACATAGAGCAATTCTCTAGCAGGTAGTAGACATATACATCATATGTCTATATTGACAGTGCAATAACTGAAAGATGTGTTTCTTTAAGTACAGGCAATTTTTGTGAATTCATATGTAACAAGATGCTATATCATTTTTATTAAGCTGCATTAAGAACGTTTGGGTTAGAGATAGAATGTATTTCCAATATGGAATCCAGCAATATATACTAATACAGCAAAATCAACACCAATTCTCATAATTCTTCTCAAAATCCTTGTTTTTAACAGGTTAAGAATTACCTCAAAGAATGCCACAAAATGATGTATAAAAGAAATATGAAAATAAATAATATATTAAATAAATATAAAATAAATGTTAATATTACTGGAAACAATAGGTAAAATATTAATGATAACTAAGATGCTGTTTGACAGTGATATATTTTCGTTTTAATACCATAAAATAAAACAGGGGACTACATAAACTCATTGTTAAGTGGCGGGCGGCAGGCGGTAGAGCGGTCGTCTACCAATCGGAAGATCGGTGGTTCGATCTCTGGCCCTGCAGTCCCATGTCAAAGTGTCCTTGGGCAAGACATTGAACCCTCAAAGTGCTCCTGATGCTGCGCCATCGGTGTGTGAATGTTTGTGAATGATTATCTGATGAGCAGGGGCCGCCGTAGCAGCCTCAGCCACCAGTTTATGAATGTGTGTGAATGGTGAATGGTCCAGTACTATGTAAAAGCGCTTTGAGTACTCGTTGAAAACTGTTGCTGTGAAATGCTACTATATAAATGCAGTCCATTAGTCCATTTAAGTGAATGAAGTGTTGTGCTGTATGTGCTTCTTGCAGTGGCAGGCCTTGTATTTTACACCTGGGCCTTCAATACTATCCTACAGCAATTAAACCACCTTTGAATAACCTCACCATGACACTAGGACAGGGGTGGCCAACCAGTTAGGTATAAAGAGCCACAAAAAAAAAACGCACCATAGCAAAAAGCCACACAACACATGCACGTCCACACTACAACAGCAACAGTGTCTTCCAGATCTAATGTTTTCATAGTTTTTTTTCTCACTTAGATTGACTCAGTGGGAAACCTGACAGTCTTTGTTATCCACAATCCTTTTCAGGTCTTGCTTGAACTCGGTTGTGGCCACTCGAAGCAACTCTCTCACTAAAGTGGCTTTCAAACAATCGGATTCAGCAGTGAAAGGGTTAACGAGGAAGGTGATCTGTGGCCACTGTTTTTCCTCAGGTTGCAGAATGTGTCCTCAAAACTCTGCTGCATTATTTTCCATTTTAAAATAATTGGCAAATGTATTGGCAGTATTGGCAGATGCATTCAAATGTGTTTTTTTTTTACTTATCTGAAATACTGTATGTTTCAGAAAAGTTAAAAACAACAATCAACCAATGACACGGCCCCCAGCCACACAGTAAGAGCCTCACAGGAGCAGGCAAAGAGCTGCATACGGCTCAAGTGCCACAGGTTCGCCCCCCCTGCACTAAGACATAATTGTCTGGAATAAAGTGATTTAACACAAGGCTCAACAACTGGAGAGTATTAATACACTATTGCAGAGACATGAATACATGGTGACTGAAGCCATCACTTTTACACAGTATGGCAGGATGCTGCATCACATATAGTCCAAATTAATGCAATTACCAAAGAAACAAAACAAACCCACAACAACCAGTCACATTTACTCATACGACGACCACACCGCCTTTGGCTCCAGTACATTTTTTCCAACTTCCAACATTACGTGATTGCTGGATATACAAAACTAACTTTCCTTCACTTTCTTGGAGGACGAGCGGATAGCTGAAAGCAACATCGCAATTGTTGTGTTGAATAAGGTTGGGGAAAAAGGCGCCACGTAACGCTGGCTTTTCAGTGTCTATTATTTTGCTAAGAGGAAACTGACTAAAAAGCCATTTGCCAACACTAAATAGGCTATCAAACAAAAGCCAGACACTATATAGTATTAAGTTCCTGTGAGATGTAGCCTACATTCACCACTTCTAAACAGAGGCAGAACATAACAGAATCTCTGAGATTATTCCTTCACAGCGCTGTGCAACGCAAGAAAATGTCAGAGCTAACCGGGCAAGGAGTTTTCATCAGACTCACACTAGGTCCAGTTGATTAAGTCTACTGCTAACTTGTAACACTAATAACATTACCGTCGCCAAAATACCCCGCAAATCAAATCCATACTTCACAGTTAACTGTCAAGCCACAAGTGTTAAATTCGTTAAAGATCATACGAGACGAGACAACACCGCCGTCATAACTGTGGTGATATCAACATGCAATATCGTTGACGAAAAAGACAACACTAAAATGTTCTCCATGGAGCAGTTGCCACTGGGCTTTCAGCAGGTCCCCCACCGCCCCTGCCTGTCCTCCCTCTTGCCTCTTTCTCTCTCTCTATGCTTCTGGTGGTTGATGAACGCAGATATGTGCTGTTTAGCTCTCATAACGGGCCAGGTGGGTGAGGTGTCATGAGTCCATGACACTAATGTCTGATGACTCCATATATTCATTGTGATATTTTGTGATTAAATTCTGAATGTGCCCCGTTCTCTGTCAGGTAAATGTAGCTCAGCGTAAATTCTGTCAGGGAGACTTCAATTACGTTATCTCTCTTCTCTTTAACTGATCAGCTGGTTGGTGGGTGTTATGTTTCTGTATACCAATCAGAATCGGGCACGTATGTTCAAGCCAATCACAGCATGACTACCATGTTTTAAATCTGTTCTCTCTCCTGCTTCTGTCAGTTGTATTTTCAGACGAGAGTGCGACCCGCCTCCTCCCCTTCTACCTCCAGGCATTTTCGACACGGTGTTCTCGGTCTTCTCCCGGCTGACGGCTCGTTTTTGGTTTTTCATCCGGTCTACGGATTTTTTGTCACCACCACCAGTGTTTAGATTCCATTGGGGGATATGTTTGGTTTTCCTAAACCTTAGAAATGTATAGATACCCCTTTTACGATGGAGTCTAATCTCCAAAGTTATGTATGTACTTACTTTGTTATAACTTACTATTAAATGTTTGCATATCTGCAACAAAGTCTCTCCTGATTGAAATATAGTAGCATGTCTTCCTCTGATGTAGACGTAGCCTATACTGTAAGTCAGTAGTAGGCTATATAGTGGAGTTGCATATTAAGTGGTTTGGGGTAGACTGGGTATACCCAGCCCGATCTGCCAGCGATTTGATTTCGCCCTGCAGCTCAGGCTGGAAACCTGTACATTTTTCTATCCTGCTTCCGTTACAAATCTGCGGGGACCAATCACAAACTGGCTTATCCACCTGGCGCAGTATTGGCGGGTTTAACACGATGACAATAGAGAAGCGATGTACAGAGTCATTTGAACTATGCCCGTTGATCACGCCTCTTGTGCAGTAGAAAATACAGAGCAGACTCCCCAGACTAATGTTCAATCTTAAAAGATTGAGCTTGGTCTGGTGATAGTCAGACTAGGTTTGGGGTCCTTCTGTAAGCAATTTTGGGGTACAATTTGGTTTTGAAGAATTCTATAAGCAGCAATACCACAGGCCAAGCAATCGGCCCATTCCAAACAGGCACATTTTACTGTACTAGTTTGACTAAAATGCAGAAAAATCCATCCATTACACTTATCAAAAGCTGCTCATCATTTGAAGAAAAAGTACATCCCCCTTTCTTTCATTAACTTTATATCTAAAACTCTTATTTTAAGGATTATTTTGGGCATTTCAGGCCTTTATTTTTATAGGACAGCTTGAGACGTGAAAGGGCCGCAGGTTGGAGTCAAACCCGCGGCCGCTGCGTCAAGGAGTAAACCTCTGTATATGGATACCTGCTCTACCAGGTGAGCTAGCCAGGCACCCACATCTAATACTCTAAACGAGCTTCAACTAACGTTACTGCTATGGTTATGTGATGCTAGCTAGTTTTACTTCAGTTGGTTAACTGGTCCGAAAAGTACCAACGTAGCTAGGACAGCTATATATATATATATATATTAGAAATTAATATATGTATATATAATTATAAAAAATATATAATTTTCTGATTCTGACAATCTCTTGGCCAGCGGAGAAGGCCTTGCTGGCCCTGACGGCCCAGTCTTCTTTGAATATTACAGTTATTCTTTCATTAGGGCTACTTGAATGACACCGATAAAGCAATAGACTGAAGTGAAACAGATAACAACTTTATTTTGTAGATATGGACAGTGCAAGAGTCCTTTAATCAGGAAGCCAGAGTGAAAAAGAGGTTCAAATTAATTTTAAGAAATCAATAGACAGTAGCTTTGATAATGTCTCACATGTTTCTTTTTTCTTTTTTGCTTATTTGCCAATCAGAGAGCGCCACTGGTGTTGTTTGCCCTCTAAACATGTCAACAGTAAAGATTGATATGCAACACATAACACTGAGAACATGGGACAAAGTCTATTCAATCCACCCACTGAATTTTCTATAGTTGGTTACAACAAAATGCACATGCATGTGCTATCTCATTGGGCGGACAGCCCTGCACAGCTGATAAGACTGACAACACCAACACCCATGCATTGCCTCATATTGCTTCTGAACTTGCACTTACAGTTATTATCTGAATGAACTCTGATTGAGGACAACTAAATAAGATGTGTAATAAAACTGTAAGATATGATTAAACACTACTATGCTGACTGTGCTGTGCACACTGAAGATGCACAGGATTTTTTTTAAAGCTCAAGTTTTATTGCATTTGCTGAAAGACATCTTGATAAAACGCTGCTATCATTTTCTAGTGTGTGCATCTGCCGCAGCATGTGCTTCAAAACTGTTTGTGCAGCCACAGAAATTCCAGGGTTGCTTGAGGTTAGTAAAACTTTTTTGGGACAGCTTTTTCACATATTGTAACAATTTTGACTGCAAATCCCAGATGGCATTCTATTTTATTAAACAAGATTAATTTTCCACTCATGAGCTGACTGGCTAGGAGGCCATTCTTGGTCCAACTATGACAGGTTGTAGTGTGTTCAGCTGGATTAGCCCTGGCATTTCATCATGGTGATTTATTCCTTACATAAAGAGACACTGACACCGATTCACTCTGACAAATGTACATGTTCAAAGTAGAAATGCTCCAAATGTATCCAGCTTCATGTAAGATTTCCTGTTTGATCAAACTTCAAAATAGACAAACATCAGCCCGTTTAATGATGTTTTGAATTATGGAAAATCATTTATAACAAACAATAAAAAATGTAAAGCATCTGAGTTGAATTAGGGATCATGTCTTTCTTTGAATGCTCTTAAATATACTGTGGTCAGCGTTTACATACACTCAGCAAATCATCACACGTTTCCCAAAATCTTTGGCAGTAAAGAAAAAAGTAAAAAGTGTGCATTGCTTAAAATGTGTGAGAACCCTGAACTGGCAAACAGGTGTGTGCTAACAGCACTTCCTCATGATGAAAAACAAAAAAAAGTTGTGTGTGTCACCCTGAAAACATCACCAGGGTTGAAACCCAGTGCCACTGCCACAGTCTGTGTTCAAAACAAAAAACCTTTGAGTATGAAAAGAAAAGAATTCCCCACATTTCAAGATAAGAGTCAGTGACGATGCGCCGAGCCAAGAAAGTGAATGGTGTACTGCTTTTCTGCACCTCACCCTCCTATCAATAGAGGCCTAGGATGAGCTCCAAATAAAACAATCTTCCCCATGCCTGGAACTCATCTTAGGCTTTATTGTGAGCAAAGGTCTGCAGCAGCTGGCACTGAGAGGTTCGAGGCTGAAATAATCTTATCTGCCATCAGCTATAAATATTTGACAGAGAAGGGGGGGAGAGAGAGAGAGAGAGAGAGAGAGAGAGAGAGAGGAAGAGGAAGAGGCAAGGAGGAGGACAGGCAGGGGCTGTGGGGTGGTGGGAGTGTCTAAGGGACCCTCTGAAAGCCCAGTGACAACTGCTCCATGGAGAATTCTAACAAATTAAAAGCCAGGCCGAGTTGAGGATTTGCTGGTCTCTCTCGAAGCAGGAACAGATTAAGATGTACTTTATAGGCATGTTTTTGGCTCTCGACTGGCCAGTACAGCACACACTGTACTTTCTTTACACTCTATGTTCCTCATCACCATCACAAGCTCATTCTTCTGTGTGGAAACACAGGTGGTACCACAAATAAACACCATAAAACCGTCTGGACAGCTTTTATATTTGTACAGCACTCCCATAACACTCCTAATCAAAGGAAACAACCCCCCAAACACATTTCAGGTGGTCTGTGTGAATGTGTGTGTGCGTGTGTGTGTGTGCGTGTGTGTGTGTGTGTGCGTGTGCGTGTGCGTGTGCGTGTGCGCGTGTGTGCGTGTGTGTGCGTGTGTGTGTGCGCGCGTGTGTGTGTGTGTGTGTGTGTGTGTGTGTGTGTGTTTGTGTTGGGGGATGAAAGGGGTCATTCTATTCTTACATCCCACTACGTCAGTTTTTTTCTAATTCATTCCATATTACCTACCGACTTGTTCTGTTTCTCTCTCCAGCTCATGCTCCAAACCCTCACACAAAAGGAGAAGATTATAGGAAGAGTGGAAAAACAAAACTAATTACTCGAGGTATTTCAACCAGCCAATGCTGCTTAAAATGTAATTACATGGGTTTATAGCTCTGGCTGAGGTTAGGGTGGCTGCAAATCTCACATTGGCAGACCTGTCCCCAGTGTAAAATCTGACCGCCACTGAAAATGACAGCAAGAGAGAGACTTGGGATGGACGAGGAGATCAGTATCATGTCATGGTTCGACCACTTGAAAGAAAGTTAGAAAGAAGTCGAGGTTCACTGAACTTGATCAAGAAAGTTTTACTTCCATAACAGTGAAAGAGTTTTAACGGAATAGTTTGGTATTTTGGGAAATACGCTTATTCGCTTTCTGGTGGAGAATTAGATGAGAAGATTCAATAGAAGGCTGGAAACAGCTGACCTGGCTTTGTCCAACGGTAGTTTCGCTTTGCCAGACCATCCTCCAAGGCGCTGCGGAGGGGGTCTGGCTAGTTCACACTGCATTCCGGGATGGGAGAAAAACATGTTTTGGTTTATTGGCATTTCTTTAAACCAATCACAATCGTCTTGGGTGGCGCTAAGCTCTGCACAGTGCCTCTGCAAAATATCCATGGGAAGGAACTTGTTTTGGTGGAACATGTGTATGTTCAAAAGTAGTTTTAGTCGTGCAACAGAAAACTCAGATTGGACAGATAGTCTAGCTAACTGTCTGGATTTACCCTGCAGAGATCTGAGGAGCAGTTAACCATAGTCCTCACAAATCCACCAGAGTTTAAAATTCCAACACAAAGAAAGAGGAAGGTAACAGACATCGGCGAAAAGACATGCATCTGGCGGAATTTCCTGCGGCACTGGAGCAATCCCGGAAGTGGAACATCGTGGATATAGACTACTCCAACGGTATCAAAATGCACCTACCAGCGCCTCTCAAATTCAAATTTACATACATTTTTTATTAGCACCTTCAGACATACAAAACAAATTCCACAATGTGTGACAGGTAATGTCAGATGGCGCACAGAACAAAGAAACACAAATTGCACAAGAACAAAAACCCTCTACTACCCCCCACCCTCTGCGGTCTCGAGGAAAACAAAACAAACAGAAATCACACCTTGCCTAGTGACTCTCCTCTAGTTCTTGAGGGGTTGAGGTCATTAGGTCTGATATTTGTGCTGCTGTGTTTTCCCATAGGCTGATAGTTGATGATTTGGCTTTATTAATCCTTGCTGTAGAGCGCTCAAGCATAACTATGTCTAGAAAATACGCCAACCACTGTTTTATACAAAGCGAGTGGGGGGGAGCCAGTATTGAGCTATAATTTTCTTGGTCGCGGTTGATCAAGCTAGCCAAATCTTCCTCTGTCTCCCAAGCAGGTGTAATTTAGAGTCATCATTAAGTAACAAAACAATCAGGTCAGTAGGAATTCGACATCCTATCACATCAGATATTAATGATGTTGTTTTATGCCAGAACTCATGCACCTGTTCACACTCCCAGACCATATGCAGGAAAGTTCAGTTTGTTCAGGTTGACAGAACGTATAATAGGGAGTAGGAATGGCTTTAGAGACGTATCTCTTCTAAATCCAATATGTCCTATGGCATATGCTGAAGTGGATATACTGGTGATTTAGGTTCTTGGAACAGTGGAAAGTGTTGTCCCAAACTGTCTCCCAATTAATTGCGTTCTGCTATGGATACTTGTATCAGTTTAGCATAAATCGTGGACACTAATCCTCTCACAGGAAAATCAACAAACTATTTAATGACTGGGTGCGGCTCAAGACTGCTTACAAGTAAAGGGTTTGTTACCAAGACATTAAGTGTGCATTGTGCCATATTGGGGTATTCAAATGCCACTTATTGGTGTAGCGTAGTTGCTCCTCCACCTGTTTAAAGTTGGTCAGTGTGTTGGTGATAATAGGGCCATAGGTTAGCATACACTTTTTGTTACATCTAATTTAAGATTTCATTTGAGAATTATAAGCAGAAATATCCTCATGATTAGTGATGCTGTGCACTCTAAAGTGGTCCAATATATCATGTCATGCCATCCATTTTTACAGTTTGCCGACAAACCTATAAACGCCCTTAAAGCAAACACTTTACTTTAAAACCCAATGAAATGCTTTACATCTTTAAAAAACTTTTTTTAAAACACCACAACACAGGTAGCGACATTTTACAAGGACATCTAGTCGTTTAATCACCAATTAACTACTGTAAACTGTTATCTTTTGGTGGATGCACCTTTGAACACTATCACAGGTGAAGAGACGCACACAAAGGGTGGTAAAGCCATAAAATTAGGGTAGCTATTTGACAAAAGGCAGATACCAGTGTGTATAAGGCAGAGGTGAAGGCTGTGCGCTGAGAGAGCTGATAAGAGCGGCTCCTCTTTCCTCAGACCACTGGCAGTTGGAGGAGAGCTTTCTTTAAAGTTTAGATGGTTATCTGCTGTGGTAGCATCTATTCCTGGTCCAGTAAAAAATGTAGCCTACTAAATAATGAAAGCAGCTGAGTGGATTAATCCTTGTTATACATACTCTTTTTTTTCTGATGAAAAATATGTGGGCGGGAATATCAAACGATAAAGGGAGTTTGGAGTGGACTAATCCTTGTTGATCAGTGCCTCCAAGCACCTACACCAAATTCATTAATGTGTAGGAGTAAAATATCCAACCATTTCATAAGAGTATCTACCTCAGCCAAAGCTTAAGCTCTTTTCTAAAGGGGGCCTGCCTGCCTGCCTGCTTATGCAATATGACAGTAAAACGCTAACCATAAACTACTGTTTATGCCCCGGCTGTAAAAGAAAGGTGTGTTTCCTCTACTCGGTTTACTGCATGTCCTCTGTAGTCCTTCCATCATTTCACAGTCTTTTATAAGACTGTCTGTAAAAAAGAATCAAATGTAAATGTTTGGGAATAAAAAGCAAACACAAGCCACTGTGCTTTCCATTAATGAAAAGTTAATTACGCTGTTAAACTGAGGTATGGGTGTGTTTCATGCACTGGTGGAAGAAGTAGTCAGATCATTTACTTAAGTAAAAGTACCAATACAACTATGTAAAAATACTCTATTACAAATAAAAGTCCCGCATTCAAAATGTTACTTCAATAAAAGTACAGAAGTAGTATCAGCATAATGTACTTTGTATCAAAGTAAAAGTATTCCTATGACTGATATATTATTATGACATTAGGAGATTATTGTTAGTACTTATGCATCAATTTGTAAGTAGCATTTTATTGTTGTAGCTGCTCGAGGGGGAGCTACTATCAACCACTTCATATACTTAGGGGTGCGTAGGGAGTTGGGTTGGTAACTGGAGGGTCGCTGGTTCAAGTCCCCATACGGACCGAAGTACAGAGTGTGGACTGGTAGCTGGAGAGGTGTCAGTTCACCTCCTGGGCACTACCAAGGTGCTCTTGAGCAAGGCACTGAACACCTGTTTGGTGTGGGGTCCCTCCAAAAGGTAACAAGATAAATCTGAGCGATGGTGAGATGATTAATGGGGCAGGAAAGAAACGTTTGTTTTATCTTTTGTATCCTTTTGTATTTTTGGAAATCAAATAAATCGATCTTAAATATTTAAAGAGGAAATGTCTTATGCCACAAGGGGTCAAAATGTAAATAAAGAAATGTCACAAAAAGATACTTTCCGATGTTTTGGGCTCACTCTCACTGAATCACGAGGTTATGAATGCATGGTGATATTTTGCAATGTAGTCTAACATTAGACCGAGATGACCTCACTATAGACGATGCAGCTCTTCTGTCTCTCCTCTCCCGTGCTGCTGCTGGGGCATTTGGGTTAAGTGACATCAGCACATGCAGTTTAACATCACATCTCCTTAAGTCCTCTAATATTTCCTCATTTATGTCATCAACACATCCATGATTCATGGAAATGTTGTGTAAAACAAGGTCATATTTTTCCTTGTATTTATGTATGGTTTGCAAAAAATGGGAACTGCTGGGTCTGTGAGATGAGAGAAGCAAAGTGTATGCGTGGTGTACGGTGGCCGACAGGGGCAGACGCCCTGCAAGTTAAGAAAACACATGCAAATAGACAAAACACAAGCAAATTAAGAAAACAACTTCATTCATTTGACAACATATGTGCAGCATTCAGCAAACGCACTGCAAATACCACAACACAACCAAATACATAAGCACGCTGCAAATACACACAACACAACCAAATACATAAACACGCTGCAAATACACACAACACAACCAAATACATAAACACGCTGCAAATACAACAACACAACCAAATACATAAACGCGCTGCAAATATGAAACGATGCAAAAAGAAAAGCACACAAACCAAGAAAACAAATGCAACAAAAAAACGCTGCATCCAGATTACACAACGGAAGTTCTCCAGGCCTCTAGAGGGAGCAGCTAGTGGAACAGCTGGATTTTCGACCGTTATTAACCGATATTAACTTCATATTATTATTATTATTATTATTATTAATAACATAATATATTATTAAAGCAGCCATATTATGCTCATTTTCAGGTTCATAATTGTATTTTAAGGTTGTACCAGAATAGGTTTACATGGTTTAATTTTCAAAAAACACCATATTTGTGTTGTACTGCAGTGCTCTATCTCACTGCTGCAGATCCTCTTTTCACCTGGTCTCTGTTTTAGCTACAGAGTGAGACCTCTTTTCTTCTTCTTCTTCTGTACTATCTTTGATTGCACTTGCACATGCTCAGTAGCTCAGATGTAGATCATGTCAGCTAGCTAGCTCCATAGACAGTAAAAGAAAGGCTGTTTCTACAACTTTGGTCAGTTACAAGGCAGGATTAGCTGGGAGACTTCTAAATGAGGGCGCACATGGAAGTAGTTCTTTTGTAGATTATGGTGAACTTGTGTGTGTTGTAGCAGTGCTTTGCTATTGAGAACGAGGTAGCATGCTAGCGTTAGCATTAGCGTTAGCATGCTAACGCTAACGCTACAAGCTAATGGTCACAAGCTGTGCCGATTTTGACCAGCTCACCCAGAGACTGAAGGCAGGACACATTCAGAAACCGTATCTCACTCTAAACAGCATGGGTGGATTTTTTTCAAAGTTTGTATGTGTGTGGAAGCACCAGAGACACAACATAACACCCCAAAGTGTTTTTTTCATAATATGGGCACTTTAATATACAGTCTATGCTCCCGTCTCATGCCCTCCCGGCTGGTGCCATCCGCCGAGCTTCGGCTTTTCAAAATAAAAGCTCCCGTCCTATGTCTTTGTACTTTGGTGTGTTGGATGTTTGTGAACTAAACAGAACGGCAATCATACTAATGAATACAATAACTTTTTCAGCAGATGTCTTAGTTACAACACGTTGGAGTTAGTAAAGCAGTTTTGTGTTTATATGTGCGAACGAGATTTATTCAGTTTGATAAATCCCACGGTAATTCGGCTGTATTACTAAACAGGGAGGGACTAGAAATCCTGTCTGGTTTTGTATTTCAAGAGCGAATTGCTCCACAATATGAATACAGATTGATCACTTATTTTGTTGGTAACCGTTGTTGTATAATCACAATATTACACTTGAGGAGGCCTACACTTCAGTAATTTCGGACCTCGAAATTAAACCCTCTGATGTAATATGGCTCAAACAAACGTCAACGTTAAACGCTAATGCAGTTTTAAATGTTTTATCACCACAAGTTTACAGACACGTCTCTGCTGATTGAGTATCACCTGGGACCTGAGCCGAGACACACCCACCAAACCAGAGAAAACATATCTCAAACATAGACTTCATATTTACAGTCTATGATCTCACCGTTGCACACCGTTCTGAGATCCGTTCTCTCTCTCTCTCTCTCGCTCTCTCTCTCTCGCTCTCTCTCTCTCTCTCTCTCTCTCTCTCTCCCCGTGGGGTCGAAAATCCAGCTGTTCTACTAGCTGCTCCCTCTAGAGGTCTGGAGAACTTCCGTTGTGTAATCTGGATGCAGCGTTTTTTTGTTGCATTTGTTTTCTTGGTTTGTGTGCTTTTCTTTTTGCATTGTTTCATATTTGCAGTGTGTTTGTGTATTTGGTTGTGTTGTGTGTCTTTGCAGCGCGTTTATGTATTTGGTTGTGTTGTGTGTCTTTGCAGCGTGTTTATGTATTTGGTTGTGTTGTGTGTATTTGCAGTGCGTTTGCTGAATGCTGCGCATGTGTTGTCAAATTAATGAAGTTGTTTTTCTTTTTGCATCGCTTCTTTTTTCGGGGTTTGCGTGCTTTTCTTTTTGCATCGTTTTTTATTTGCAGTGCGTTTATGTATTTGGTTGTGTTGTGTGTATTTGCAGCACGTTTGCTGAATGCTGCACATATGTTGTCAAATTAATGAAGTTGTTTTCTTAATTTGCTTGTGTTTTGTCTATTTGCGTGTGTTTTCTTAAGCTGCAGGGCGTTTGCCCCTGTCGGCCACCGTAGTGGTGTGCACACTCTACATTACAGCCAAGCATGCGCCCTTAAAATAGCATCTGAATAACGCGCCACTGACTTTAGACTAGGTTTTTCCTGCTCTGCGGCGGAACTGTTTTCTGAAACTGCAAAATAGCACTAGGGGACATTTGCTGAACCACCCCCTGGAGCGCAAGTTCATTCCCTAATTTACCAACGTGAGTCTGTGGAGGGAAAATAAGTCCGCTGTGCGCCGGGTGCAAAATAGGAATGATACATGCGTCGGTGTACAAAGTCAATTGCGCTGGGTGCAAGATAGAGCCCGAAAAGTACAAGTATCTCCAAATTGTTATTAAGTGCAGTACTTGGGTAAATCTAGCCTACCACCACTGGTTTCATTTGAGAATGCAGATTCCCTTACAACATGGTTTGATTCGTACCTGGATCAGTCCTCATTTTTAACTCTAGAAACTCTGAAAATATAACACTAGATTCTTCTGTATAGTTGGAGTTTTCCTCTGACAATATAGTTTGCAACCAGAGCATCTTACAGTTAGTCATTTAAAGCTCTTTTCCATCCTCTCCCATTTGGCAACATGTGTTAAGGCTTAGATTAAACAGGAGAGGAGAAGGAGAAAGTAGTTATTGGAAGTGACAAAGAAGCAACCCACTCTCTTTCAGTCAGCTCCTGTCTCTAGTGTGATGATATATGCTGACGAAAACTGCTCCAAAAGCAACAAAAATCTGTATTTAAAGTGTCACGGTGCTATTAGAATTGCATTAAAAACCTGTGTAAATATGCCAAGTCCCTCGACAGCCTCAGCAGTGCAGAACAGGACTTCCTCCCTGAGAATGGAGATGGAGTTTTGGAGAAGATGAAGCACACAGGGGCCGGGGACTGGGAGGTGATTTAATACAGCTAGCATTTAGAACAACAAAGCACTGACAAAGCAGCCACTTGGACCATGCTTCAAAGACCAGTGTGTTAAACACTTGCAGAAAGACATTCTTTGGACTCATGATCATTCGAAATAGCAGGAAAGAAGAATTAGGGAGGAAGTTGAGGAGGAGGCAGGGAGAGAAGAAACGAAGAGGAAGCCAAACACACAAAACTGTCAACCTGGTGATATCAGAGTAACATGAAAGGGAGGGAGAATTCAGCGTCCACTTTCATTGAGTTTCAGCTTAATCTTGCGAGTCCATCTCCTCATCCCGTCGTCTTCGTGTCTTCCTGTGAGCGGAGCAGCCCACAGAAATTCCACCCATTATTGCCTTATGAATTAAACGATAATTCAACGCAGGTCAGCTGGTGTCCTGTGGCTCCAAATGACCTGATGCATATAGAAGAAGTGCTGACTCAGCAGCAGGGCAAAGGCCCATCTTTAGCCAGAACTTCACTCTGTCTCTCATCAGGTGGCTCAGATCAGTTCCTGTACCAAAATCTAAAACTCTGGCAGCCCATTTTTAGGCCTGCTGGATCAGGGCTACTGGCACCGAGATCTAAGAGTCTGTACACAATATAATGTGAAACAATAAACTTCCTCAAAGTATCAGTTCTGTAAGTCAGAGCCAGTTTAGCATGTGGTTTAAGGAGGCTTTTGTTCAAAAAAAAAATTAATGGCAGATTGTTAGGGACACGTCATTATTAAAAACAGATCAAACATATCTGCAGTTCTATGTATTTGGACTGTACTCGATTACAGTCACACCTTGGACAACAGAGGTCACCAGCTGTTTTTTCTCTGATTGTATTATACAAAAATTGGGAAACACCACATTCTGACATTCAAAGAAACTGAATGGCGGTTTGAATAAGGTTATCCTCAGTGGGAGAAACATACTTGAGACATTAAAAGACAATTCAAATTATTTGGTCTCCCACTTCAAATGAACAACATTTCATTATTCAAATAAGAGAAATAAAAAACGGAAGTCTTGTGAAATAGGCTCCAACACATGTCTGTGTGTGGGAGGTATGAAGGCATTGGTTTTCATTAGATACAAAGGTAAGTACAAAAATGTGCTTTATTTGTATGTAATAGGGGAACAGAAGACATTTTGACATATCCTTCAGTAACTCAATCTTTGGTCTAAACGCTACTGCGGGCAAGCACAGAGTGTTTTCCCTTCTAATTATTTTACCAGTCCCACTTGCTTACTCTCCAAGTGATTAATCAAAGTTAAGAAAAGCCAACCATCAACTGGGGCATGTTTCGCATTTCCTTCTGCTTGTAGAGGATCCGTCTAGGGCCTGGTGCTTGGCCTTATTACAAGTTAATTGAAACCTTGTTTAGAAATACCAAGGTCAACATTTCCAGCCATGTTATCCCAATTAGTCTGCAATGAATCCCTTTAAACAGGGGGTATTGAGTGGCCGACCCGATGTGCTACTTGAATTCCCGGCGGGACACCCACATTCAGAGCCTGGGAATGAGAGAGGGTGACTGGAGGGAGAGACACCAGGGAGAGGGGAAGAAGGGAGGGAGGGTGCTGGGGACTGCCACTGCCGTGAGTAACTTTATTACAGGAACACTCACTGAAGCAAATCAGGCTTTTTAATACATATATAAATAATACTGGATAGTTACTTTGATTGTGCTTATGTTCATGTTAGTATTAAGTTATAAATGTATAACATTTTCATAGAAATTAAAGTCTATTACAGTGTTTTTCAATTGCTAACAAGCATTTACCTATACTTAAAGTGCTCATATTATGCTCATTTTCAGGTTCATAATTGTATTTTGAGGTTGTACCAGAATAGGTTTACATGGTTTAATTTTCAAAAAACACCATATTTTTGTTGTACTGCACATTGCTGCAGCTCCTCTTTTCACCCTGTGTTCAGGTCTCTGTTTTAGCTACAGAGTGAGGCCTCACAACTTCTGTAACACATTCTGTTGCACATGCGCAGATCACATCATCTAGCTCGCTGTTTGTTTCTACAACTTCAGTAGTACAAGGCAGGATTAGCCGGGAGACTTCTTCTAAACGAGGGCACACTTCCAACTTTGCGTGGAATACCTGCAAAATAGGGACATGTAGTTCTTTTGTAGATTATGGTGAACTAGTGTGTGTTGTAGCAGTGTTTTGCCATTCAGAACAAGCTAGCATGCTAGCGCTAGCATGCTACGGTTAGCCATCTCGTTTCGGCTAGTGACGTAAAAAGCCCTGCCAATTTTGAACACCTCACCCAGAGACTGAAGGCAGAACACATTCAGAAACCCGTATCTCACTCAAATCCCAGAAGAAGTGATTTTTTTCATAATACAGGCACTTTAAGATACTTTTTCAAAACTCTTAACACAGCAGCCCACCTACCGCACACAATTAGACAAATAATTTCCCTGAGGGGATCAATAAAGTAATGTGATTCAAATAGTGAATTTTCTGCTTGTTCATTAAATACCATCTCTACATTTCAAAATACAAAAAAACTTTCTTCATACTAACATACATACTCTATCAAAACACGACAAACCTGACTCAAATTTAAATCATTCGGTCAAAACACTAGCACATTTTCCTCTAGTCAATCATAGTACAACGACTTTCTACATACTAATAGGTGATGACATTACGAAAACTGCATTACTTTTCATGTTTCAGTTTTACCTGCATACAATAGACAAAGTGAAATCCATTGCTTTGTAATTCAGTTTCCTTTTAGGCTACTTTACTTAACCACCCTATATTTTTGGCTTAAGGGTCGAATGTTTGCATTTTTGACAACAAACTATGTAAAAGTGAATGAGTCATCTTTACTTCATAGAATGTACAGTAGAAAAATGACAGAATTGCCGAAGTAAAAGCTTTATTAGCAACAGTAAATTGCAGTCAGTGATCAACATATAATCTAACCTAATTCATAATTTGAAGAAAAAAAAAAAAGTATGTTAAATACACAATTACAGTGAAACAAAAAAGGCACTGAAGGGGGGAAAAAAACTAAAATGCACAGTCCTGTTCTAATCCATGCGATCTTCAGCATTTGCCCACATGTTCTCATCCACATCACATCTTATGTCGTACATCGCTATGCAACTTGGATGGAAACGCTTGGCATGCCTTATCCATACATAAATGGTTTCATGTAGGGTTTGATTTCCTCCAAATCCATGACCCCAGATATATCCAACACAGTATCAGCACTGTAACTCATGTTTACATGTAGAGTAACAAATTATAAAACTCACTATAGAACAAGATATTCGATAGACAACATACTGTACCTGGATGTATTGGTGCCTGAGTTTCTTGACCCGCTCACTATTCCTTTCAAAATATTAAGGTCTTCAATTCTGACGTGTTGTGTGCAAGCATTTGTAAAAAAAAGACAAGATCCATAATTTTGGTATTGGGCAAGCTTGTATGTAAAGAAGAGATTACATTTTAGAAATGGGTTAATTGTCTGCATATTTTGTGGAAACAACATGAATTGTGTTAATGGTATCGCCTGAACGGACTGATGTTGGGCCAATTGTGTTAAGAGTTTTGAAAATGTGACAACAGATTGGACAAAAGGATGTTAGCGATTGTGAAAAACTGTAAGCCATTAAGGTCATGCTATCCCCTGTCAATTCAATGCTTTCCTGTCTGCCTCTGCCCTTGGGAAAGCACATTTTTGTAACACACGCAGCATTTGTTCATGTAACTACAGAGCAGGAAAGAGAAATCGTTTGCCATAGACGTTGTCATGCCGGGTTTCATTCCAACCAAAGGCTTTATCAGCTGATTTCACTGATTAGAGAAGGGGAAAGAAGAGAAACTAATCATTGGAATCAGCTGGTCACAATGAAAACCAGCACACTCACAGCACATGATCGCACATCATTGTTTTTGAGTGTGAAGCAGATTTTACAAATGCTCATCGCATTTGTTAGTTGCAACATATTATATGTATTATATATGTGTGGTTGTTTCAGTAGAACATAACATAGTTTTAAAAAGGAAAATGATTTATTGACAGAAGTTTGATCCTGTTCATGTTCGCTAATCAAAGCTGCACATTTGTCTTGTAACTCAACCAAGGTGAAAACAGAATGAAGTACTAAACTACATGACTGTAACAGCAGGCTGTGGCATCATAAATCTACAGGCCTGTTAACCAACTTTTCATGACTTCTTATTTTGATGCAGGTTGATGTCTTGCTTTATATATTTACCCTAATTTACAGACACATGCAAACATATTTAAAAACTCTACAGCCATACTAGCAATTTTGTGAGGATGCCCTCTCGCACAGCGCAGCTGCTTTGAGCTAAATGCTAATAACATGTTCAAAATGGTTCAGTATCCCAACACGTCCTCCAAACCGTGACGATGTCGGTCGTTTGTTCCTACCCTCTAATACAGAGGACTTCAACCAGGACTAGGCCAGGGACCCCTAAGCTGCAAAAGAAACAGAGTAGGGGCCACATATATTGTATACAATTGAGTTGCATATTAAACTGGGCAGAATGGATGAAAATAAATGGATATTATTTATGCATCATGTTTTAATGTTAAACATCAATCTGGAAGGCACAGTGACTCCTTAAGCTTAACTGTATGGCTACCATAGTACATACAGTATAGTAAGATTATCTTCAATGTCTAATTTTTTTTTCTTCACAAATTTAAATTTATCTTTGCCATTATAGTATATAATAATAATAATAATAATAATAATAATAATAATAATAATAATAGTATATTTTCAGACATTTACATTTTTGAAAAAGAAACGTTCATAACAATACATTTTTTACATAATTTGGTGGACCCCCTGCACTAACTCTGAGGACCCCCTAGGGGTCCCGGACTCCCTGTTGAAGATCTCTGCTCCAATACGACTCACAGAAGCATATCATAAATTAAAGCTGCAAGCAGCAATGAACAGGCCCTCGCTCCTCCTTGCATGTTGGGGTTACTGGCGGACGCCGCTCCTTGCGGCCGTGCATTTGTGCGGCACTGAGACGCTGCAAATCGTCACCAATGAAAAGGGAACTCTCTGCTGAGTTCAATGATATCTCACACAATAGAATACATCAAACGGGTCATTAGTTATAAAAAGGGGCGTGGCTAAAGCATAGGGGGTGGGTCAAAACATCACCAATCAAAAAGGAACTCTCTGCTGAGTTCAATGATACCTCACACAAGACTCTACCTTAAACTGTTCAAAAGCCATACAAGGGGGCGTGATCTGAGTACATGGGCGTGGTTAAAGTATAGGAGGCGGCTCGGTATCACATGTAGACCACACATTATAAGTTTCATGTAAATCGGATGATGTTTGTCATATAAGGCGGATTTCCTGTTGCCAGCGGGGGGTGCTATGACCAAAAGTCAATTTTGGCCTATAGATGTCCTCAGGCCTGGACTCTTGTCAATCGTGAGAAATTTGGGCAGATATGACAATGTACACTAAACTTACAACAACTTCTTCGTTCATCGATAAATGCCCAAAATGGCCGCCACACCATGCCACGCCCACACCGTTGGACAAAAACTCAAGCATTTAATAACTTTTCATCGTTAAGGTCTTGAGGTGGCACAAAACGAATTTGAAGTTGATCGGATGAAATCTCTAAGAGGAGTTCGTTAAAGTATAGCACCTTGACTTTTAGGTCTAGTTCCTGTTGCCACTAGGGGGTGCTATGACTTTGAGTCAATATCTGTCTCTAGTTTCCTCAGGGTTAGACTCTTATGAATCCTGAACATGTTTGAGCTGATTGGACAATGTACACTTGAGTTACACCCACTTCCTGTTTCGTTGGCGAAACGCACAAACTGGCCGCCCTGCCACGGCCAGGCCCTATGACCAAAAGTTTTTCTTTTGATAACTTTTCATCTTTAACGTCTTAAGATGGTACAGAACAAATTTGAAGTCGATCGGATGAAATCTCTAGGAGGAGTTCATTAAAGTACGACGTGAAAATGGTCAAAATCGCACTAATTTCGAACTTTCAATTAAAAATGACGGACTTCCTGTTGCATTAAGGGTATGGGTCCAATGAGCTTTTTTGTACGTCTTGATATGCTACATATGTGTACCACGTTTCGTTAGTCTACGTTGAACGTAGTGCAGGGGCTCAATTTTTTTATGTTTGTAGCGAGCCAGGCTTGATGCGACCGCCAATTTTGGTGAGTTTTTGAGTATGTTAAGCCCCTCAAAAAGGTGATTCATTTGCAGAAAAGAATTCCTTCAATTTCAATAGGGCCTTCGCCGCTGTCAGCGCTCGGGCCCTAATTAGCGCCCCTAGCAGTGGCAGGAAATACGACCTCATATCTAAACCAGAGAACTTTGGTCGCAGTTTTGAACGTAGGTTGCAAGTCTCATGTTAACATACTGATGTTTAGCAGATATAATGTTTACTATGGTCACAATCTTAATTTAGCGTATTAGCATGCTAACATTTGCTAATTAGCGCTAAGTACAAAGTACAGCTGAGGCTAATATGAATGTCATTAGTTTTGAAGATATTTGGTTTGAAACCAAAATATTCCAGCAGACTGGGATTGCCTCCACATGGTTCTCACAGATTATTCCCCAATACCTGAAATAAGTTTTTTCACGGCCACATGCACTCACATGTAGCCTATGCATGGCCAGACCGACTATCAAAATAAAGAACACAGAAACTCGGATTACAACACACGCAGGAGTGTGCCTTCATTCTCTGCTCAGGACACAGTTACTCTATTATATCTGTATTTATAAAACAAATATGTGTTTGCTGCTATATTAATGTTCTGAATGTCCAGTTCAGCCCATTTAAGGGATCCCCAAACGTATTACTTGAGGGCGACATGAATGTGTACACCAAATTTCATGACAAACCATCCAATAGTTTCACTGAAAACCACAGCCTCATGGTGGCGTTTTTAGGATTCGTCCTCTGGGTACCATTAATGCCTGTTCAAATGTTTACAGCAATTCATCCAATAGGCTAGAGAAAGATATTTAGGCAGGACAAAAATGGTGGACCAACAGACCAATGCTACTAGAGCCATGTCGTTAGCATGGCTAAAATAGCTGAACTGTGGTTGCTTGCATTAATGTGATAATTAATCTGAATTTAATATGATAATACGAGCACAATTCAGCACAAATGAAGAATGTTCTGATTGCTCCATAGTTCAGTGAGATACTGCCCACTCATTGAGAATGTACTAATGCGAACAAAATGAGGCAGATAAGTAAGGATTAACAACAGATGCTATGATGGCATTATTTGTGCGTGTATGAAAAAGTGTTGAAGTGAAAGATGAAGTGTTCTTTTATGAAAACCTTGTGAAGTCAGTCACATTCCTACATTGATGAACCCCACTAGAATCTGCTTGCATGTTGTAAAGACAGAGCACAAACACTCTGATGACTGATTACAGTTCTCAGAACACATTGCTGCATCTGGAATGGAGCAATGCAGTGATTTCTTAAAAATATCAAGCAGATTCTGTAAGACGTTTTCATTTGATTGTACTCCAAGCTAGAGATGCTGTTTGATTTAATTTACTATATTACTCAATGCTGCTAGAGTATATTGTAAGGGAGCAAAAGCAGGTCTTTAAAATGCTTGCTGTTTTTAGTGGTCTTTTGAGTTTTTTAGTTCATTTGTAGTCTTGCATTGCCAGACCTACAGTAGGCCTACCTCCACAGCTGTGGAGTAAGGTCTCGCTACACACTCTTGGTTGTTTGCATTTCTTTAAACCAATCACAATCATCTTGGGCAGCGCTAAACTCTGGACACAGCAACGGTGTATCTGCAAAATAGCCCCGGCAAGGAACTTGATTTGGTGGAACATTTGCAAAAGAAAACGCCACTTAAAATATTAAATGAAGTAAACTGTTCAAACAATAAAGTAATGTGAGCTATTTAAATTAGCTGGATACATGGTTAAATGTAATTTGCTCTATCGCCGTGTGTACTTCGTCCACAGCAATTCCCCCAATCGGTCCCAAAACGTCCCAGAAAGCTAGTAAATGCTGTAAACATATTCTTTGTAAATCTTTAATCATTCCCCGAAAGAACCAAACAGGCCTGCCTTGTTGCACGAACAAAACCTATTCAAAACTTGCCATTTTCACCGCGTAGCTTGCTAGCTTGAAGTTTGTTGTTGTTTAATATAATGAAGGGATTTTAAGAACAGCAACACACAAAGAGCAGAAGGTGAAGGGCAAAGCCTGACATCCATGCGCCGGATGTCAGGATTTGTCCTGGAAATGTACTTCCATTGATCCAGACTAGTGCATTTGAAATGGCACAAGAACACTGAGTATCTAAGGAGAATTTACGAGTGCAAATTTATTCAAGCACAATATTTTACTTTTTCCTATTTCTCCCTCTAAATATCTACAAATCAAAAAATATGAACCATTACCCTTCTAGAGATGACTTCATAGTAGGTATTATAATAAATGGATCAAAGAGGGGTGTTATAAAGAAAAATGAGGGTAAATGGGTATGAGCTCAATGAACTATACCACTTCAATGTTATTGATGTTAACTTTCTAAAAGAAAATATTTTTGCTGTAATTCTCCTTCAATTGAGCGAAGCCAGAAGCTTCCATCACAGATGAGACGCTACAGCATGAGCAAGGACCCTGTACGACGACTGCTTATGTAAGTACAGCACAGGATGGAGGGTAAGCATTCCAGCAGCAATCAATATCAATATCGCTCTGATGTGAGTAATAGCATGGAGTTACAATGAAGCAGTTATGGGGAGCTCCCTGCTGTGGTTTCACAGCTTCCAAAAACACAAGCAGACAGTGTCATTACTTTGCCTTTAAGCCAGCCATGTTGAGCGCCACGGCTTCTCCTTTCACTGCATTTCCACTCCAAATACACAGATCACTGCGCAAGGTTAAGAAAGCAGGGCCTGTGTATTTTGGCAGGTGGAATATATTCTGAAAGAGCAACAAATCTGCTATATTTAGTTTTTGATGGCTGAGGGAGCAGAAGGAACCAAGGCCTGTGTCGGCAAACTCCAGGACCAAAGGAGGGAACGACGAAGTACAGCATGACAGAGCTAATACAAGAGATACAAACCAAATGCTTGCAACAATGCCAGCACAGATAGCGGCTAAAATCATCTTTAAAATGAATTAATAATGCTGCACAAACTAATGCTTCGACATGAAAGTCGAGTTTCAGAATGCTGATTATTACAGATAAGTCATTCATAATGCCATTGAAGGGTGTGCAGCTCATCTTGACCTCCCGCCAGATAGTGACAGAATCAGGGTTGATATCTTTCTTTCCAGCACACAGCTTCACACAGTGCAGGCAGCCCGGCAGATTTACGGCCGAGCGTGGACGCAGCAGCTGGCTGTGCCGCACGAGAGGGAAGCTAATCTTGTTTACATTCAATCTGCTATTTCCTCCCTTCTGAAACCTTGAGAGAGCAAAGTCATGTAATACTCGTATTAAAAATAAGTGTAGCAGAAATGGGCCTACTGGCAGTGTGCAGCATGAGGCTTTTGTGGGCTGGCCAAGAAAGCCCGCGGCGAAAAGCAATCGATACGCCCAATATTCCAGCACATACTCTTGAATAACAATAACCCACATTTACACCACACCACAAGTCCGCAACCTGCTCCAGAGAAAATAAGGGAACCTACTTTCTGTGTCCATGTTGATTGGAGTGAGGTGGTGAATATGATGAAATGTTACATTTGTGTACATGTGCTGAAGTGTGTATGTTCCTGTGAGTGTCAGCATGCTATGTTAATACTAGGTAAAGAAAATATGATAACATGATCATTTCACCTTGCACAGTACAAGCTGGACATCCTGTGGATCCATCACAATACCTCAGAGTGACAACTTGTGATTTTGGTGTAATGAGGATTTGATGGTTATATTAAGAAAGATGGCAGTGGTTAAACACAGTTTGAATTATACATGGCAGGTAATGCTTTCTGTAAGTCAGCTGGATATTGGGTTTAGGGTCAATACAACTTCCTTCTTGTTTATGGTGTTCTTGTATCAGATTAGCTCTTCCTGGGGGCCTTGTAAATGTGTTTTTTTTTCCTCCTGAAGGCAAGATTCATGTTTGGCTGAGTGCTGGATGTGTTTTTTCCTCTGTAGCAGATGCTGGCTGTATTGGAGGAGAAAGCTCTGCCAGAAATGGAGGCCGACAGGAAATCAGCAGCCAAAACTGCAGCCATCACAGCCCTCTGGTGTGCTCTGGAATGAAACAATTGAAACTTCCTAAAAAGGTGAGAAGCAGTTCAGAGCACAAAAGATGGTTTTGAAAGAGAAGCTAACATCTCATTGCAGGAACGAGCCAATGTGTTGAAGTGCCCACAGCACAGTGGGGAAGGACACAGAGGAAGCATGCCACTGCTGCAGCAGTGTCAAACCCAGTTCCTAACCAGCCCTAGCTAACCATAAATGAAAACTACGGCTGGGAGTACACCTCCCTCAGGTGCCATACGCCTTTGATTTTTCCAAGACTGCTTACTTTTGCCCAGAATCCCAAAGCTCCCCTCCCTTTATTCATGGAGGTTTGCTGGATTTATGGAAGATCTGGTACCACTGCAGCCCTTCCCCAATGAAGTCGCACACACACACAGACACACAGTGCATGCACATGTGTACAGATGGATGCACACGCAAAAAATAATTACCTCTGACTATGCAATGAAAGCAGCTGCAGCCACTAGAGTTACCACTCTCACTTTTGTCCAAGGTTCGAAAAGAAACAATCAAAATGTGCTAAGACGATAAAAGGGAGAAAAAAGGTAAGTTGAGGACGAGTTCATATCACATAAGTGATGATTTTGTGTAAGTACCTTGGAGAAAAAAAACACAAAGCTGATAATGTAAGCAACAAATGAAAGGAAATAGGAATAAAATAGGGGAAAAGCACAACGGAAAGTGCGTTCTTTTTTACGGAAACTAAATTTCAAACTGAAACCATGCAATCACCACATTAAAGGGCTCCCATTCTTCAGACAACCACTGGTATGCAGTGTGGATGCCAGGGCAGTGTTTTCCATTAGATTTCTCTGTTTTTTCAGTTGATCTGGCAAATTAACTTACAACAGGCTGAACACAAGATGCAGCCTGGAAAGAAGCATAGCAGCAAATTGCATTTATCAAAAACACTCAGTGGGACTGTTTACTTTATGTGATCTAATAAAAAAAAAAGCTCATGCAGAGAGTGTTTCAGTGATTGCATATGGATGTAAGAGAACAGTAAGCCCCAAGTACAACCGCTCAAACCACATGAAGAAGGGCCACATTTAAACTCCATCACCGTCATTTGTTTATCACTTCAACTTACTCGTTGTATCTTTGTGATAGAGACCGTTTTTCCCATGCAAGCTCGACTGATGGGGATGTGATTGCTCATGCTCATTGTTGCATTCTTCAAGGATGACCAGGCTTCTAAAAGCTGTAGGTCATATCCTCATTGACCATTTAACTCTCCTAAATGCATACATATAAAACTATTATCTCCAGAAAGAAATGCCATATTTTATTGATACAAAGCACACAAACTTTTTTTTTGTTTCCTACCGCAGGTTTTATAGAGCCACGCTGTGGTTCAGCAAGAGGGGAGGCGATGTGTAAGGCAGACTTATGGTTTGTACAGCAGCATTCACCTCCACCCGCCACATAGTCAGTGTTGTAATGTAACAAAGTACAAATACTTCATTACTGTACTTAAGTAGAATTTTCACATATCTGTATTTTACTTCGTTATTCAAGTTTCTGGAAACTTTCACTTTTACTCCACTACCTTATCTAAATAAAATGCATACTTTTACTTCACTACATTACCCCTCCAGCGTCTTCGTTACTCGTTACTTCTGCTTTACTATAAGGAAGCCACAATAAAGTTCATAATCAAAGTTTTTTTTCAACTTTTACTTCTAAAAATCAAGTGCATTTAATATCAGAAAATATAAAATAAAATTGATACTTAAGTTCAGTAAATATCAGATACTTTAAGACTTCTTCTAAAAGGTGACTTTAACTTCTACCAAAGTCATTTTCTGGTAAGATAATTGTACTTTTACTCAAGTATTGCTTCCAAGTACTTTATACAAGACTGCACATAGTTACCCTCCTGAAGGAATATACTGTATAAAGTGAATTCAATAAAAATGTGGGCTGTTTCAGTGGCCTTCCCTCTCCACCAAGGAAGATTACTGTGTAAAGACATAAAGAACACACCTACTTGGGATCCATTAATGGTGGGGTTCCCTTCATTTCTCTACAGTTGTGTCCAGAAAACATAGAACTGCCATTGCTCAGGCTTTTAGATGACATCTCTTGTCAGCACAAAAAAAGGGCCTTTTGGGCTCAGGCATGACATTTACCAAAGGACAAGGAACAAGATCAAACAGGATCGTCAGTGTGAGAAGAAGGTCTCCAAATAGGCCAGTGGAGCCTGGACAAGAACAAGGATGACCCTGTAAAACGCATCACCATTACATGCTATTATCCAGACCCGCTCTCCTCCCTTACTGCCTTGACGGAGAAACGCATGATGAGTTCTGCAGAATTGTTGGCTGTAAATCGAACAAAAATCATTTCAAGCTCCTTTTTACCCCATGCTCTTTTTCTTTTCAAATTATTTCTGTTACACATGTTAAACCTGAGGTTTAAAATGGTTTATTGTACTATATATACATTATATATTTATTCCAGCCATACTAAATTGAATCCCACCCTATAGCTTCACCTCGTTCCCAATGTCTCGGTCCACCTCAGACCCAGCCAATGCAGGTTTTTGAGGGTCACGGTCCTGCAGTTTTTATGGATCTCTTTAAATCATCAAGTGCTTAGCAAAAATGGCTAAGTGTCCAAAAAGTAAAACAATGCAGCCAGGTAAGTAATGGGGTACTTGTGCTCTATAGACTATGGACCACCCAGCCAGCAGCAGCAGGCCCGGCCCGTTTGCAGCTGTTCAGTTCTAAACCAGAGGATGGACCTTCAAGCACTGGTGATCAGCTCTGGTTAGAAACATCCCACGAGTCTTTAGAAAATGAAATTACATTTCATTCAGTGAAAGGAGTGCTGTAAAGATGGATTGTTTTGTGTTTCTCTCTCTCTCTCTGTCATTTTTTTTTTTATCTCTCATCAATCTCTCATTATTTTTGTCTCTAAAAATAATAATTTGCTATTTATACTGGTCCCTAATGGGAATTCCCATATCTCCTGGCCTCCTCCACAGGGGGGTCAGAGGTCAGGATCAGCCACAGAACAGCAGCACTCCTGAAGCTGGTACGATTTGAATGTCTTGCACAAGGACACTTCAGCAGAGCGGAAGCCTGCCTGCGTGGGGTTTGAAGGATTGCACTTCTAACCTCTAGGCTGGCTCTGAGTGCACTGTGTGTGTGTGTGTGTGTGTGTGTGTGTGTGTGTGTGTGTGTGTGTGTGTGTGTGTGTGTGTGTGTGTGTGTGTGTGTGTGTTCTTCACTGACCAACCACCCCCGGGGAGCCGAGAATTGCTCTCTGACCCATCTCAGAGAACCACTGGCCAATCGCTATGGAGAGACAAGAGGAATAAGATGAGCAGCGAAGATACGCCAGTGTGGGAAAAGCAAAATGTCCTAAGCAGCATGTGCCCAAACCACAAACTTCTGTTGGAAACATGACGACCGCTCATAATGGGAATTAACTAAACAGCCTGAAGAGTCTAGCTTCTTGTCTTCTATCCTCAGCATATTGTCTCTCTGGCAGCCCTGGAGTGCTTTCTTACGCTAGACCTAGATTCTGACAAGATTAATGCTCATGAGGGGCTGTAAAAGTTTCGCGAGAGCTGTCTTCCCAACAGCATTCTTTGGACGTAAAATGTAAGCAAAGACTGTGTGGAAATAAACACTTCCAAATTCTATGGCTCCCAGCCTTTTGTTTGCTCATCAGAAAGGTTAACTTAATAGCATTGTAACCACTGTGGACAGAAATGATTATCATATGCCATAGTCTCCAAGGGAGACCTGGTTTTATTATGTTGACTTTTAAAGAGTGGAAGGCCCAGTGGAATCAAAGCTCACCGTCAAATGTCCAGCCAGGCCAGAACCAGCCAGTTTCGCATGACCTTCCCTGTCACAGAGTATATTCCCAGCTTTCATCTCCCCGTGGATTTTCCTCATAAAATGCAGATAGCACAGGCCCTTCAAGGTTGATTTGAGGATGTAGACTATCTCATCCTCATTGAGCTGTGCAACAAAAACATACTAGGATTATTTTTCCAGTGATTAAGACACTCCAAAATATGAAATGCTGAGAGGCTCCTCGTAGAATAAAAAACAGTTTAATTTGCTTAAAGTTTTGGAGCAACAGGTGCTGTCACTGGTGGTCTGACTTAATTTTAGTGGTTGTAAAACATGTGGAAGCAAGCAGTCATGTTTGAAATTTGAAATCATCTCATCCATCAAAGCCTGTTTGATTTTCGTCATTCAGAGATCAAGTTCGGAAAATGCAATGGAAGCCTGTCTGCAGCTTCAGCGTCAAAGTGCCTGAAAGTGCCGTCTTAAATGTGTCAGTGTAGATGAATGTTTTTTTTTTACTTAAACCCACTCACAGTAAGTTGACTGCACACACACATATACACTTGTACATGGCTTTCTCTCACAGTTCACTACTCTTCATCACTCAGTGTCTGCACAGTGTCTGCACCTCTAAACCTTTATCCCATTTTGAGGCACCCAGTCCTGCAATAAGTTAGCACTTTAACAAGTCACTCAGCCAGTTGCCCAGACAGTTAGCCAAACAGTCCAACAGTGGCAAACAAACAAAGTGTAATAAGGTTTATGAATCAAGCGTCCCCTGGCTAATGGCTGGCTGTTCAGGACATGAGTCACACACACCAGAGTGGCAGAGGCAGAGAGTGAGGCAGGCAGGGATGCATGGAAGAAGGGGAAATTCCCATTAAGGGATCGCCAAGGAACCGGGCTCAGCCAAACGCTCCGGCAGAATGTGCACTTCATTAGTGGGGAAAGTGCCGGGGAGAACCAGGCCAGGCCAAGTTCTTTGAGGCTCAGGAAAAGCTAATAAAAGTCCAAGCCAAGGAACCATAGAAGTACACTTGAACCAAGAGACGAAGCAACGCAGCAAGACAGCGGAGTTCTCATCAGAAAAATGACCAGAGCGGCATAAAGGCTTGCTACATTATTCCAGTGGTCAGGTTTGTTGGTGTATGTGACATCATCTGTCAGTGAGATGGGGTTTCAGGGTAACAGAGAAATGCAGCACAATCAGGATTTTTTAAAGCTGCGATTCCCAGCAGAAAAAAAAGGCAACCTCTACGGAAAGGTCCTGAGAGGCTGAGGCGTCTCTGTATTCTCTACAGTATCTGTATATTCAGATTTTGTCCGATTCCTGCCTTTGCAGCTGGGCTGGAATTGTTTAGTTTGACTTACACCACTCCAGTGCATACCGGGACCCCCGGCACTGTAGGTTAACACAGCCCCAGCAACCACCCAGCTGTCTGAGCAAGGAGAGCTCACATAAAACACAAGCTGTTTCATTGCCTTTATACATACGGCTACACTTATACCACACATCGCTACTTTGACTTATGTAAAGAGAATTTCTGTTGCAATACCACAAAGACCTTTAGTGAGAGGCAGTATCATAAAGAGGAAGAAAGCGAGCAGGTATATAAAGTGGAAGCTGAATATTTATGGAATTCCAAAGGAGCTGGAATGAGACCTGCAGACACTGAAGTGGAGGATGTGATTCACTGTATCTTTCATTTCAAGAGAGAAAGCACACATGCATGTAGACACACAGAGAAGGGCCCAGGGGAATCATCAGCAGTTGGTGTTTTTGTTGCTGTTGCAAAGGCAGGATGGCTGAATATTTATAGGCAGGACCTCCCTCTTCACCAGTGAGTAGGGTTTGGCCGGCAGAGGCTGGGCCTGAGCTCGCAGCACCTGGACAGTTACAGATCCCCACAGCCCACTTCAACTGCTTGGACGCACCATGCACCACAGGAGCCCGCTTCCCCCTACCCTCCAGCCATGGAGCCCTCCGCTTCCATCTCTCTCCATGCACTTAGCCTGTGTTTATTCTCTCAAATAGTAACAAAAGGACAGGGCCGCCGAGAACCGTATCTTTTTACAACGTGGTGACATCACTTGTAAAAGCAGCGAGGTAAACACATGGAGCTCGGGCTCCTGGTTTTCCAGGTTTACAGTTCCCTGCCTGTCCATCCAGAGGGGCCCGATGTAACCCCTGGTGACCCCCGTACCGCTGTCTGACTCCTGATTGGGGTCAGGAACATTGCTGACGTTGGTTTCACAGCCCAATGAAATCACCCCAATGGACACGCTGCACTGTGCTGTTAATTCAGTCAGTGAGGAGCTGGGAATTTCTTTTGTTTTTTTCTCACTTTGGGCTGTAACACAAAGCATATGAATGAACTTCTACCACTTACAGGGTGAGTGAAAAGATAATTGAGATAATGGATAATAATATCATCCAATTTTTCATCTAGAAAACAGGAAACAGCTGTAAACATGAAGACAAAAGGAAACAAACAGAATCTGTCTGAGAAGCATAATTGATGTGTTAGGTCTTTAAGGCCCTAAGAGGATAACAGAATAGGTGTATTTTATGTTATTATTTAATGCATTGTTGTTGTGTAGGGCTTAAGATATTCGTAAGCGTCAGATCCTTGAATCAGAAGTCAAATGACTCATTGAATGGACAAATAGACTCTCTGAGTCAGTTGAGTCTAAGCCTGCCGTTACACTTGTCATTTCAACATGATTTTCGATATCTGATCATAAAGAGCTTAAAATAGTGAATTTCTGGTTACCCACACTTGGCCTAAAAATGTCAGTTATGCATCTCATGTGGTTGCATTTAATTAAATCTGCTCAAAATTTCCTCCATGTCTTTATGTTTCTCAGATGAAGAATGTATCTGGACAGTGTCCAAACAATACAGAATTCCACTGAAATCCGTCCGCCTCGGATGTGGTCTTTGCACGGTAAGCAAAATCCAACTTGGGAGTGTCCATGACCTGTCCATCCTTGCATGAATGAACAGTAAAAATTGCTTAAAAATGATAATGGTGCTCTTAGCTTGGGTCGTCATTACTCAAGAGCTGCTACGGTGACAGCCTTGATAAATGCTTCTGTGTCAAATATTTCATTTGAGTATCTCTCCTGTGTTGGTAATACACAAGGGCAGGGCTAGAAGGAGGGGGGGGGGGTGCCACAAATATGATTCTGATACCATGGACCCAGAGTCTATAGAAAATGTGTATTGTATTCAGATATACAATTTCTTTATAATGAAAACAAGTATAAATAATAATGAATGTGACGCCCCCTGATTATTGGTCCCCCCCCTCTGCCACCCCACTTAAAAAGTCCTGGAATCACCCCTGTTGGTACAACAATGGCTGCCACAATGTATCCTGTTCAGCTGAAGCAAAGAAGAAGGGAATGGGACTTGACTGTAAGTGAAGCCAGTGAGGATCAGCTGATCTCCAGCTGTACAGTCAAAGACATGGAGCTGGTTTCTGCTGGTTACTGGGCCACTGGGCTGCAGTCAGTGCAGTAATGAGGAGCATTTGTCTCTGCTTCCTCCCTGCGGTCACTTTGACAGCATCTGTTGACTGTTGCTGCACTCCCCCCATTCCACCCATACCCCCCCCCCCCCCCCAACCAAAAGTCCCAGATACACACAGCTAAATAAAAACACACAAATTAACCATGTGGACCATGGTAAACATTTCCAGCTTCCCTGTCCAGGCCATCTGGATCATGCCAAAGTTACAAGTTGCTGTACTTCTACTCTGCAGCAAAAGCCTACATGAAGGAATTTCAGTCTGAGAAACCTTTTCCCTGATTCATTTCACATCTCTGCAGCATACTGATCTTAACTGATGGATCAACACAAAACTTGGACAAGAATGTCATCTTTCCCAAAAAAAAAAAAAAAAAAAATGGCATACTGGTACTGACTCCAGTTGTCTGCATTTTTTTCAACGTTCAATAACTGATTTTCTGGCCATTTGGGGCAGCAGAAACAAGATTTGAACATATGACATTTTAAGTTGAGTTCCAGTGGATACAGATCAACATTAGATTTCAGCTGGAGTCAGGTTTCTGGCCAGTGTAAGTCCAAAATGTACTCTTATTTTAGTTCTTTTACCATTGTTTCTATTCTCCAAAAAATCCTGAGAGAAATAACTGGCTCTTTAGCTGGTAAAAATGTTCCACAATGTTTACTTGCTACTTGCCAACTTTGTCTGTTTGCAGTTGAGTGCTGGGCAGGTAGTGTACAGTGGGTTTATCAGAGCTTATTTTAAGAAAAAAGCTGCCTGCTGCCACCAAAAAGAACATTGTGAGAGCAGTGAGAGTGAACTAAAACAACGTGTGGGCCAAAACAATAAGCTGAAAGACTCTAAAATGCCCCTTAGTGGGGCGCCATCTACTCACCCAGTGTAGTGAGCATGTGGGCTGAGTCTTTGCCAGCGGCCAGGGTTTGAGTCCAACCGCAGCCCTTTGCTGCATGTCATCCCCTTTCTCTTACTGTGTATCTCCACTGTATCTGCATCTAATGAAAATGCAAAACAAAGCCAAACATACAAGTAGTTATGATCAATTCTTAAATTGAATGTTTTTTTTAAATATCTTATACTATAATATACTTTTCAATCACTTTCAAACTGACCTGTACAAGTCACCATGTACCACCAAATTTACTGTGCCAGATCCTATAAAAAACTCTGTTGTCTTGGGCTCATTTATAATTACCAAGTGCGTTGTTACCAAGGGAGCAGCAATCAATGTCCATGTTCAAACTAGTAATACATCCACCATGAGCATTAGCAGAGATTTATAAATATAAGAAGTTGGAATAATTGTGGATTTGGAACTTTTATAGTATTTTTAACAGCTCCCATAGCTGTGGAGCCAGGCCCTGGGCCCCTAGAGCCTCCAGCAAGCCCTCCATGCACATCCCAAGGACTGCATTCCCATTCCTCTCCTCTCTCTCCTGCTTGAGCCCTGGTAGTCCTCCTCCACATGTGAAATCAATACCACATCGTTTATAGCCAATTCTCACTTGTACCATCAACTTTGAAACACATTGCCCAAACTATTCCCATTTTGTAATACTCTCATCTCAATGATAAAAACTCAGTGAATGAAAAGAAAAAAAGATAGCACAAGGGAATGACATGACAGCACATTTAAAGTGTGTCAAAGATTGCCCTTTCAAAATGTATCAATGCATAATAATGCAGTTCCTATTTCATGCTTAGTAGTAAATGGATTCTTGAGAAGCATTTTAATTTCATGCCCAAATGGCAAGGACGTGTGATGGGAGTGGCCAGAGAGTGTTAAGCTGGATGTGCAGGGGCCTCCACCAGCTCTAGGCCTCTCATAGGTGTTTAATAATAAAGCCTTGGTTCATCCAGCCTATACTTGGACTGAGATTATGTGCTTCCCAGACCAACCCCAGGGCCCTTTAACTTTCATAAACATAATCCTGGAATACACTTACACCATCCATCACTCTGACGCACAGTGCACATGCAGCGACACATTTTTTTTGTTACAGTGACAGGTAAAATTCAAGGCTTTTAGGAAACATTAAATCTACTGATGCACCATTCCACGCCGTTTTCTTCACCTGTCTCATTCAGGAGAGTGCTGTGTGAATTTTAAAGGCAGCAGCAATAGGAGTGGTATGGCCGGAGAATGCCAGAGCCAGGATTTGAACCTCCACAGAGGTGAGAAATATGTGATTTGTGAGTAGTTTTAACACTACCTCACACCTCTTTCTGCAAGCCCCTTAACGTCCAATTACAGCATTCAAACACTGGTGACAGGAGACTGTTTCCATCCAAAAGAGTAAGAGGGGAATGTGGTTTTCTAGGAGTATTTTACCAGAACCTGGCCACCAATCTTAAGTCTATGTAAAGACAAAGTAGCCTGTTTCAAAGTAGCATTTCCACTCCCATCAGACACAGCAGCACACAACACTCACATGGTCTTGCCACAGGGGGACTTTTTCCATCCGCTTCAAACAAATACTCGAGCTGTGACTCGACTTCCCCCTGCTTTTACGACAAAGCACCAGTGTTGGTATAAAACAGGTCATTGGGACCTCCCCAGGACCAGTTTGGTGAAGCCGTGCAACCTGCCAATATCCACAGCCGCCCAGGAGCCCGCTTGACCAATAACTCCACTCTCACCCATATGTCGTAAACAGCTTAAAACCCTATTAAAAGCACAAATACATTTCAGAAACTAAGTAGACATTTATAAAACAATATTTCCTGTCTGTGAGTCGACTGTATGACTGTATTGAGTGTGTGACCGTATGGATGCAGAAGCTTATAATGTATTCCTGGTGGTGGTCAAACTTTTCCCTGGTTACAAGTTGTGAACATGCATCCTATAAATGCATCAGTAAAAGACGGTGATTTACTGGGCTGGAAGGGAAGTGATTACGAGTGACTGATGAGAGAGCAAAAGCAACCTCCCTAAAGACTGCACCTGTGTACATTAACATTTACTTAGTGTGTGTGTGAGTTAGCTTGAGTGTGTGTGCCGTTGTGAAATTGCCTGAAAGCGTTTTTGTGTGTGTTTGCGAGTATGCATGCGTGTGTCTACACACTAAATGCAACCATACAGCCATCCAAGCTATTAACTCAAACCACAGTGGAGCATAAATGCATCAATAACACAAGAATCCATTCAAAAAATGAGGTTATTTTAGTTCAAAGAGCGTGAGGAAAATGAGAGGGAGAGGAGCAACACGGTTGGATTCTGGCCAACAGGGATATTTTTAGCATTGAGAAAGTAATTCGCCTTTTTCAGTCTTTTTTGATAATAACATCTCAGTGATAATGTTAACACATTGAAGAAATATGGTTCTTTGTGGGTACATTTAATTAGATTATCATATTTGCTCATCTGAGAATCTAAGAAGAGAGCTTGCCTGCAGAGAAGCCGTCCCTACGGTCCTTCACAACCAACGGTCCTTCTTGTAACAGTGTCAAGATCTGCTCTCATTGTTTTTTTAAGTGGAAAGCCATTTCCTGACTCTCTTTGTAATGTGCATATGTCTGGCACATCACAAAGGGAGAGAAAGGCATGGGGAATAAAGAAATTATATGAAATCACACAGGATGAATGTTATTGTTGTTGCTGTTGATGTGGGAAAATGACCGGGTCTATTGCATTATTCATTCCTCATCCAACAACATCACAGAAATGTTTCAATGAGGCCTGATTACACAAAGTCATGACAAGTAGTCTGGAACAACAACTTTTTAGAGCCATTGGTCCATCTCTCCATTCCTCACATCCACCCTTTCCATTCACCTATCTCTCCATCTTTCCACTGCTTTCTTCAAACACCTCCTTCCATTCTGCCATTCCTACATTTCTTCATCCTTCAAACTCTCCTTTACTTTCTCTGTTAAATCTCTCCATCCCCCGCTTTCATCACTCCATCCTCACTTTGTTTTTCATCTTTTCCATCTCACCCAAGGTACAGGACGGATGCAGCAGTCACTGGGACCTTTTAAAAATGTCACTTCTGACGGACTGGACGAGACAGTCTACCGCTCTGTTGATTTATCCTTCCAGTGTGCTGCAGTAACTTTGTTAATGTCTCTCATCAGCCTATTAACAGCACATGAGCATGGACAGGAAACAGGTGCTTGGAGAGTTTTACTGTCCATCACCTCAGCAGCAGGAGCTGATCAGCAGTAGGGAGAGCAGGCAGAACAGTTGCACCCGGAGCTCCAACGCTTTGGGCCCACAAAGTCACAACTTCAATAACAAGTGTTAAAGAGTGGAATTCAGGTTAAAACAGCAGCGAAGGAGACATACAGAAGTAGAAAACTAGACAAGTGCTGAGCATTGTTTTGTGAGACTGTGTCAGGGCAGTTTCAAAGCAGTAGTGTGACATTTTGAGAAATACACTTATTTGCTGTCTTTTTGAGTAGATTAATTCTTCAGAAGTGCTTGTCGGATGATACAACTATAAACACATGATCGGACAAAAGCTTGTTCGAACGGTCGTTCGGGCATAACCCGACACTTGTGTCTGTACATTACATTTAAGGCTAAAGCCAGCAGCCAGTTAGCTTAGCTTAGCTTAGCACACAGACTAGAAACAGGAGGAATCAGCTATCCTAGCTCTGTCTGATGGTAACAAAAGCCACCCACCAGTACCTGTAAAGCTCACTAATTAACATATTATATTTCATCTGTTTATTCCGTACAAATTATGATCTGAACAACTTATGGTTTTACTGATGTTTGTTTGTTTTTATGATTTACTGGAGTCCAGGCAACAGAAATACACAGAAATACACATTCCCATGAGATATAACTCATTAGTGAGTAGGATTGGGCATCGAGAACCGGTTCTAACTTGGAATTGTTTAAAAAATTACAATTTCAATGGAATTGTTTCTTTATTGGAATCGTTTGGAATCGTTCGGAAAATTTGGTTTCGAATCCCATCATCGGTTCCAAATTTAACACGCGCAAGTAATTGGTGTCAGTAGCGGCCGGCCAGCCACTTGTAGTGCTGCAGCCATGGAGCACAGTAAGCGACTCTCTAAAGTGTGGCTGAAAAAAGCCTGGTAAAACCACCATTGAATCAAAATAAAATGTACCTCTTATCTGTGAAATAAGCATGTGACCCGTTTCAACTCCACCCTTCAAAGAATCTGAATTGAGAATCGATAAAAACTGGAATCGAAAGGAAGAATCGGAATTGGAATCAAAATTGTTAAAATCAAAACGATGCCCAACCCTATCAGTGAGCTTTAGTAGTTTTAGTATTTAGTATTACCAAAAATGTCTATCTATTCCTTTGAGGTTTATAAAGAGTATGCCACCACCAATATGAACGTCTTCTTTCTATGGACAAGCCTGCAATCAAATTAGATTTTTATGATCAATAATGGACCAGGTCTAATATAAAAAACAATGAATTATACATCATATATGGTAAGTGACAATGTGTGCTGTAACTTTGTGTGCCTTTGCCTCCAAATGAAAAAAATACAGAATTATTATCCACAATAGCAGGAGAGCTTCCACATAAAAAATCTTGGATTCATAGTAGATTTTAACTGAGCTAAGCCAGTAAACTGAGCTGTCAGCGTTCAGTGAGAAAAGAGGCAAAACAGCCATGATGCAATGTGCGGAGGGCAATAAGGCATAAGGCACCTTTTAAAAAGCACCACAGCCCTTACACCAGCAGAGCAGCTGAATCCAGAGAATCCCCGCCCGGCAACAAAAAGGTCACGCCTGTCACAGCTGAGCCGTGAAGAGCTTCAGAACATGCTTTGAGAAAATACCTTTTTCATGACGAGCACATATAACAATGCAAAAATGCAGTGACCTTACAGCTGGGAGAACATGCTCGAGACAGTTTGATATGACCCTCTCTGCCTATATTGTAGTTGTGCAGGCCGAAGCCTGCAGGATACTGCTCACCTACCCATAGCGCTCCTGCTGGCTTTTTACACATAGATTCTCCAACACACACACACACATATATTACACACATAATACACACAGTTGTTATGGGCTGGGAAGTGACATGGTTTGCACATATTCTCATCTCTATCTTTGCTTCTCACTTTCCCATGTATTCATTTTTCTATGTTTCTTCTAAAATCTTTCCATCCATCCATTCCAGCACTTCTTCATACTTCCATCCCAAAATGTCTGCCTTCTTCCATCTCTCCATCCCACCACAGATACCAAACAGGCACAGGAAACAATTTTGATACAGCTCCTCTTATAGAATAAGACCTTTGTCTAGATATCCCAGTTACCTGTGGACTGGGATATCTGTTTACACATATCAAAAACAAAATGACCCAAAGAAAAGTGTTAGTTAAACTCTAATGAATGTGGACTGGTTCTATAAATGCTGACATGGTGTTTCATTTTTAGGCTGCCAAGCTATCACTTAAACCAGCTGATAATTCAACCGAGATCAGATGTCTGATCAGACATTCTTCGAGGCACATTTATGATCACACACAGATGCCTCTCTTTGCTCTTTCTTTTTACTTCTTCTACAGTCTGCTTGCCATCAGACCAGACAACAAATAACTAAAGATGTCATGTTAATGGCAGGGGGCTCTACAGAAGCGCCTGGCCAGCACAGACAACCAGAGGAGGCTATTTGCTGACAAATGGGATTTGGTGCTGGGCTTGAGCAGCATTAACTGGTGGGTTTTATTGGTTGAAGGAGCACGATATCATGGCGGTTTTCTTCTCTATGCCTCTCTGGCAAAGGGGATGACGTTGCAGGGAGCAAAGGCATTTGGTCACGCAAAGGTGCCGAACGCTGTTAAACAGATGGCAGGAGACCAGTGAAGAGAGTGGCAATGGACAGCAGATGGAGAAGAGATTATGTAGGAGACCAGAGGAATGCAATGCACTGTATGTACCCGACACACTGCCAGTCCCCTGTTCCTGCTCACACTTGATGAGTCTATTTTCTAGTTTTTCCTCCTTGTGTATACATTTCTGAGTGAAATGTAAAACAGTATGCATTTCCAGAAAAGATGCATAGAAGAGAACAGAATAGAACAGAACAAATATGTCTTATTTGTTAGAGCTCAGAAGTTGAATTGAGGGCACGCACTGTATTCATGGAGAGTGGTGCCTTCATAAAGGGTGTTTAATGTCCCATTCTGAACATTAATTCTAGTTCTAAAATTAATGAATGAATAACGCACTTGTCACTGAATGATACAGTGTGCTGTATGATGGTACAACATGAAATGCTGAATAGTAATTTGAGGGTAAACCAATAGGGGGCAATCTTGTACAATAAAGCAAAAAGGCCAAGCATGTGGCTGTCACAGCTGAACTACAGTACGTAGTGCACTGTCCAGGAAAGTGAGTTTCTGCAGAATGTCATCTTCATCGTGTTTCCTCACAGCAGTTTGAGACAGTTTATTAATTAAATGGAACATGTGTCCAATTTAAACTGGTGGAAATATGTGTTACTGCTTTTATTTTCACATGATTAATATGTCTTTTAATTCTCAATATTTCTTTGTCAGATTCAGACAAAAAGCAGTGCATCATGTTGCCAACAGTAGTTTGCAGATATATCCAAATTCAAAACTAGACATTTTAAATACAGTTAATTGTATCTTCTGTCTATAAAAAAATTAGATTAAGTGGATTTCAAATGTTTTCAGAGCACAAAATCAGCGCAATCACACAGAGGAAAGGCACCTTCTGATAAGTCAACCTAACGTCATTCATTTTAGCTGCTAAACTAGTCTTACACGAAAACTCCTAGATGGCATAAAAAAGACCTAAAAGCCGTTTAAAATGAACGTGTCAAAACTTGCAGAAGGTTTAGTGATACAAAGGATGGCAGCCACTACAGTATAGCTAATAAACCAAAACCAAAAGAAAAGATACAACTTTACCTTTTCACAAAAACAAACAGTAACAGCCTAATAGGGTTTTTATAATAGCAGATTCTATTTTCTTATTGTGTCTATTATGTCTGAAAAACTCAAATATGCAGCCCTGTGTCTTATTCATGACACATTCATTTAAAATTTAAAAAAGACTCTAAAAGAGACACTATATGAAAAACCATTTCTCTAGAAGTGCACAATTTCAGGTAAAGAGTGCGATGTGGAGGAAAATGTGACTATGAGGGTCTTTGAGTGTAAACACCCATCTTGAGAGCTGTTGCTGGGACAGGATGAGTGAGAATGTAGGTGGGGATGTGGGGGCTCTGAAACCACAGCAGGTAAGAGTGACAGGTTTACCTCCCCCTGCTCGTACACTATGGGCCTGACATCCTGTCTGTCAACATGCACAGAGACACGGTAACACAGAGAGACAACCAGACCCAGTCACACTCCAGAACAGAACAGCCCAGCAGCTCCATGTCTTCTGTCAAGGACTAGCCTGCATGTGAGTATAACAGAGGTAAGCACATTTTGGAAACAAGGTTACATCATATGCAGGATAAAATAGTAAATAGAAAAAAACAATAAAATAGTAGGAGCTGGATATTTTATTACAATATCAGAAGGGGCATATTGAGATCTTAGGAGCTGGGAAACTGAATATCTAAATCGATAACACTTTTGGAAAGAGAAATAGACAGGTTCCAACCGAATCTGTAGGTCTATTGATTTTAATTTTCCCTTTAGTAGAAGAATACACATTATGAACACATCAGCAATATTGTGAGGGGAATATTATGTTACAATATTAGTTAAGAAAAAGCCAGAATGAGACTGACATCTAAAAATATATATATTTTAAAACTTCCATTAGACCAGACTAGGGAATGTGATATTACACATTTATATAAAGGCCTATAGGCCTATATATCAAAACCTTTATCAGGACATTTTCTGAATACAGTCATTCTATGACAAGTGAAGTCCAAAGTTGAATTCTGTCTTAAATCTTTTTGTGCAAATCCATGAGAGCTCTATAGTGCTTTATTAGTAATCTGTGCTAGTCTTCTGCTCTGTCACTCGGTGTTATTGGAAGAGGAGTGTCGGCCATTACGGGCTTGGCAGCTGCACTGAGCTGCAACACTGATACTCTGTGGGAGTCAGATTATCATAGAGAATGATGGCGGCTGCAGGGGACTCGGGGCAGGGCCAAAGGGCAAGGCACTAACTCACTGGCTCTGACATTAGCCCAACTATAAAGAATACAGCAATCCCATAGCACAGACTGGTGTAACCGTCAAATAGAAAACTGTATATAAAGGCCTGTCAGGAACACTGGAACAAGATAAAATTCCAGTGTTTTCAAGGTGGCTATAAACTTATTATGGACTATCTGACGTCATACGTTTAAGTATGTAACTGTGATATTATAGCAGATAACAAGCACAAAAAGACGCACATTCACCACCCAGCACCATTACCAACAGTAATGTAATAGTCATAACGACTCTATAAAATGCAGAAATACCATGAAGTAAAATATTTTTTACTGTCAAATGTATCTGGAGTACCACAACAATATGAGTCCATGTCACATAATACTAATAACTTTATATTTCATCGTGGATGTTGTTTACATAGAGGCTAAGGCTTCAGTGTTTTCGCGATAGCTTTAATAGCTTTAATTAAAGAAAAACGCTCGGTTCTCCTAGGAAGTCGGTAGTTTCCTCGCAGAAAATATTGTACCTCTATTTTGTCAGATTTAAATTAATTCCGATTGTATAGATTACTGGTAAATATATATATATATATATATATATATATATATATATATATATATATATATATATATATATATATTAGTGTTTGTATTATGGACCAGCCCGAGAGATATTTAAAAAAAAAATTTCAATGGCCTTGTTCCAGGGACCAAAAATAAACACAATTTACATTGTTATACAGTTCTGAGAAAAGGATATGTTGAGAAAATGTCACCGTGTGTAATGTAAAAATGTGGGGTTTTATGTGTCTTCTAATCTGTCCGCAATGCTCAGTGTTTTGACAGTGAAGATGGAGCCCTGGGTGATATGAAACCTAACTAAAAACCACAAGCATGTTGGGTGCAGAAAATGTTCTGCAGCTCTATGAAAAAACGAAAAATTAGGTTACATGAGCTCTTGGATATACTCAATGTCTTGTGTTGTTATCTCTCACATAATGAACTGAGATCTGCCTGGCCCATGTGCACTCATTTCAATTATTAACTCGGATTTAAAGACTTGCATGAATAGGTCAGAAGCTCCAATGATCCGGTTCAGTAGTGAAATCGAGTTCAATTGTTATTGCTTTCCGTCTAGTAGGCTCAATTAGTTTTGCTTTATCCTAAAAAAAAACATTATTTTTAACGCATGCATGATTCAGCCATTTTTTATTTTAATAAAGTATTTGTTTACAACGATGTCGGCAGAAAATATGAAGTTGCTCCAACAGGCAGTGTTCTGTCAGAGCCGCAAACACTTGAGCAGAAGAAACAGCGTGTTGTTGTGTTAAAATCCCAACAGGCGGCGCTGCAGACCAACTCTGCACAGCAAAGACAAGAAGTGCAGCCACTGCAAACCAAAGTCAGCCCTGCTGCACTCAGCATTACACATTGCATATTCATGTTAAAAACTAACATGAATATGTGTTTATACCTAGTAGAAAATGTAGTTTTCCTCCATTTGTTTTGTCATGCATAGTAAAATGATAAGATAATTAAAGAAGTAAAAAAAGATTTAATAATTGAACACAACAAGATCATTAGTCTACATGTTGACGTTTCACTGAAAGAAATACCAGCAGGCTTTTTCATCCTTGAAAAAAAATCACAAAAAAATATATAGGCCTATATTTTGTTAAATTAATAGTCAATGAACTTTTTCGGTGGCGTTTCGATAGAAAATTCTACAAATCAAGCATCTTCGTTTTAATAACAACCTGTTGAAGTAGAGCCTGCGCGTGTGCGTGAAGCCGCTTTTCTGCGTGTGTTGCACAAAGAGGCGCAACTTTAACTTTTGATTCGGGCTGTCAAAAGTCTTTATTACTTTGCATCTAAATCTGTGGCGAGAAACAACCCGCAATCCAATTCAAGAGAAGTCTACTCAATCTCATTTACTCTGTCACTTTCAATAAATTCAATAAAAAAAATATAGGATATTGGACAAATATTGGACAATGTGTATGAAAGAATTACACTGAAGTTTTGTATCTGCTTTAGAACAATAAAAAAAAAAGTTTTCCTGATTAGGGATGATCTCAAGACATAGGCTATAGTTCCTCAACATATTACAGACTTTTTTATTGCACACAATTTATCAAATATAATCGAATGTCAATTCATTTTTGGAGAACAAAAGGGATGATTTGTGTGGCAAGCCTTTATAGTTGTAAATAATACGGGTAAAACTGTCCAGACAACGTGTGTGACGTTTTCATAACGATGTAATTAGTCCATTTTATCTAAGTGTTTAACACAATTTCATGAGAAATATCAAACAGTACAGAAAGAAATCGTTGTCAAAGTGGCGTTTACTGTTGTACATTTGTTCACCATGCTGCTGATCTCAGGGTGTGTTTTTTTTTTTGTTGTTACAAACCTCAGAATATTTTTAATCTTACCACAAACAAATAAAACGATTTAATGTGGTGGCTCTTGCATGTGCCCTTCATTTTCGTAAATGGAGTATATGGTTTCAAAAAAAATCTTGTAAGCAGGCTCAAGTATCCAAAAGCACGTTTTCAAAAAGCGTGGAGTTGGAGGAAAAAAAATGAGCAGCGTTTCCTCCTGCGCTTCCAATCATGTCTCCAAAAGAAGGTATCAGCCTTGGCTATATGGTGTATGAGAGGTGTCAGAGGAGGCAGGTTGAGCCGAACACGCTTCTCTACTATGGTCTGGAGCCCTAGTTGCTATCCAAACACAAATAAACAGAGGAGGAACATTGGAGTTAATGATAGAGGAGGGGGGTGGAGGCGTGTCGGAGGGCGGGCTGAGCGCTCCAGAGCCCCGGAGCCCTGAAAAGTGAAGGACCGGTGCGTTACGCACACTTCCAGCCCCAGCTCCGGACGGGACTCCCACGCTGCTGCTGTCTCTCCTCCTAACTTCTTCGCCTCTTTCCACAACTTTTCACAACTTATCAGATCTCTGCAAAGGTTCGAGACATCACAGCTGACTGCATGGCTACATGAAAGTTTCATGGACTTGGAACTTGGAAAACTTTTAGCGGCGCTTTATTGGAGCTCGTCGCCTCTATAGTTACTGTGGATTACTGACATAACGCAGGACCTTTGGCAGCTATTTATTGGGGTAAGATTCTGTTTGGCAGGGTATATGTCAGTCTTCTGCAGGAAGGGAACCCAACATCACTCAACTCACTTGTCAGAATTTTTTTATTTAAAGAAAATATGTTTACTTTACTGTTTGAGCCGTAAACCAAAGAGATCAAACTGTTAAAAAAGGGCAACTTTTCATGAAAAGAAAGTTAGATAAAATGTTGTTTTTTAGTCGTGATTATTGGTTGGTGGTGATCACCACCTTGAGAGGTCATAGTTCACCCACGTTTTGACTTCACTGGTCTGTCCACAGTGTATATACCATTGCCGAAACAAGCAGTCGCGTCTTTGAAGACTTGTCACGACTTATAGATACTCAAAACCTTCTGCCAAAAAAGAAACTGACAAGAGCACGACAAGACACTTAGGCTGCTGTCAGAGTTTAAATGAAGTCCAAGGGTTATTGAGAGAAGAACAGGTTGAACAAAGTTGTACATATGGGGAAAGAACAAGTGCCTGCATAGTGACTTATGTTGCACCTGTGCAAACTTACATTTTAACCCTATCCCGCGCGTGAAAGGGAAAACAAAGTCGAAAGAATTCAAAGATCTGTGAAACAAATGTAACGACCTGACCCAAACAAGCGACCAGCCCTCCGGCTACCATGTAGCAGGACTTTCACTCTGCAAGTGTGATTAATGCCTTAATCTCCAGAATGTGCAGGTTCGACAGGCTTGTGGCATATTATGTTAAAATACGATTTTGGTCTGACCTGTCAAAAACAGCTAAGCATATTATCCAAACACAGAAAACTGAGGGTTTTTTTCCATTTTCATTCTCGATCAAATCTAAAGGTCAGCTCGCCGTCGCACCGCTGGCTTGCTGCCAGTCCCGCTTTCACCATCCGGAGTCTTGAACTTACACGGTTTTCTTTTCTGTGTGGGAAAACATAACTTGTCATCCCCACAAACATGGAACCAGGCCTTCAAATGTTCTTGCAGTCAGTTCACTTTATCTGTCCTACATTGTGGAGATAGGTAGCTCCTGCTTTATTTAACTCAAACATTGTTTTGCAGAAAAGTGGGTAAAAATGCCCAGAGGTTATTTGCTACCACGTTCTCTTGCCCATGGGAAACCCTCATTATTTAAAAAAACATGCAGCCTTAAATAAAATAGACCTAAAAGCTAAATATTAGAACATGAAATGAACTGGCTACTATCCGCAAACATGAAAATAAAAAAGCACATGCCTTTACAGTAGAGATTAAAGTAACTTTCTTGTGGGTAATAATATCCAGCATTTGTGTGTTTTGCTCTGACTCATGCACATATTTGATCTCTGCTTGCAAAATGTTAAACTACTACACAACTAGTACATACAGAGCACTTGTTATGCCTTGTGAAACACCAACTACAGCTGTCAAAAACAACAATGTGTCTTCGCTAATTACCTCGTATGAGATTTAGCGCTTTATTCAGAGTGATCTGGATGTGTAATTTACACTGTCAATCGATGCCATATGACTCTTTCACACCCACTTAATTGAATTACAGTTTCGATGACTGATTTGTTTTTATAAAATTACTTTGAAGCGCATCTCTGTTTTTAAAAGACAAACTGCTTAAACTAATGCGTAAATATACGTGTTTATAATCTCGCTGTGGTTTTGCTCATGACAAACAGTGTTTTATTTGTCATTATCAGTATAGGAAAATACTGCTGAATCTTAACAAGATTCTCAATGTATTTACCCAATCTACCCAAGCTCATCAGTCCATTACTTTGTGCAAATTATTATTATTATTATTATTATTAGAGTCATTCAATTGCGCGCTAATCTGAGCACAATTGATTAGAGGAGTATACCCCCTTTTGTGACATAATTTCAATGAAATAAATAATATTATGTTAGAATAAAAAATATGTATCTTAGTGTATTTAAAGTAAAATAGTAGTCTATAGTAAACAGGTGTTTTTTTTTGCTGTAACATGATCACTAAGTGAAGGTCACAATTTGCCTGCCTTTTATTTTTTTTATTTTGTTATTTTTTTACCAGAGACTCTAATGCGGCATTTACACATAACACTCATCGTTTTGTATTCCTCCCCTTAGGTGTATCACCGTGTCTTCTGCAGAGGTCTGAGCCGAGATGGGGAGCAAAGCCCTGCACGCTCCGATCCCCCTGCACCCGGCCCTCCAGCTCACAAACTACTCCTTCCTGCAGGCCGTCAACACTTTCCCCGCGGACCAGCTGCAGGGACTGTATGGCCTCAGCGCTGTGCAAACCATGCACATGAACCACTGGACTCTTGGTTACCCGCACATCCAAGGACTGAGGTCGACGATCACAGAGATGGCAGCCGCCCAGGGTCTGATGGACCCCAGGATTCCCTTCCCAGGGTTACCTTTCACAACCGCAGCACAGCTCTTCCATCCAAAACAAGCCGCAGTTGCGCACGGCATCCCCTCGCTGCACAAGGACAGGCCGAGGTTTGACTTCGCCAACCTGGCCCTCGCTGCCACTCAGGAGGATCCGCCGAAAGCTGCGGATCTGGTGAAGTTGGCGTCGGGACTAGGGGGAACCATCTCCGAGCTGAGCAAGCTATCCCCGGACAGAAAGCCCACCCGGGGCAGGCTCCCATCCAAGACTAAAAAGGAATTTATTTGCAAGTTCTGCGGCAGGCATTTCACCAAGTCCTACAACCTCCTCATCCACGAGAGGACCCACACAGATGAACGGCCCTATACCTGTGATATTTGCCACAAGGCCTTTAGAAGGCAAGACCATCTCAGAGACCACAGGTAAGACTTTATTTAAAAAATATATTTTTAGCAGATACGCTCAGGGTTAGGAGGGGTCTCAAATTCCCCGCAATATTCCTGATTTTGCACGTGATTTAAATCACAAATATGTGTACCGGTATTTAACTAAACAACATCTTCAGGGCTTGCAATTAAAAATAGATATCCTTAATTTTACTACAACATACAGGTTGTACCCAGAGTTTTCTCCATGAGGGCGCTAAAGCACTTTTACGCATTAAGTTGGACGCTTATAAGTTGCACAGTAGAGCTTTTTCGCCCTATGACTCTGGGGTTTATAACAGCTACAAGCGATTCCATGCATGAGCAGACATTTGATTAAGTGTTATTTCTGTTTTACAGATACATCCACTCCAAGGAAAAACCATTCAAATGTCAAGAATGTGGGAAGGGATTCTGTCAGTCTCGAACTCTAGCCGTCCATAAAACCTTACATATGCAGGTAAGCTGGAAATATTAACACACACCATGCTTTTATCCTCACTAAACTATGTGATACGTCATGGTCATACTTCACCTGTAATGCTCTGTCTACTGCATGCATGGGGCTCACAGTCTCACAAAAATAATTGCGTCTGCCCAGTTACTATATTAAAACAAAAAATGTGCGTAAGAGACACATACAATTTATGTGAAAATGTGTGTAAATCCGTTATAGAGTTATAACTGACACAGTAGTGGATTTATGCAGATGAATGATAATTTATATAGACGTTCTATACAATTAAAGGGAATAATCCTTTGCTTGCTTTAAATCTAAACAGGAATCTCCCCACAAATGCCCCACATGCGGAAGAACCTTTAATCAAAGAAGTAACCTGAAAACTCACCTTCTCACCCATACAGACATCAAGCCCTACAGCTGTGGCCGCTGCGGAAAGGTGTTTCGGCGCAACTGTGACTTGCGACGGCACAGTTTGACGCACAGCCCACATCAGGACTACTAGCCTGGACAGACTAACAAAATAACAATGGACAAAACGCAGGAAGACAAGCCACCGACTGTTTTTGTTCAAAGACAATCTCCAAATCAGGACACGTTTACTGCCGCACATTTCAGAGTGGGATTTGGTTGCATCTCAAGCGGGACAGCAGCGGAGCCATGGCCATGTCCAGCTTTCACACCACCTGTAAATATCAAGACCATGTACATAATGTTGCTTTTTTTATTTTATTTTTCCGATCTTGAAATGATAAAGTTGTCAACAAGCAGTCACAAGTTTAAAGTATGTTAAATTGTATTTTAGAAATAAATACTTCCATGATACATTTGCATTTGCTCTGTCTTTATTCCAAGTTCCCCATTGCTGACACGAGACACATTGTTAAAGCCCAAAAGCAAAATTGAGATGAAACCGTTTATCGTGGCCATCAAATTAATGGTCTATATGTTTACAACAGGCAGACAGTGAGAGCTTAGTGTGGCTTTTTTATAGTAGACCAGCAGATGTCAGTTAGCAGCTATAGGGAGCATGACATGTCTTGCAGGACAGACAGGAATGCCATTAAAATACAGAATCATCTTTGTCTTTTTGAGTGATAATTGATTGCGTAGCCTATAGTCAAGCAATTTAAATGTTTTCTTTTAATAAAATGACAATCATATAATGATTAGCCTATTGCACAGAATTGTCTAACATCCGCCTAGTAGTGTTTTTGTAAGTAGCCTAACAGAATTATTGAGCTCCGTTATTCCCTATTGTCTTCGATGTTTAGAGAGGCTGATTAATATTCTATTAGCCGCATTAGCAACAGCCATATCACGCCTTTATCTACATCACCTCTGATATCATAATCGACTTACAAAGCGACACAAGGAGTCACCAGAGCAAAGGAAGCAATTTAACCCGAGGAGAAGAGACCTGGCCGATAGACGGTCAACACATGATTTTTTTGGGAGGGGAAGTAATCAAGGTGAATTCATTCATCCCATTTACACTACAAACAAACAAATGAATACAGCTGATTTGTTCCTGTTTTTGACCCTGTCTCAGACCCCACATCAACATGCAGGTTTTTTTATTGAGCATTTCCATAATTTATAACAACATCATATAACTGAGGAGACGTAGTAGCCTACAATTCGATTCTGCAAATCAAAGCTGAGCCAATTTGAGCTCGGTCGTTGTTCCATTGATTCATTCACACAGTATAATCATTGTACCGATAAAAAAAAAAAAAAAAAAAAAAAAGCAGGTTCACCGAGAAAGAGTAGGCGTTTGTGGTTCTGCCTAAACACCCAGGTTTAGACAGATTTTTGATGTAAAAAAAATAAAGAATCCAAGATTTGGATTTTATCCAACTATGTTCGGCCACTGTCGGATCAAAATGCGCTTGAAAATTAACCATCAGAGCTATGCCCTGTGGCAGAATAAGATGATCTATAATATCATTTTTTTTAAAATATATATATATATATATATATATATATATATATATATATATATATATATATATATATATATATATATATATATAATTCAGTGAAGACAAAGTAAGATTCTCTCCCTGTGACTCCTATAAAGTTCTCTGCCTTTCTGTATTACTTGGCCTTCAGGCCTGTTGTTTCATGATTTCACCACTGAAGACTCGTTTGAAAACCTAATTTTCACCTGACAGTGCAATTAATTGCTCGAAAAAAAGCATTTATATTTAATGGGCTCTAAAGGGTCTGGAATTAGTGGTTACAGTAACAACAGGCGATTTAAAACAGCGCTCGTTGCTGCTGAGAGGCCATTAACTAAGGCCCATTATTACGCACTGCAGGCTTTTCCTAATGGTTTTCTAAATGGAAAGGCAACGAAATGCAAAGTCTCCAGCAAGCTTATATTCATATAACAAATTGAGCTTCTTAATAATCATCCGGTGCTTATCACTAAAAATGAAAACCTACAAACAATGCAAATATGAAAAGATGGATGAGGTACACGCAATTATAATAATAATAATGATGATGATGATGATGATGATGATGATGATGATGATGATATAATAACGACAACAACCTGGGCATTTTTATTTGAGTTCCAAGTGACTTGTAAACATTGTATTTAAATCTCTATTATCTTGTGGTTAAATCATTTGATTGTAGTTATATATTATAATCAACTTAAATAAACGAAACAAGTCTAAAGCTAATTGCTAAATATGTCTTCATATTGAAACGCTAAATGCGACACGTTAGTGTGTAACTGTAACTGATGTGGTCTACATGAATGTGTATGATAAAGATATTTAATTGAAAATCAAGGAGTCCTCTCACAGGTGAACTAAACTTTGTTGGCCTACATTTTTAAAAATGGCTAGTCTTTGGCTTTTCTGAATTCGTTTTTATTTCATGTGTAAAGACATGGACGGCAATTGATCACCAAGAGAGTCTATTTTTTCAGCTCAAATGTATTGCGTTAATGGAAATAGCCTGCTGTCCTAGAGGGACAAGGGTACAATGATCCCATTATCTAACAACAGAACAAACTATACGTCGTCATTTTATTTATTAGCCTACTGGCTACACCAAAGAATGCCAGATTGGGTCAATGACCTATATTGTGCCTACTATAGGTGTAGCCTATAGATAACATGAAATCATGTAGGCCGTGCTTTCTTCGTCACTTAAAGGCACATCGGCCTGAATAGACTTTAGAATAATGACAGAAATAGTGAGTGCGCGCTACACACGGTTGGCAAAGAGTGGACAGACACATGGTGAACTTCATCGGTGACCGGGCCATGTGGACTGTGTACTCAGGAAGCTTTATCTAACTGACAGGGAGAGGCTGCACTGGCAGGCCTCTGAGCCCCGCTGCTCTGACTTCATGTGGTCTCCGCATGACCCTCTGCGGCCCGTGACAGAGATCCACTTTTTATTTCAGCCACAGTGCCTGTAATGCCCTTAAAAAAAAAATCCCTAAAATGCACCAAATTCGCTTTGAATCAATACAGACATCAAAGAAGCAATTGTACAGGGACTTTATAGCTTTCAAAACTATAATATTTTAGGTGTATTTGTTTCAGCAGATTGAGACTTATTTGTGAGCTGTAATGCATTTAAATGTTGTCTAGCTATTAAAAACAACAGCCAGCAGGTGCATTTGGCAGCAACTGACAAACTGCAGCTACAAAAAGTGTTAGAGATTTGACATTGGCACACAGAAATTACGGGCGTGTACAAGTTCGAAGTAAAGATGGAGTCTAACTCTGTCTTTCACTCCGATACTAGGCCTATATTTATCCAAGCCAGGTTTTGACTCCAATGTCATTTATGTTGCTGAAACAACAAAAGACCACGAATGACAAATATAGGCAACTTTAGTTTTGATAGTTTTTTTAACTTTAGAATTCATTGTCATAGAATGTGCTACTGTATTTTAATTTACACTAGGCTGTATTTACCTATTAGTCCAATAATACATCTGTAAATTCCAGTGCGCCTCCACTTGCATATGTTAACATTATGACAGTTCATGTCATATTTTGGATTAGATCAGCCCCACAATAAACTCTTTAAAAACCAGACAGGTGACCCGTGTGAACCGAAATGCAAAGATCCTTTTATAGGCTTCATTATTTCCATTGACGTTTCCATAGGTCTCGGTCTCAGTAGCCTATCTGAAGGTAATCTCTGTTCTTGAAATGAAACCCATGTAAAACTAGGACTTTTAAAAAATAAAATAATTCAATAATAATCATTTCAAGAACATTTCGCCGACATGTTCACACTTTCCAGGGGCTGCCCATTGAGAAGTGTAATATCTACTCTCTCAGCAAAGGTGAGATTCCTCGGCCATGTAAGCTTAATTTAAGTGCTATGGGCGTGCGAAAGAAATGACGAATATTACGTGCAATGATGCCTTCCCGTGCTCCTCGTAAATCCCAACACAGAGAGCTCGGTTGGTATGACTACAAGCACACGTTGATTGGAAATGGAATATGTGCTGCTATTTGTTTTTAAACCAACTGGCACTACGGTACCAGGTGCTGCAGTAACCGATTTCGGACCACAGATCGCCTATATATACATATATCTATGGGAAGAGACATTGTGCATCAAGCAATTCGCTTGACGTTCTCATAGATTTCTTTTTAGCGATCTCTGAAGTCAGTCCTCTGAATATCAAATTCAATCCGGTCACGCATTGTGGGAAATTTCTAGTGTCCCGCTTGCCACTATTTTGCATACATTTTGTGCACTTAACTGCGAAACGCAAATTTCCAAAAAATAAAGGCAACACCAGACATACGGAAGCCGAGTTGGTGTTTACTGATGACGTTTGGGCTAAAGCCATGGAGCGATGAGGCTAACGTCAGTTAACAGGATGGATATGTTATATTAAACGTCGAATTCAAGAAATAGCTACAGGATACAAGCGGGAGTCAAGTAAGCAGTGGGGTTTCTATATTTACCTGTGGCTGCATGTTTTATTCAGCCAAACGAAGTTAGGCTGACTTCTTTCTAGCAGTTAGCTTAGCTTCTTTGCTCTGCTGCTCTGGTGTAACTTATAACGCTAGTGACAGGAAAGCATAGATAGCCTCTCTGGCTAACTACTCCGCAGTAAGTTATTTCTTACTAGCTACGCAGCACGACGCTGCTTCATTTAAAACCCCAAGTTATATTTAGTTACATTGTTATGTATTTGGAAATGAAGTCTCTAACCACTGCTGGCGTTTCTCCTCGAGTCGCATGCTTAAAAACACATTAGCAAGCAGGCTAATTCAGGTGAATTAAAATGTAGCCACTTCAAAGCAGAAACACTGACATGTATTTTAAAACGTAGTAACGTTACAACCTTGACCTGCAACCCATAAGAGCAGAATTCTCGTTCTGTCTCTGGGGAGTGTGCGTATCAGCTCTAACGTTACATGACCAACTGTAGTTACACCTTCAGCCAACCTAGATACAACTTAGAATTTGGCTAGTTTTAAAATGCACATACCGGTAATATATATGACCTTGCGTGGTAGGGTAAGTAAGTAAGTAAGTAAGTAAGGAAGTAAGTAAGTAAGTAGCATACGTTTTTTGTATAGCACCTTTCTAGAGCACACGTCACAAAGTGGTTCATAATAAAAGACAAACAAGCTAATAAAAGACAGAGCAACATAGAGGACATGAAGAAATGCTAAAAACATTTAACCTTTTTACAGGTGTCCACAGAGCTTTAGTCCAATGGACGCCAGTTCCAAAATTTGGAGCTACAACCTCAAAAGCCCAGTTTATGTTTGTCTTGAGCCTGGAGCGGAAAACAACAACAACAATAATAATAGGGCTTTTTCAAATAGATATTTCAACTTCTCATAGCAAGAAAGGCACAGGTGTACTACTTTATATAATTAATTATGGCTCCATTCCGTTTAAGTGTCCCAATAAGACTTGCCAGTGAGTCAACAAGCACAGTACTGCTGTAAAATATATATGCTGTGAAAAAATGTCTATTCTCTGGTCCAGGCTTCAGAAGCAGTGGTGTTTAAAAAAACATGATATTGGGATATAATGGCAAAATAAATTTAATACTGTAATGTTCAAATAAACATAGCGTTGAATGACATAACAATGTTTTATTCAATGTGTGATGCATGTGCAGGCCAGGGACAAGATGTTGGAGTCCTATGTCACACCACTCCTGATGAGCTATGTGAACAAGTATATTAAGAATCTGAAGCCATCTGACCTGCAGCTGTCTCTCTGGGGAGGAGATGTAGTGCTCAGCAAGTTGGACCTGAAACTGGATGTGCTGGAACAGGTATATTGAATGTCCTCTGCTTTCTTTAACTTTTTCACAAGACCAAGACAAGACTTATTGGGATGACAGACATTGTATTTTTTCATTTAATGCCACATGAATAGGCAATGTGGTTATTTTGTATGCAGGGATGCCATGCAGTTCTGATGAATGATAGTCATGAGTTAGTGCTCAGTGCTGCTAGTGGGAGAAATATTAACTATGGTGTTTTCGTATCCATACACAATTAATGCCAAACAATTCAATTCAATTAAATTTTATTTATAGTATCAAATCATAACAAGAGTTATCTCGAGACACTTTACAGATAGAGTAGGTCTAAACCACACTCTATAAAGCCCCAACAATTCCAATAGTTCCCCCAAGAGCAAGCATTAGCAGTGGCTATTGTGACAGTGGCAAGGAAAAACTCCCTTTTAGGAAGAAACCTCGGCAGACCCAGACTCTTGGTGGGCGGTGTCTGACGGTTGGGGTTATGACGGTACAGGATGTAGCGTGGCACAGCAGAGCATGGGTGGACGCAGCAGGACGTAGTCGGGCATTGCAGGGAATCGCAGAGCGTAGCAGGGTGTAGCAGGTCCATAGCCACAGCTGCACCCAAGACCCAGGTCTTGGTGTCACCCTAATCCGAGGCGATGTTCTGGGCGAAGAAGAAACATAAGGACTCCGGGGAGTAAACTCCCCAGAGCTAGGTGAGTAACAAGCACTTCTGAGACATGATGTGCATAAAAGGAAACAAAAGAAAAGAGCGTGTCATAAGAAGGAACTTCCTCGGCAGTCTAGAATTATAACAGCATAACTAGGAGAGGCACTATATTATTGATTATACGATAGGTAAATCTGATGACTGTAAAGAGAAGCAGAGAAAAGCGGTGGTGCTGTGTCTGCAGCTATACACCCTGCCCCGCCGGTCTAGGCGTTCACTGCAACTCCTCACTCCCTAACTATAAGCTTTATCAAAGAGGAGAGTTTTCAGTTTAGTCTTAAATGTAGCGACGGTGTCTGCCCCCCGAACCCAGACTGGGAGCTGGTTCCACAGGAGAGGAGCCTGATAGCTGAAGGCTCTGCCTCCCATTCTACTTTTAGAGACTCTAGGAACCACAAGTAACTCTGCATTCTGGGAGCGTAGTGCTCTAGTGGGACAATAAGGTACTAAGAGGTCCTCAAGATATGAAGGTGCTTGACCATTTAGAGCTTTGTAGGTCAGAAGAAGGATTTTAAATTCAATCCTGGATTTTACAGGAAGCCAATGGAGAGAAGCTAATACAGGAGAAATATGATCTCTTTTCTTAGTTCTTGTCAGAACACGTGCTGCAGCATTCTGGATCAGCTGGAGAGTCCTAAGAGTTTTATTTGAGCATCCTGATAATAAGGAATTACAGTAGTCCAGCCTGGAAGTAACGAATGCATGGACTAGTTTTTCTGCATCGTTTTGAGACAGGATGTTCCTAATTTTAGCAATGTTACGAAGGTGAAAAAAGGCTGTTCTAGAGGTTTTTAGATTGCCATGCTATTGCTATGCAGTAAGTAGTGCAATGAAGTCATATCAGTTTTCTAATACCTAATGTCTCGTTCCTGCATATATTATAAAAAATCAAATTTTTTACATTTCACTTATTTGTTTACTGTAAAGGATTTAAGTTGTGTTTGCTCATTGTGTTCTTTTTTTAGGTTATTGCACTTTTACTTGTTCAAAAAATATATTGGTCATCCAGGTACATGCAAGATACGTACAGTTAAGCTATTAACGGATTGGATCTTTAAGCATTTTAAAATGACTACTTTTAGAATTTTTGTCTCAAGAAAAGAAGCATACAAACATGACAATGCTAACATTGCAGAATGTCTTTACAATAAAGTCAGAATTGAAGTTGTTCCACTTAGAACATAACATAAAGTAAAATGTTTGGAAAGGAATTAATGTGTGGAGGTTAAGCATGTGCCCCACTAACATATTTTTCCCATTCAGTCTACATCTGAGCTACAGTGTATATAGTCACGGTCTATTGCCTTGACTAACATCAGAAAAAAGCAGCAATGCTTATCAGCCAGGCACAAACAGTATCTTTACTGTCATTTTATTATTTTGGAGGAGTTGATAGATTTACTCAGATATTTTACTCTGCAGTGTTATTTTGACATAGGGAGCTTTTTTTCATGTGTAATGCCTGAATTAGATCACTCTGCAACAAGGCAAAAGAATTGTCTTTTCTCGTGACTGGGTTCTGACTGCTTCTGAAGATCAGTCCTAGACACTACCAAAGTCAACAGAGATGGTGATGAAAGTTCTTATTGAAAGCAGCTTTAAGCCAATTAAACAGTGGTAATTGTGTTAGGCATTGATGTGTAATGCTATGTCAGAACTTTGGCAATGATCCTCCCTTTTCCTTTGCTTTATTGCCTTTCATTTGGACAGTACCTCTTTTGAAATGTGCAATTAGAGATCATCATCTTAATATTTCTTTGTGAAACATTGTGGGGGTTATTAAGCAGACATCTATGACCGCTTTTCTTTGTCTTTAGTTATTAGTTTTTGGGCTTAAATTTACAGAGGAGGCATGAACAGCTTGTGTGTAGGCAGTCTGGTTTCATGGGGCTCGTTTTTACTCAGAGTAGGTCAAGATGCAGAGTAGGGATTTGACTGCCTGAGAAAATCTGACTGATTTTGTTAAAAGTGTGACCAAGGTTCCAAATGTTGAAGCCTAAGCAACATATCACCACACTTACAATGTTGTCTGCATCGTAGATGTAATACTAAAGTACAGATTGTATACTATATAGCTAGAACTATAGCTTCATAGCTATCTGTTGTTTTCATCTTCATTATGTATTTGCATATTTATAGGAGTTGAAGCTACCCTTTACATTCATGAGTGGTCATATCCATGAGCTGCGTATCCATGTACCCTGGACCAAGCTGGGCTCGGAGCCTGTAGTCATCACCATCAACACCATGGAGTGCATCCTCAAGCTCAGGGATGGAGCCCAGGTTAGTTCTTTAGTTGTATGAGAAACATGTTATCCCAGATTCCATTATAGGGCCAAAACAGGGCTGGCCCTTCTTATTAATGTGAAATTCCTCCTCATGCCAAAGAAAAGCTTTCTCATTCGATTTTCTCTTTGTGTTTCCAAGATGTTTCGTAATGGCTTTTGTTTTAAATAAACAAATGGATATTTTTTTTTTTTTAACATGTTGAACATTTTGACCCAGGCAAGCTTCGCCCTGTGGTGGGGTTGCTGTGACAAAGGCACGCTATAATCCTGACTTGGTGTTAAATCGCATGAAGAGAAACTACAACCTACTATTTAATTTTTGGTTTATGCTGAATCCTAAAGTGTTAAATGTTTTTAATACAGTTACAGTTATGTGGTCTTGTATTTACATCAGTTACCTGCAAGTAATATAGATAGTTGTCATGTTTAAATACCATAGGTTGTTTATTCAAAGAACAAAATCACAAATATTGTTTTTACTGTTTTAACTCTAGCTGTTTTCATTCAACTACTTTAATCCCTCTTGCGTTAATAGTTTATGTCCCACTGCTCTTGCCACCCCATACTTCAAGTTGGTTTGGTGCTTAACCCAATATGACACATTTTGTCTGCCTGGCAACTCTGATTTAAAGGTTTACATCTCACATTAGCTGGCATGATGACAGACAATTACCCCCACACAAGCATCAAAGGTAGAATATGAGTCTTGGTACTATAAATTGGGAGAGTTTGTTATGGACAGTTTTGCTGCAGCCACACTTAGCCACATGCTAAAGACAGAGCTCAACCATATTTAAGAGCAGGGCTTAACACGTGTTAATTTGACACAGCTCAGTAGCAGTTCTCTTTCTTATCCATGCTTAATTACTCTGATGAAAAATGCATTGAAAAAAATACGAAGCAAAAAACCCAAAACAGAAGCAAGTAAATCAATGCCTCATTGAGGCAACAGTGAAACAGTGCTTTGGATTATAATCTACATTTTCAAAAGCTTCTGGGGAAAAAAACACTTTAGTGAGTGATGAAATAATAGTCTGCAATGAGGAGCACATTTATGCATTTGTAGATAAAAGTGTGTTGTCAACCAAACTACCAGAATTAACTATTTGCAAATGCTCTTTCAATTTATTAGAAGATGCATCTGCATTTACTTCTAAACAGATGGTTTCCAACATACAACATTTATTAACTATTGTTTTTCCCATCTTTTTGGCATTTAAAAATGGTTGGTTCTACTCTTCCAATATGATTTTCCTCCAGGAAAGCACAGTACTCTCACTCACCACATCTGTCTCTTAGGGGGACAGCTTCATTGACCACTGACCACAAATATTCAGGGAACTCAAAACGGAGAGGTGACTTTACTGCATTTGACCATTGCTATTTACTACTTTGCCTTCTCCATCTTTAGCCTGTCATCGGTCTCTGTTTCATTAAGTTTCCAAGCAATGAACAGTGCTAATATCATTACATTCATCTCAACACATCTCTGTGAAATTAGGCTGCTTAAAGGTACCCTGTGGGTTTTTTGACGGATTAGGTCCATGTTTTGTGTTTCTCATACAGCAATGCGCCAACAAAGGCAGGGAAGAAGAAGACTGCAAGCTAGTAAACATGGATGTGAATGATGCAGTTTGAAAACTTTAAGGACAAATCACTTTTGCAAATATTTTATGGGGAGGAATTTGCATTCAGCACATTTGTAAGAAATGCATTTTGGTGAGTGACGAAATTATGAACAGAAACGTTTTTGTTTACAAGAAAACTCCCCAGGGCACCTTTTGGAGTGAGATGTTGTCCTTGTAAACTATCAGTAAGAAATGTTTTCTCAAGAGAAATATTTAAATTATTGTATTTAGTTTAGTTATACATATTTTAATTTTTTAAGTGTGGTATATGAAAGCCATTTTTCTTAGATTTGTTTATGCAGAAGAGCCTGGTCCTACCTTTGCCACCCATACAGTTTTAACATTGAAAGTGTAGCTCGGCTCTGGGCCTTTATGGGAAGGTTGGAGTTCCAAGGCCAGATGTCCCAGAAGAAACACATTTCAAGGGAAGTCAATTACATCTAATTATATAGACTGCGGCAAAAAGATTTGTAACACATGAGCTTGAGCTGCCCAGAACTAATGGTAAATATCATACTATGCAGGTGGCTACTGCTCATGCGATCAGGTTTCAGTTTGATGGAAATTTAAACTTGATTTTTATGCTTTATACACAGCTTAAGGTCATCTACCAGCACCGGTACTGGTATAATGCAATTTAGTCTCAAAACAACTATTTGTTACAGATGTTTTGTAAAAGGCTTCCAGTCAAGAAAAGATTTTGGGGGAATTGCAAATGACGTTTGGACAAATTATTCAGTGGTATGTACACCCATGAGACATAATTTGGAGCAAAGCCAGATTTACAGCAGAAGTCCTTCTAGCATGTGGAATTTAAATGAGCCGCTACACTTCTTTCCTATGCGAGTGGGAGGATGACTACTGTGTTCTTAGGCCAAGAAAATGAAGCCAGTTTACTTATATGCTTTAGATTTGTGTAGTTTGGTAACTTGGATCACCTTTAAATCATCTTTATTACACTTTCAACATTGACAGCAATATTTGCCATGTCATCTCTGTGATGGCAGTTTCCCATTTTTGATCAGCCCAGAAGGAATTCCCTTGATTACAGGAAAAGGTCTGTAGGCCTTTGTCACATTAGTCTCACAGAAACAAGATTATTTTTCTCTGGAGGTTAGATATCCTGTTCATATGCATGTCAGGCCCAGGTCCAGTTTTAATCAGATTTCAGCAGGGATGCAGGGAGTTTGGCATAGGTGTATGCAAAGCCTGGGCCATGACAGTTCTCCCTAAAGCCCTTAAGTAATTTGGGTGATGGCCCACAGGATTTGAAAAAGAGCTGAAAAAATGGATCTGTGTATGGAAAATCTTACATTTTAAATTTAGCAGATTACTAGTGTTTCTTTAGTCCAGTAGAGACAGGAACTTTGTGGTGGGCCTCATGCGGCCAAAGTGTGGAAATGATAAATGATATCATTAATATGGTTTGTTTTCATAATTACTGTTAAAGCCTGAGCGCTGGGCTGTAAAAACATCCGTATGTCTTTTGAAGTTCATTAAGGGTTGTGTAATTTGACCGGAATTATTTGGACCTTTTTAATGTTCATGTTTCCCCTCGAGAGGAACTGGGTAATATTAGGGATATTCAGATTGCTCAATAGGGCCCATCTGCAAAGCACCAAGAGCAGCTCACAATTATAGTTTCCAGCAAATGTGAAATTTCGCCGTTTAGCAGCAGTTGGAGATTACAGCTCCTGCTGACAGTGTAATTGCTTAAAATGAGCTGTGAAGAGGACTTGTAGTGCAGAAAGTAGAGTAATAGAAAATATGTTGTCAACTTGTTTTTGACATTCATTTTACAAACTGAAGGCCATTTACAAACAAAATACATTAGGTTTTATATGTGCCTTATTTTGTCCTCAAGTGACATGGTGGTGCTCCAAAGCAAGCTTAGAAATCTTCCTTGATCGTGTTAAGGCTACCTGCATCATTTGAAAATTAGACACTGTACATGCTTTCTTTAGTACACATCTCTGTTTTCAAATCACTAGCACTTTTGTTTATTTTTCAGATTTATTGTGCATATAGATACTTTTGCCCAAAAAACTACAAGAATGTAAATCGTTGTAGTTCATGTATGAGTTGAATAATTAGTGTGGACATCTCCATGTGAAATTAGACTAAGCCCTGGTCTATGCCTAAGAGCTCAATGTGTGTAACAGGAGATTGGTCATGGGGATGAAAGGGTTTTGTAGTAGTCAACTTCAACTTATTTCATCTTGTACACTCAATGTAGCCCCTCTTGAGTTACTTGATATGAATGAACTGTTTGATCTGAGCCGTTCTAAATTAAAAAGCAATCTGAAAATGTCAAGAGCTGTCCAGGATAAAACAATGGTCATTCTATATACAGAGCCCCTATGGAACCTGGAGTTATTAATAGAACCCATAAGGTCTCCATCTAGTATCTTCATTTCCCAATGGAAATCTCATGGAAGGAGTTAGCAGCAATCTTCAGTTTTACCAGCTTCACACCAAACTATTCACATCCAGGACAGTTTTTCTATATTTGGTGTATTTCATTTTTTTCATTAGGTTGCTGTCAGATGTGTCAGATGTGCTGGTCAGTGATGTGATACTGATACTATTGATTTAAGGCATTACTGCCTCCAAGCTTCCCCCTATAATGAGGAGACGGATAAAGCCTGAGATAAAATTTATTGTGCAGCTGTTTTTAGGAGTTTTGTTCTTGTATTTGTAGCAGTAACAGATATTGGCAAGGTTGAACTCAGGCCTTAATGAAAGACCTACCAGCTAACATTGATGTAATGTTGAAAAATTACGGGCACATTTTTTCTTCTTCTTGACATCTCGGTAAACTGCTCCAGATGTTGAAGATGAGGTGTGATCAGCAAAGACAGAGAGGAACTGGCTGGACAGCAGTTACAGTGGATCATAACACTCTCAGGAACTCTTTATTTTTTTACGAGACAAAGATAAGGACTTGGGTTTACAGAGGAGAGCCTTTCTGGTTTTGGCTCAGCCTGGTGCTTGATCTGGGAGTTTTATGGCCGCTGAGTGCATTTGCCACTGATGTGGAGGTTCTGATTGATGCATTGCCTCAAGATGATTTGGGGAGGTGCCTCTGAGACTTGTTGGTTTGGCATATGGTCCAACTAGGCCCTTTCTTCTGTTAGATTCCTTCCAAACTATTTTTAGGGCTTTACACCACCAGACCTCGTTGCTCCTAAATAATGGGTAATGCATGTGAATTAGGGAACCCCTTTTTGAAGACTCCTTAAAAACCCCAAGTTGTTATTCCATTGCAAAATCTACCACCTACAAGACAAAGGATTGCTACTTTGGCTTCCGAAGCAGAAATCTAAATATGTGATACATAACTTTTTATTATCAAACAATCAATTACACACTGGTCTAATCTTGTGACCTTGTTGTGGAGTTATACTGTGGATGCTACTGCTTAAATGTGGTTTTGCAACCCAGGTGTTGAATCCACAATCCACTAAATAGGAAACCTGGGATGTATGACTGTTAGCAGCTTCTGTGTTAAGATTGTTGTAGTGGTCTATTGTAGTTATGCTTTACCTTCTGGTTAAAATTGAGATATGTACAGTAATTTTCGTTGACAGAGTGTGAACATATTCTAAAGTGGCAATACAAAACATATTCTTCAAAAATGTCATTGGGTCATCTAGAAAACATTAAACATGCAAACAAATGTACCTTCACTGTCAGCCTCCATAGTACACAGACAGTCATCATCTCATTCTCTGACAGAATGAGACCCTGAGATCTTTTTGGGCCTGTGCAACTCTTCATTCACAAGTCAGAAAACACAAAGGAAAAACTTGAACGAGTAAAAGAAAACAGCCTGTGGAAGTTTGCAATCAGAAAGCACAAACTGGATAATCTCTGTCCCAATACCATCCGGAAATCTTGCCTTTGATTCTCCGGCTCGCAGGGAGCAAATGACTTACAGAGATTGCACTATAAATCCTTCTGATCATCAGCTCAGCGGGGCCTTGTCTTCAGGACTAAGGAGACAGAGGGTGCAGACATGGAGCTTTGGAGAATCTTTTACTTGGACCCAACCCCCCATAGCAGTAACAAAACCCATCTCTGACTGTAAATAATAAAAAGATGGAGTAATGTTGGCACACTGTGGATTCCTCAGGCAGGTTGGAAGCAAGAGAAAGTGTTCTGATGAGAGACAGAAGTATATTGAACATCAGTTGTTGCTTGGAAGTGGTTATGAAATTATGTTTGTGTGTAGGTCCCTGTATATGTGTTTGTATGATGTCATAAAAATGGCAGCATTTCAATGGCTATGAAGATGAAACCTCCAGATTGTTTATAGTTTATCAGGCCTTCATTTAAATTTAAACTTATCCTAAAAGCCTGCATCCATTGTTTGTTTTATGACCCATCAAAAAATATGCCCTCTAACAATTGTCTCTTGTATTGTATTGCTATATGGATTGTGTGTGCATAAACTTAATAAACTGGCAACTGTAATATCAATCGATATGTATTATTTTGGCAAGATTGGGAGATATTTCAGATGAGACCATAGATGAAGGTGCCCACTGTCTTTGTCACATGTACTGTACGTTGGTGACAGGATTGTTAAATCTAAGGAAGGCTTTGATGTTGTAATTATTCTGAAATTTCCTGGTCAGTAAGTCTGTATTTAATGCTGAATAAAAAAAGTTAACATAGTAATCATACAGTGTGTCTACAAGCCAAATAAATGTGTTCCAACATTTCCAACATAATTCTAGGCCATAAAACAATAACGTTAATTAGGGTTGCACGATATTGACAAAATGTGATATTGAATATGAACATTGCGATATTGATATTAACTTTGATATTTTTAAACATTGTAAAATTACAAAAGTTATGGGAAAACGCATCAAAACAATATAGTGCACAGTGAGACTTATGTACGGCTCCGTAGTGCGGCTGGACCACAGGTCGGTCGTGGATGAAAAATATTCAACCTTTCCGACTCCAAACTCTACCTGCACCGCCTTTCTGCACTGTTTATAAAGTTGTGGGATAGCTACCTGTGAGAAATAGACGCGGGATGGGATTTGGTACTGTTTGTCTAGTTCATTCAGAAGCTTGTTGAAGCCTTTTTTATCCACCGTGTGGATGGGCATCATATCTTTGGCCAAATAGTACGTCATAGCATTGGTGATTTCGATGTGTCTCTTCAAGTTCTTGTTGTACTTTGCCACTAGCAAAAGCACTCGCTAGTGAGGCTTGTTTTGGCTAGCGCTGGCGTATTAACTGCAACAGTTTATTTTTTGGGATAGTATCATGCACTCATCGTAAAGTGGCTTGTGGTGGTTTTTAGATGCGGAAATAGTTTGTTGTATTGCCTCTTGCGCGGTTTACCACCATTCGACACATTTTGCATAGAGCATTAGCCTGTGAAACATCTGTTGGCTTAAAGCCAAAGTATTTCCAAGCTACCAAGGAGGCATTACTTTTGGCCGTTAAAGTTTCCTCTTCAGTCGCTGTTATTTTGTCTCCTCCCTGAGCAACACTCATTTTCTTACTTTTGTGTTCTTTCTTTTGCTCCACTGACTCCCTTTCGCTCTGTCTTGAGGTCCTTTCTTTTCTTTCGCTTCTCTGATTCTTTCCGTTTTTTTTGTCTCTATCTATTTCTTCACTTATGCCGTCTGTCGAAATATGCACACACGTCACGTGGTACGCTCCATAGGGTTCATCACGTAGTGGACCTGTGCGCTGACGTGCATTAACATGTGCAAGTGGCACGGTAACTGGCCAATGAAACATGATCATTATAGCGGTTCAAGCGGGCTCTAAATCAAACACAACTAAGCCACACAGCCAACGGACGGGATGCATCGCTCCACAAAATAAACTAAATATCAGTGAGTCACCCAACGCTACACAACCCACAGTGTTACACTGCTTTGTCTTTGAGGTTTGGTCGAGTTTTGGGTTCCTGGTGGGATGAGGTTATTTTAGCTCCTCAGACAGTTCTCAGACACAGGAAAGCTGTCGGGGGCAAAATTAAACCCAATGGCTTCCTGCATCCAGTGAGTCAAGTGGTGATCAATACACTCTGGGCAGGATGCTGCCGCTTCACAATTTAATCCCTGCTCTCAGGCCATCCGGACTACAGCAATCCCTCAATGGAGCTTATTACATGCTGGATGCTCCAGGTGATATTGCCGTCTGGGAAACGATTACTTTGCAATTAAGGCTAATGTTTGCTTTATTAGTGATTTCTTCGGACAGAAATTCTGGGAAGATATTGTATCGAATTTAGGAACACCACATTCTTTATGAGTCTTAAATCTAAACAGACACTATAGGAAAAGATTGCACTACATTAGGGAACACGTTTATTTTGCTTTTAATATTCGTGTGTGTGTGTGTGTGTGTGTGTGTGAGTGTGACACAACAGGCTTTCATTTCATTTGGTTTTTGGGTGCTACCATATGCCACTGGGTTTGTAATTGTTGTAATTGCTGTAACCACATTCGTAGAGATGCATATTTTCTTTCACTTTTGGTGAGACAGAAAGTAACAAAAAGGAGTAACACAGTAACTGAGTGCCTCTGTGTGTAATTTCTCAGTGGAGAAAGGTAGGCTTGTATGACTCCACGTTACACAAACTGTGGGTGGTCTGTGTTTCATGTCTCAGGGTGAGTGTGCTCCATTTAGCAGACCCTCACCCCTTTGACCTATGAATAATTTCACTCTTATTATAGAAATTATGACGCCATGTAAGGAAGGACATTGTAACCAGGAAAATCATGCATGCAGAGCTAGTCAGTAGCAAGCTATTTGGTAAAGCTTAAATCTTTGATTTTTTTTCCCCAATACTAAATTTAGTATAGATCTAGATTCTGTCCATAACACATTTTATATGTAACACTTAATGATACCTGAACTGATCTTGTACAGAAGTAGCTCCGCCGCTCTATTTTTGTGTTGGTATATGAGTTAGATTCCACTTGACCCAGAGTGTGCTGGAATTGATAGTGTTTGATTTTTATCTTGGCTGGCCAGGGCGCCTGTAATGTGTGGGTAAGAGAAGAAGAATGTAATATGAATAATTGCACAACATGTCACTCCATGTCAGGGGAGGGAAGAAAAGAGGGTTGTGTGGAGGAGGCATATGGTTAGCTGAAAACATAATAAACATACAGATCTTAAAGGAGTGTATCACCCTGGCTTGACATTGGCCATATTGCTTTTTTTTAATGACCAACATGATAATAATTCACATGATATAATTGATTTGTATGTGCTCCTAAGCTTTGATAAAATCTTTTTGACAGTTATAATTTCCAGTTCACAATGGAACAGAAAGTAGAGGAATTGGAATACTGTTTAGTTGCAGTTGGTGTTTCAAAGTTGTCCCCTCCTCTCTGGCTCAAAGAGGAGGTGTCTGTGTTGGACAAACAGATGCAGCACAAACACACAGCGATGGGTATGGGCTGCACACCCTGCACGCTGTTATTGGCTGGGGGTTACACACCCACGTGGTGCCCAAAGACTATGGGTGACACCCAGAAACATCCCGAACAGCAAAATTAGAAGAAATTAAAAAGAGGAGGGCAGGGTCTCTGTAGATACACACTTCTAGTAAGTCAGTTGATGATTGAGAGGAATTACTTCTGTATGAGTCTATACGTTGTTTTATAGGAAAATGCAGCTTGGTAAAAAGTATAAAGCAGATATTACCAGTATTAAAATGTTAAATGTTTAAATCCCATTTAAAATTTTCAAACTATAGTTTAACCGTTTAAACCTTACTTTTAACCTTTTAGAGTGGTAAAACAGGACTGTACTGGCTATTGGCCAGGGCCAGGCCTTTTGTTTAATTGGGTTGTTATCAAAATTGTGAGTTAAGAAATGAAACATGTCTTTTTTCATTACACTGACGAAGACAATAAGAGACCTGAAATCCATGGACAAGCTGGATTACGGCTCCAAGACGTTATAAGAATGAAATAAAAAAATAAAAAAAATTCTAGGGTAAGGTTGACAGTTTTCCATCTCTGAAGTAAGCTGAATGTTGACAGTACCTCAGTCACTTTGGATCCCGGTGTATAAAAGCTATGCAAACATAAGGCCTGCTGCGTTCCGCTTGCATGCTCAAACCCCCTGCAATATGGCTTTGGCATTGGATGGAAACTACTCTCCTATTTCTCTCTGTTTTTCTATCTTGCTGGTTTCAGAACATTGATACTCTTCAAGAACACTTATGCCTCTACATTTCGGGCCTTCCAGCTGCACCTCACATGTGCAATTAAGTTGTCAGAGTAGCCTCAGCCACTGCTCGCGCTGTTCTTGGAGGCTGGTGCTTACATCGTTTAAGGGGTGCTTATGTCTTGTAAAATGTGCTTAGTATTGTGTATGAAATAATGGGTAAAGCTCAGAACAGGGATGGTTCAGTTTTTCGACAGATGAATGGCAGTTTATGTTAAAATCCGGTCCTGAGTACTAGAGTTTTCAGCAACTCATTAAAATAAAAAGAAGATATAAATATCTCTATAGGATACTCATTTTCTTTACCGTTTGTAAAGATTATTAGTTAATTTCATATCATATGTAGAAAAGTAACAATGGTTTGCTTGAATAGGTTACCTACATAACATATAACTGAGGCCTGGTTATTATTTGGATTAAAAATTAACAGGTAAGATTAAAGTGTTTGGGAATTCCCCCATGTGTTGTAGTAGACTCAACTTAGATGTTTTGTGTGTGTGTGTGTGTGTGCGTGCGTGTGCGTGCGTGTGTGTGCGTGAGGGGTCTGCGTGAGTGTTTTATTGTAGCTAATACATTGCAGTTACTAGCATTCGGGGATAGCTGTGCCAGCATAAGCAGCATGCCTCACATGCTCAGCCTGGGCTTGTGGTTAGCTGATGGAGACATCTGAAGGACCAGAGCCTCTCAGATCTAAATCAGGAACAATTTCTCCCTCTTTCCCATTCTCTTTCTCTCCCCCCCCCCCCCCATAAACACACACACACACACACACACACACACACACACACACACACACACACACACACACACACACACACACACACACACACTATCCTGTTGTCTCAATCCTATTTTTCTTCTTTTCTGGCTTGGCTTTTTGTTCGCTAAGTGATGTTTCCCTCACTCTTTGCTCTCTTTCATTCTCTTTGTCTGTCCCTTTCCTTTTATGTTTTCTCATTTTCACCAGTGAGAAAACAGTTATGTGTGTCAGGTGCAATAATACTGCAGTAATAGTGCAGGTCAGCATCAGGAACATGGTATGTTAACATCAAGAATTCACTGGGCACCAATGAAAGTGAAATGAGACAGCAGTGATCTAGACTGTTCAGCCTGGTTCGAAATTCCATCACGGCACCTATATCAGAGCTAGCCTGTCTGAATTTCTTGTTGTTGGCTTTTAATCAAGTCTTGGAATTATAGTAACTATGATTTAAAACATTTAGTTTGAACAACAATTGTGGAGAACAAACGATGTTAGCGAGGATGAAAGAGCACTGACCTCGGCGCTCCCTCTGCTTTAAAATGTCTTACTGCTGACCTGCTTACTGTTGTAACCAATTACATGCATGAATGAACTGTCTTTAAGATTTACTAGATTAATGGAGAATTATGCACACTTTAACTGGAGCAAAAATAGCTACTGTACCGTAAACACAAGATTGGTTGCTGGTGGTATTACTCAAGGTTTAACTAAAGAAAATGTCTTGGGGTTTAAACCAATACTACAGAATGTAATAGCTCCATAGCAGAGCTAAAATTCACTTAAACTGGTCACATATAGTAATGGACAATAATGGAACTGATTGGTCCATGATACTGAGATGCTGTAGGACGGGTCTTTGTTAAAACCTCCGTACAGCGTTAAAGAGATGTGAGATGGGTACTATAGCACTTTACAGTTAAGGTGGTTTTACTGTCCCTTACTTAAAGCTCTATACAGCCAATTGTATCCTCTCAGTTGAAGATAATGCAAACGGCTGTCTGAAGATGTCCATATGAAATGCTTTGAAGTAGGGCTGGGCAATATATTAATATTATATCGATATCGTGATATGAGACTAGATAACGTCTTAGATTTTGAAGAATCGTAATATCATTACATGGTAAGTATTGTCTTTTCCTGGTTTCAAAGGCTGCAATATAGTAAAGTGATGTCATTTTCTGAACTTACCAGAATGTTGTAACTGTTCTATTATTTGCCTTTACCCACTTAGTCATTATATCCACATTATGATGGTTATTTATCTAAAATCTAAATGTGAAGATATTTTGTGAAAGCACCAATTGTCAACCTCACAATATCGTCACAATATCGACATTGAGGTATTTGGTCAAAAATATCGTGATATTTGATTTTCTCCATATCGCCCAGCCCTACTTTGAAGTCAGACGTCCTTCTGTTGCTGCCTCTGGGTCTTGTCCATAACTGGGATCCCTGTTTGTCTTTGTTGTTATTCTGGGCATGTTGGAGGCAGATATTAAACATAGCCAGTTTGACTTGGGTACAGTGGAGGCACTCTTGGCAGAGGCCTTGAGCATGACATCACCACTGCTGTCGTTGTGATTCCTCCCGCTTTAGAGTGAAATAGTTTTGTAATTGTGCATTCTCCTTTTCGCGTTTGAGTCTTTTCCATGTTCCTGCTCCCCCCTCTTTAAGGAACATATTATATTTTTGGGCTTCTGAAAGAAAGAAGGCCTATACTTGGAAAACTAACCTCATACTTTCATTAAAACAGTTTGCTTCTGGTATTACAGATCTTGTACACAGACTTTTGAAATGATTCTAAAGAAATCCCACAAGTCTGTCTATTCTCTGTTGTGGTTGCAGTCCTTGTATAGGTATGAAGGTTTTGAAAAAACACAAATTACAAATAATTAATTTGACTATAAAGAAAATAACATGAGTTTCAAGTTCACCAGGATGGGATACATAATTTGATGGACTGTCTTCCCCTTCATATGAAGTCAAGGATATTTTGTTTATCTGACGGTTAATATGCGTATGTGCTGAATAATTGCGGTGTGTGGTTTCACAATAGAAAACTGACTTGAAAAATACTTTTATATGAGAATCACGATAGCTTTACTTTTGACATTAAGAAGCAGCACATTCATTTTAGCTGCATAATGGTACTTAAAATTAGCCATCTTTGCTGATCTTTAGTTGCATTTTACCATGTACTGCTGGATTTATTTTATAGAAACACTACATTTCACATTCCAAAATCATATGAAAGTAGCTTTTTCTTTGGGTTGAATACTTTGTAAGCTGAGATTTTTTAGAAACTACTAAGTTACACTTCCTCCGTTACACTGATCTTACACTGACTCTCTTATTTGATCAGAAAAAAACAAGGCTAAGGAATACATCAGTTCAGTTGAAGTACCGAAGCACTTTTCAGGACTTTTCAGGACTGTAATATTTCATTAGTGCAGTATATGCGGTGAAAATGGGGATCTTCTTTGCCAGTAGTGGATTTAATTACTTGAAAAGAGGAGAAAAAGGAGAGAGAGACCACATTTTTGTAATGAGCTGTTTTCATTGAGATAATTATTCAGAATGTCACACGATGTGATATTCATCTGGGCTCATTTCAGGCTATAATCCCTCCAATCTGCCATGGATTCCAGCTGCACGGCTCTGCTGTGTTTTTCAAGTGTTGGTCTTTATATCTAGGCTGTGCGGTACTGTGCACATGTATTTGTGTGCGGTGTTGTATGCAAGTAGTAGTAGTTGTATGTGAGCATAATAGTAATATTAAGAACTTTTGCTCATTTAGTCTTTTGAATGTGACGGCGAGTGTGTGAAATTCTGTCCTTACAGTTTTGGCTGGCCGCAGCCTTCTCTAGTCTACCTCCGTTTGAGGAGAAAATGAAACCACTGTCTTTAATCATGGTGTAATGGCTTTCTGCATTTGTTACAGTTTCATTAAAAACCCATTAGCAGCTAATTTTTAGTTGAGCTGATGGATGGGTTTGAAGCCAAGGGACGTTAAAGAAAAGGTAATTTGAGTCAACTGCGATGAGCTCTGTTCTCTTCAGCTTACATTCCAGTGGAGTCGTCATCAATGGCTGCATACCATTTGACATTACTGGAACCATCCCAAACTGTGACTGTATGTTTGAAAACAGTAAGCCACTTTTCACAGCTCATTCCTTTTTGGTGCCAGCTGGAAACCATTCTTATGAGAACCAGGGTCATCACTGTTAAACAAGCTTCAGACTAGCTGGTTATGGTTGGGATGAGAAGTTCTAGAATAAGCGGAAGGATGAAGAAGATGACAAACTAGAAGCAGCTGTATGAAAAGGACATAGATTGTTGATAAGGAAGAGGAACATATGATGATTAGTAGGAAGGAATAAGGACAAGTGAAGGAACAAAATAAGTAAGAGCGAAATGATATGAGGAGGAGAGAGGACAGAGGTGCTGTTCAAGAGCAGACCAGTGTGTTCTCTGCTGAATGTGGGGTGTCTGTATCACATCAGCAGTGACTGTTTACTGTATTGTTCTGGAAAAACAATCGGAGATCCATCACATCCACAGTGTCTCCCACAGAGAGGTTTTCTATTATTTCGATTATTATCTGGCAAAATGTCTTCTGTGAGTGTTTTTGTAGAAGAAGGGAGGTCTGATTGCTGGATCCTCCCTAGGGATTGGTGCTCTGTGGGCCCTGACATGGGGGACAGGGCCTCTACTTGTCAGACCCAGTGAGTGTGAGTGTGTCTGTGTTTGTGTGTGTATATGAGTGATTTGGAGGAGAAGGGGGGTCTGTCTGAGATAAGGAGCTATTGGGTTTCCTTCATTTATTTTCTCACTCCATAGGCGTTCGCCCTCCACTGCCTGGCCTCCAATCTCCAGGCCTGCTGCTTTGATGTCAGCATGAGTTTGCCAGCAACCTGCAGAGGAAAAACAACAATAACAAAGAGTGTGTTTATCCAGCAATGGTCTTCTGTATGCACCCATTAATCTGCTGAAACTGTGTGAAATTGACCAGTTTTAAAAATGTTTGGGTTTCAAAGATCAGGCAGTTGCAGGCATGCAGGGTAGTCAACTGCTAATCCCTGCCAACAATTTCTTTTTCTTGTGTGTTCATCAACTGAAATTTAAAAATTGCTTTGTAATTTGTGGAGAAAAAAAAAGAAAATGCCATATTTATTTTTTTATAAGAATTGTGCATTGGGCAATAAAATCTGTGGCAATTTTGTTTTGTTTTAGGCCAACATATGTCAAAATGAATGCCTAAAATGACAAGAAATTGCAGGAAGACCATTACAAATTCAATTGGGCAGATTCAGTTATAATGATTAGGTGTCATCACATCACACTGTTCAAATTTCTGCTTGCTGTGGCCAGAAATGGTGTACTTACAAAAACAAATTGCATTTTTTTCATATTAATTTTTTCTTATTCACATCACAATTTACACATAAATGACATTGCCAATGGCAGTTTAGATTTTACTGGTTTCTGGTATCTGAGAGTTATACCTCGTTTGTTTGTACTAGGGCAACTGTGACAGTATCTGCAGAGGTGCTGTTTTTAATAGCTGGAGGTGGTGGCAGGGTTCAGCTAATGTGTTGAGCAGCTCAGATGAGAGTCAACCCTCCAGACAGGCTCTACACACTGCCTCCCGGTCCCTGACTGAGCCAGACGTTGCATGGGGACAGAGGTCAGGCCTGGCCTTCCTGTGCCCTAACCCTCCATGGGTCCCCACTTACCCTCTGAGTAGGGGGTCCCCCTTGCCTGTCACTCACACTGCCAGGACCTGCTCCTTTTTTCTGTGCCTCCATTCTGGTCCCATTGTCTCCAAGTCTCTCTCACTCTTGCTGTCTCTTAACTACTCTTAGTCTCACAGTGTCTCACTTTCTCTCAGTCTGTTATTTTTTCCACTTATCTCTTTGTCTCTCATATCTCTTTTCCTTTTTTGCTACCGTCATCTTTGGTCAACAGCTGAGTTGACATGCCTGCAGGGGAAGCAACCCCTCCCCCCCCCCCCTTTTTCCTGGTCCTTCTGTCTTTCCCTCCTTCTCTATCCCTCCATCCCTCCCTCCTTGTCCTGTGCCCTGCCGTGGCATTGGAGGGATCAGTTTACCCAGCAGCAGCTGAGGCAGGCTTCATTTGTCCCAGGGCTTCCCTCTGAAAAGGCATTTTTCGCCTCTGGAGAATTGCTCGCTGCCCACGGTGACATTGAGCGCTTAATTGCGCTACTTCCAAATTTGGCAGTCTTGTTCTTTAGTGGCAGTTTGAGTTGTTGAACTCAATGTACTCTTGGCCTGCAGGGCTAGGCACTCCTTTAGGTATGAGAGTCTACAGTGGAGGGGGACTGTTTCTAATTCTAAAGTAGTGTATTGTGATGTAAACAAAAAACCTCAACATGTGAGCATGTCTCATTATAAACTTACCTCATCTTAAAAAACAGCCTTTTTTCTTTTTTCTTGTAATATCTACTTTAAATATTGCAGATGCAACGTTTGAAGTGATGACAAGTTAACAAATGAAGTGTGAATAATGAGCAACAAAATTTACATCGTATTATTTGCCAATCTCTGTTCTTTGGAACCTTGATGAAGTATTTATTATTCTTCCCCTTATGTTTACCAATTCCCACCACTCACTGATGGGGAAAAAACTGCTTGCATAGTGCAGCTCTACCGCAAAGGCCCTTACTGAAGTAAAGTGTAAATATTTCTGCCAGAGCCTCTCTCGTCTCTTTTGGCAATTGCATGTTTACATTACCGCACTGGGGGATACTTGCTTCTCTGTCTGTGTCCACAACTCAAATTATGCAAAGTATGTTTAAAACCTAATCTTCATTACTCAACCACACAGAGAGAAAGGGGTTCATTGTCATTAAATAGTGTTAGAAGCAGGGAATGTGTGTTAATTGTGTGGGGTACGTGTATATACAGTATGCACAGCATGTGACTTGCATGAAAGGTGTGGATGTGGGTTTTCATTTGCTCATTTGAGTATGTGTGAATGAAGTGTGTGTGCATGGAGTAGCCAAATATATTTGGTATTGACACCTTCAGTGTTTACATTTGTCAGGATAAGGGGTGGCTCCTGAGACACTCCGCCACGCTGATCACCGTTTAAATCCTAAACACATGTGATCGGCCCGTTTTCTTTGTCCAGATTGTCTGACTCACTTACCGTCCGGGTTGACAGTGAGAAGGTTACAGTGCAGCAGTAACCCTTAATTGATGCCATACTGGGGGTTAACTCAATCAACTCTCCACCTTTGTTCCTGATGTTTTCTATTTTTTAGAATTGGTCTAATAATGTATTTGATTATTTTTCTTTCTTCCTTCCTTCCATCCTTCACTTGCAGGCATTTGTCTACTGTGAATATGAGGTATTTGTTCAATCATACATAGTAGTTGTAGAGGAGTAGAACTTTAGCTATAGTAGTCATAGTATGTCTTTTGTGCTAAGATATTGATGTAATAGGGTGAGCTCCCCTATTCTCCACATTGATAATTTATGGTTGAAGAGGTGCTGGCTGTATTCTAAACTTGACAAATATTTCACCCCGGCGTGCAAAACAGATTTGACACATTTGAATTCCATAACCTCTGATAATGAACTGTTTATTCAAATGCTGTGAACATGCAAGTCCCTCTTAAAACTTGGAAACGAGACCGCAAGACTCCGCTAAAACTTGGAGACACAATGACCAAGACCCTCTGGAGAAGGTGACAATCTGCTTGTAGAAATTTTACAAGTCCACAAAGTCAGTCTCTTTATTGTTAATGGAGCTTCTCCAGAGTTTGTTACTTGATGACATCAGATATGAGAGCCTTAGTTTTCTGCTTTAAGCTTTAGGAGAATGTTTGATCATATTGCTTCATAGGATAATGCTGTTTTTGTGTTTGTGAATTTACTAAGCTTAATTGTATCTACCCCAGCAGTAGATCTAGTAAAAGTCATTGTCTGTCAGTCCTGTTTTGTCCTCATGTCCCTATTGTTTTAATTGCACCTCGTGTCTTAGCCACAGGGCCGGAGGCACTATACAAGCTGAACCAATAAATAACCCCCTCATCCTGAATCTTGGCTCATTTTGTTTATCTTCAGGCTCATCTCTGAAGGGGATGTCCATTTCATCGTCATTCCTACACACATATAAACACACACACAGATCTTGTACATTCCTGGGCTTAACAGGCTGCTGGTCTCTTGAGTGCAGATGACGTGCTGTTGTGGAGGGAGAGACCTTCACCCTCATCCAAGGACCATAGTTTATTTGTAGAGCCCATGGAGATGGTTGTTAAATGGGGATGGAAGGGAGGTTAGGGGGAAGGTTTGGTGTGAAGGGAGGCTCAAAAGCAGTGGTGTATAGTAGATGCTCCCCCAATCACTCCTATGTTCATTGTGCACATAGCCATACAGGAGAAAAGATAATCATCTTACATGCACACCAATAATTGGATTACCCTCAATAACCAGATAAAGGTGACCGATTGGACTGGTAACCTAGTTCCCCACAACCAGAGTTTACATGATTTGTTTGGTAATCAATCTTGCTCATGTGTGGGGAGAGTCCTGCTTGCTAATAACTAAAGCTCCACGGGGTAATAGAAAATTAAGGATTCAACTGGTGTCTTGGCAGTGGTGAATGGAAATGGCACCTTAACACATGGACTGTTCTTTGTATCTTTAGGTTGAACCTAAAGAAAACTCTTGTGCCATCTCCCAACAAAGGTCTCTCTGACCTCTGTGATGCACGTGCAGTAAAAGGACACTAGACTAAGCTATTTATACATACATACATACCTATACTACTACTGTACACTAGTAAAATAAAGTATTACTTAAAAAAATATCTATACTTGAAAATAACTGTCAGAGCAAGTCTAAATGCACTGGTTCTGTAGAGCTCTGTGTAGAACCTTGTGTTTACTTTACTACCTATCCTAACAGGCATTCTTGTTTGTTTTTTCATCAGGATGACCACGAGAGTGGCTCTAGCTCCACCAGTCGCAGTGTCTCAGACGGCTCCAAGGCCGTGGCCAAGCCACGCCGCCTCCAGCAGGCTGCCCCCAGCGACCCGGACCTGCCCCCAGGTGAGTGATGGCTCTGGGGCCAGTGAGGCTATTCCAAATCCCTGCTCAGACAATGACCACCAAGGCAGGATCAGCCTCTGTGGGGGAGGATGGGACCACAGAGTGAGGCTGAGATTAGGACCTTTTACAATACGGAGAAATCTTATTTTTTTTTTTTTTTTAAGCCTCTAACAATGTTAAAGTAACTAATAATTGGATTTAAATCCACTGGCTTGTTGTAGCCCAATACCTGCAGAGGTCGATGTCAGATTCAAATGTAGGCAATACCGGTTTACACTGTGAGAAATGTTCTTTTTGAGATGAGCTGTGTAGCTCTGCATTTTTAACCAGTGTAAATCAGCCAGAGAGAGTGTGGGGGATGTGTTTGCGATAAATCACACAGTGATGGCTCTTATCAACAAGGCCACTTGACCACATGCCTCCTACAGGGCCATGGATTCCATGCCTGCCTGCCTCCACCACTTTACAACTGTGCACCTCACAAGGAATGGCCTTGTTTGATTGGGGCTGGATTATGGCCTTTTATAAATATATGACTTTTTTAATCCATTTTTTTAACCAATTTGGCAATTTGGCTTTTAGAAGGAAAGAAACATACCCAGACATTTTTCTTTATGTTTATGCTGGCACAGACAATTTGAATATATATATTTTCTGAGTATTGCATACATACATGACATTGCCAGTTCTTATACAACAACAATACGCTTAATGTAATTAACATTATTTGAAACCAACATGTTCACAATACTCTTCTTTCTATTTCCCCCCATAAAAATAAGAGAGAATATTAATAAAAAATACATAAAAAGTGTAAAAAATAAGAAAGCACTTATTCCTACATGGATAGGTAAATAAATATTTAAATAGGTAGAAAAGCAGGAAATAAAAATGAATAGCTATGCCATTCCTCTTTTCTCATCTCAAGGTATCCCTGTCTTTTCCATTTATTTTTTATATAATCTGTAGAGTAAGTTTTTTTTTTTGTAAGGAAACCTTTATTCAGTCTAGAAACAGTACCTTTGTTGGATTCACATGAATATGCCCTTAGAATTTCTTTCAGCACCGGATCTTCCAAATCTATTGGGTATTTTTGTTTACATTTATCAAAGTAATTAGGTAATTGCAAATACCTGCAAAAATATAAATCCTGTTGATCTAAAGACAACTCTTTTAAAGTTTGGAAGCCCTTTAGTTGCCCTTTGTAAGTGAGTAGGATGTTGGGATGCCTTTTTCTATCCATGTTTTAAATCTAAGATCTAGTTGATTGGGTTTAAAGTCGGAGTCATGTGCACTCCATCAAATTATCCATAATTTATCCAATAATTTATTTCTTAATTGTGTTCCAAACTTTGAGTTGAAACTTTACCCATGGATTTTTCAATTTGAATATTTTTTACATGTACTTAAAAGTGCAATAGGATGCACAACCTCAGTAATCTTATTGAAATACTCAACAAACCTTCTGAGACTTAAATGTGAAGAAAAGATATGGCTTTTAGAGAGAAAAAAAAGAAGAGAAGGAGAGGAGAGAGAAGGGGGTCTTAAGCTTTGAGAGCTAGGTCACAGTCTAACACCCAACCAAAAGGCTCACTCCCAGACCCCTAGGATGCATGAATGTATGAACCTACACTCCTGGCTGGTTGTATCTGGGGAGGATCAATTTCCAGGCCTGATGTTATGAGATAATATCTCTCCCCAGCTGTTAAAGCAGGGTGCCTCACACCCCAGCATCTCCCTTAGGGCCTGCCTCCAACAGATCCCCCAGGTGTGTGTGTCTGTGTTTTTTAGTGTATCTGTGTTAATTTGTGGGCACACCCCACACTGTAGTGAACCTCGTTTCAAACCATTACAGGCTGTAGGAGACAACTCTGAGGTCAAAGGTTGCAGCACCTCAATAACGGCGAGGAAGCAGATGAATGCTCTAATCCCAGCCTTCCTAATTATAAGGTAGAGGTTAAAAGTTAGATGAGGTAAAACTAACCTGCAATGACTCAGACAGAGGATGTTTTCATAAGAATAAGATACAAAACAAACCTGTCATGAGTCTTTAATGTAGTTAAAGAAGTTGAAAGTGTGGACACAGCACAGCACAGCATTTCATGGCAGTGCACTTATGCAATTTTATAGACTTTTGTTAGTTTAGTGAGTACCTTATTGTAGACTTGTTATAGTGCACTGGTATAGATACAGATGTTGTTATGCTGAGAAGAATTTCCATTTCTGCTATTTCTAAGAAAATATCTATATTCTGCATGGCCTTGTAATGTTCATCATATTATGTACCTTTAAATATACGTAAATGCACGCCGCTAGCCCCACTGTCTGCTACAACAGGGATCCTCAACAGGGGGTCCGGGACCCTTAGGTAGTCCTCAGAGTCAATGCTGGGGGGCCTCCAAATTATTGTTAGTTTTTGAAAGTTTTTTTCAAAAATGTAAAAGTCTTAACATGAATCCAACATATTATTAGCAAATATAAATTTGTGCAGCTGTATTATGTAAGAAAAATGAAAAGAAATATAGTAACAAGTATGGATTGGACTTGCTTTCAATAAAAATATTATTAGAGAAGTGGGAGGCAATAACATGTGATTGGGACATCCCTTTTCTGGCATCATCCTTATTTTTTAAGCCACATGCATGCTTATTTGAAGCTCCATATTTGAAGTTAGTTGCACTTCAATGCCTCTGTCTCAGAAGGCAATGGTGGACACAGGATGTTGTGGATGGGAAGTAGGAGAGTGGCAATGTGTGTAGATGTGTGTGTGTTACGGAAGACGTTACTTAGCAGTGAGACAATTACAGGGCAATGACCAGTCTTACCTCTTCGTCAGCATCTACGTCAACAAACCTGTGTGTTGAGTCTGCTCCACTCCCCTTCAAAACAACCAAAACAAAACACGGCCGACACTAAAAAGCAGCCACCAGCAATTATCCAGTCATTTGGCCCTAAGCTCTCACATACTGAATGAATTTATCCTCCCTGTTCTCCCTGTGGTGGAAAATAGTGATGTTAATTCATATGCCATGGGATTGGTAGCCACACAAAGACCAAAGACCAAGTGCTTCCACCTTGGGCGATTCTGTGAGTGATTATGTTTACTGCTGCTTGTGGGGGACCAGCGGCCACTGTTTGTGAGAACCGCATTTCTCTGTTCCAGAGGAATCCTGCTTTGGCCCTATTCACACTGTTGAAAATGTGTTTTGTTTTATATGAGTTCAAAGACATTTAATAGTGGCAAGTCTCTCTTTGAGTCTAGGTTTAGCCTGCTACCTGTGAGTTGGGTGGATCAAAGTTATACTCAAGATTTGCAGTTTCAAAGCTAAACTCCTAAAGAGCCACACAAATTTTCATTTTTTGCAAGTGCCATAGGACATGTATTATGACGTGTCTTTGCAGTCTGACAGTTTCTCTAGGTAAACAAACATCTGCTTACAAATTGTCTCTTGTCACATGTGATAACCTGTTATTTTGGACATTTGATTAAAAAATGAATGGACACTCATATTAATTTGTAAACGTTCTTGCATACCTACATAGCTGACTTGTGTATCATTTTCCACCAATGTTTTTATACTGTATTAACCTTTTCTGTTGGAGTACTAGAGCATTTGGGGACCATTTCTTATGTTTTTCCCTATTGAACATTATTAAGCTGGGTCCCAAAATATGGATTTTATATTCCAGTCCTAACTATTCTTATTTTGTTGGTTAATAATGCTCAGACCAAATTTTGATTTAGATTTCTTAAGATAACAACTGCTGTCTGGAGGGTAGTGTTGTTTCACACCCTGCCACAAAAGCACAGAGTGCTTTGTGTGTGTCCAAGAATTGTGCATGCATGCATGGTTGTGTAAGTATGCGTATGATTGGAGGAGATTGAGATTTGCATGGACTGAAATACAAACACTCCTGAGATAAATCCATGGTCCAGTGCTACTGCTGTCCTGGTACTGGGGCCTTTGCTCAGAAAATAAATACAGCATCTGTTCTGGTATTACTGGGAAATGCTACTTATGGATAGAGAATATCCCATACTGGTAAAGGCTGGAGCTTTCTCCAGCTGGAGCTTTCTTGTGTTCGGAGACTTGCTGTACCATGCATGGTTGGGTTCTGTGAATCTACAATTAGCTAATAGAATAGCTAACATAATCAAGTGGTGATGGTAACCTTGTAATAACAGTGTTTCCTTGGTCCTGCAGGAAACTTGCCATGGTGTCAGTAAGATCCTTGCACCACTATGTTTATGTTCCTGGTATTTTGTATTTTATAGAGAAAATATCAAAATGAAATGGAATAGAATTTTGTGAACTGTGCTCAACACTTTAAAGGTGCTATGTCCCACAGTAGCTACTATATGTATTTACTTGGCTAGATTGCTATCTGTACTAACTACATTTCAGAAAAACACAGCAGGACCAACTTACAGTACATTTATTGTCTGATGGACTTGTCAATCTTTCTCTCCATGGCTAATAACTGGCAAGGCTGATAGCTGCTAATACTTTCCATATACAGGAAAAATTGTGAGCATGGACAGTATAGTGTTTCTTTCCTGTATTGCACAGAAGAGAGTACTTGGCCTGTTCTAAAATCATAAAGGAGCTGGTTTTTCCAGTCATTTTATGGTTGAACAGTTTTAAGTGGACTCCTTCCCTGTGGGCCGCAGCACAGGTGCTGGCTGTGTCAATTGTTTACAGAAGTTCAGAGCAGCGCGATGGCTCGCAGAGAGACGTAGTGGGGCCCTGGACTTGGTACGAGGCAAGAAGAGGTATAGCAAGTGTAAGAGACACACTCTGACACGGGTAAATTAGATCCAGAGAGGGAAATAGCAGGAGGTAAAGTGCTGGTTTTACTGCCCAGGCTGCAGGTGCGACAGCAGCGTTCTGACTGACCCCAAAACCACAGGCACACACACACAGCCACATTCATGCACGCAAGAAAGCAGCCAGGCACACACTCAAACTCAGACAAGCACATGCATGCATGCAAGGCCACGCACAAATGTCACGAACACACATCGCGTTTATGAGTAGAGTTTATATTATGTCATCCTCTCTTCCTGCCGTTCTGTTTGGTCAGGCAGCAAACTCATGAGAATTTTGTCAATTGGATTATGCTAATGAATAGTCGGGCCTGTGTACAAGTGGCAGAACAGTTAACCAATTCATATAAATATTTTCATCAACAGCACCATTTAGTTCTGCCTAATTATCGGTTCTGTTATGCCCTGGGCCAAGCATGTAGATACAGGAAGACAAACATTTGGTTTGGAAAATAAGGGAAAAGCATTAAAGGTTTATATGTTTTAACTTGTAGTGACTGTGTTTAACAGTACATGGGAGGAATGAATAATGCCATTGGTCCTGTGGTTAGGAGGATTTATTGCTGTATATTTTCATATTTTATGGTCGAAACTCCCCTGTCTGTAATATTTTAAGTTCTTTCTTACTTCGTTGAGTAATGTCCTTCGCATGTATGTTTTTCCTGTGAAGCTTCTGTTTCTGGGTGTCACTGTGACCATTAGGAGGTACTGGTAACACTGCCGGATGGCTCCCCCAGCTCTGCTGAAACCCAATCTATCGGGCTGCTCTTTCTCTCCTGCTGGCTCTTGGTTGCTACATCCCTCCACCTCTTCATCACAAAGTCGCTGGCCCCCACCTTTCACCCTCACCAAAAAATCAATTTCTATTTTCCTGTTTCTTTCCATTTGTATACAATTGATTTCTTCATCGCCACAAAATGTAAAAGTTCCTGTCCCTTGCCATTCATATTCTATAATGCATTACAATTTTGAAAGTAAGTGATAACACATACTTGTCCAGCTATCACAGTATAAATTTAATGTGTATTGAGTGTGTTCGCACAGGTCGCCCATTTGGAAGTTTTTTCTTCTTTGCATTGGCAGAAGGGTGTTTCATTTCAAATCCTGTCGTCCTAAGACTGTAGTTTCACTGTGCCCTCAATAACTCCGTCTTGTATAAATATGTATAAAGTTCTGAATTTTGTATGTGTGAAGGCGTGTGTATGCTAATCCAATGAATCTTGCGTATGTTTAAGTGAACATGCAGGCTCCTCAGTGGTTTAACAGGCTTGGGAGGGATATGTTTAAGGCAGCATGTGCATAGTTTGGGGTTAAACAGGACTTTGTATCTGAGAGGAGAGCTCTTCAGAGATTCATAAATTCACCAAGGATTTGTAGCGCTGCTCAAGGGTGAGGAGTAAAAATGTTTTCTTATGGATATTTAGCTTATTTCACTTTACATGTCCAAGGGATAGACTGAGGCAAAAAATAACATGTCAGGGCCTCCTCTTATTTACGAGTCAACGAGGATGGCAGGGGTCAGTAGTATTATGCCTAGACTTTTAGGGAATGCAGCTCTGGATTTTACTTGTTTACTGTGTCTCAGCACTAAGTTAATGTGTCCTGATGTATGCTAGTATATACAGTATATGGAATTGTAGCTACTACGTCCTCCTGTGTGCATGTGTGTCTATTTTTAATTTTGTATGCTTTTTGTGTATATTTTAATCTGGACCTATTGGGCAGTTTAAGATGTTTCTCATGTGTTTGCTTATGTGTTCTTAGGTTACGTGCAGAGTCTGATAAGGCGCGTGGTGAACAACGTGAATATTGTGGTGAACAACCTGATCCTTAAGTACGTGGAAGATGACATTGTGCTGTCGGTCAACATTACCTCAGCAGAGTGCTACACTGTGGACGATATATGGGAGAGGGCCTTCATGGACATCACTGGTGAGCAATGGCTGCTTACATTCCTTGGTAGTGGGATTAACTAGTAAATCCACTGAGACAAGAACCTATATACTACAGTAAGTATTTAATTTTGTTAGTTCAAACTAAGGTCAAACTGACATATCAGACAAGTTTAAACATGGCTCTTTGTGTAAATGCCCAATGTCAGCTGCCAGAGAAGTCTCATATTCAGACTCCCCAGTCTGATTGGAGCATGTATAGGTGCAATGCAGAGTCGGCTTTGACACAGAAAAGAGCTCACATTTAAAACCACAAAAGATGATTGAAGTGGGGGATTTTAAACCTAAGCATGCCACTTATAAATATAAATAGAACAGTAGGACTTGTGGGCCCTTGCTTTTGATGGCTGCATGGATCATGCGTTGTGTTTTTTTTGTTTTAATTCCTTGTGGTAGAGACAATAATTACTTGTAGGAAAGAATAAGAATGTATTGGAACTAGTGTTGCACGATATACCAATACTAGAAAATACCAATTATACCCTATCATTAAACACGCACAATACCCCATTATATTAGTACTAATACTTTAAGAATGACAGTGTTTTAATAAGAGCCGTCAATCGCTTCGATGCGCGACAGTGTTTGTGTTCAGTGCTTTGCTTTAGAGTACTGCATTGGGTTTGGGATACCGCACGAGTGAGCGATTAAAAAAATGCTGCAGTCAAAAAATAAACTGCGGGTCCCTGGATTTAGTTAGTGCTAACCAGAAGAATGGAGGCAACAAATAAAGTTAAAAATAGGATTAAAGCAGGTCATGAACAGGATTAGGAAAATAACAAGGCGTTTCTAATTACCGACCAAATGTACTGATAAAATTAGATTCACCATCTTTTCTGAACATCTCCAGTAATTCGGCAAACACATAATCAGCCAAAGAGCACTCACCAGACACCACTGTGTTTCTCAGTAATGTGAAATGGACAAAAAGGAAAAGCAGTCCGGCGAGAGTGACATTGTCTTCACGAACACCTCTATGGCGTCTTCCTGATTTTAGAAGCGTTTCCCTCATAAACATCTTATATAACTTCATTTGAATTTATTATCATTTTGAGGGATTTTGTTTTGGAAGCCGAGTCTCGCCGTCTCCTGGGCTGCAGTACCACTCTTCGCCTGAATTGTTACTAGTATGCGTGCGGGGAATGGGAAATGGAGCTAACTGATAGCTTAATGTCACACAAGCCTGGCATCTTAAGGCGCTGACACACCAACCCGATAATCGGCCGTCGGACAGTCTGGCGAGGTCGGTGATTCAAGTCTGTTCGGTGTGTTCCGTGCCGTCATCCATTGGAGGAGCTGTCGGCCTTCATTTTGGCCGACCTGACTTGCTGGGTCGGAGGGCGGGCAGTCGGACCACCAATCTGATTGGTGGAGTGCTGACCCGGAAATAACGAGCGGGATGAGTGATGAACGCCTCTCAAAATCTGACGAAAATCTTTTAAACTGACCTTTGTTGATCGATGAAATGAAGACAGATTCAGCAACTGTATGGCCTATTTATGGCTTAAAATGTTTTCAGAAACACGTTTCAGTGAACTATTTTCGTAAAATACGAGATTGTATTTCGAACAAGCCAACATTACTATCCGCTGGAGATGCCAGACCCACGTGACGCGTTGTCATTTCTTGTTTCAGTTTTTTGTATTACGTATGCTTAAGTCGGCGTTGCTTCGGTGTGTTCCAAGGCACCTTTTGGACCTCGGGGAGCAGACTGATCAGTCTGACTGCCTTTTCTGCCGACGGTCAGCCGTCTGGTTGGTGTGTCAGGGGCTTTGGGCTTTTCCTGAATCTTGTATATGTACTACAACAACGATAACGTTTTAAAATCTTTTTTTTTTATTCACAGCAACAATACTGTAAGCCCATCTACATTCTCTGTAAAGGGTTTATATTGCACTTAGAAGCTCTCACACAGTACAAACTCCTGGGTTTCTCAGCTTACTGCCAGAGAATTACAACTATTTTTAACTTGAACTACCATCATAACCTTGAAGAAAGAACTGGTTCTTTATATGGAGTCACAAAAGCGTAATTCAACAAAGAATTCATGAAGTGGTCATTTTCAATCACTGTTATCACTGTGGAATTTCTTGTTAAGGGGGCCCTCTTCCAACATGTGAAGCATGTAGTGGTTACAACAGTAGTTACTGGCACTGTTTAGAGAGTGAAATAATTCTGGGAATGATGAGTCCTGTTATCAGTCTGTCAGGGGTGAGTGAGTCAGTGACAACTGAGAATCTGATGAACACCACACACACCACTTGGTTGTACCACTTGTAAATGTTACATTACACAACAGCTCTGTGATGTCTGCTGAGTGTCATCTCACCTTATTCCCTAGATCACAGATAATAAGGATTTACTGACAGGGCCTGCACTCTGTTACTTTGTGTATGATAGATTGTAGGTGTGCATTTCCCTGTGTGCATACTCTAATGCATGTATGTTCACATGTTGTGTCAAGCACAATGGGTCAACCTCTTATGTGTTCAATGCAAAATGATCATTAATTATTTCATTTTCTTTTTTCTTTGTAAAGCTCCAGAGCTGGTCCTAAGGAAAGTGATCAACTTTGCTGACTGTACTGTGTGCTTGGACAAGCGGAATGCTAGTGGCAAGATCGAGTTTTACCAGGACCCGCTGCTGTACAAATGCTCCTTCAGAACACGTCTCCATTTTACCTACGACAACATCAATTCCAAGATCCCATCTGTAATCAAAGTGAGAAGCTCCATATTTGAGCAATAACTCAATAACCGTCATTATCTTCCCAAAGCTCAAGATCTAGAAAAAGGCTTTTATATGGGTTAATCTGATGTCATTTTGGTATCATCCAAACATGCCACACATGCTAGGGATGGAAAAGTTTAAATTTGTCATACCAGCTTACAGTTGTTACAGGAACATGACACTTCCTTTTTTTAAGTTAGCTGTTCTTAAATCAATAACAGGATAGTGACTAATTTCAGTCCATTGTTCTGAATATGTATGGAAGAAGAAGACATCCCACTAAAATGCAAGATAATGCTACAAATAATATGATTGTTCACTGTAGTACCATCGGTATTTGATTTTGACGAGATTAGACTTTTATCAGCACCTCAGTTTGGTTTGCCTATCTGAAAAAATGGCACTTTGTTTCATTCTGGTAGGTTTGAAAAAGCTACCCTAGAGAAGAATATGCTATTCTTATCTTGGCCAATTTAGTCAATGTTTGTTCAATAACTAGTCAACCATATTGATGTAATTGAGAACACCCAGACTAGATAACTATATCACGTCATAAATCAACAGCTTTTGGACTACAGCACAGATTTTGAAAATCAATCTCAAAGTAGCTTAATTTCAAAACAGTAAACAAGCAAACACACCAAAAAGTACTCCTTTCACTAGAGAATCATCAAAAGCAGTCACTATCATTTTTCTACTCAATGTCAGTGGAAGACGTTTGTTGAAAATCACATAGTCTTAGCTGTCTTGTTCCTTAATGTGGTAGAGATTTGTTTTTGTAGTCAGAAGTAAACTATTTCTGATGGAAAAAGTCCTTAATTCTTTAGCTGATGCATTATTAACCTCAAAACCCTAGGTTAAACTAAGGAGATTCTGTAAACGTTTGTACAGTCTAGCCAGAAAATTGATTGCGGCCGTTTTTGGTTTATGTTTATATGCATCGCATTTGTCATCTTTCCACTATAAAGCTTCATCATGGTACATTTAATTCGGCCCTATTTATCTGTTAAATCATTTTTATCAACAGGCTGATTTAAATCAGAACTGGCTCATTTCCATCTACATATTGTTAGTATCAGTTTCACGGTGTCCCATCAACAGAATCAGATGCAAAAGTTTTGCCACATTTAGAGTAGTTGTGTCTGTTACAGTATGTTAAGCAATAGCATTGGTAAGTCCACTTTGACTTTATTCCATAGTGTCTTCTGTTATTTATAATTTATTAACATTGTATACAAAATATATAATACAAACCCCTCTGCCTAAATGAAAAGTTTAGTTGCTGCTGTAGTTTACAGTAAACATATTGGTTCACATATGTGGGTACATTTGGACCTGACTTCTTTTTTCCTGACATTGTTTTTATTTTATGGAATATATCTACTTCCTTCTTGTTACTATATACAGTACATCTCCTTGCATTCAGACCATAATTTGTGGTTTATAGCTGTATGTCATTTAACAGGAGCAAAAATTCTGTCTTCCACATGCAACTCTCAGCATCCACCAGTTAGCCAGAGGGGAAGCCATACCACTTTTTACAGGGCCTGGGGCAGCTCTACCCTTTTTTTATTAAACATTCCTACTCACATTTAGCGGGAGCCCACTAGAATCATCTAAACATATAATTTAACAAATAAAATCTCAAAATTTAAACCATCTCTTACGTTTTTCTTCCTTTCCTTTCCTCAGATCCAGACCATGGTGGAGAGCCTGAAGTTGTCCATTACAGATCAGCAGCTGCCCATGTTTATCCGCATTTTAGAGCTGATTATTGCCCTCTACTATGGGGAAATTGGAGGACACAAAGAGGGCGAGGGAGAAGAGGGCAGTGTTCATGTCAGGGAGGCTGGAGCGATTTTACCTGGTGAGTGGGCATCGACAATTTTGTCTCTGACCATAAGATTTTTTTTGTCTGATTTATTGTTATCTAAAACAAAACTCTGGGTTGCTTTACTTTATCTGGTGGTTTTTTTAAACTTCTTTCAGTAGCAGCAGTTGCTAGAACTTGTGCAACATATGTAAGTACATTCAATTTGTCAATTAGGCTGTCATTTCTGCTCTTTATTTATTTGCTTACCTACAAAATAGAAAAATGAGGCAGATGTTGTAGCTGTACATGTTTACCCATCATACCAAGCAAAGGACGTACACAGCAAACCAAAAGCAAAAATGTTGATTCTTTTTTTTTTTCTTTAAAAATTAATTTGGAAATTATATATTGAGGTCTCACAGCGATGTAGCATGTGTGTCAGTATAGTTCCTGTCGCAGTCATATATCACAGACAAAATGTGGTTGAAAGCTCTGAAGTGGTTAATGAGCCATTTGACCATGCACAAAGCTTTGAAGGTTTTCCTTAGTGTTTTCATGACGCTTTGCATGTTGCCTTGTTCTGTTCAGGGGCTATGTCTGTCCATATGCTGCTGTTCCTGAATGGGACATTTAACATCACTTTGACCATGGTGTGCGCTCCTCCTGCTTTTTCCACAAACAAAAGCTGGAGCGTGTAACTCAACACAGACCGTTGTCGTCAAGCCTGATCCCCTCCATGTGGATAGAGGCAGGAGAGAGGAGGATAAAGGGAAGACACAAGGATGAATCAAACACAGGCCCGTCTCTGTCTTTAAAAAAACCCCACCTCTTTCCCTAAACGCCCATCTCTCCCCAAATGCTCATCTTCATCTCAGCCAAATAGAACAGGATCAAGTCCCAGGTCCCGCTGGGCTAAATCAGCCTCTGTAGCACCAGGAGCAAATTATGGTGCAGGGGAAGTGGTGGGCAGAGGGGAAGCAGCCCAACACAATACAACCATTCGCTCACTCCCTCTAACTTGCTCCCTGCTTGTTGGCCTGGAACTTTTACTGCAAGTTGGCGCAGCTTCCAGTTCAGTGTCCATTGCCAGATGTAAGAGTCGGTGTCATGCTACTGCTATGCGGAGCCTCTGAGAATGAATTAGTATCCCATCACAAAAGGGGACCAGCTCTTGGAACCTGAGCACCCCCAGATCTTGTTATGCTAGAAGTAATCGACAGAGTGAAGACGCTGAAGGGGGGTGTGTGTGTGTGTGTGTGTGTGTGTGTGTGTGTGTATGTATGTATGTACTGTACTGTACTAGGTGGGTGTGTGTTTATTGGGAGGCGTTTGGGCTTCTGCAGGAACATATGGTTTCAGTGTATTCATTTCAGATTTAAGGAATGAAACTTAATTCTTTTAATAATAGCAGCAGAATTACAGCTTAAATGATTTATTATTTGTGATAAGAAAATATAATGTATTTGTTTTTGCTAACAAGGACTGACAGCCTTTACCATTGATAGTTTCTGAGTTCTACAACATTCACGTATGTTGACGCTTATAGTGACTGACTTGGCTTACATGCATATTTATTTTTAGTGGGTTGTAGTTTGTAGGAAACAATCATTGTCACATGATTGCTGGAACATGATTCCAGTATCGTACATAGTACTTCATCACATTCATTTGATTTCCCATAGGCTGCGCATGATGAGTCTTTGCTGTATAAGCTGTCCAATGCTGTGTGTGTGTGTGTGTGTGTGTGTGTGTGTGTGTGTGTGTGTGTGTGTGTAATGGTGTTTTTCTTTTTGCCTATTAACAAAGTGGAAAAAGCCTTGTAATGTGTTTATATGCCCATGATTCACTGTTACTGCATGTTGTTTGTTTGATTTTTTTCTCTTTTAGGTAAGCCGGTGTCTCTTTAATGAATAGGCCTAATAAGGGAACAGTGCGGGATACTTATGTGTCACTAACCAAAGCAGCTTTCAGTCAGGATTAGACAGCTATTTTTCCTACTGTCTGAAATTCTGTGAAGGCTGTGATATACTGTAAAATTTCAGTGGTTGGAAACATAGATGACTAACATGCTTGAATGGACCAGCTGGTCACGACACCGAAAGCTGTACAGTTTCAACAAGTATGTGAAGAATTATGAACCGAGGACTGTGGCTGCTAAAGTGTGTGTGTGTGTGTGTGTGTGTGTGTGTGTGTGTGTGTGTGTGTGTGTGTGTGTGTGTGTGTGTGTGTGTGAGAGTGACTAAGTGTTTAGTGTTTGTTTTGTAGGAGACCCTTAGAGGCCTATCGAATGGAATGGACCATCATACACATATCAGCCAGAGGCCACAGGCTATCTGCCCATTATAAACCTCATGTGGCTCCCTTATGCTAGCCCAGTGACGTGACAGGGCCTCTTTTTTAATCATCTTTTCACTTTTTAATATTGGTGTGAAGACGTGGAGGCCATTGAGTTTAGAAGTCTATGGATATGGATGAAACAGCTTTTTGTCCTGCAGAGCATTTTATATTCTCCTGCCATGACTGCTAAAATGGATTTTCAAACATTTTGATGTTAATGTCGAGCTGGTAGTGTTAAATTGAAACAATATGTGACACCCATGATATGTGTTCCATTCTTTTATATTGTGTGTGTGTGTGTGTGTGTGTGTGTGTGTGTGTGTGTGTTTGTGTTTGCATAAGATGACGAGCAGAGTAGCCTTTGCTCAGTGGTCAGGTAACCAGTCCACCTCTCCCTCTATAAACATGGAGGGACATCTACTGGCCTGTGAGGGCACTGCCTTCTCTCACTCCTCCCCTCTCACTGTCTCAATGTCACTCAGCTGTTCACTCACTTACACACCAACTCCTAGCCACCACTCACTGGCTTAGACATACGCTGCTGCCTAGAGGCCTTGGACTCGTGGAAACCAACCATGACCCTGACACATCCTATTACATAGTGCTTCTGAGCTCTGCTTATGGACATGTGCATGCTTATGCGGTGCCACACTGATATTGTGAGTTGCCCACAGAAAATATCTAGTCAGGCTTTGATTGCTCTCATGGTAAAGCAGAGAACAATGTTGATTTTATTTCACACCTGTGTGGTCATAGTGCTCCGCTTCACAGCAGCATTTTGGCCAACCCACATCACTCTCTGGGAATTTTTCACTCACTTCTTTGGATTAATACTTCAAAGTTTCCTTAAGCCGGTCTGTTTTGATCACTTGATTGGTAATTTTGCTTTTATTTTGATTGCCTTGCAATTCAAACGTAGGCTTCGTCAGGCTGTGACATGAAGCGAAAGAGCTTAACTTGTTGAACTGACACCTCAAAGGCTTCCACGGAGTGAAAACAAAAACGAAAAAAGAGAAATGAGAGATAAAATCCAACAGTGAGATTGGGGAGAGGGAGAGAGATAAAAAGCCATAACATGGGATTTCCAACTGCCAATTCACAAAGTGAAAGATTTAATTAAAATATGTCATAATTTTCACCACCTAGCCTCTGGGATTCCTAAGCTGTGACCTCACGGACAATATTGTTTTCTCACAGAGGACGTGAGGCCACAAGGAACAGGATTACACATTCTTGTGTATTGACATCAGCTTCCTCTTTTCTAACATGTATGGAAACAGACACGATTGGGATGAGTTCAGAAGTTGGCATCAGGGACCGGGGTGGTGCATGGTGGTTTGGGTAACCCGTGAACCCCTAAATAGTTTGCTGAGAAAAGGGGGAAAGATAATAGTGAATGGGCTTCACCACACTTTTGCTTCTCTTATGTTAAGCACACCTCCAACATGCCAGTCTAGTCCAAGTTTTCTGTTGCTGACACAAGGACCGGTCTGTTAACAGTCTTTAGCTTCTGTTTATCTTCAACCCTTTTGTTTTCCTAATTTCCATTTTTGTCCCATATTTAGACCTCTGCCCAATCTGCTTTTTCCCATCACTGTCTACTAGGGCTGCACAATATTAGGAAAATATCTAATTGCGATTATTTTGACTGATATTGCGTTTGGGATATGATTCACGATACTGGAGGGAATGATGATTTTTGTATCATTATTCTCATTTTCATTGAAAAATATTAAAACAATTTTTATTGAAGTGTGATTTTTTTTTTGCGAGGATCTGTACCAAACAAAGATTTTTTCTTTAGTCTGTAGGATACGATTTGTAAGCCGGGATGTCTCTGCAGCACCACAATACTTTATTTTAGAATGGTTTGACACATATTTTACCTTTAACAAATATTGCGCCCCCCTGCGATTTGGATATTGCACTAGTTCATATTGCGATTTCGAAAACAATTGCGATTAATTGTGCAGCCCTACTGTCTACATTGATACATTACCTCTTCACCTGGTGTGAGGCCTGTGCCTTACAGTAGCCAGTGCTCCGGTCAACCCCTGGTGCGCTCTCTAGGTGTCAACACACAGTCACAGTTGACCCTTCCTAGTCTTTACCTGTAGCCCTAGCCAACCTCGGATTGTGCTGATGGCTCATAGCTACTTACCTCCCTCAGGGCCTCCATTTCAGTCTGTTGGCTTCTAAACAAAAATGTGACCCAACCCTGCCTGCATGCATGCGTTTGTGCTGTTGGGTCCAGCTCAGACAGCCCTGACCACAGTGATCCACTAGGCCCAGTCAAGGTTCTCTTCTGTCAGGATGCTGGCTGACAGACTGTGCCCTCTGGCCTCCGTTGGAACAGGCTTCCTCTCTCTCGTTCATGTAGCAGTGAGTTCATGCAGCACACGTACTCACACACCTGCATGCTGGAGCATTGGCAGCAACTTCTGTAAACTGCCTTGTTCTCTGCTGTTGTGTGTTCAGTTGACAGCTGAAACATCTTGCTTGTATTAAACTACCCTGAGGACGTGGACAAATTAATTTAGTGTGCTGCATTGGGCACACACGCTTACATTATCAACAGTTGTCTTTCTGTTTGACCAGTTTGTTCTTAGAACCTGCCTCTTTAAATTGATGTATCTGTTGTAAAAGCATACTAAAGGGGAATGTGGTGTTTTTCATTTGAAACCTAATTTGAATGCAATATAAATTTGGCAACACTATTGTGTACGAATGTAACACATTTGGTTTTTGCACAAGACAGTGACCCCCTGTTTTGAACAATTCTCATGGATTGTTATGCATTTTTTAATAAGTCTACTTTGTATGCACCAGATCGGAAGTGTGTACTTTCTGAATATTTATCTAAAACATCTTAAACATACTCTTTATCGGAGTCAAAATAGACCTGCAGACACTTACCCTGCCTTTTTTCGTACTATTAAAAGTACAGTAAAATCATCTGCTTATCTTTTCATTATAATTAATTATGTCTTTTTTGAACCTTCAGGGATGGATGTGGATATGGAAAGCCAGGGGACTAGCCAATACTCCAACCCAGACCTCTACATGCAGTCTGGGAGTCCTGAAGAGGGAGACCAGGGTTGGGTGTCTTGGGCTTGGTCCTTTGTCCCAGCCATTGTAGGCACAGAGGAGGAATATGAGGAAGGCCTGTACCAGCAGAGAGAGACAGGAGGCATCCCTAACAACCCACAACAGCACACACCCAAAGACCCCATTGTTTCTATAGGCTTTTACTGCACCAAAGCTTCTGTTACATTCAAGGTAAATCAACTGTTTCAAGAAATTGTTTAATTACTAAATCATAACTAAATATCACCCGGGGACTGTAGGCCAGCATACATTGGGTGAATGACAGTTATAGTTTTTTCCATGTGTAAAGTTGTATCGCGTCATTGGGGAAAAGGAAAAACATGATCAACTTGATGTCAAATATCAAAATGAAATGGTCAAGCATGGGTAAGTGAAGTACTTCAATATTTACCACGGTTTCAAAGTTACAAGTATTCTGCATCACATTGAACGTAAATAAATGTGGAATGAACGTGATTTAGCTTTAAGATGTGCTTTTAAAATAATAAAATTTATTCCAGATTAACAAATACATTATGTTCTGTACATATGTCCAAAAAACAGTAGTATGGATAGATGATGAAGACAAAAATGTAAATGTCTTAAATGCATGTATTACACAAAAGGTAGAACCAGTATGTGTAGGGGGCTTTCACAGTAAGGTCAGGATATTCTTAGGGAAAATTTTCAGATAATGATATTTAATGTTGATATAGAATTTCCTGATATTGTTGCGTTAACAGTTAGTTTTTTTTCCTAGCTACCATTGTCGCTTATTCACTTCCACTGCCCACCCCATCCCTGCATCCTACATTTTGATTGATTGAGATTTTCAGTTTGAGTCTTAAAGAACAGCTTGATCTTCAGGAAGTTACAATCCTCTTTGTCTCTGTGTGTGGTATAGGGGAGAGTAGCATAACCGCTAACTGGTGTCTCGGGTCACGTTAATGTTTTAAACATTATACATGGTATGATGACTATTCAGAAATGGATCCCAAACTTTAATCCTGCCTGCTCACTCAGAATAGTTGGAATTCATCTACGTTTCCCCTCAGGTTCAGGCACTTCAGATCACATTACTGCTTGTGTGTGTGTGAACGTGTGTGTGTGTACGTGTGTACTTGACAGCATGTGTGATCAGTGAAGGGGAGGTATGTCTCAGGCCAAACCGACCATGGTGCTTTTCTAATAATGTTTAAATTGTTCCTGTATTGTTTGAGTTCTTTTAATCAATTAATTGCCTCTCGTCTGGAGTAATTGCAGACAGCTGAAAGGATGGTTTTTAAACGTTCTCGTCTCTTTCCTACAAGGAAGTATTTAGTTTGACGGAATTTGGTCTCTTTGAACAGTCACTGCCTGAACCTGAGTTTGACATGGACATGAAATCAGAGAGGTATTTTTAGATTGCTGACCCATTACTCACCAGATCTGTTTGATCAGAGAAATTGGCAGTATAATTTAATGACTTTAACACACATAATGCATAGTTCAGCACTTACCATTTGTTCCCCTCTTTCACATTTGCACCCCTGCCAAACTCTCATTGCATGCCAGACGTCATGTTATTCTTTTGTTTTAGTATTTTCATTTATTTCAACAATAGCAAATTTCAAGTGTTCCCAAAGAATTGTTTTACTTTTCCATCAGATCCTTTCTACCATGTTACATTTCTGAGAAATGAACATAAAGACAAAGTACCCCAATATTCACATCCAACGTTATAACATTTCCAAGATGCCTCATAAAGAATCATTTGATTTGTATTGGACTCCCAAAGCCTTTTAATGGGCCAAAGTATAAAAAGGAGAGGTAGCAGGGATGGTAGTTGCAGCAGTAGCTCTGTGTATTACTGGCTGCATTAAGCATTTGTGTTGCTGCTCCAGTGCTTTGCTGCTTTTCTGTTCTCTGTGTGATGTGTTGTTTCAGGCCTAGGTACAGTCAGAAATGTCCCACCAGTCTTGATTGGGAAATGCCAAATTGGCCATATTTTTATTGGATAAACAGTCATTGTGTTTGTGTCTGTCTGATCGGCAGCTCTTCAGTGTCAGTGCTACTATGCACTGATGTTGTCAGACAGAGCAATTTTTACTCATATAATTTAACATCCTTGCTCACCGCTGCTCCCAGGGACCTGCGGGTTGGGCTGAAGTGGTCCCTGCACGTGATTAAACCATCAGAATCGAAAGAGGGGAAGGGAGCGAGGGTGAGAGAGTCTGCTCCATCAGTAGGGATAATAAGGCACAGCTGCTTCTTGCTCTGCACCTGCTTCCTGTGTTAAAAGTTGAATGGGTTAGGGCCTGCACAGTTCTGCTCTACACCCACAGTTTCTGGACTGGCCAACCTCAAAAGAATCACAGCTCTGGACCCACTCTCACTTTAACCAACTAGTTTTGACCAGAAACACCCTCTCTCTGCCCCCACACTATTTCTACACACAGTATAAATGCTCTAATGAACAATCCCTCTTTTTTTTTAATTAATTTACCTGAATAGTCAATGAACAACCACTACATACAGACAGTACATTATCAGTTTACCCCCTTGGTATCCTAAGTGATTTAGTCATGTTCTGATTGTCATCCCAAATAAAGCCAGAGTGGGCCTCCCCTAGAATCAGAGAGGAGCGGCTGTCATATGGTTTGATGAATGTCTTTGGCCTGGGTCCAAACTTGGAAGGGAAAACGACCAAAAAGTCCCAGGGCTGGCATCCAGTCTCTGATCTTAGAAAATGGCATCTGTCCTTGTTTGGATGTTATTGTTTCTGGTTTAAAGCTTTATTTTCCGGGGCCTCGTTGTCCTTAAAATCCAAAGACTTGCATAGCTTTTGTTTATTTTTCAAATCATGTATCTGTTTCAGCAGTGAATTGTGGGTACACACGCACACACACACACAGAGACATATGCTTTCCAGTTTTTATATTCCCCCTATATTTAACCATTTTTCATTTAGATACTTTAGTTTTCAGACTTGTTTAATCTGTTTTGATCTGTTTTAATGTTATTTAAATCCCCAATCTACTTTTTCGATGTCACAAAGCCTTAAAGGCAGGGTTGGTAACTATTTCCAATAAACACTTTTTTATATATTATATAAAATGGTCTTTACACCCTGACAGCAATAAATAACTTATGGGCTCTGAAAAAGGAGTGAAAAAGATCCGTCACTTGTAGCTGCTGTAATCCTGTAAAAACGCCCACCAATCACTGCCTCGCGGTCCGCTTGGAAAGAACCAATGAAATGCTGTTGCAGCATTGCTAACAGTAGTCATGTTTGGTTTAAACATTCGGTATTATAATATGAGGTGTTTGCTTACTGGTGAATAAGACATGAAGTATAATTGCGGTCTTTCCTTCGGTCTGCTCTGGAGCAGCGACGCAGCGGTGCTCGTCTACATCTGTGTGTGGGTCGGAGGCCCGAGGGCAGGGGGAGGGGTTAGACGGAGCTAGGGCTGGGTAATCGTTCAAACATTTTCGATACCGGTACCGATACCAATACCGTGACTTCGGTTCCTAAACGATACTTTTTCCGATACCAATTTTATAAAACAAAAAGAAATTACAACATTACGGCACTAATATTTGTATCTATTTTTCAGCTTCTACAATGTGAGCCCTGTCTCTGTGCGTAATGTAGAGTTTTTCCTGCCTCCTGGACGTGTTGCATTAGACAGCCAATCACCAACATTATTAGATCTTGTTATTGACTCACTGATGCTGATGAGATTTACTCCTTAGGTATTTAAATTGGGTATTGAATGACAAGGCATTTTGCGTTACTTAATACTTTAGAGGCAATTTGGTCGGTGCCTGAAAAGTATTGAATTCGCTACCCAGCCCTAGACGGAGCCCCGAGTACATGATACTTTCAAATCTTGCTAGCTTTTTTACATTACAAACCCTTCCTTTAATTAAAACACAAAATTAAACGTTGTAAAGGCTTCAGCTTTCACGGTCTGTTGCTTTGATGTATTTTTGTGACACCTGTTGTAGAAGTTAAATATTTTTGACAGATGAAATCAAAATTGTGAAAATGTTTTCTTATTCTACCCTGGTCAACTTAAGGGCAAAATAGCTTTGATTGCTAAATAATGTATTTCTTTGATTTGTACTAGGCCATTTTTGAGCTTTCATAAGAATATAAAATGGTTTCTTTCTCTCTGTCTTTTGTCTCAGCTAACAGAGACGCAGTCCGAGAGCAGCTACTACAGTCCTCAGAAGGTCAAGTCCAGAGAGGTTCTATGCCTGGAGCAAGAGGGAATCACTATTGAGGTAAGATGCCACAGCTTAATTCTTACCTTGTCGCCTAAAGAAATATGTTGATTATAATTAAAGTCTTTAACTGTCTTTTTCTGATTTATTCACATTACAATTTGTAATTTCTATATAATTACCAGAGCATAGCTACAATAACCAACGACGTTAACTAAGTTGTGTTTAACCAACTAACCAAACAGCCCCACGTCCAGTCCAGTTGTCAAAATGCGAAAAATAGAGAAATGTATTGTTATTAAGGCAAATGTGAAAATGTATCCTTATATAGATTATCGATCATATTGTCCATTTCTAGATTGTAACCAATATAAATTCTGAGGAATAATATTATTGTAAAAACATCAGGCCCCAACCATTCATTTTTTCAACTAACAGTGATTATTTTGGTGATATCTGCCCTTTACCAATTTTACCCATCTGCAACCTTGTTACCCTTCACTGCCAGACCTGACAGACCAATAAAGATCCCTGTTTTCCCATTATTATTTTATATTAGTGTCTTCTTATTCACTGTTGGACAGAGGTTCCTCTTAATTCCCTCCTTAAGTACATTTTTAAAGCTTCTCCAGGTCACTAATCCGTGGCCTGTTGTGAACACAGTGGAATCTGTGCCTGAATTGGGCCCAAGTCTGATCATTTCCGCATTTCCCCCTCGGTGTAGAAAATAGTTTTAAACCTGTTTCTCTGATTACCTGGTTGGAGTAGGAAAGGAGTTTTCTGCTCCTAAGCTTTCTACCAGATGTGAGAATTCTGGGAGATTTCCAATTCCAATTTCTGTAATTTATGCTTTTGCTGGAAGAGAGAGAGAGAGCAGTCTGAACTGGAACCAAAAGTGAGAGCGTTGAAAGGCAAAGGGATGGCTAGTAAAACAGGGAAAACTAGGCCTTGTAATTATTGTGTGGTGAAACATAAAGTTTTATTGGATTGCTCTCTGTTTAGTTGTCTGCTGGGTAAAGCAAAGGCACGGGGAGTGAGACACAAGCCCACCTTACTGGTTACAGGGGCTGCTGGACTGCTACCACACACTCACACATGCACATACTAATCTCAAGGGGAAATGGAAATTGTCTGACCCCAGCTCTTTTTATCACTACAAAATGAGCCCACAACCTCAAAAGCCCCACAAACATGGAGAACCTTGTTTGTGATAAAGTCCACAATAAATTGAGTCTCAAACTGTCATTAATTTCAAATGTTATGTTTTATTGCGATGTAAAAAGGTAATTCAGTCAAATTAATTTCTGTGAATTATTGTTGTGGTTTTACTGGGCTTCTGTTGACTGATTTAAGACATTTACATCTTGGGTGAGATTCTGAAGCTAGCACTGTCACCTTTTTGTTTAGTTTTAACACACACACATACACACACACACACACAGACACAGACACAGACACACACACACACACACACACACACACACACACACACACACACACACACACATATATATATATATATTCATTTTAATTAATATGTTCTTTTTTTCTTTTTCTTTTTTTTTTAACTGTACAGGTGTTTGTCTTTCTTATTGTATTCACTGGAGGAAAAGGGCTCCAGAGTTTATCCACTTTCCACATTGTTCTTCGTGTAGAGGTGAATATATCTGGGGTATAAAAACTGGTTAAAGTCTCTTCCTCTGGTTTTTATTCCAGGTGCTGATGATGGGGGAGCCCTTTTTCGATTGTCAGATTGGCTTTGTGGGTTGCCGGGCACTCTGCCTGAAAGGCATCATGGGAGTACGGGATTTTGAAGAAAACATGAACCGACATGAAGAGGTAAAGACGGCCTAAAATCAAAAAGGAAGGAAAAATGAAGAAAAAAACCCGGAAAACTTGAGTGAGGAGGGTAATGGAGAATTTAAAAGCCCAGAACAGAGATCACTTTCACCTAAACCATGTCTCCGCAGCCTCTATTACTCCCGAGAGCTTTCAGAAGCAGGTAGAGATGTGGTCTGGTTTGTTTATGGAAGAGTGAGACCCAGCTGCCTTTTTGTAATTTACTATAATGTTCTGTGTTTGCCACTACATCACTGTGTCAGCAATATTCTCACCATCTACTAATGTGCAGTGCAATGCTTTGGGGCTCAGTTGAAATCAACTTTAGTGTATTTCATCAACTATGTGTAAACTGTGTTTTTTTATGATTCTTTTTTCACGGCATTTTTTAAATTTATGAGTTTACCTATGGCATAGTTGCCTGCGGGCCAATGACGGCCCTCAGAAATATTTTAATCATCAACGGCCCATTTCAATATTTTCACTTTCAATAGCCTACATTTAATACACTACTCGGCGACTGCATCAAACAATCAACAGTTTAGCCCCTGGGGGCAACAACTAATATTTCGGGAACCCAGTATACCGGCCAAGAGGTCTGATAAGCAACTTGAGACGTGAGAATGGAGTTGGAGTTGAGAGACGACGTCTACAACCGTTTCTCTGCAGATAAATGCCGGTACAGTTTTAAAAAAGTGAATAAAAACCTAAATCGTTGTCAGACGATTGGTCCTGAGATTGCATTTTGGCCAATGCGTTCCACCTCTTTTCCTCTCCAGACAGACTGTTTACCTGCTATAACCAAAGCCTGCTCAAATGTGATTCAAGTCAGTGCTACTTGGACTACAAACGAAATACGAACAGAAATCATAAAGCTTCTGATACCAAAATCTTGACCTGTTGCCTAGATTGTGGATTCATATGCATATATCTGTTTATAGATATTAGTTGCATGGCAACTAGTGGCACACAGCCAGGGCCGGACTAGGATAATAATTCAGGCCGGGAATCTTAACAGCAGTCCAGGGAAATACCCACACATTCACAACAGACCACGTAAAATGGAACTTTTTTTCTGTTCACGGCACGAGAATGGTCATCATAAGAGTTTATGATGACCATTCTCGTGCTCAATTATGTCTCATAAGTTGTTGCAGCAATGTTTTGGGTTGATGTTATTTGTTACACAGATTTGGTGCTAAATTTAACCATTTTGTACCTCCCTGAGAATTGATCTTTTTTATTTTTATTTTTATTTTTTAAATCTCTCCAAAATACCACATTAAGACACATAGACCTTGATGAACACCATAGAAAAACCCATGCTGTGATTTGGTTTAAAAAACCTTTGACATTTGGAGATTTCTGCAAGAATTGCAATTTTCTGTGATTGAATGGCTAGCACTGCTATTGTGGAAACCGCTCACAAACCCCCTTATTGTAAATATATACCTAGGGAAGCGCTGAATGAATGCGCTGGGTCTCTAGTTTGTGGTTGTAACGTTTCATGAGACTGCGATTATGCTAGAAGAACTCACCGGCAGTCCCGCTGGTCACTAAGGGTTAACAATGGTCTGACGCTGCGGGCTGCAAATGTGCGTTTCATAGGATGGTGAATGCATGACCCACCCTATGCTGCTTTGATTGGTTAGTACTCGTTGCCTTTGTTGATTGGATTGGTTAGGTTGAGGCATGAGGAGTGAGATTGGTTAGGGTGAGAATACAATCAGCTAGCTAGGCCACTGGGAATTCCCCCAGTGCTCCCGATGGCCATTCCAGACCTGCACACAGCGAGTGTCAAGGGAATTACGTTCTATCATTAATGCTAGTGCTGTTAGCTAAAGTTATAACTCTGCAGTTTAATGTGGAATTGAGATGTGTGCATTTTTCCTGTGCAGCCCTCATAGGCTGGATCCATAAGTTGGCACTCAGTGATCAAAACTTTGAGAAGCACCCATAGGTCCTATGGTGTATTACGTTACAAAGGACAACACATTATTCATATTAAATAGTTTTAAATACTTCTTGTTCTGTTATGTAGTATGAACTGGATTGCATTTTTGTGACATCATGAAATTATCTTAAATATTCCTTGCATTCTCAGTATTCTCTACTCATATCTTTCCTCATTTTCCTCTTTTTTCTCTGTCTCCGCAGGATGCAGTGTTCTTCAGTTGTGGGGACAGCCTAAGTAGTAAAGGAATGACCTACCTTACCAACTCTCTCTTTGACTACCGCAGTCCAGAGAACAACGGAGTCAGGGCTGAGTTCATCCTGGATGCCACTAATCACAAGGTCACATGAAAAAATGAGATAGATTCTCAACTTCTAGAAGTCCCTAATACTAATGTACAGAAGAATAATGTTCCCAAACATTTTTATTCTAGAATTTTATTTTGGAATTTGCTTGCATGGAAGGTCAAAATGCAGTAGCAGACCATGCATTTCAGATTGAGATGGACAGCAATACACAAAAATGCATTAAACATTATGAACTCACTGATGCTGTTTACTTGAACAGCACCTGCCATTGACACAGTCCTCACTAAACAAAACATATGTAGCGCTGAGGTTGTCAAGCTCTTCAGAGAACAAATATTCAGAAGATGCAAAGAAATGTTAAGACAATCCATTTTACTGAGGCCACTACAAAAATAGAGAACAAAAGAGCTTTCCTAACACATGTTAGTGTGGGTATGGCTCAAGTGACTTGCTAAAGCAAGCACACTAATTCCCTTTGCTAATACAGTACGTTATCTGGGTCAATAAACAATAATCTGATATAATTGTATTCAGTCTTTTCTTTCTTCAGGTTTCATTTGGAAAAGCTGCAATGACAGCTATTCTTATATTTGGTGGTACTAAGTTAATACAGTATTTTGTCCTTATCAACTCAGAGTAATTCCTCTTCTAAATAAATGATTCTGATTTAAATCACTGCCACTTAGATTATTTCTGTCAGTCACACAGCTGCTGGCTGCAGTAGAGGAATGTTCCCACTATCTAAGTAGTAGTGTTAAAGCCATTATTCCTGATAACTCTTCAGCTCCCTTCATCAGCATCACAGCTCTAGTGTTGACTCTGCTCAAAAATGCTCATGACCCTCAATGAAGCAATTGTTTGGACATCCAACCATCCATCTGGCCATACTTGAAAGTCTGAAAGAGTCAAAGGTCTTGGTGTTAATTCATTAGCCGTTTTGAAACCAGCCAATGGCTTTGATTCAAAAGCATGCCAGAGCCATTAGAGCTGCCCTAATAAATATTACTCATTAACCTGCTTGACTGATAAGGCTCTATTGAAATCTCTGTTTAGAGAACTAGTGAGTATGTCTGGGGTCGGGGTGTTAAATGTGTGTGCGAAGGGGGCCTCTCTCATTCGCTCTCTGTTTCTTGCTTGCTCACTCATTCTCTGTTTACCAGTGGTTTGATGTGCAGTAAAAATATAACTTTCAAATATTGGCAGGGTCAATAGCTCTTAACCTGCAGACTAATAAATGATGACGAGTTATGGTAAAACAATACACTGAGGTAGATAGGAATAAGACAAAAATCAACAGTTCTTTTACCTATATTTACGTTTTATTTGTTAATAATGATCATAAATAACTAAGTGGGGGTGGCACAGTGCTTTAGTGGTTAGTGTCACCTGGGTTCAAACTCCAGCCTGGCCAGCTGGGGTTTTATTTTGTGGAGTTTGTATGTTCTTCCTGTGTCGGTTGCACTTTCCTCTGTGTGCTCTATTGTACAACCCTAAGTTTAGGTCTATGTAATGAAAGTTATGCACTATTTTTATTGTTGGGTAACTGACAGTTACAAAGGGCTTTTATAATCATATTTTTGTCTCCAAATTAATACATATTGCTTACAGGTACATTCTACATCTCATTTATGCTTTCATAAGCTGCATCCTGCTATCTTAATAACTATTTCCAAATAACATTTCACAATTATTTATTCTGAAACTAACAGCCATAATCCCAGTCAGACAGTTTTGGTTGTTCATGAAAAAGTCCTATCTTGTAGTAGATAATGTACATATTTCCGGTGGCATACATCCAAGCACCAATTGAATGAGGAAACTTTCACTTCCTTTTATCAATAGCTTATTACCCAATGAAGAACCTTTTATGTAGTCTTGATATGTAGTAAATTACTTCCATATGTACCAGAAGCTATAATGAATTATAGTTGAGTGTCTTCTCTATCTGAATTTCTCCTGTAAAAATTGATTGAAACAATTAGTTAGTTATAATTTCACCCTGGATTAGACACTTTTAATCCTGCCTGCCATGATCAGGTATCTCCTTTCATTTCAAGTCTTTGTAAATAGTTCCAAATATCAGTGATATTGTTGGCCAGTAAAAAAAGCAGATCAACTCCTCAATTACTCTTTTTTTTTTTTCTCTCTGATTTGACCCCGTTTGCCGTATCCACCGTGACCCCAGTCACTGCCACTCTTAAATGCTATCAGCTTGTTTGCTCCCTTACTGCCGTGTTTACCTAACTCTACTTTTGTTTAACAGGAGACCTATACGGAGATAGCAGGCATGCAGCGCTTTGGTGCTTTCTACATGGATTATCTCTACACAATGGAGAACAGCAGCGGCAAAGGTATTGTCTAACTCATTCCTCCTCTCAGAGCTTGTTTGCTCACCTCTTCTCTCTTTTTCATCTGTCATGTTCTCCTTTTCTCTGTCTTGTTCTCTCTTTCTTTCTATTGGTTGTACTCTGTCTTTTCATCTCTCTCTCTCGCTCTTGCTCTCTCTCCTCTCTGTCAAACAAGCCCCCTAGAGACTTTAAGAAAGAGCTTGTCTTATTTGAGTCACAGCCACCTGGTCCTTGACCCTTCCTGTCCTCGCTCTCACCCCAAACTTACCTGGAGGGCAACTGTCAGAAGTGTTTAGTCTGCGCTGACACGTATTTGAGTTTCTTTCTCCCTGCTGCTTGTTGAAACACTGTTTCCCCCCTGTCTCTTTACCTGTAAGCTCTTGAGAAAGTGAATAGGCTCTCTTGGCTAATTAGGTGTCACTCTTCCTGGCAGAAGCCTTAAGACAGACAGGATTTCTCATTCCTCAGTTGCAACACTCGAGAATGTTTATTCTAGTCTGAAAGATCTGAAGTTCCCATTAAGAGATAAAGCGTTCTCCCATCAATTTGAAATGTTATATTTGGCCCAGAAATATCTCTGTGCTTTAGTGTATGATAGTTGAGCATTTTATTCCAATGCTGCTGGGAAGCTGTATGTGACACCTGACTGACATTCACAAGTTCTAAGATTAAACAAACTCCAAAAACCTCTTAACAGAAGAAAAAAATCTGATTAAATCTAGATGAAGTGCAACACCTTACTGTCTCTAATGGCAACAAGTATAATAGGATAGCTTTATGGCCCATGTGTCACTGAATGCTACGCAAATATGGTGTTAGGTGATCATGCTTCATTGAGTGGAAGTCACAAGTTACAGTGATGATTAACTAAGGCAGAAATTTCTGATGATATAGTGCACAGTTGACTTGTTTGAATAACAGAAGAAACAAAGATCTGGTTGAACCAATTTGATTTAATTCAATGACTTGAACAGATCATTTGATTTATTAAGAGTCTAGTGTCACCATGTTGTTCCACTTGCCTTCCACTTTTCCTCTTTCATTTTACTTCTCTCTTCCTCACCCTCTTTCTGACTAGGCTATTGTTTCCTCCTGCTGTCAGCTACAGATAATAATCTAAATTAAAAAAAACATTGATACTGTCATCCTGAGCTGTCAACGTCATTTCTGACAGCAGGATAAGTGTCAGTCTCTTTTCCTGCAGGACGGCTGTGGTTACCCTTGCCAATTGGAATGCTTCTCTTCTGTCAGTGTTTCTCTTCTTCTCGGATGCGGACCAGATCCAGTGTCAACCAAACAAATTAGTTTCCATTGCCATGGGACTAACAAAACTCTGAGTCAACCGAAATACTAACCGACCCAGGTCATACTCACTATTGACTTCACATTAGTGTAACGCAGCAGATTAAAAACTTTTTTTAAATCATGGGAAATGGAGACACTTTTAAATCGTCTAAATCCCGGCTAATTTCAGCCTTCTCATCATTCCACTGACCGTTCTAACTGCAGCCATATGGTTGATATTAGGCCTAATCCATTGCAGCCAAATCTCACTGAAGAAGGGAAGGGGAAGTGGCATTGCCCATTGCCCTTTATAAATCCCCAGAATTCAGTGGACATTTCACCCCGTCCCCTAGTCTGGCTATCACCAGACCAAACTCAATCTTTTAAGATTGAACATTAGTCTGGGGAGTCTGCTCTGTATTTTCTACTGCACAAGAGGCGTGATCAATGGGCATAGTTCAAATGACTCCGTACGCAATTGGATAGTCCTTCAACCAATCAGACCAACAATCTGGGTGACGTAGCTGCGACAGCGGCATCAACTGGTTGCTGCCATGGAGTGCTGCGCTTCGGTGGCCGGCTTGTTGAATGTAAACAAGAAGCTGCTTGGTCGCTTCTCTATTGTCATCGTGTTAAACCCGCCAATAGCGCGCCAGGTGGATAAGCCAGTTTGTGATTGGTTCCCGCAAATTTGTAACGGAAGCAGGATAGATAATATAGGTTTCCAGCCTGAGCTGCAGGCGAAATCAAATCGCCGGCAGATTGGGCTGGGTTTACCCCGTCTACCCATCCCCCAACCCATTCAGCTAAAAAAGTTAAATTCATAGCGTTGACTCTCTGAGCTGTAAGAATGTTCAGTGCAGTGGTGGAATGTAATGGGAATAAAGAAAGTTGTGACCCTTTGTCCTCTTCCTCCCTCCCTGCCATTCATCCACCGCCTTCTTTTAATTTTAATTTCTCCCTTTTTATTGCCGGGGAGCTGAGTTTTTAAAGTGGACCTCTGGAACAGGGGCCTACGATGAATGAAGGGACAGCTGTGTGAGAGAAGTGGACATTTGGAATATTCATCATTCCAGTGGGTCACGGCTATGTGAGCGGCTCCGTGCTGCTGCATTACACCACTGCCACCTTTGTGGTGTTTTTGTCCAACAGATGAGGAGATGCTATAATAAGGAATGGGATATGGGGAAAATGTTGCTACCCTAACTATTTATATCAAAAACACACCACTCTGTACATTAAATACAGAAGGTGACATGTCTACTGTACTTACACTTTTCAGATTTGGCTTTGAAAAATGTGTTACATTTCCTGACTGACTGACAGCTAATACAACATACTATGTATATTTTAAACATGTTATGCATGATTGTTTCTGTTTGTAGGCCCTCAGGAATTTTCGGTGGTGAGTATGGAGGAGGTAGTGCCCGCTGTTCAAGAGACATCCATCAAGAGGCTGGTGGTGGGACCTCTGGACGTCAGGCTACATAGCAGCGCTGTCCACCGCATCCTCAAGATGGTCACCTGTGCCATGGACCACGAGTATGAACCCTACTGCAAATCACAGCAAGGTCAGACATCAAATGCTAACAGTTGCTCCATCTGTTTTACTAGGCTGACTTTAACAGCTAATAGTCAGCTTACAACTAATAATCCACTGTACTCCCTACCCTTAACCCTAAACTTGTTTCAACACCGCCTCTTCTCTTGTCTTCTACTCTGTTCTATTCTAGTCTATTCTATTCTGCCAATGATCAGAAATGACAACAGTTTGCACTTTACACTATCCTCATCACATTGTTATTTCCTTGCACAACCCATCTTTCAACACACAGCTGTACATGAAAGTGGTGACCTTTTGGACCACATGAGGGAGGATAAGCCAAACACCTTTGTTAGTAATCGTCCCTGCACAGCTATTGATGAGCTCATCCCTGGGATGTTGTGAAAGAACATGGAATGTGTGTCTTTGTGTAATATCTGTAGCAATAACTCTCATTTTTGTGAAACGATAACATCCGTAGGTTTCGGCTGTTTCAGCATCTGCGATAGATAATAGATGATGGAGTAATTACTACAGAGCTTTTGACTAAAGCTGGGTAGGTCATTGTGTTCCTTCCTGTTTCTATAAGTGTCTGTTCTCTCTCTGGCATTTTCTGGAGAAGGGTCAGTATAGTTAGACCCCTGGGGGGGTGTATTGGGAAATTGAGAGTAGGAAGCATTTTTCACCAAGGTAGCTATTACAGATGGAGTGATAAAATAACACATGCCTTATGTATTTTCCTGAATCAAGCTCTCCTCTCCTCGAGAGTAGAAGTCAGGAGGTCAAAGACATATCTATCTTTCTACTCATCCTGTCCTCTTCTTCTCTGCTCCTCCACATACACTCCTTGCCAAGAACTCAGGAAGAATCACTTTCCTCCCCAAAACTAGCTGTAAATGGAGGCCAAATTGGCTGGTGTCTGTGTATTAAGATCTTGCACTATTTAGAGCAGGAGGTTTCAACTTAAGGCTTTTAGAGCAGGATCTGTTAAGTAGGACAGGAAAAGACAGGGCGTGACAGTAGTAGTTTGTGTGTGTCAGGGGTTGTATGTTGGCGTGCACTGCAACCTTATTTTTTTTTTTAAATCATATTTTTGCCTTTTCTGTGTGCTTTAAATAGAAAGTGTTTTAGTGTGTGTAATCATGCCTTTGTGTACCATGTGAGCCGCATGTCTTTTGTAATTTGAATGTTGACGGTGGATATTGACTCAAGCCCTGGCATATGATTAGATTGGACATGGCATTGCCAGATAAACCTGATGCCGGCTGTGGCGGTAGGCCAAAGAGCAAAACAGCTTTGGGATCAGGTTCTGAGCCCACCTTGGAGCTGGGAATGTAGCCCGACAGAACCTTTACTGAACTGAAACAAGCCCATGTCCTGGGACCAGAGCCAAGGCCGTTCAGTAACAAAGCACTAGAAAAGGTTTTGGTCCACCTCAGGCCCTGGACACAGTTTAGCGGTTCAGTGCTCTGGTCACTCCTTACTTTGGTGAGCGCTGACCTTGCTAGCCTCTATTCCATGTTGATTTGGTTCACTTAATTTTCTGCCTTTCCGGATGTTTCTGGTTATTGATTGAATGAGTGGTTTTATGAGATAGTTCAAAAACAAAGCTACTGGGCCACTGTAATGAATATCGCTTGGAGATGCCAGTACTTTTTTAGTGCATGTTTATTTTATTTATTGTATGAGGTGGTGGTTTTTGTTGGAAAATACTTTTTTATTGTTCTACTGCTGCAGGCGTAGAGGAGAGGCACCCACTCAAAGAAATTGGTGTGCTTTACAGCTAACCTCTTTCTCTGTAACATGATATTTAGTCATCAAATCCAAATGTCTTTGGCCTTTCCTACTCCCTCACTTTATTTTAAAAGAAAATGCACCACAGGTTGCATACTCGTGGTTAGATTTACTGACTACTTTTAAAACAAAGGACAATCTATTTTTTGTAATAATATGTTTAATCTTACACAGCACCCTCTACTGCACCTGTGCAATATGTTACGGTATTTGTTCCAAAACTAACATGTTTCTTTGTTGTTGTGTGATTGTCTCTGTAGAAGTGGTTGACGAGAGCCATGGTTCAGCTACTCCAGAAGAAATATGCAGCTTAGAGAAATTCATCCCAACCAGACTCACTTGTCTCACTCTGCTACAAGTCACAGTGACCGTCTCCATGGCAGAGTTCAACCTCCTTCACACACTAATGCCTGTCATCATGGGATGCAAGGTAGTGCACACAGACATACATTCTTCTAGATATCACCCTTATATCCTAGTCCTTATCTTCTTTGAGAACCTCTTTTTGAAGGGTCATTAATTTGTCAGTGGTAATTGAATTACATAAAATAAGGTGTGAAAATATAGTAATGAAGAGAGAGTGATAGAGCGTAATATGACCACAAAATGACACTTTTGGCGACTTTGCCAAATTCATTGTACAGTACACACTGCAACTACTGACATGGAAGCTTCTATACACTTATCCAAACAGGTACCAAATCAATAGGTAGCTTGGATTTTGACAAACATTGATTGCCAAGATACTTTCGGAGGAAAACAAATTAGATTCAGTTCTTACTGCACCTTCAAGGGTTAATATCTTGCTAAATGTGCGATATGTATTCTCCCTTTTAACCTTTTCATATCGTCAATCTCCCAGACTGCACCGGGGCCAGTCAACATGCCAGTGTTTCAGCCGGTGCGCCCTCTACCTTCTGTGCAGTTCCAGCTGGAAAGGGTGAATGTTGAACACTCAGTGCCCATGTATGCTCCAGAGCTGGTCAGCACTGTCAGCACTGTCAGCCAGCCTTCCGACAACCTGCTACATCACTGCTATGCACACCTCTACCTGAAGGTGAGCACAACCATGTTAAACCCCAGCTTTCTTTTTCTGAAGATATAAAAACAAAAATGGGACCTATTGCAAACAACGCAATTGATGTGCATAATAATAATAATAATAATAATAATAATAATTAGAATCAACTTGTAATTGTTCTACTCAAAGAGTTGTTTCTAGAGAGCTGCTACATCTACAGTCAAATCTACCTTTACTTAGGCATTCTAGATCGTAGTTTAACCCTGCACATCTCGGCTTAGTTTTACATTTGCTGATTTGATTCTCTTATAAAAGTTCTGTGCTGTTAAGGACTGTTAAGAAACAATACTGTAAAAAGGTTAGAAAAAGGATTAATAAAGTATGCCTTCTTCTATTATTCTATCTTATATATTAGATAATGCACAGTGCAAAAGTTAAGGTGGAGTGGATGAAAAACTATACACTCATACGGAATATTAATTAGACTCCAGCACCTTTTTTCCCCCTGTCCTTTGCCATTTTTGATAGCACAGGTTTGTATCTTTTACATTTTTATTTAATTTATTTCATTTGATTTTACATTTCATCTTTCGAGTTGACACAAAATACACATACTAATTTGTACAGTTCAGTTTCCATGCACTTTAGCCAGGAGGAGGTCAACAGTGTGGCCACAGTCTTAACTCCACTCTAAAATAACCCTAATGACCCCTTTTCACCTGGTCATAAAAATCTAAGCACTGAGCTTTCTGATGAGCACCAGTCCAACTCTGGTCTACTTCATGCTTTTCATCTACCAAACTGATAGGTGGCTACAAGCTTGTATACGGCAGCTGTGACATTCACCTGATTCTGTGATGATTGTATAGTTTTGAGTTTAAAGCTCAATAGCTAAAATTCATTATTTCTTTTTATTATTATTGTAAAACAAATTGACCTACAAATAAACTAGAAATAAAGAGGTTTTTAACCCTTTTCATTTATATTTACCTGAAGACCCGAATGCCCCATGGAGTGCATATAGAACTATGGAGGCTTTAGCAAATTCAGCTAATCCACCTTTCAGGAAGCCTGGATAACAGTTCTTTAGTAATCTGGGGTGGCCCAGTCTGGCCTGGTATGGCCTGCTATGTTTTTTTTTAAGGCAGGATGTTTGCCGGACATCATGCTGGTAGTCCTTATCACAGGGTCACTGCAGGGTTAACAGTCAACTGGTCAGTGGCCAAGGATCCTTCTGACCAATCAGCCAATCAGCAGCTGTATCTGCCAAGGTACTAATTGTGCCTCTGGATTTTGGCAGGGGGATCATGACAGGGTGGAGGTCATTCAGGCCGCAATTCACCCACTTCAGGAAGTGATTTGAAACGGGTATAAACTAAGGCTTATCTTAATCTGTGTTTTATTGACACTGGCTGACAAAGCTAAGGTGTCTGTCTTGAGGGTAGCGGTTAGCCATTGTCTCACTTTTCCATGGTTATAGACCAGAACTAAAAGTCAGCCTTGCTCAACAAGGAGGCCACAGAAGTAAACAGACCGATCATAAATGAAAACTTGGGCTTTTTGAAAAACTAGTTGCTGAAATGAGAACCGAATTTAAAAACTGTTCTCCCAGATGAAGCTGTACTGAATCAGTCTGTGGCTACATGGCCCCAAGCTTGCATTTCAAAGTGGGATTTTTATTATGTCTACATCTGTATCTGGCAATCATACTATTCAACTTTATATACAGTACTACTCTGGTGTCTAATCGTCCATTATCATTTTAGTTTAGTCAAACGTTTTGTCTGTAAAGTGGTTTGGGAGACCTTCACTTGCAGGAATTGAATGAATCCTGTCATGTGCATATACAGCAGCTGCATGTGGGACAGCTGGGCCCAGCCATCATCCACTGGCTCAAATATTAAACGGGACTTGATCCACCATGTTCACTATCAACGGAATGTAAACATTGAGTTTGCAGTACATTATGTGTCTGGTAGTCTATATCAACGACGTTTCATTTCCGGGATTGTTCAGGTGCAGCTGGAAATTCCGCTGGATGTCCCTCATTTTCGACTGGATGTCCGTCACCTTCCGCTTTCTGTTTGTTGGCATTCTATACTCTGGTGGATTCATGAATTAAACTGTCAGTTGTTATGTAGAGTCATGTCATGGTGACCTCATGCACGTGTTAGTCTAGCTTCAGCTTTATGAGCCACATTGTGACTAGAAGACACCACATTGAGGTGAGTGAGCCTAAAAATTAGGGTTGGGCACCATTGACATTTTTTACCTGAAATTTGGTATTTTGGAACTTTCCCTGTGTAATAACAAAAAAATGATTTTATTTGTAAAAATAATTTCAAAACTATTTATCCTATTTACTTAGAACATTTTGTTATTTATTTAGCACATTTTACACACCACACAAAATAAAACACCTCCATCTCCTCTCCCAAATCTATCCCTACAACCTATTAAATCAAATAATTATTCATTTCTTAAACTGCACTGTAACTTTTATTCTTGTATTTGTATCTTATTCTATTTTAGCCTGTTTTTATTTTCTTTCTCTTTTTAACTGCTCTTAAATGTTTTATGTGAAGCACTTTGAATTGCCTTGTTGCTGAAATGTGCTATAGAAATAAAGTTGCCTTGCCCTACAGTACAACCTCCAGCCTGTCAGTCTATCACCAGGGCATAGAAAACACTGCTGTGCCTGTCTGTCAGAGGAAGTGTAACCGCATTGCGGCCGCTTTAGGCTCTCCATTACATTATATTGCAGCAAACGCTGTCTGCGTGAAGTTTTGAAAACTGTAAGCATACAGTACTTGCAACCGCTTTACTGGAATTGCCTTGATTCACTGTGACTTTAACTATTTGGCACCGTTTGAATTAACGTGAATTGGTCCTTGGTAGTACCAACGTAATTCGGTTGGTACCCAAAAAAGTACGGAGTTTGGTACCCAACCCTACTAAAAATGTCTTTCTGGAAAATACATCAATGTTACTTAACGGTGACATCTTGGTGTGATCTGGATCTTATCAATCTGGTCCGTAGGGTGTTGTGTCTGTGCTGTTAATTTAGTGCAAGCAAGAGTGTTACTTAATGTCTTGCTCTTCCAACTCTGTTACTGTATGTATGTACACTGAATAGAGAACCTCAAAGTTATTCTGAAAACTTCACTTTAGTCTGTACGTTTGTTAGTAAACAGCTGTGCAGACACTGAACTCCAAGTTGCTCCCCAGACGATGCTATGTAGCTGCTTACTGCTTAGGATGGGTTAAACGCAGAGATTGGATTTCACTACATTGTACTGTACGATTGCATGTGAATGTTTTTTTATGGTTCAACATAAGGATATTTTTAACAATGCCTCCTAGACTGTAAGATGGACTTGCTGACAGCTGTTTGTACAGTTAACAAGTAAGATGAGATGATTTTGTCTTTCTTCTGTGTCTCTAAGAGCCAGGGCCTGTAAGAGCGCAGGTTTAGGCTGCGACAGGTCTGCTGAAGACGGATAGAGTCAAAACAGTTCAGTGGTGATTGAGATAAGAGAACACCAACAACTCTGGCTCTGTGCTTCTGTGCTGTATTTTCAGAAGCTGTGTGAACTCCATATGTTTTTTTCTATGGATCCAGTAAATGGTTTGATCTATATATTGCTGAATAGGCATTTCCATGTCTGTTTTTTTTTCTCCCCTGTCTTCTCCTTCCCCTCTCTTCCTCCAAACCTTCTCTCATACCCTCTTCCTTTCTTTCTGTCTCTCTTTCCAGGTGTTTGGGTTCCAGGCAGGCTTGACATGCCAGGACAGTACAGGGGGTTTCCTGCCTCTCATCCCCATCATCCCTTCCTTCAGCACTGCACTCTATGGGAAGCTAATTCAGATGCCTGCATACTGGTGAGCACTTGTAATATGGATGGAAATTTGAATGAGCAGAATAGCAGGTAGAGTACCTCATGTGAACATAAATTATTAGATTTATTCTATCATTAACTGCCGTTGAATTTAAAGGTAAATGTAGGGAAAAAAACATAGACATCTTGAAGGAAAACAGTATTTTTCCCTCGTTAAATCTAAGGAGATCACTAAAACACCAATGTACAATATATATACAAATCAGTCAATACACAATTTGTCACTGTAGATTATTTGGTTTGGACATCCTGAAGGATTTCACTGTACAGTAAACATGTTGACTAGCTTACAGGTCTGGTATGCAGAAAATCACTATTGGCTAAGTACTGGAGTACTGGACCTATTTTGATCCAGGTGTGGTGTTGTACAATATAACATATTGATTGAGGTTATTACTGGCAGCACAAGGTAATTCGAAAGTCAACACATTCCTTGAAGTAGACACTGCATATGTAATGTACTCTCCATTGTTTGATGGCTAAAGGGACTTAGGCAACTATAATAAATTAAATAGTGTTTTACATTCTACAAGCACCTGTGGATGGCCTTACAGGTAACAATCACCCATCAATTTAACCCAGTAAAAATGCATACCAAAGTGAGGGAGGCGTTACGTACGTTAAATGTTTTTTTCTGATTTTGGAAAGGTTGGAGTGTGAACCTCCTGTGTGTATGCATCCTTGGATGTGTTTATATGCATGCTTGGCTTGTCTGTATACAGTGAGTGTGTATGTGTGGTGTTAGCCCCATGTATTGTACTTCATGAAGAGGATTGCAGCCTTTTGCGGGCAGTGCATCAGAGGGTATTTAAAGTGATGGATGAGCCACTTCTTTAGCGGTCGGTGGGGAAAACAGAAAAACGGAGTCATCGGGTAACAACTGCAACAATTTCTCAGATGGTTTGAAACCCAAGGAGAGGAAAATAAGACAACGCTGGCTAAGGAGATGAAAAAACATATTGCTATGTCCCTCTCCTCATACCAGACAGAGGATGACTCATTGGGGATGTCCCCCAGAGAGGGTAGGAGTTGAAGAGAGGACAAGAAGGGAAAGGAGGGAAATAATGTTCAATGTTTGGAGGTGGAACAGTTGGACAAATGGTAGATTTGAAAAAGATGAACAAGAAATGAATCTTTCGTCTTGAAGTGTTGAATATATCAGAATACAAAGAGAGTGGAAGGGAACACGGGAAAATGGAAAAGGAGAGGAACTACACAAATAAGCAGTTTGGAGATTGTAGACAGCCAATTGAAGATGTAATGGAGAGAAGAGAAAGAGGACAAAAGAAGGAGGAGAGTAGACAAGAAGGTGGAAGATGAGTAGAGAGGAAGAGAGGATGATGGGAACAGTGTAAATGGACGAGGAATGAGACACAAGCTTGGGAATATAGATAAAGGGAAGGATGGATGAAGGAGAGGGAGAGAAAAAGAAAAAAACATTCTAGAAGATGAATTGTCTCACTGTAGGTGTACAGTATGAATCTGTGTGTGTAGTGTGTAATATCATGGGCTTTACTTTTCATGAACTTTTATGTTATGTATGTAAATGAGTCAATATATGTTTAAAATGACCTTCTTGGGGTCATTTGTTATCTAAGTAGGGCCCTGTAAAGAATGAATGAGTACCTTATGTCCTGTCTTCCATCTGCCCTCAGCAGACTGAAACAACTTTCTAGCACGTCTGGTTGATAGAGCAACAAATTAATGAATATTTCAGTCTTTGAAATGCAGAGATTTGTTGGAAAAACATTTCTCTCCATCACTGTGTGTTCAGTAGTCATCATCTGGAAAACCCTTGATGCAAACACACACACACACACACACACACATATATACACACACACACACGCACACACACACACACACACACACACGCACACACACACACACACACACACACACACACACACACACCCTGTGCCCTCTCTCTCACACCTTGCAGTCAAAGTGCCTTTTAAAGCAGGAAACCTGTGCGAGAGCACTAGCTTGGGAATCCATTTCCCCCCATTAGTTTAGATTTAAACATGTCAAAGACCTGCAGATGGTTTTGACTTTTCCTGACTTCTTCTCCAGGCAAACATTGTATCTACTGTACAGTGGTTAGCTGGCCACATAGGGAACCACAAGGCCTTCATTTAGTGCTGTGTATGTAGATAGAACCTGATTCCCTGTGCTCTCTGCTCCCAATAAGCTAGCTGCTTGTTTGATCTCCAGTCCCCCCTGGTTTCTGCCCTGCCTGCCTCAAATAGTGGATTCAGATGTCAAACGGATGTTATTTTTCTTTCTGACAATCACTAGATGTTTCTCATCTCCAGAGAGCCTTCCAGATCAATGCCCTCCCATGGCTTTTCTTTCAGCCTGGACCAGCCCTTAGAAATAACATTGACAACCTCTCACAGAGTCTCCTTGACACGTTAAGAAAGTGCTCTGTTATTCTTGTTGTAAGCAAGCCTTTGATGAATACAGTATGTACATGTCCATGTACCAGAAGTCCTTATCTTCATATGATTTGAATAGAACATCTATTGGTCTATCTAGACTACGTGATGACATTGCGATCATATCTCAAAATAAGTGAACACGTAATACCAAAGTAATTCTACTGCCCTTAACAGGATTATTTCCACTTCATCTCATTTTCCTCATACCCAGTTTAAAGTCAGCTTGATGTTTCCAACACTTGGACAGGTTTGAAGCACTTCTCGCATTTTTTAACAGTTTCCTATTTGTTTCACTGTCAGTCTCTTTCCTGTAGATGATAATGGGACTGGGAGTATTGTGCAGGGTTATGAGTTCTGAACCTGCCATATATCAAGTGACTCATATTTGACCCTTTCTGTCTAAGCGGGGAGATATGGCTGTCTTGCTTCCTGACCTGTTTGTCGCTACAGTCAAAATCCAATTAACACAACCTGACAGTTTGCTCCTGGAGGAATGACGATGAGCAGGTTTGACGGAGAAGTGGAGACAGAAGAGAGAAATAGAGAGTGCTGGGTGAGAACCAGAAATGGTAATAAGTGAATAGTAATACATTGTATTGTTTCCTATTTCTCTGCTGAGGTTAACTGCCACAGTTTTGCTTAGTTGTCTCTGGGTCTTTTCTATTATTTTTTCATCCACATAGAAGTGTCCTGGGATGAACAGTGAATTGAAAGGCTGATTTAATTTCAATTGACTTTATTCTAAGTTTGAGCAATGGGATTCCCATGTAGAACTCACACCATTTGTACCAAGTGTGAGATTACATGTGATCACAGTATGTGGGTGACCGATGTACAGTCACACAGAAAGTTCCTCTCCTAAAGGTGAATGCTGAGGCCAAGATTGACACATTGGGTCAGCAGGGAAGCCAAAAGATGCACTCCACCAGGTGGTAGCATTTAATTGGCTGTATTGATATGTGTTTTGGGACTGCTCCTCACCACTGATGTAACTCCAAAAATACCCCTTTTCAAGATGTTCTGTTCTCTGGGCAGGCACTAAGAAGAGCTGTACAAGCTTTTGAAGTTTTAAGGAAATATGAAAGAAAGTGGGAAGCATGAGACCTTAGTGCTCTGAGATAAACTTCCAATGTAAAAGGTAGCTTTAGATTTGATGACTGACAGGGGTAGCTTGGAGTAGGAAAGTACAGAAGGTGATGTCATATGCACACATTTTGCATCCCTCTCCTTTGTCCCGCCTCTTTCTCGCTTACTCTCACACTTGGATGCACACACAAACATGTTTGTCAATGTGCAGCCAGCTCATGCTTAAGCAAGCGCATATGACTGCCAGGTGATCATGGGGGATTTGAAGAGGCACTGGGCGTTTGAAGGCCCAGCACAACTCCTGATGAGTTGGCCTGCAGTGCATAGCGTAGCTCATGTTTCCTTCAGTCTCGCCACAAAGGCTCCAGCTTCTCACAGTGGGCAGCAAAGGGCTTTCACTGGGAAAAGTGCACTGTCCTGACATCTTCTCCCTGCCAGCCTTGGCTTTTACTAGGCATTTGGTATTGTCTGTGAGACCTTGGATGTATCCAATTAGACTGAAATGTCTTAGTTTCCTCAGTTTTTAAGCAAACTGAAATTTTAAAGAAGGGTAATTGCTGCAGAGCAATTGCAGATTTTGACCTTGTGGTTCCCCATATTGCATTTTTTAAAGAAATGAATAAGGGAGCAGTCAAACCAATATATTGTTAATCTACTCCCCTGACAACAAACTCTTCTTCTTAGTCAGTTGAAAGAGAGCAATAGATTTCCAGGTTAGAGAGGTCTACGTTGGCTGGTGCAAACTTCTTTACCAGCATTCCCTAAAATGCCCTTGTAAGGGCACCTCAGCTCAGTAGTAATGTTTTAACATCCTGGCCATGTTGTGTCTGTGTGGAGATGTGGGAATAAACTTTAGAGGTTGGAAACTGCATAACCAACTAAAATGTATCATCTGGTTGGAACAACTCTAATAAAGTTTTTTCTCTAGGCTGACACCCTGCATCACAATGGCTAATATATAACTACAAATAGTGTTAGCTGTTGTTAAACAGTAAGCTTAGGTCCACTTGATCACTGTCACTAGATCTAGGTTGTGGTGTGGAGGTACATTCATACAGAAGGCGCCAACTGAGACACTGAGATAAGGTTTCTTTAAAAACAGCATCACTAACTGATCACCTGAAGATGCATACTAAAAGGGGCTTTACCAATTTTGATAATCATATTACAGTGTTGTAGTTACAGTATATTATACAGACAGCCAATAGCGAGCATTTACAGCCATGTGATGCATGCAGTGCATTCCTTCTATTTTCCATTTAGTGCACAAAATATTTTTAGCCCCTTTGGGTGAAAACTAGACTAAGAGGAGCATCAGAGAAAAAGTAAAGGTTATCGGACCAAATGGATCAAAATCTGATAGTAAAACGAGTCATTTTGCGGGGGTTGTGACACTCAAAAAAATGTATCCACTGATTTACAGACGTCTCTTACGTCAAGTCATCTATGGGTAAAACAATTTTTCTGCCAGAGGGCATCATGTGTTCAATTTGCTTCAAAGCCTGGCAGACCTACTTGGGACCTGGATTTACCCTCACAGATCATGAATATCTGTTTTACATTTTTTGGCAATCCCTTTTATAGTTGTTTAGATATTTCTGTCTGGACCAAAGTCCTGGACAGACGGACATTGCTATCTCTAGAGCAAAGCGGCTAGCTTGGCTAAACACCACCAGAATTTTAACTCACATAACACTATTTTTGTAAGCAGTAAAAAGATCACAAACGACATAAAGTTTTGAATGTTTTTTATGAATAACCTCATCTGTACAGTAAACAAATTAATTATTGACGCTGATGTCTGAAGACCAAATTGAATCAGCTATATTGTCTCCGAAATTATTAGTAAAAAAACGTGTATAAAACTTTTTGTCAATCCAAAAAAAAAATTAAACTTTTTTAGTAATATTATTAATTATTTGATTAAACGTGAATAAATCATAAAGACAATTTTAAATTGTTGTTCAGTGTAACTGTGCAAAATGATTGCACTGACAAGCTTAGCTTTTACTAAAATAATTAAAAAAACACTGCAAGGGAGTAGGGATAGTAAACAAAGATTGCTTTTGAAGAGTATTGAAGTCAGTATGCGCTCTTCGTACACTACCATGTACTAACTGGGCAGTCATTTGGTAAGCAAAAAGCCAAAATCCTCTGAAATGAACTTTCACTCTCAGTGAATTAAAGTGCAGCTGAGAGGCATCAAGCTGTACTTATCCCTAATGAAAGGCAATGTATGTGGCCGCCTACTTCACAGGGACTCTACAGAGAGTCTCAATTGGCCTGGCTGTTAAACCTGTTATCCCAGATAAAATCGGTCCCTGCTAAAGAAAAAAAAAAGAGGGAGGGAGGTGGCAATAGGGAGGGGATGTTAGAAGTGCCACCTGCGTCGATCTCCCCAAAACCTAACCTCACTCTCTCACTCAGACACACACATACACACACCCACTTACGCTCACACCATATAATATTACTTATGCAGGGCCACCTGACAGCAGCAGCATATGGAGGCAGTCCAAGGCCGGGGCCCACCGACCAACCAACCAACAAACCAGCAGCAGCCTAGTGTGGTTCGTCGTATTGCAGGTCATAATTCAGCCCCATGCCAGCTTTTATGTGGCGTTTTTAGCAGCCCCTGTTCCTCGCTCAGCTATTTCTGAGGGGATCATTTCTTAAAGCATGTGGCATTACAGGTGCATGTTATATAGCCACAAAAAGCTGACTTGCCTTGCAAATGTTTCTGAATAGAAAAGAATGTTGGTTCTCCCTTGATATCTAATTATTGATCGAACTCTATTACATTGTTAATGGCTAGTTCAGCTTTTAGCACTACCTGTAGGATTTTTTTATGTGAAGTTGAGAAGTCTATTACTATGTCTGGAGCAGTAGTCTAGACTCTAGATTAGCTCATGTTGTAATTTATGAAGGCTGCTTGAGGCATCTGAGGCATGAGGCTTCTGGTGTGATTGTAATGCCTCATTACTCCTGTTCATAGTTAGTCATAGCAAGCTGCTCCTGGTCTATGTCTCCAAGCACAGCCAAGAACAAGAGGACAAATGCGTTCTGTGTTCTTCAGTAGTGAGCAATAGAGATCCAAGTCAAATTTAGCAAGTGTACATGAAGAACATTCACTGGTGAGAACATTGACTGTGGCTGTTAACATTTGTCTACTAGCCCTTTTGGCAGGCAATATCACTAACATGTTGAATTAGATTAATCATTTTGGCTGATGAAAACTGATTTGGGTGAGCTGCTGAATGGGAAAGTCAATGTCTGTGCTCTGAATATACATTTATATAACTTATGACACAGATCTTGTGAATGATGTCACCCACACAGCTTCTGCGTCAACTGGTGTGCCCCTCAACCGAACTTTGATTTGTGGTGATTTTATAATGAAGTAATCACTTGTATTACTCATCAAGGACTTAACTGAGAGGTCTGTTTCGTTAGGGTTAAAGTTACTGTGAGCTGTTATGGTGAAGGATAATTGAATGACCTTAAATCAACGTGTGGTTTCTGTGGTCATGCTCAGCTTTGAGTTGTGGTTCGGAGGCCATAAGAGCAGCAGGGAATTCATTTAGTTGAACAAGGCAATGCATGAACTAGGCCCTTCCCTGTTTTTGAAGAAACATGTTTTCAGACAGAAAAAGTTTTCACATGATGAAGGTGAAGGTATGGCACACACTGCAACAAGTAGGCTTTATGTATTAACAGGTGTGTATTAAAAGCCTGGAATGGCATATGATGTAATATTGTTCCACTTTTCACTCTGAAGCACAGGAGTGCAAAGGATTGTAAGCTGCAAGGTAAAACATCATATTTCGTGTGGCACAGTCTATAAAGTATTTTGGCCAACTTTGTGGTAAGGATTTTTTTTTTTCCTTCGCTACATCTGGTGTCAGACAGTTTTATTTGGTTTCATGGCTGACAGAGATCAATGGACGTATTGAGGAGCCCTGTATTAAGGAAATGGCATCAGCGAGTGTGAGGCTTGTGCTCTCAGTGATTGACATCTCGGTTCTGATGGAAGTTTTCATGCCTTTCATTCAGGTGCTACAAAACAGTCACTTTGCTGTAGAAGCTGTGTACTTGCCCATATGATTACAAGTGTCATTTGGTAGCTTAAATCAACACAGATTTTAACTCAGCCCTAAAGTGTATATTATAGGCTGTAATGTTCTCAATCCTTGCAATCCAAGAATATCTATTGAATTTTAACTATGCCTTGAGATGTATACGGATGTATAGGCCAGAGCCAAGATAGCGAATTTAGGAGCAGCTGTAGATGTTTTCAGTCGACTGGAAGACTCTATTAATGCCTGAATTAGTCATCTGAGTAACTGAAGCTTGAGGGAGAGAAAACAGTGGGAAATAGGGAAGGGTAGATGGATTATCAGCTCTGACTGGATTATCATCTATTGTGGTGTGCATTCCACTGTCCTCTCCTCCCCACCAGGCCTCAGTACTGCTCCGGCGCATCCCATCCAATTTTCACTGCTTAAAGAAAAATCTGATGAGGTACAGGAAACACTGGTGTAAACATGATCAAAAAATAGCTTTATTTAACCAGGCTCAGGGAAACTTACTCGAGTCTGTATTCTTATTTTCAATGGCCATCTGCAAGAAGGTCAAAGGCATTGAGACAACTAATTTGGATCAAAATAAAGGACAGCTGGTGCTTCCATTGACTGCTGAATTTGTTATGAAGACGTGACGTACAAAAGTCTGCAGCAAAATCTGACAGTATAAATGTGATATTAGGTCTGTCGTCGTCTCTGTACAGAGGTCTCCTATCTCTATGTGTCCTTATAAGGAACCGCATGTCCTCCACAGCTGGACATGTGGGACAGAGGCAGGAAGCTACATGCACACACACACACATTATACAAACACACATACACAGGCCTCTTGATGTGTTTTCCTTTAACGCCTGATGAACCACGTCATTGCCATTTTCTCGCCTTGCGGTCTGCAGCTGTCTGCACAACTTGATTAAAACATTTCTTTTAGTAATCCCTGTGTAATGAAGCCCTCTCCAGAGAGAGAGAGAGAGAGAGAGAGAGAGAGAGAGAGAGAGAGAGAGAGAGAGAGAGAGAGAGAGAGAGAGAGAGAGAGAGTGAGAGTGAGAGTGAGAGTGAGAGTGAGAGAGAGAGAGAGTGAGAGTGAGAGTGAGAGTGAGAGTGAGAGTGAGAGTGAGAGTGAGAGTGAGAGTGAGAGAGAGAGAGAGAGAGAGAGAGAGAGAGAGAGAGAGAGAGAGAGTGAGAGTGTGTGTGTTTTGGGTCAGAGGTGCTCCAGATGGGAGGAAGGGGAGGGCCGTGTGTGAGAGAGTGGAGTGTTTCTTTCTATGAAGAGTTTGGGCTGTTTAGGACCGATGATTGAGAAATGCACACATGGAACACCTTTGACACTGGGGAACCACGAAACTTTGAGCTGTGGCCACAAATACAGTCCTTGCCTCGTCCTAACTCATACCATCCAGCACAGAGACTTTAAAGAGTTTGGTGAGGTTAGAGAATGGATGTCATTATAGATTGTGGTTGAGAGATAACATAAAATTGTAATCACTTAATTGTATCTGCGGAATCACAGTGAAAACTCAACACAAGACTAGATTTCATTACATTAGAAAAAACAGCGTGCAAGATACAATGGAAAGATAATACAATACCTGAAGGTAAAAAAAAAATGGCGAAATGTGAGCCTAATTAGAATATATTACGTCAATAAAAGATGGTTGCCAGTTACTGTGATGCTTTTACAAAACAAGAAATGAAAATTCGTTCTGGAAATTGTCACTTGGAAATGGTCATGTGTAATCTCACTGTGTGCTGAAAAGATTGCTTTAATATAACTTAAACCAAATTTGGAAAATCCTCTTTATTGATCACTTTTCTTCTTTACCTGCTCAAATGACATTTTCAGAGTTCGACTGGATTCAAAAGACACTTGAGGCAAGCCATAATGATCACTGTGAGTCATTTATGGCTGCTGCTAGAAAAATAGCTTTAGCTAAATTTTCTATATTGGAGGCTGTAGTTACATTTCCCATCAAGCCAATGACATAGACCATGTGCAGTCAATGAAACACCACTGACTTGAAAGAACATTATGAGAAACTGCAAAGAAAGACATACAGTATAATAAATGAGTTAGAGGTGCCATTTTTTGTCACATGCTTGCCTGGCTCTTCTATGGTAGTATTTTTCTATTTTTTGAAATGCCGGCCATTTAACCCAATTGACATTCAGGTGGTAAAATGTTCCCATCCCCCAAGTTGGTGGGTGGGTAGGTAGGTGTTGTTGTTAAGTGTGAAGTGCTTGCGTGATTTATAATGTTCATTTGGAGACTTTGCGAGACACTGTAGTGAGTCTTTTGTAGTAAGATAAAAGAGGGGACTTGAGAGCAGCCCATAACTCACTCTGGTTATTTCCAAGAGGGGTCAGTGACCTTGGCTTGGAGAGATGGGGAATTCTGAAATACTTCAAATCAATCTGCACCACAAAGAAAGAACAAAAATAAGGTACAAGCTGTCAGTCTTGCCTTCCCTCCATTTTTCAGTCTGATTCCCTCCAAAGAAGCTCTTGAAATTGGAAAACAATAGCAGTAGAGGATTTGGTTAACTGTTTATGTTGGGGGAATGTTTGTATTGATAATTAGGGTAGGGTGCTACAGTGAATGATTTGTAGAAACTTCAGATAACTTATCACTGGTCTCAAGACGGTGGCTATATCTGTTGTATCTATCAGACAAATATGTCAGCGCATAATGGATTATATTGGCGTTGCTGTGGACTCCGATAAGTTTAAGTCAAGAGAAAGTAGCACATTGTGAGGCCAGTCAAAATTGATTGACTATCTTGTTGACTTTTTGTTTGTTTTACTGCCTTGGATCCAGTCTACATTCTCTTTTTGAGTAGCCCACTGCATTTTAACTTTTAACAGTTTATTGGAGTGTTATGTTCCAGTTCATGTAAAATTTCCCATTTAGTTCCCATTACTGAAAATATCCACCTGTGTCAGGGAATGTGTATTTGTGCGAGTTTGCCTCCCTCTCTCTCTGTGGTCCATTGACGGACCAGACACCTTGCTCCACATGTCTTGCTGACCTCGCAGCCCCCACAGCTGTCTGTGTCACTGTATTTTGGAAAGAGTGAGGCAACTGATTTTTGGTACTGTACAGGATATGAGTAATAACAAAAATGAACATACTGGAAACTGTGTGCAGGTTCCAAACTTGTATTCTGGGACACTGTGTAAACCATTAGGACCACGGCAAGATGGTGATCTTAAAAAGAGAGTTTGCTGACAACATTTGGCCCTGCAGTTAAGGCTTTCTAGTTTGCTTCACGCTTGCTTTTTCAGTAGTGTCCTCTGTCAGAACATCTGCGCTAATGCCAACATATCCAGATTTCAACACATTACTGGACATCTACATGTATGCAACACACACTCACCTAATTGTATATACACATAGACACATACCCCAACCAGCCGTCTTTAATTAGGCTACATTTATTTTTGTCTGTAAAAGTACAAAGCAACAACCTACCAGTTCTGCTATTCCTTAGTTTGTACTGGAGCTTTTCCAAATGGCCTTTTTAATGAGACTCCCCATGTTAGGTATTATTTTACCTGGAGAATAACATATGACCTGCAAGTTTGCGGTCTCTACCCTTTTCTTGCCTATTCTTGCTGTTTTCCCCTCGTTCTTGTTCGTGTTTTCTGCAGGGTTTGATTACATTTTTCTTGTTCTCTTTTCTCCCTTTTGCTCAGTTTGCAGAACGGGCATTCTGTCACTATTATAGATGCTTAGAGCGCGCGCACACACACACACACACACACACACACACACACACACACACACACAAAACCTTTTCTAACCTTCGTATTGGCAGCTAGTTTTATAATTGTTCCAGTTACAGGTTGTTAGAGCAGCAGGCCCCTTGTCAGCTGTGGCCTCATTACTGCTGCTGTTCGTGCTCTGGCTGACCAACCTGCTGTTATTGGTTTGTACGTATTTGTGTACAGGTGTGTGTGTGTATACATGTGTGCTGCTGTGACAGCATATGTGTTTGTATGTTAGCATATGTGCATATTGGAACACTAGTTTATTTGTGTCTGTACAGGTATGTGCATTTTTGTGGTTGTGTGTGGCCTCGCCTCTGTAAACCAGCAATCGCAGCCTGTTAGCTGGAGCCCCAGCTGTATTTTTCTAAATATAGTTGTGACCACAGTCAGACCAGAACAGGAAACTGATTAGCCTGAGAACCAATGGTCCGAATGGATCTCAGCTATTATGATGTGAAAAGGGTTTCATACAGGCACAAGGTTACCCAGAGGCTGTTTAAATGGAAGGTTAGGCTTAGGTAGTGTTACCTTATGCTAGTAATGGCTTAATGTGTCACTATTTGGCTCTTTGGAGCTAACAAAACATATTTTGTGAGGGTCCTCTGTTAAGTCTACTCACTTTTAGATTTCACTCATTCATTCTAATGACTGAAAATAATTTGCTGTCCCTGCTTTATGTCTACATTCAAGCATGTATACAGAGGAAACAGTCAAGGCAAAGAGCACCACAGCTGGTTATGGTACTCTTGACTCTGACTCACGCCCCCCTGCACGACACCATGCCCTGTTTTGCCTGATTTTGACAGGGACACTGGACAGAAAGACGTTGTGCCAGCCAGTCAGCCAGTTACCTAGCCAAGCAGTCAGGACTTCTGCCAACTAGCCTGTCCTATTCTGGGTCCAGTTCTTTGTCACTCAGTCATGGCACCAACAAGGGACAGGTCGGGAAATGAGGCCTAATGTTGTTGAAATACACCAGAGGAAATCATATTTCATTGGCTGAAATTGAAACACCTAATTTTTCATAGCTCCTGACTAATTTTGATTTCCTTTTAACATATTCCTGGTGGCCTCTATGTTTTAAAAAAAATAAGTCAGTGACTTAAAGGACTACTGTGAGGTCAGAGACAGCCTATTCAATGAGGCACTTTTTGAAAGTACCTGCTTTTTTAAATTATGAGTCAGGATTCAAAATGGGTTGTGGGCCCATTTCTGGTGGTCTCCACATTATAAGAGTAGAAGTATGCTTTAATGAGTTCTGCTCCCCAGGCTACAGACTCTCGGTTCTAATATGGATACTGTCCTAAACCAGTAAATTTCATTTTGTTAGTTGCCCACATTCTAAGATATATGTTTTAGTGTAGTCATTTGTTACTGCTGTGTATTAGTACTTCTATTTCTACCTCTTGGAGACTTTTGTTTCCTTCAAAGCCTGTGGCAACAGTGAAAGAGCTGCCTGCCAGAAAGCTGTTTACCATGTTGCAGCAAGAAACACTGTCTGTGCCAGCTACTTAATGAAATCCGATGAGTGTCTGGCTGTCCTCACATCCAGCATTCCTAAAACACCCTAATGAGAGTTTCTGCTTCTCATTTAGCTCCAAGATCCAAGTTGCTGTTACTAAAGAATTGGGCAGAATATAATAAAAACAGGTGCATAATTAAAGTTTTAGACGACCACATGCACATGACAGCTCCCCTGAAATGCTATAAACACTGGAATAAGCCAACAAACTTTCATCCCTTGCCAGTCCTCCCATTGAAGTGGCTTTGCAGGCACATTTGCTCTGCATGTGGGACATTGTTGTTGCTGGGTCCCCTTCACTTTCTTTTGTTCAGCGGGAATATCTGCTACATGTACACACACACACACACACACACACACACACACGCATGCATTTGAACACACAAAAACACACATTTGATTGATGTCTTGCTGTATAGCATGCAACAGTAGTGATTTCTAATAGTAGAGAAGCATGACATTGCATGGTTCACCATTGTGCCAAATGCACCATATGTTTCTAGGGAATTCAAAATGTATATGTGCGCTGTCATGGTAAACTCATCGACCCTGTCAGGTTTCTCTCTTTTACTGCCTTTGTTTTCCTGTACTCTTACATCTGTCTTTATCAAACTCTCTCTCTCGCTTTCTGTCTCATAGTAGTCCCCCTCTGAGACAGCACGTAGTTAAGAACTCTGGGCCTGCCTGTGTGCAGCGAACAGCTCATGTCACCCTGCCGAACCACCCAGGAGCAGAATAAAGGGAAAGATAAAGAGACACAGAAAGAAGGAGAGGGAGGGAAGCAGAGGAGTTAAACGATTGCAGAGCTGCTGAGCGAGGGGAGAGACCCCGTGACATATCCCACACTCTGAACTGGGACCAGACCAAAATGGATGTGTGTGATTAAATGAACTGTGATTCTTGTTCCTGACACGCCGCAGCCATCCCTGGAATTAGTCACAGTTCTATTTTCACCAAAAGTGCTCCTCAAAGGGCAGCGCCTTTTTGCTTCCATTACAATATGTAGTCAAGCGTATGTAGTCAAGTGTGTATTTGCTCACACACACACACACACACACACATACACACACACACACACACACACACAGACACAGACACAGACACACACACATACTCACAAAGTAGATGTGTATTAGGAAGGGGGCACTGCCAGTCCTCAAAAAGCCAACCGAAGAACCTCTCAGAACAGAGAGAGAGGAAAACAGGAGTGGAACCAAACAGGCTTGTTTTGCAGTGTTTAGTTCGAGCTCCCTGGGTGTTTTTCCATTGAACAGAGGTTCCTGGGGACACAGAGGGAGTGAGGGACAGGGAGAGAGAGCGAGAGATGTGAAAGATACAGATCAGTAGTCAAGTGCTCCATCCCTCTCAGCACTGTGTGCCATACCTTGGTTGGCGTGTGTGTATGTGTGGTGGGGAATCCCTCCTTCTGCTGTTGCTGATGTCATGGATGAGATCTTAAGAACTGAGGAGCCATGACTTCACGGCCTGGCTAAAAAAATGAGCTCAGAGAACTGATACAGGGATTTGTTGTGCAGTATATGTGTTTCAAGAAGTTTTTTGTGTGTGGTATTGGAGATGTGCAAAAAGTGTGTTTAAGTTCATATCCAAACACATATGAATGAGTGATTACAAAGTGAATAGGGGAGACAGTGAGGCAAATACTAGAAAGGGGGTGTGTGTGTGTGTGTGTGTGTGTGTGTGTGTGTGTGTGTGTGTGTGTGTGTGTGTGTGTGTGTGTGTGTGTGTGTGTGTGTGTGTGAGTGCGTGCGTGCGTGCGTGTGTTAGATGATAAATGAGAGCATGGTCCACTGAGGTTCTGATGGACAGGGGCCTGGAGGACTCCATCCGACTGTACTGTTACCTCATCCCCCTGAACGCTCAACTCATCAGCTTGTCATACACACACACACACACACACACACACACACACACACACACACACACACACAAACTCTCTCTACACTCTTGGAGACAGATGACATGTTAAATGCATAGAGATTCTTTTTAGGGTCAGGTTTCTGGGCTGTACATCTCTTCACATAAATCATCATCACAGTTCTGACGGAGGGGAGAGAAGGGTCGGCGGCAAAGAGGCAAACTACACCTACCTGCCAAGTAACTAAGGAAAGCTTGGCTTGCACTTGGTACTTCTTCAATCTGCTGTAGTCGAATGTAGTTCTACCTATTTGGCCACTCGGGCTATCAATGAGCTGTTTTATATTGTGATGTGATACTGATGGATTCATGGAAGTCATGAACGATTTGTTTCCACCGGTGTCCATTTCATTAAGGGAAACTCAGGAAACTTGCTAAATTCCAGGTGGACAAAACATTAATGACTTTGTTGTACAGAGCTTTTATTGAGTCTGTCCTGACATTTTCTATCATCTGCTGGTATGGAAACCTCACCATCAAGGATAAAAATGCGCTTCTAAAAATTGTGAATGTGGCCAGCAAGATAGTGGGTGTGAAGTTCAGTAGCCTTACCGACATTTTTAACAAACAGATATTTAAAAAAGCCATGTCTATTTGCAAGGACACCACTCACCCTCTGTACGGAGAATACATGTTATTACCGCCTGGCTTAGGTTTTAGCACCCCCTTGGCTCTTAAACAGAGATACAAAAACTCTTTTATTCCTCGTTCCATTCAGGCACTCAACTCAGCTAAGAGGAGGTGATAGCCCTTGCTTATATTAATGACCCCTGTATTTATTTATTTATCTTTATTATTATTATCTATTGTTTGAGTTTTTGTAGTTCTTTTTACTTTCATTATGACACCAACACATCACTGCAACTATTTATTCTTTAACTCAGGCTGAAGCTGCTGTTTTTATTGTGTTAATTGTTGTGTGGTTTGTGTTGTATATTCTTCATGTGATGTCTTCCTGCTGCATACAAATTGCCCTTTTGGAACAAAGAATAAACTGAACTGAACTGAACTAATGTTGGCGCTTATGTGCGACTCTCCATTATATCATTTATTATTGTTGCATATCCTGACTCTCTCTCTCTGTCTCTTTTTCTCCCCATGTACTATCCTTTATCTATCCCTGTCTTTCTTGTCCCTCTTTTGCAGGAGCAAAAGGTCTTCGGTACCCACCACAGAGTGTATTTTTGAGCTTCCCCACTTCACTGTCCAAGCCACAAGGGCCCAGACGCTTTTGCTCCAAGCGATCTGTCAGAGCTGGACCCACAGCATGGTCAACGGAGCCCCATTGACACTCAGCGAAAGCCTGCTCCGTGAGGTTTACAAAGCTCCAGGTAATCAACATGCTCTACAATAGACAATAGAGTTAACTGAGCTTGTCTGTTCTTTCAAAGCATCATCCAGTTTAAGAAATTTCTAGTACTTGACCAAGGTAAACATTTTAAAGCCGCTTTCACACATGCACTGCACACCTGAAATTCTTCAGACTTTACCCAGTGGAGCTGTATGTAAGAAAGCAAACGTCCGACTCAGTTGGATTGGACATCAAATGGAGTTTACCCTGCCAACTTCCTAGTACAAAATCTGTGTAATCTCCGATTGAGCCAAAAGTGGGAAAATTCCTAGCAAGAGAGTGGCTGTGTTGATGACATTTCATGGTGCTTGCAAAAAAAATAGAGGAAACAAACCTCCAACAGTGAAGAAGAAGGATGATTAACATGAAGATAACGAGATTCAGGAAGTTCTGTCGGTAAGGGCCGGACTGACGCCGAAATCAGCAGACAAATTCAAGGAACGGCAAGAGACTTGATTGTTTATTATAACAGCTCTCTGACGCAATGTAATCCGCACCATGTCCTGTCTGCTGCATGCTCTACCCAGCGTCTTAATCAAACAGAGTATTTCCAGTTAGTGAGAACTCATCTAACACGGACAATTTCCTGCTGTGTGCTACATGTGGTAAAAGGAAAACTCCGGACTATGGTGGGACCTAATTCGTCTGAGAGTTCTTAAGTGAAAACAGCTTAAGTCTATTTCTGCTGATCTCTGAGCAGCTACAGCAGAGCAATACTGGTGTAAGGGTTGGCGAACCATAGTAAGACAGAGGAGCGAGCATGACCTGTTCACTCTCCCTATATCTTGCAAAGGCTATTTAGCATGGCAATAGGCTTTTGTGTTTTTTCGGTTGCTCTTGTGACTGCAGGGTAGGGTAGTAATTAACATTTTGCAATAGCGACTTAGTCACTTGGCTATATGAAAAAATACCCATACAGAAGAATAATGCGTCCTTTAGCAGCTCATTTTGTTTTTCAAGCATGAATAGTCAAAGAAGAAACTACATCACTTTGTTCATCTAGTCTCTTTTAGGCTATTGTATTAAATGTTAATGCGTTCATCAAAGTTGATTTATTGAAATCTCATAAAGTACATTTACTGTTCTTTGTTTGTTTAGTTCTCCTTAAAATAAAGCTGGTTTCTTAGTACCACAAAATTGTCAAGAGAGACATATGGAACTGGCTTGAGCTTAAAGTGATTTGACTCGCTTATGAAAAGTTTTACAGTTCTTTCTCAGGGCTCAGCACATCATGTGCCAGACTCATTCGCCCAAAACAAGTCAACCTGATAGTAGCTAGTAAGCTATGGACAAGGTGGCTGCAGACCCTATACCGGGAGTGCAAGCACATATCCAAAACTTTAGGTCTCAAAATATATGTTCACGCGAGACACTTTGGCATAAAGATCAACTTGTCTTGTGCCCAGTGTGGGGTACTGGACCTGCAGCCAAGGGCAAATTAACTCTGAAACAGTTTTACGCTTCATGTCGCCTAGGATGCCTTAATGGACAAATAATAAATTTTGCCCCTTGTTAAAGAAAGGGAGGGGAACCTAAATTCAATAAAACAGTAGCTTTTCTCATGACGGTAGCATCTGGACAGTCCTCTGGAGGGCCAGGGATTTTCCAACTCATTAGGATCATGTTGTTTGGTATGCCGTCAACATTCTCCCTCGGCCAAGCCAGCCAAGCTACCTTTTTCGCCGTTGTGCAGCCGCCAAAATTTATGAAACTGGTCTCCCGTGGAGTGAAGTCAAATATTCCTCTCCCCTCACTCTGCCTTTCTCTTGGAACAGGGCTTGAATAGAAACATGGAGAAACATTTGCACATCTGGTCTGTGTGCTGGCAGGTTAGAAAAAGAGCAGTGGGGAAAAGAGTTTGTGTTAGAAGGCAAGAGAGTGAAGGGGAATAGGTGATGTGGTGTGTAAGTATATGTTGTTGTGGGGAAAAAACTCAGCAATAATTCCTATGATATAACCAAAGATGTCTAGTACTGTATCTGCATTTGAAATTGTGGTGGCACCCGTAGGCCTTAAGAAAGATGTTAGCTGTCCCAACCTCTCCCAATCTTTGGTGTGACAGCTTAAGTGTGGAGGAGAAATGGAAAACCAGAATGCAAGAAAAAGAAAAGCTAGCAGAATAAACTGTTGTGATCTGTTTGCTGTAGTGCATCTTACTGCACATCCAGTACAACCTTGCTGAATAGTTTTGGTTCCTGTGTGCACTCACTGTGGGTTTGTCCACACTGTAATGTCATGCTGGGACCATGCTGGCTGTTCTGTGCTGGCTACTTTTCTTCCCACTTACTGCTTTGCTCCTCTCTGGTCCGCTTTGCTCTGAGTTTGTTTCTTTTCTACCAAAACCTTAGTATCGTAACTCCTGATGAAAAGCTAACTGTAGGCAGTTATTTTACATTCTATAAACCTATCCAATGACAAATAAGGGGACTGTACTGTTAAACCGCTGACATGGTGCCACTTATTTGGCCCTCCGCACAGTAAAAGTGTTTGCAATCTTAGCAGTGGCTGCATTTTTCCGCTAGTGTGACTTTCCGGCTGACTTGCTTCAACTGTTTGTGGTAAGAGCACGGGTCTGTTATAACACTCACAGGATTCAGATCTGGATCCAGATTTAAGTCTTGTGGTCGTTTGTTTGTTCTTGTGTCACCAACCAGCAGTCATCAGACCATTGCCAGGACAGAGCTCACACACACATGCTGAGGCCAAACACTGAACATGAGCAAACAAAAGCTGTTCACTTAGAACATGGGCTTTTTTTCATTCCTTTAGGAATTTCTCCTCCCTTCTATCCTTTTGATGTTACAGGGTTTTTCAATAGTGGAAGGTGTTTCATATCGAGGTCTAGCTGATAACACAGATGGTCAGTGTCCTTCACGGGGGAGCCATTTTGGTATAAGATTTCATTCCCTATCCAAAGGAAATTTCACAATTCAGCAAGGGGGAAAACTCAACAAAGCTGCAGTTGTAATCTCAAGGTACTGACAGACTGTAAGTGTTCTTCAAAATAATTGGTGGACTCAGATTAAAGCAACAGTCAGAGACTTAAAATTATTGCAGCTGACTAGAACACAGCCACTAAGACTTGTAAGACTTTGAGTTACTGTGCTGCTTAGTTGCAGCTACAGTGGGGACCCAGCAAGCAGCATATGCAGTGTAGCCTCTGTTTGGTCTGCAAACCCAGAGTCGATTGAACGAAATCAGAAAACAAACCGTAAAATCTTATTTTCCTTGAAAATCAGATGCTGTCAGTCACTGCCTGTTGCATGACGGCATGGTTTGTCACACAACTGTCTGTAGGACAGTGTTGATCTCCAATGCTGCTAAACTTGGCTCAGACATGAGCAGAGTTTTCTGTGGTAACACATTATTCCAGCGTTCTCCTTTTGCATTCCAGTGAAGCTCACACTAGTGTTGTATTTTATCGGTGAGCTCTGCAGCAACAGTATGTCCTACTTCATGTGTCTGGTTGTCTGGTGAAAACGGAGAAGTGGTCCATAGGGAGGGGTGTGTTTGTTTGTGAACACATTGTGCCTGAATTCTTACAGTATGTGCCTACTAACCCTCGGCCTTGCCAGCTGCCCAGTGAAGGTAATAACAACTGTATGGTTTTTTTTGCAGTTCTGCCGTGCTGCATTCCCTCCTTACTGACTCCTATTTTTGCTTTAACAAAACCTACTCTTTCTTTTCTTGCTTGCTTTTTTCTTGTCTTTTTTTACCATACCGTTTGTCCTTTCTTTCCATCTTTTCTTTTTAATTCAATGATACCTTTCTTCACTTTTTTTCTCTTTTCTATCTGTCCCTCTTATCTCATTTTATTGCTGAATTCATTGCCTCACGCCATCTCATTTTCCTTCCTCTAACCCTGTCTTTTTCTCCTCTTCTCTTGCGATTGTCAACGACCAGCCTGTCCCGTCCCATCTTACATGTCCTCTTTGTTTATACTTCCAGGATGCTTTCGTGGTTAGCAGTAGCAGCCATAGTAGTAGCAGTAGCAGTAATAGTAGTAGAGAGGAGCCAGTAATTCCTGCCTACCACTGCTTCTAGCCACTGCTAACCTCAGATTCAGCGACACACTGACCACAGTGACCTCCCACACACTACTCGAGTCTGCATGCATTTGTGTGTGAGTATACTGTATGTTGTGCATACGAATATGGTGAGTGTGTGCATAATTCTGGTACAGGGAAAATTCATTAGCTCACTCTTCAGTGCATTGTCCTAATAAATATTTGGATATTCAATGGCTCAAAAGTCAATATTGCCTCTTTTTGGTTTCTGTTACACATTTCATTAGTCCAGAAACCTGTAGAAAACATGCCTTATCTCGAAAACATCAGAAGAGGGACTAAATGTGCACACATCCAAGCGAAAATACTCAACTGCAGGACATAAAGGCGGTCTGCACACTGTTGGGCTACAATTAAATAGTTTCTCTTTTTATGGCAATGTTTTGATCTGCAAGATCTTCCTAAGGCAAATGTGAAAGACAAAACATGCATTTTTGGTAGAGGCAGTAGGCATATCTCCAAAACATGCTGAAGCTATGCATATGTGTGCCTTTGCTAATGTTTGGAAATTAAAGCATCTGTTTAACAACCAATACAGTTTGTACTAAACAATACAAGAGACATGTAGAGGGTTACATGTTATTGACAACAGTGACATAATGAATAAATAACTTAATGAGCGGCTTAGTGTTTTATATTTTCATAGTTTTTTCACACACATCTCACTCAGTGTCAACAGTCAGCTCTAAAAAGTTGTCATGGATCTCAGTGACTAAAATTTAGATAAAATCCTAGAATCCTTAGTCTGTACATTGCCATGAGCCCACATAATCTGTATGTTTTCTTATAGTCTTCGTCTTCTTTTCTTTATTGGATTTTGTATGTACTTGGGACTTGAGTCAATGGACTTGAGTGTTTGTGTTTCAACAGGTGTATTAATAGCTCAGTACACATTGATAAGTCACAGAGAGCTCTTAAACCTGCAGATGGTACAACTCTGGCTATGGGAATATGACCCAATGATCTCTTGTCCATGTATTTTTAAATATTGCCTATATTATGACTGTGATTGTGAGAATAATCACATAGTCATATTCGCGTTGATGTGTGTGTGTGCATTTGCCTGCTTGCATGCATGCCCGTGTGTGTACATTTTGTGTCTTCATTCATTGTCTCGCTGATTAAACATAAATTAGAAGTCTTGGTTGCATCCTTGCATCTTTTCAAGAGTTTATATTTCTACAATACAAACTCTTGCCTGGCAGAGCATGAAGGCTTAAGCACAATTTTGATCCTTGCAATTGCACTTGTTTTAGTGTCTTGCGAAAGGCTGCATTTTGAAAGACAAAAGATCAAGGTCAATAAGCATAACATTGGCATTTCCACCAGTGTTGAATTCAGCTTTAATGTGGCTACCACAGCTGGTTTTCTGGCCACAGAGCTCTATGGTGGTCTGGACTAGGACAAGAGGAGGGGGGTCTTGTAGAAGTTGGTTGGTGGTGGTCACCAGACGTGCTCCAGATGATTGCTGGGTGATATACGAGCTGTGACATAACTTTAGCGTGACAGATATAAGGGAAAAAGAACAGAAGAAGAGGAAGAGAGAGAGTGAACGATATAATGAGCAGAATGAAAAATGAAAGTCAGGGAAAATAAAGGTTGAAGGGAAAAGTGACAGAAAGAAGGAAATAAAGAGATTGAGAGAGTGGGGTGGACATCAGTGCCCAGAAACACAACTGGCCATTGGTTCTCTTTATTAAACCCAGCTTCTGCACCTAATTTAGTGTCAGGTTAAACACGCACACACACGTGCGTAAAGAGACGTGCATATGTACAGATGCATGCCCATCTCCATCTTTAGCAAATCCTATATGTACTCCTGAACTCACAGCATACAATCCCATTTAAGGCAAATGACGGCAAGAATGTTTGGATACAGCAAGCGTATGCTCTCACTGTATAGTGACTAGAAGCATGTTGATAATAATAGTCCAGGGCTTATGCTCTCACTTCTAACAGTATCATTATTAAAACAAGTCTGTTGTTTTTACTAGTTCCCCCTACACATACATTGGGGCAAGGGGTGGTTGGGAGGAAAATAGACTAAAGATAGGAATAAAGACTTGAGACTATTCAAGGTTACGTCAGGGAGACTTATTTATACTTTTCTTCAAATTGATATTTCCCATTGCTTGGAAACAAATGCAATCTCTTAGAAGGCTATGTCAATAACAGTGTTTATGCATTGTTGCACTGCATGAAAAAGGCTGCTCCTGTCCCGGCCAGCAGTTCACATCCCTGTGATCTAACTGTCTTTGGGAGCATGGGTCTGATGCAAATCCCCCTGTGATGCTGTGGCATAATAAGTGTCTGTAATGGCTCTGTGTTATTGGAGGGGGGGGAAGTCTTACTCTGTCACATTCTGTAAACTAATCCCTGACATGCTGTGCATTTAATGTTGTCTGATCCAAGAACATACCGTCTATCTTTGCTCCCTCCTTCTCAGCCTCCTTGGTGTTTCTCTCTTGCCCATACGGTAATGCAACTGTTGGTAGCATAGTCCTGGCTATGGGACTGAACGGAGGAGGTTTTCCACTGTTTTCCTGTGCATATTTTGGCTGACATGGCCTTCTTCCTCACAACCTTAATGTCTCATCTATTAATCAAGACAAGCCAGGGGAACATGCAGCTTTGGCCTGTCACATAATGGGCCCGTACACTTAGCTCATGCAGATTATTTTGATAGTCCTTTTTCATTGTTTCACAATGAAAGTAAAAGGGAAGGGCATGAGCCTTTTTTCGTGGTCTGTAGTTGTCACAAATGTCAGTAAAGAGTTGGGAAGCTTAATGAAAACCCTGAGATGTCTGTTTCAGCATGGCCTGGACCCTCACTCAAGTATCCATACTTCTTTGAAGAGGTAACTTATTGGTTTGAGAGAAATTTCTGCCTGTCTACTTGTCTGCTTCACGGATTGACATCAGGGCAGGAAGAAAGCAGGAGGGAAAGGAAAGAAAGAGGGCTTTTTCATCCATACGCAACCTTATTTCTGACATTAAAAACACGTTGTGTCAGCATCAGACAACTGATAAATAAATCTTGGATGGAACTTGAGACGGTTCTTGTCAATGAAAACTTCAATGAGCTACAGACGGCCCTCGCTCCACTCCTGGTAGATTGTGATGATGTTTTAAGTCAATCCAGACTCAGGCCTTTCTTTTGTCTTCCTGAAGCTCTCTGCTCTTTCTCTGTTGCTCACTTCAGTCCAGAGCAAATGAGAGAAGCCAGTGGAGTCGATGCAATTGTTGTCCCACAATTGGACATCAGATTACATGGATATGTATATCTTTAATCAGATGAGAGGAACATAAAGTGCCTGAGGTTTCGCTCCTCCATTAAACATCACAAATTAATTTTTACCAAACAACAGCGTTGTATGTACACACACACACACACACACACACACACACACACACACACACACACACACACACACACACACACACACACACACACACACACACACACACACAACCTCTTCTCCCCCATCGTGGTTGGTGACTTCAGATACTCATCAGGGGACATCAGGCTTGTCATTTCTCACCCAGATTCGTCATTCATCATTCCACTTTTCCTCACACCATCCTCTGGCTTCTGGTGAAATATGATATTTCAAAGAAATCAGAAGTCTACTGAGAGTGTGCCAAGGATTTTCTCTTCCCTGTTTGTTTGAATAGTAGCCCACTTTTCTGTCATGGGAAATCAAATTTGATTCCAGGCATGTTGGAGGACAAGGATGATCCCAGTACAGGATCTGGAAGCCTGAGTTTCATGTCCAACCTTTTAGCTTTGCCTTTCTTATATGAATCTTTGATGGTTTCTCAGAGGCATCTTTCCACTTTACTCTAAATCCAATATACCATTGGCACAATATAGCACCTACATTGGTAGTTGATCTCAAAGATCTATCATGCTTTTTAGAAACCTGGCTGGTCGTTTGTAGTTGAGTAGGGCAGTTGAGTTAGCTAGCCAAGCTTGGTTAGAGCAGAGATTCCGTCATTTAGAGCTGGAACACTCGACTCCCGACTCTCCCCTGTAGAGGGTAAACTGAAATATAATCTGAAAACCCCCTGCAGCCGTGCTTTATAAAACGTTACCATAGTAATGCCTTGTAGACCCCTACAATGTGTCATCAGTAGATAATGCATTAAACAGACCTAGGAAGGCTCTGCATTTAAATATATATTAGTCACTGATTCAAATGAATAAAATAACTGTTGTGGTATCAGGAAAACCATCATCAGGAGCATCACTAAAACATTACAGGCATTTAAGGAGAGACCTATTTAACACACAGCTTTACTTTCATCCCAAAGTAATTAAGGGTGTGAAGAGTATGACTCATAAGGGATACATTACATATAGCTGTGCATAATAAGTAAAGTAACTGTTAATTAAGTAGCTTAATAACTGTCTAACAGTTATAACACAAAGCAAAGAGACATGAAACAAAATGCACTGAAAGTAGAATGAGCATTAAAGCTCCCACAGCAGACTGCTCTGAATGTTACTAAGCCCGAATCAATGACAGCCCCAAATAAATCTGTTTGTATTTATGTCATCTGGTAGTGTCTGCTGAGCTGGCTCCCTGCTGTGAGCCAACCGTCCCATCTAAGGGTAGTGACTAGTGCCGACTGAGCACATAGCTCCACGTCACAAGGCCATAAATCTCCACTGTAACTCCCATTGAAGTGCCTCAGCACCAAAACCCCAGTCACGTCTTGGCTACCACCACACACAGACACAGCCTCTGCAAATTTGATCTCAGTGGATTATTGATAAACAAGGACTCTCTGCTTGGTTTCTCTTTAATACTGTTCCATCAGGGAAGAGGAGAGAGGGTGGGAAAACCTGAGAAAAAGAGCAAGTGTGAGTTGTAGAGTCACAGACATCTTGAGAGTCAGAGAGGGAGAAAGGGAGAGCAGTAATCCAAAGTTACGTTTCAGTGACGGAGGGGCTGGTTTAGCGTCATTAGCTGTGGTCTGTAGTTTCGAGCATTGCTCTCATGGTGGAACCACACTGGCACTCCATCCTGGCTCCTACTTCAAAGTCAGAATGCCCCTGTTTCTTATGCTTACCAAATTTGTCAGGACAGCATTAGGCTGGGGATATGGGAGATTGAGAGGCAGGCCCTCTCATCAAGAACTGTGTTTTAATGGCCTATCTCACCACCGACTAATCATGTCCTTACAAGTGGCGATGCGGGAATCCTCTATGTCACAGCACATTTCTCTATCACTCTTCGCTCATCTGTCTCTCCCTTTTTCTCTTATTCTCTCATCTTTCTCACTTGTTCTATAACTCTTTCACTCGGTTTTGCTCTGCACTCCTCTCCCACCCCCGCCCTGTCTCCCAAACCCCACTGCCTAGGCCCATTAGTGTTGGTCAAATTGCTTCCGCATGAAGACTCCTTAATTGTGGTAATTCAGTGGCAGAGAAAACCAAGGTTTGAATGTGCGGAGAACATGTGTCACTGCTTTAGTGGGCAGACGGAAAGGCAGGCAGCACCTGGAGGGGATGGTAATCATGGAAATTAGACCCCCAGCCTCCGCTACCACCAGCACTTACACCCATCACTGTCTTAATACCTCGACCGTTATAGGCAGCCAGCACCACTTGCATACTCCAGCTCTCTAACCTCTACCCAGTGTGCTGGAGGCTGCCTCATAGGAGGGGTGTTCTTGCATTTTACTCCGTTTTTTTTTCTGTCCACCCAACTGCATTGTGAGGGTTTTTTAGTTTAATACCTTGCCTCTGTATATGTAGGTGTAGAAGAATTCACTGTTGATGGAGTTTTTTTTACATACTGGAATAACCCAAACCCTGGCCTTGGGGCTGTGTGTGAGTTTTGTTGGTTATTTAGCTATGGTAGTTATCACTGCTCATGTAAACTGTACAGTTCCATTTACCTGAAATGTAAAATGCATATCTTCCTCTGTGTAAGTGAAGTTTTCCTACAAATACCATAAGCCATGTCAAGTTTTTAAGGCCACCAATTTACTGTAACTGCTTCATTTATTGACGGTAGGCTGATTTGCTGTTTTTGCCAGTTGCTGGTAGAAAGTAGCAAAATAGATTTTTTTTTTCTATAAAAAAATGTCACACGCTCATCACGACTGATTATAAACAATGAATGCATTCCTAAAGCTACCTTTATGTTTAAAAGTATCTACTGTCCTAAGAATCATTTTCTGGTAGGATCAGACTTGTGTTTGCCGACTGCCAAAGCTGCTCTCGTCTCAGCTTTAACTGCAGGACAAACCACTACTGGTTCACCTTGTCTGTCTTCCTGTCCCTCTCTCTCTGCATGTGTCTGTATTTCTGCTGTGTGTCAGTACTGGGCAATGTGCCAGCAGACCTCCTGCTCCTACTTACTGCTTCTACTTCAGCCCTTCCTGACTTAGGAGAGACAGTTATTGTTTCTGCATCAGCACTTAATGGCTCAGCTGGCTGCTTTCGGTCTACCCGACTTGTCTACCTCTTTTTCTGTCAGCCCCCTAGCTGCTGTGGGCCCATTGCCAGACTTGGGGCTTTTAGTACTTTAGGTTCTCTTTCCTTCTCTGTCTGTCTTTGTCTGACTACTTGCCCATTAGGGTTTAGCGATAGTGTACATCCTCTTGTCAGTTGATCGTCATCACATATAAAACTGAGCCCTAATGCATTACTACGTGCCAGGGACCGGTTTTCCGAAAAGTAGGGGAACTCTTCACTCGTGAAATAACTATAATGTGACTGCATGAAGTGGAGGTGTAATAACTTAAATCATAACACAGCTTTAATAGCTGTTTTAGCACATGCCATACTTTTTTTGGTCAACCAATTCCAGATATTGTTAGTTCTCATGCCTCACCTCTAGTAATAGAGACAGTTTCAGGTTCTGCATCAGCTTTTAATGGCTCCTCTGGATGCTTTCTAAAGTTTAAGAACATACATTAAAAACACTTTTCATACAGAGAGGAGGACTTCTGCCTTCCCCTTCTTTATCTTATAAAATTTCAGTGTTCCCATGTGAATGTCCTGGCTTATTTGCTTAAAAAAACCCTGTTTCCATAGCATTAGATATGAAAATTGCTCATTCTTTCTGAGGTATTATCACAAGTGTTTTGTGAATGTAGGCTAATACAAACACTGTGGCTTCTTGTTTTAAAATGTAGTTTCGCCTGGTCTAGCATTATGGGCAGGCAACTTTCCCATACCATTCCTCAAAGTGGTGAGAGCAGGACATGTTGGAATGTGTAAAACATGGCAAATCTGCAGATGTCCTGCACACACACACATACACACACACACACACACACACACACACACACACACACACACACACACACAGACATACTGAGACATGTGCACGCCAACTATTGAGGTATGCAGAAAGCAAAAAAGGAGCCTTCACATCCCATACTTCCCCATCTGTGTGTGTTCCCTTTTTTAATCTATTCTTTCTTTCTTTCTTTTTCTTTCTATCCCTTAGTATTGCTTTACTGACTTTCCATCCCTCCTTCCATTCATATTTTCCACACTCTCCTCAGCGTTCAGGATGGCAAATCCAGCTGCCCACGGTTGCCCTCACAGTGTTTGATGGAGTGCCGTAGCCTCTGGCCCCTAGCTGTGTGTTTATGTACTTCTTGCACCTGCCCTTGCTTGAAGAGTAACAACACCACCCACATTCACTTTCTCATTCACTCACGGAAACACAGAAACACACACATGTCTGGCTGTAATACACACACTAATGCGTCCTACATACATAAACCAAACTTAATACCACTGTTAAGTCGACAAACTACCAACCCCTTTGTTTTTACTCTTTCTCCTCTTCCTGTGTACCCTGCTTTTTATAGTCGAACAGCTGGACAAAACATTGTCCACAGTCCCCCCCCCCCACGCAACAACCACCACCCCAGCAGGTGCACCGTGCCCTTTAGGACATCTACATGGGCAACGTGGGATAGTGATACCCGTAGTTCCATTTTTCAAAGAGTAAATAGAGTAGGGGGAATAGCCCCTGTTGTGTTCCAGACTGGCTTGCACTTTTAACATCTCCACTTTTTACTAAAAGAATGAAGGACTTGTCAGTCTGTGTGGAGGCCTACTCATCACTGTTACAATAATTTTTCCTTCAGTACGGTTTTGAAAAAGGCCAAATGGTCACTGTATCTGGATATCCATTCTCTACGATGTCTTGTTCTTTCAGGGTAGATGGGTCATGTGTTTTTAGGTTCACCGAGACACACTTAATAATATAGCCAAATGTCTGGTGCTTTTATGGCAATTCTATGCATGCTATATTGTTTCCAGAAAGGGGATCCTAGCTTTATGTAGTGCCTATGTCATTCTCTATCTTTCCCTCTGGTACTGGATCACATCAAATAATGTGTGTGTGCATATGAGTGTATCTGTATGTGCATATATATGCTTGCACATACATGCTTTGCTAAAAATGATCAATATTGTAACTCAACTCTGTTCTCTTATTTCTACTGAAAAAAATATTTTTTATTTGATAAGAATATATGACATTGACTAAACTTATCATTGAGGAAATCTGATTTACCAAAAAAAAAATCAAAACACTGCTTTAACTGTTCTCTGAAACAATATGCTACACCATGGGCTTGTTTTTGACAAAAACAAGATCATCCATGTGGTCTTAATTCTTTAACAGACAGACAGACAGAACCTGCTGATCATTTTGACAATAGTGTCATTTGTTTACAGTAATTACAAGGTAAATGTAGGATTTTACCAGTTACTTAAGAAATACATTGGTATGTATGCATGCAAATGTAGTATAAAAGTATAGCTCTGTTATTAGAATCTGGCCCCAATGGTAAGACATTGATTGCTTGTTTGGCTTCTGGGATGAAATAATTCACATATACAGTACCAGGTGTACACTTTATATAGAACGTATGTCCTATAGACAGAGGAAGCTGATAGAGAATTAGGTAACTACAGCCACAGAGGGACACACTGCACTGCTCTGTTTGACCTGCAGCTATATTAAGTGGCAAGGAGGGAGACAGAGGGAGGGTTATTAACATCCCCATCTTCCATCTGGGCTGATGGAGGGCCTCTCAGACAGCAGGTGAAGAGGTTGCTGGGTAATTTGTCTTGAGAGAGGGAGAGGAGGGAAGTCAGTGGTTAGGGATTTTCGCAATTGCCAGTAATTCTCTTGGTTAAATGTGCTGTGTGCGTAAATGTGTCTCCTTGAATCCCATCTGTATCCACACTGCCTACTGTTTTACTTTAAAACTACTTTTGAGCTATTAGTTGATTGAGATTAACAACTGCAAACAAATAGTATATGCTAGTTTTGGTGTAAAACAGTCTGCCGAAGTTATCTTTGTTTATGCATTTATGAGCATGCATTTTTTTCATCTGCTTCATTTTTTTGTCGATCAATTTTTTTTTAATGTTTATATATAACTTTTGACTATCTCTTTGTTGTTTCGTTCGGCCTTCATGACCTGTTGATCTTAGAGTCACTGGGCCACCATTGTGCTGAAAGTGCTGTGGACACTTGGAGGAAATGAAGTGCTATCACTGTAAGAGGGGATTATTCTGAGAAGAAAAGCCTTATTGGAACAGGTGATGTAAGAATTTAATGTGACTCCCTCAGACAGTTCCAGCTCACTGGAAGAATGTAGCATGTGATGGATGGATCCTCCTCTCCTCTCTCAACAGGCCGTTTGGCACAGAACTCCCTAAACTCTACAGTATCTTTTAGCCATCCAGCTATTTCTCCCTTCTCCTCTGGTTATGTGTTTGACATAGCCTCTCACCATAGAAATAACATTGACATATCATAATGGCGAGTATGTAATCCCCCCCCCCCCCACACACACACACACACACACACACACACACACACACACTCCTTCCCACAGTGCAAACAGTTTCATTTTGGAAAGATGGCAGACGGAAGGTTCTTCCACACTATGCTGCCATTAAGAGAAATAATCATAGAGTGAGGAGCACTTGAGGCTCCTGTGAGGTAATGCTGGTGTTAGGTGAGTTGCAGTTGACACTAAGCTGAATACTGGCGAGACTGTATTGGATATTATTTTGGAAAGATGTATCCTTTATATTGGCCTATTACTCATACTCTTAATAGTCCTGGTTATTTAACTTAAAATGTTCAAGTCATTTAACTCAGTAGATTTACTGGGAACTTGTAAAACATTTAGAACAAGCACTTGACAATTTAAGGGTTTTTATCTCTTTTAATATCCTTCCTGGGCACTTTTTTAAAAACAATATGTTGGGACTTTGCTGTAATGTATCCAAAAGCCCATCAGTACTGTAAATGTTTTCACAGGAAGCTTTCTAAATCCAGAGGGATAAAATACATATAAAATGTACCCCTTGTACATTTTCAGACCCTGTCAGCTTGTACTCGGAGATAAATACACAGAAAAAAAAGTTAAATAACAAAAATAGAAAATGGACTGGCATAGATTGTAGCAAAACCAAAAAGCCAGGTGTTGATAAAGGCGTCCTACAGCTATATATCATACATCATTCATTATAGTAAAATGTGTTATTTACGTTGTAGCTGTGGGAGACTATTAACTTATGTGTTAACAAACTTTTACAGCTTACTAGAATATATAAATGTGTTTTTGTTTCACGTATGTCTCATGGTATGGAGACACACCAACAGGTTAACCTTGGTAACAGAGGGCACCACTAGTATCCCTGCCAGAGCTTAGATAAACGCAACACACTCCGCTTGGTGTTGGTGATATCTGTGTGCACCTGGTTTCTCAAACCTTTGGGAGAGACAGAGAGTGAATGAAAGGGGTCAAGTCCAATTAAAGGCCAATCAAGTGTTTAACAAAGCCACGGCAGCCGTGTTTAAACCTGCCCGGACTGCACTTCATTTTCACTTTTTCTTTCTTTTTCTTTTTTTTTTATTAGGTGTGAAGTCTCCGGGCCCGTCACCGACTCTCGAGGGCTCGGTCCAAAACCTGGAGCTGAAGTTTTGCAGCCGTGCGACGGTGAAATGCGCTTCGGGAACCGTGGGAGCTGTAAAAGTGTGCGCCAGGACCCCAGGTGTGTGCAGCTGTGCCCTGTTAAAACTTTACTGCCTGTGTAGGAGGGAGAGAGTGAGAGCGACTAGACTCTTCTTTTACTTTCTTTAACTTATACTTTTACACACTCTGTCTCTCTCCTGCTCAATCTTTATCTTGATTTCTTTCCAGCTTTGTGATTCAGTTGCTGTTTTTCTCCTGGGGTGCTGTCATTGGGCTCTAGCCATGTCTTTGATGGCAAGGATGTTGTTGGAACTAGTGTCATAGCACAAAGTTCATCAGGTCAAACTGCACGCATGATGTCAGGCAGATTATAAGATCTATTGCAGCTGTCATTATAGAAGTACAAAGTAAAAAAAAAAGCAAGTGCAATTAATTTTCTTATACACTTGTACAGTCAGAAAAAGGATGTTGCAGCATAGCTAAATCTGTAATAACTGTACTTTAGTTATTTATTTTAAGTCACAAAGTGATTCAAATAATAGGAATTTTTTGTGTAATCCATGAAGCATTCACAACAAGACTCTTGCTTTTATAATTTCTGTATTCTCTTGGACACATTTGTAAAAAAAATCTGTAAATATGACTCGTTTTTCAATGATTTTAGTCACTGGGGAATTTGTAATATATTAATAAGCCTTCAACTCTTGTCTCTTAGGTTCGGGAGAGGGGGTTAAGGAGAAGCTGGTTCCTTTGATTCAGGGCCCATCAGACACCAAAGAACTCCATACCAGCCGCTGGCTTAATGAGATTCGCAAGCCTGAATCCTTGCTGGCTCCTGACCTGCTGGCATTTTCTGTTCAGGTCCCTCAGCAAGGAGATGATTGCAGGAACTCAGGTAGAAGCTTTTGTTGCAAGTGCATGCATTACTCCTCTCCTCTCCTCTCTTTTCTTTTCTTCTCCTTACAGTCCCTCCTCTCCTCATGCATTACAGTCCCTCCTCTCCTCTCTCTTTCACAAATCCCCATTCCTTGTTGATATACCAGTTTTTTTTAGCTCATTTTCCGGTCGTGGTTGTGGTGTGTGGACTTGTGACAGGCACTGGTAGTCCATATTCCATCTCAATTATTGGTGATCTAATGCAAGAGTCTCGGTTTGTTTAGGTCGTCATATTTTCCTTCCTCCTATAATGTCACGCAATGCCCCCTTTCAGTTATTTGTTTAGTAAAGCCGATAAGTGTTTTCCACTCCAGTATCCTTGAGGCAAGGTTGGCAACTCGGCATCTCTTTACAGGCAGCATGAGTTCTCTAAACAGCAGTTAGTCTTTGTCAGCGCAGGGCTGAGCTGGCTAACAACAGCTAACCACTCAAGGATTGCTGTTGAAGGCTGCACTGATGTCAGGTTGCAGTTTTTGATTGCAACCTTAGACCACAGATTATATTTCTGGTGTCTGTGCGACAGTGTGTGGGTGTATGCGTGTGTTAAGAGGGAGGGTGTGGGATTATTTAGTAGCCCTTCCAAAAAACTAACTGTAATTCAGATTGCAAAGTGCTGTAGTGCTTTACATAGTACGTTGGATATTAAATGACTACAACATAGTGCATCTCATGTATCTATAGCAGTAGCCAGGTACTGTATGTCTGCATACAGTATGGTCTCCAGTGTTATTTTAAGCAAAATGGCTCCTGTAGTGCTTTCTTCTGTGAATGAGGCCATGAATATCAGTATGTCATCACTAACCTTTCCTCCCCACCTGCATATGCAAGTACTTTTCCTATCGGGCTGCTCTACTGGGCTCCCACAGAAGAACGATACTTTTGGAAGTAGATGCACTTGACATTGTCTCCTATGTCATGGCCTTCAATTGCTCCCAAGTCTCTAAAATCCCACAAAAGGTGATTCTCTCAAAGTACACTCTGGGCTGTTATCCCACAACCCCCTCCCGCCCAACAGCAGATACAGGAGACGTGAGGGGTGACAATGTAAAACAATACACCTCCAGTATTTGTTTTCAGAGTTGTCTTCAGAGTCACAACTGTACATCACTTTTAATACAGGGCTGTAGAGATTCATCGTGTGGCCTTGACTTACGTAAACCTCCAAACCTGAATCATATCAGGCCCCTGGGCCTTAAACATGTCAGCGCTGAGATGGAGCTGGCCTCAGGTGGTTTCAGACTGTGAGGAGAAGATACAGCTGTAGCTTAGAGTGAAGTGAAGTAAGACGATAAGTACGGTTTAGAGACAATGGATTTAGGAGGTCACCCCTAACCAGAAATTCCATTCCGTTGCTTTTTGAATGTCACCCAGTCAATCACTGTCCCATTGCTAGTGAACATAGTGCCAAAACACTGCTATAAATTAAAAATGTAAGGCAGGGGAAAGCTTCCATTTCATAGGCAACTCACGGTTTGATAAATGTGAGGACAGTCATTGAATACATTTCCTGCAAGTTGCAATGACATAAGAGTAGATTTTAAAAGCAATGTTGTATTTCTGACAAGCGGTTGTTCCACCCTTTGCAGCCTCAGACACATAGATAGATATTTTTAGGAACTCTGGTCAATTCTATTTAGTGCACAGCCTCAGACTATTACTTTGATTTAGAGAGCATATTATTTCAGCAAAGCAATGGCTCATAAAGACAGTACATATTTTTGAATATTAAAACCTGATCTGAACACAAACCAGAAGACCAAAAGGAAGCGAAAAGAGGGGGAGAGAGAAAGAAGATGAAGGTGAAAGGGAGGCGGGGGGCTGACTCCCAGAAGCACTGGATATATCTCCAGCAGATGTGGAGCAGTGGAGGCCTGCACTCCTTCTCATCACTGCCTCAATACTCTTTTCCACTCTTCTATGTTTAATGTTCTTGCTTTCTTGCTCTGTCTGCATCTCTCTTTTTTTGTCTCTTAACGTTTTGGGGTTTTTTAAAACTCAAACCTAGAATACTCATGCTTTCTGTCTCTCTTTCTATTCTTCGTGCATACATCTCTGTTCCTTTGTTTTTCTTAGATGTCTGGCAAGACAATCATTTCTCATGGCTGGTGGTAGTTCCAAAGGAACAAACCTTAATGCATGAAAACAATTTGAACACACACACACACACACACACACACACACACACACAGAGTATTTCTGCTAGAAATCTTTCTTTTATCTTCAATATACCTGTTAATACAGTCCGAGCCGGAGACAGCAGCATGGCCTGACAGTAACAATTCCACCAGACTGGAACATTTCTCTCTCTCTCTCTCTCTCTCTCTCTCTCTCTCTCTCTCTCTCTCTCTCTCTCTCTGTGCATGCATGTGTGTGTTGTGTCAAACGTGCTGTTGAAGGAAGAGCGTTTGCAAAGTTAGTGTGTGTGCGCACAGGCATTTTTTGTGTCTACTTATAGGTCTGTGCTTTGTATGGTGGTCAGGCTTACATCAAAGCTTTTGGTCAGTCCACATGTCCCATGTCCCTGCTGTCATCCAGAGGGTGACTGGGAGCCTGTTAGAGCATTGCTAATGGAATGATGGATGCAACGCCTCATTCAGCCAGAGATGAAAGGTGGAGTAGCACCACTCTAAATGGGCTGCACCCTTTGCTCCCATAGGACCGACTCAGGGGCTCAACGTTTTGTGATCATGACATTTCTGAATTGTTTGAGCACTTGGCCTTGGCATCAAACACATTTTATTCATCCCATGTGGCTCTGTTGATTCCATTTAGCAAATTCTTAAAGCGTGATCATTATACATCGAGGACTGGGGAAGGGGAGTAAGAGAAAAGCTTACTCCTTACACCATAGACATGCCGAAAACATTAAGCTATAATGAGCCCCAATCAACTTTTATATTCTATTTTTCATTTGATTAGTCGCTTCTGGTTTTTGTAGGGATGCACAGCAGTGCTGTGGGATCTGTCCGCCCAATTCCCAAAGCATAATATTTATTTAAGGAAGGGGGAGCATGTTGGTAATCGTCATCAAGCCACCAACGCGTAGTCACTTGAACATATATACTCACAGGCCATGGTGCTTTCACATTTATTTGCATGTTTTGGTGTATGTGATTGACTGCAGCTGAGTATAAGTCCAGAGCCTTGCCTTCAGTGGTTCCCCACTGGTCATGTATGTGTGATCTCTGTGTTGTCTCATTTCTTAGAGGATGTGACAGGCTCTGGAAATTGCCAGCACTTTCCTTATTGATCCTTTAATTCATCCCAGAAGCCATTTCCTCTATGCCTTACATTTTCCCTTTTTTAGAGCTCAGAAAGGCCCAAATCTCTAAGGTCACTTCTGATAAAATATATTTGGTCTAATAGACTAAATTCCTTACTGAAGGCCAATCACAAAAAAAGTCTCCACTCGAGTCTAGAGCACTCTTGTCTTGACCTCTTTTTATGACACAGTTGTCATTTAGAAAAAACCTCAAAGCACGCTGGGCAATGTTCATTTTCACTGCATTATAGTTTAAATAAATGAATTTGTAGTTGAGCATTTTAACGGCAGCTTTGACACGTTTTAATCTTCATGCCTGGTTATTTCACCAAGGAGATAAGTTGCTTTCAAATATGGCCAGTGACATCTGTTTTCTGTCTAATTGTTTACCAGTGAAAACGAAATTCCAATTTACTTAGAAAATGAAGTGATTGGGTTGGGTGGGTTGGGGTGGCGGTTAGAGCGAGTCCCTATACACTTGTAGAACTCCTGCAGATCCAGATAAATGTGTTTTCATTTAACAGAGTTGAGTTTGGAACATTCTAATAAATTAAACACAATTAAAGACGTGGGTTTTAACGCAGAAGAACTAAGCAGCTCTGCTTTGAAATGTCCTTTTTTCTAGATCCGAAGGCGTGTAGTAATTTCATATCTTGCCGTTAACCCTTTGCATTACAACGTGACAGTCCTAGGTGATTTCTCGTCGTTCCAGATATACCCAGCAACGATACGATATCATAGCCAAGTATTCTTCTTCATTTTCTCTCCTTTTACAAGAACCTAACATGACAGAATGAATAATGAGAAACCAATGCCATTATTAAATAACATGAAAAAACTAAGTGAGGGATGGGGCAAAAAAATAAAAGAAAGCGAGGCAGCTATAGGAGGAGTCAGACTTGTGGAGCTGAGGGGTGAGGTAGTTGCTTTTGAGTCACAGCAGGCAGCAATCCAGGTTGGCAGGCTAGATCAGAAGGGCACAGGTTAGTCTTCCACATGGGCCGAGCTGAGAGCCAGGGACATGTCATCCTTCACTAGCACACACTGGGACTGATGCCTATATTTCTTGACTGGTATTAGATCTATACATTATTTGTGAATTTAATCAGAGTAGAGTAGTGCTTTAAGGATCAGTAGGACCAGAAATCCTTGGCCATGTCATTCAGAATGATCTCCAGTGCTACACTAAGCGTAAATTATCACTACTACTAATAAAGCAGCTTGATCATCCTGGACAGTGGCTGGCTGACTATCCTCTTTGGCTTGGTCTTGGGCCTGTCACTGCTGATGGATGAGAAAGACTAAGGGGGCCTTGGACGGGGCCAGTGTGAGGGAGCACAGGGCTAGAGGGCGTGTGAGGAGCTGGGGTTTATGCTGAACCTAAGGGCGAGCAGCAGCCTGCAGGTGTTCCCCCACCCACCCCCCACCCTCCACCACCCTGACTTGCACCAGAGGAGGAGGGACCAACGGGTCGGGTGGGCTTTATGATCACAGAGAAGACAAAAAGTGAGAGAGAGTGAGGGATAGCATGTGTTTTCCCCAGACACGCCAGCAGCTGTGAGACAATGATTTATGCTTTTCTCAGAACTCTGGGATCTCAAAATGTTACATTTAATCAAGCGCACTGAGAGCAGAGCAAATGTTAAAGATGTTCCATATAAAGCTCTCCAGTTTTGATCTCTTTACCATACCATGGGAGCTGTGGGAATAGGGGAACAAAGTGATCTTTAATCTTAATTTAAACATATTGGAGGGAATTATGAAAGCTACATGAAATTAATCCTTGGAGAATTCCCCGGGTGCAGTAATACTAAACATATTTAGTTCCCTAATAGATATTAAAGCTGTTTTCTCCTCAATTACTGTTCATATTAGACAGATGGAAGGAAGAAAATGTCTGAGAGAGTTTGAGGTTTTATACAGACTTAAGTCCACTCTTCAACACTGAACTACTTTGTTTACACTGTAACATTTTTAATCTACAGTTTTTAAAGAAAACTAAATATGTTATTAGAAATTAGATAGTAAAACGTGCTTGATTTCTATCAATCTATTGATCAATCTATTGATCTATCTATCGATCGATCGCGACTTCGCTTCATGACTCGGACGCAGGTTGTTTTGTCGCTAACAAACGGTATTAATGTGCATCGCACCTGGGTTTTAACCTGGGTCGTAACTGAATTGTCTTGAGCAGGGACCAACCCGTGTTAACTGGCTTGGTTTGAACTGACAAAAGAAGACCGGTCAGATAGCCCTGGTCCGACCCTGGTCACTGGTGTGAAAAAGGTATTAGAAAGGTCTGCAGCATCTATATTTCATGCATAAACTGAAACAGTTTAGAGTGGACAGAAATATATTGGTCCTCTTCAATTGCTCCTTTGTGGAGAGCTTTTTAACTTTCTTGCGTGCGCGCACGTCCGTGCGTGCGTGTCCGTCCTAAGAGACTTGTCCACAGCAGTCAGAAACAGGTGGGATCTTACAGTACTCCCGGCCTCTGCACCCAAAGACTAATGAGAGCAGGTGGGAATGAAGCGCCACCTGACTTTGATCTGACCATTTCACACAAACAAACGTGCATGCAATACACTCACTGTGCACGCGCAGGAACTTAGAAACATTTGCCACACATGATCTCTTTGCCTCCTCTCTGAAACCGTAGCCATTGAATGGGATTGCACTGACACCGTAGATGAGGTGTGAATTTTGGGATCTCCCTTGGTAGCCTCCTCCATTGCAATCTTTCAAAGGCCTGTCGTACTTTCATATGTCCATCTATCATGCTCTTTTTCCCTCTTTTGCATGTGTTCACTCACTCCATTGAGTGTTAAATCAACAGTCTGGCTTTGTCTAAGGCAGCAGCTTGATGGCTTTAAGCTGCTGGCCTGAACTTTTTTCTGGCTGATAGACCTACAGTAGACAAAATGATACTAAAATTACATTCATTTTATATTCTTGTGAGAAAAGGCAATTTCTTTAGCTAGTCTTGTAGGTAATGTGACCAGCTTTGTAGCTGTTTGGAACTGACCAAAACTTATTTCCAAATGATGCTGAACAATTGAGAGACACATACTGTACTTACTTAAGGGGGTGACTGGGAAATGTATATAGTAGTACCAATGCTCCAGGTTTTGCAGCATACAGATCAAAATGAGTCCACACTCAATTTCAGACTTAATTCAGGTGCATGAAACTAGACCATAAAAGTTTGGTTTTTTTTTTTACATTTGTTTATTTGTTTAAGCACCTCGTAACTTCCTCAACAATCTGTTTAATCTTCAAGGCAGCCGCTCTCATCATGTCTCGTCAGTCAGTGTGTGTGAAGCAGAGCAGGTAATGTGGAGATTAGACCCGAGGGAACCCACTCAGACCTGGCTATTGAGGTCAATCATGGCCCATTACTGGAGCTGTTCATCTGTGAAGTGTTGGGCTACTTAGGCCACTCTCACAGTGCTTAAAGCCTGGCTGGAGTGTGAGGCTGAGGGGCAGGGGGCAGATATTGGGTACAGGGGGATAAGGGCTAGAGATGTGGTAGGGTTGGAGTGTGACTGGGGCGGAAGGCATGTATGGAAGGTTTTAACCTTCCATACAGGCTAGTTTCCACCTTTTACATGATATCACAGCTTCCATGAGGCCATTTGGACATTTTACATCCTTTCTGAGAATGATTCAGTTTATTTATTTATTTATCGGTTTGTGCTTCGACCGGAGAATAAATGAAAGCAAATAGCACTTTTATGATTACTGTGGGGAAGTTGGTCATAGCAACAGTAAAGTAATAGAATACACCGAACAGAAAATGGAATATAAATAGCAAATTGGGAAGTCAGGAAGTGTCAAACATAACTAAGCCAACGCTACAAAAGAAAGACCAGAATAAATCCTGTAAACATTAATTGATAGCATATTATAAGATGGGGGTAATAAAGCAATGAAGCAACTCTCCATCTTAGGACAGGCCTGAAGCTGCAGAAACCCAGGACCAGCTTAGGGGAACACGGTGGTCAAACAACTTTCTGGTGTTAGCTGTCAGTGCAAGGCATCATGGTGGTTTGTAAGTGAATCAGATTGTGATGAAGATTTAGCCTTCGAGTGTGAAGAGAAGGTCATTCTGGGTCACTGCTGTTTCACTTCTAAAAGCTGTCGTCAAGGTAGGGCAGGGTCAGAGGGAAAGAGAAAAGAAGCTTTTTTCACCGTGTGAAAGTGGAGACGATATTAGCTCATCAGTTTCATAAAAAAATATTAATTTAATTAATTAATTAATGCCTGTAAGTTGTTTGTCACATTTGGTGTGCACTAATGAATACATTTTAAAATGCCATGCATGTGCCGAAGGTTTTCAAACCAGTTGTTAGCTAAAGGTTTGCCATCCACATTGAAATACCAAAACAAGCGGAAAATCTCTCTATAAGGCAGCTGAGATGGACCACTTGTGTATGCAGATGGGTGACCTTTTATGTCAAAATAGGTGCACTTTGATGTTTGGCAAAAGATCTAATCTTATTTAAAGTTGAGTTTTGTTGTTCTACTCAAATTGAGACAACACCTGAAGTAATTTAATTTCTATACCTTTCCCTGCTTTTCTCGTTTTTTTCTCCTTGTGGGTATGAGTGAGATACTTGCCCTTGGTTACTCAGCAGCTGGAAAATAGTCATCTAGCTTGTCAGCTACTGGGCGTAATGTAATTCCCAGGGCACCCTGATTTATTTCCCACTAAGGTGCAATTCCTTTTTAACATTTGTCAGTGAGACATTCAGTAAGGAGCCTAACACAAGTCCCCCCCCCCCCCCCAGTTCTATACACTCCCATCATTTCAAATTCCCATGTGACTGCAGTTATTACAATGAGTAATTACAAGTTAAGCTCTTTATACAGAGTGAGAGAGAGAGAGAGAGAGTTTCTCCAAACTCAAAGTACTTTGCCAGCTGTCTCCTTTAAGATTTTTCATTCATCATTAGTTAGTAACGAACAAGAGAGGGAAAGGTAAAAAAGCAGAAACACATACACACTGTAGTGCATGTTGTGAATGGGAGAGGGCATGCTGACTGTTTGCTAACAGGGCTCGACATACCCTTGAAAATACATTGTAAAATTTGAGCTGTGCAAGTAATTCTCAGCTCTACATGCACCGGTGCGCGTAACTTTGTACAGAAAATATGTTGTGCAGGGCTGCTTCCTCTCACTGACTGTGGTACTCTCACAATTGATACTGTTCACACGCTCTCACGCCACACTTCCATTTTCTCAAGCAATTAAAATCCAATTTATAAATCATAACGTCGCAACGCGAAAAGAGGACACTGACAGCGCACCGTCAGACCAGATGGAGCAGCACAGCGCAACAGCAGCACCGTATAAAACCTGGTCAAGCCAGCCACCGCTTGGATTTTGATGCGCGTCTATTCGTGCTGTTACGGTACTAGTACTTGGAACAGCCAAAATGAAGAGGACTCACATTACAGCAATACTTACTGTACCATTTTTGAGAAAATTAAAGGAAAAGTCAATAAAATTTTAACACATTGACGATTTCTTATTGTCTTATGGAGATTCTTTTTTATCTTGTGCGCACGAGATACTTTCTGGTGAGAATGAGAAGAAAAAAATTCCCCATGTCCCTTTAGCGGCTCTGTACTGTCCTACAACTGTCATAAAAAAGAAAATGTCACAGCGGTTGATGTTGGATTTCTTTCGATCGGATCCGGCCACACCCGTGGCGGAAGTGCCGAAAACGAAGGACAAATAAACCAAATGGTGCATCAAAAAATGTTTTGGTGCATGTCATTTTAAAAGTGACATGCACCTATACCGTGTACAAATAAAGTATTTAGAGCCCTGGTTGAAATGGACAGCGGTAATCCCTGGTTCACTGTGTAGCATACAAGTTGTTTACACTCTATCCCGTTCTGGGCTGAGCTGCAGGGGTGAAGGAGGTCAATTTAGTTAACCTTATCTAATTGAATGTTGTCGCTTGATCAAAGGTCGCCACATTCCACACCGCCGGATCAAACATCACACAGCACAATCAAAACAATTGGCTTCCCCGGATCACCTAATCAGGGGCTTGGGGTTTTTTTTTCTCACAAATTAGAGGGGAAATGTCCAGACTGACTGCACAGGGCCAGAACACTGTCTTAAGTTATAGACATATTAATTAGTTTAGTTAGATTGAGTTGTACTGCTACATACTCAGTATTGTGACAAGTTTCAAACTATCAGAATCTACTTTATGCACTTTTATGCATTCTTTTTTATTATACATTACAATTCTTTAAGTTAGTGAAGTAATTGTGTAGGTTTTGATTGCCTTGAAATAACATTATTTGACATAAAACGATTGGAAACCTCTTTTACTTTTTATATCACTGATGTTCTCTTATGATGCTTCATGATAAACTGTACAGATGTGGTGATGCGATTGTGGTTTAGCAGATGCCCTGTGATAGAGTATTTCCCTTTCTGATGCCTTCCCATCTTTGCTGACAGAGACAAATATTAATTTGTGGTGGCTCCCTGTTCTTCACTCCACTCAGTTTATCACTGTCACTGTCTGTCATGTCTGTCAGCCATGCTTCTGTATCTCATCTCTCATTATTGCTGTTCCAACTACAGTATGAGTGAGATCAACCACCACCTCCACACAATTTTAGAGGTTGGTTACTGATTCATACTCTTAAAGTCACATACAGGCTAACCAGAGTTCACACAGATGCCGAATTGGCAGTATTGAAGCAAGTTGGCTGGAGTTCTGTGCCGGTAGCAAAACCAATATGTGTCTCGCCGCTTGAGTGCCCATCAGAAAACACGCGGTGGGCGTGGGAAGGGGATGAGAGCCCATTAGCTTCTTCACAGCTCAGCTGCCGCAGTGTGCCTCCTCCCTCGGACCATGCCCTCTTCTCATCTCTTCACCCGTTCCCCCTACGCTCCTCCACTTTCACTCCCCTCCTGTTCCGCACTCTACACACATTTTCCCAGGCTGCACCGTTGCCCAAATCAGTCTGTGTGCACACAGTGGGCAAAGGTTTACCGCACAGAACTGCAGCAGCACTCGCTCTTCAAAAAAGAGGAAATATTAAAGTTAGTGGGCTAAGTACAGTCCCACATAAAGTAGCAGTGGTGAGGATGAAAAGATGAAAAAGGGGTTGAAATGCGATGTAGGGGTGAGAAGTAGTAAGAGCTTATATTCTTGGAAATTTCTTTTGATGCTGATGTGGGCATTATTACTGGAGAACTGTGTTAAGATGTAATTAATTAAGCTAATTAAGTTAATGGTGGTTATGGGGTTGTGGTGTAGGTTTGGGCCGGATGGTAGTGGCGGTGAGAGAGATTTCTCACAATTCTCACAGAATAAGAAAGGCAAAGTAATTAACAGAATCAGCCGATAGGAACCAGGTGGGCGGGGGGTAGTGGAGCAGTGGAGGGGTTCAGTGAGGCTCAGTCAAGAATGGAATGTGACACAACCCACACTAATGTTGAATTCTCCCATATAACTGGCTTACTGTTACACACTCTCATTCACACACACAGAAGACTCTCAACTGTACCAATTACAAGGTCTTTGGCTCTTTTTCAGGGTTGGCTCGTATTCAGAAACACTGTTTAAGTCAGTAAAGAGCACAGCTTAGCATCATCTGTTTCTTAGGGGAAAATAAAAGAGAAAGACAAAGTAGATTATCCAAGGTTTTGTTTGCCGCATACCCTAGCCCTCTGTTGTTCCCACTGTATTTCTTTCTATTGTCCAAAACCACTGTGATTTGTCCTAGTGACAGACACACCGAAGAATGGCTTCTCAGAGTCTTCACTCTATTGTCACATATTTATCCCCTAAATATGGAAGCAGTTCTCCCTCTTCAGAGTTCTGTAATTCTTCTTGTTTTGTATGCAGAGCTCTCATTTGTCTTCACAGTCCCCCTCAGGTGTCATTTCCCAAAAAAACGAACCAAGAGTTTCGCTGAGATGACTAATTCCAAGCAGGTTTAACCAGCTCACGAATAAGAAGAATAATTGGCAGTGGAAATGAACCAGATTTAAAACTGCAATCTGTAACTCTGTACATTCAAACTACAGCAAAGCATATATGTTTGTGTTTCAACTTGTGATTGTTAAAAGGATCATCGACTGACCAGCTAATGCATCAAGAGTATTTTTGTTTAGTGATGAAGTTAGACATCCCAATGTGGCGAGCATCTTCAGCCCCTGTATTAAAGTGCCCATATTATGAAAAAATCACTTTTTCTGGGATTTGGGGTATTATTTTGTGTCTCTGGTGCTTTCACACGCATACAAACTTGGAAAAAAAAACAAACATCCATGCTGTTTTGAGTGACATACGGGTTTCTGAATGTGTCCTGCCATGCTAGCGGTTAGCCCCCTAGTTCTCAATGGCAAAACACTGCTACAACACACACTAGTTCACCATAATCTACAAAAGAACTACTTACATGTCCCTGTTCTGCAGGTATTCCACGCAAAGTTGGAAGTGTGCCCTCGTTTAGAAGTTTCCTGGCTAATCCTGCCTTGTACTGACTGCAGTTAGAGAAACAGCTAGCTAGCAATTGTGAGCCTTACCTAGGTACTGCGCATGTGCGAATCCCAACAAAGATGGTACAGAAGTAGGATGTCTCACTCTGTAGCTAAAACAGAGACCTGAACACAGGGTGAAAAGAGGAGCTGCAGCAATGTGCAGTACAACAAAAATATGGTGTTTTTGGATAATTAAACCATGTAAACCTATTCTGGTACAACCTCAAAATACAATTATGAACCTGAAAATGAACATTATATGAGCACTTTAATGCCAACATGAATAAAATGATAGATAGGTTAATAGCCTGCTTCTTTTTTAGCTACACTTCTCTTTTTAAAAATGTAACTCATGCATCGGCAGTTCAACTGAACAAGATTTTACTTATAACAATGTTTCTGGCCAGCTGTCACCCTCAGCTGTAGGATTAGACTGTGATTGATGTTAATGGAGCACAGTGGGGATGAGGCGAGACTTTCATAAAATGCCTGTTAATGCTTTATTTGAGTCTGCTGAGGATAGGGTCATATGCTTTCAGAATTCCAATCAGACGTGGTTTCGCCTTTCATTTAAATTCATTATACTCCTACACGCACATACACGCAGGCAGAGTCGGAGAATGATATAGCTGTTTTTGAAAATAATGCCAATACACTGTCACATCCAAGTGTGTCCCAAAACACTTAGTCAAAATATATTTGTAGGATTTATAGGGAGACATAAAGTAGGAAATATTTGTGTATTGATATCTATGTATGAAGTGAATGACTGAATATTTCCCCTAAATTATTACTTTGCCCTTGCTTAAATTTCTTGATGAATGTCACATATTACTGTCAACTCTATATTTGGCAAGCAAGATGTTATAATTTACTTTTCATCTTTGCATTTAAAAGAAAAACGTTTGCTTTTAGTTTCTGCATTGCATCAACCGGTGCATTTCTTACACAACTGTCAGATAGTTCACAAGTGAGAAAATATCTCAATTGAATTTCAATTACCCTAAACCTTTTGCTTGTTTAGATTATGCTAAGCTACTTTTGGAAGATTAATGCTTTTTTGTATATTAATCTCTCTACATGGCTCTCACTGTGAGACTTTATCCTATTTTTTTATGTTTTTCACTATGCAGCAGTTGGCTGTAACATTGTGTGGTGTCAGATTCACGTCACAATAATCATTAAGATCGATTATATTAAAAACATTAAAATAGTTTGAAAGTCTTGACTAACGCCATACAACCCTACTCAATTAAATGTCCTGCTTATTCAACAACTTTGCTTTCACTGAAAGTCTCAGTAATGAATGCAAAATAATAATCTCTCTACATTTAGTGATCAAATTTGTTGTGATTCACACTTTTTATTGAATCGTTCATTTTACTGCAGACAAGCGCAAATACAGTAGAAGCAAGGCACGTATCATCGGACATCCCATTGTGACGTTTTAACTTTCTACCTAGTAGTTAGTTTTAATGTATGATCTTTCTGATGTTTATTCTTGGCTGAGTGAAAGATGCTGCAGCCATTTTTTACAAGTGCCGTTGCTTTACATATTGCATTCTACTGTATGTCAGTATATGCTTTAGCCATACAGCTTAAGGAGATGCATCACAAAAGGCTTGCAGACATACATAAATCAATGCAGTAGATTAAGTCAATAAACACAGATGCAGCCATTTGACTTCTGTATTTCTTTTAAAAGAAAGTAGTCCTAATCCACAGTACTACGATAGAAGCAAAACCTGAACTTTGTAAAGTGACCTCTGCTGCTAGATAGTATATTGAGAATGTACAGGACATGTTATAAAAAAGATAGAAAGCCTTTAAAAACAGATTTCTGATAGATATGCAAGTGTGTGTGTTACTAGCTACTCTCACAAATGTGTCCAGGCATGCGTAATAACCCTGTAGACTATTCACACATATAGATGTAACATGCAGACTTGCATTGGCATCACATTGTTCACCTTAGACATGGATGTCACATATCCAAAAACTAGTCTCACTATGCAATTGTGTAATTAACATTTACCATTTACTTTATATGCAATATATATTATATGCAATATACAATAACATGTACAGGTTACATGCACAAACAACTGGGCAACTGGACAGAGAGGCAGTGAGCAGTTTAGGAGAAACAAGATCTAGAGATATATAGATTTATTGATTTTAATGTTTACCTCCACACTATGCTAGCTATGGTGCCACTTTGGGACTGAGGTGGTTTAGCTCAGCTCTGGTTAATAATGGCTAGAGGCAGTGGGTTCTCAGTAGCCTGGTTTATGTCAACCTATTGACTCCTGCTGTCCACTGCTGACCTGGGACAGCAGGAGTCAACCCCTGATAAATCTGAATCCGTTCAAGAACCACTCCTGTTGTTTTTCTTTCTGGTTTTCTGTACAGTGGTTACATTTATAATTTCCTGTTAATATTCATTTGGGGATTGTATGTGCTTTCTTAAGGCACACACACACACACACACACACACACACACACACACACACACACACACACACACACACACACACACACACACACACACTCACTCACTCACTCACTTACTCTAAACAGACATACGATCTTACCAACAGTATTGCAGACCTGTAAGTGGTGTTATTTGTCTGTGATTTAGTGTGTCCTTCTGCACTCAGAGTAAAGTGTACAGACCAGGTCCATGTTCCTGGCTGGCCTACCCCACTCTGCTACCCTTCATCCTCTCCATCACTCTCCCTGCTCTTTCCTTGGGTCACCATACCCCTTCGCCCTCCCTCTGTGACTCTCTCTTCTTATCCTTTTACGCCCTTCACCCATATGCTTTTCTTCCCCCTTGAACCTTAAAACTGATCCTAGCCCCAGTCTGTTACCATCCACCCTCTCACCCCACTTAACCTTCACTCCCTCTCTTGCCAGGTTGGGCAGGAATGTTAATGGAAGCTGTCGATGTGAACAGATTTAGAAGGTTCCATCCAGGGCAGGCTCTAGTGACAGAGGCTCTGCCCCAGAGAGAGTTATGGTGTCTTAGGTGAGGAGAGCATCCTGCTCTCTTGGCCCCTTCAGCCTCTCCTGGTAACCTGAGCCTGAGTGTTTCTGAAGGCCATGCAAGGCTTTGTGACTGGTCATCTTCAACTCAGCCCAACTTTTATGGCCCCTTGTTATTCTCTGACTCTGAGCACTCCTTTTCCTCTTTTTTCTCTCCCTCTTACAACATATATAGCTCAGAGATTTTACACAAAATCTTGCTAATTTGTAGCTTACCTTTCTCTTACCTTGTGCCTTCACTCTAACATGTGCTTTTAAATGTATCAGTCACTCTGGCCTTATCGGTACCATCAGCATTCTAGAGTTACTGACGCCCTTTGCTTCTCTGGGATTTCTTTTATTTTCACAGGAAGAGAAATAATAGGGCCAAAAAAGAGCTCTGCCCAAAACCAAAAGGTTGTCATTATGTCATGACTCATAAACACACTTTTTGACATCTAGATCTCTGTGAGATCAGAGAGAGAGAAGGAGGGAGGGATGGAGACCGACCTGGCAACACACTCATTACCGAAATTAATAGGGAAAACATTTTACCACGAAATATGATCTGGTGTTTTGAAAGCTGTGGCTAATGTGTGTCTATACCCACAGTGTGTATTAGCTTAATCAGCTTTCAGACTGCACACGCTCACTGGACTGGGATGGAGGTCTGACACCCAGCCTAGGGGCTACATCCTTGCTTCTGTGAGGAGTTTCACAGCCAAGGTGCAGACTTTACTTTGGGGCCTGGGACCTCGGAGCCGACTGTCAGCTCTGTGGTTGACAGCACCATTAAAGCCTTGCTTCTCTGCTATGCCCGGGAAAGGCAGTCAAGGCCTCTGACACAGGCTTCATATAGTATGAATATGTATGCACTTGCACCGAGTGGTTTCATGTATGTGTCCAAACGGGTGCTGTTGGCAAGTGTTTGGATATCATTTTTGCCTGTGTGGATATCTTTTAGGCTGATGTGAAGTATGGGCTTCGCAGGAGCTGTTCTGGTATCAAGATATTCCTGATACAGTTTCCAGCACTTTCTGTCCTGCTGGGGGAGAAAAAGGCATAAAACCCCCAGAATCAGGAGGCACACTGGCCAGTAACCAGCAGGCAGCTAATTTATCTGATTGAAGGCGAGATGAAAGCAGTGGGGTGCACTTAAAGCTCCCTGCTGTTGTCTTACTGTGTGTGTGCTTATGTGTATGCATGACGAATGGGAAGTGTATCGGTATTTTGTACCCATGTGTTGAACTGCTACAGATGGTAAGAGTTTCTGCTGTGCTCCCGTTGGTCAGTAGCAGCCAGAGCCTTCTGTCTGTATAGCTTAAAGGCTTTTAGGCCATGCATTCTATGTCTTGCTAGAGAATGATTAAAGATTAAGCTTAGACACACATGTAATATACACACCAATACATACAAGAAAACACTCACATAACACACACCACTGCAGGATGAAGCCTCAATGTCAGCCTCTGTCAACCCCTTGCAGCACGGAAGTAGTTAAGGGTTATTATGGCATCAAGCCTTTTCCAAAGGAGAGGAGGTTTAAGGGGCGATGTATGTTTGGGTGAGAGTATGTGCTTTTTTGCAATTAAGTACACAGAGGGTGATATGGTAGCATTGCACAAATCCTCTGGTATTTTGCAGGGAATCTCTCAATACTAAATAAGCATCACAGTGCAGCACAGGTTATCTAAATGTGGACGTGGTATCTATGATCAAGTAAAACTTATTTACGTATGTTTAATTTACAATCCCTCATTTTAGGAAACATTTTCATCTGCCTTGAGACTTGGCAATGTATGGAAATGTCTTCTTATAAATCCACAGTATCGTGAGATGCTAACACAACATTGTAACGATGAAGATAATTAGAATGATAATGGATGAGTGTGTTTGAGCAGAGAAGGGGGGTCGGGGGTTGGGGGGTTGTGACAGACAGCATGAGGGGAGGAAATACAGACTGCTGATTGACTGCTGAATGAGTCTGCTCTGTTTTAAAAGTGTCACTGCGAGGCCTGGTTTCTGGACAGGCAGAAGATCTCTGGCCAGGTGCAGACACTAAATCCAGTCTGCTTCTCCACACAGGGAGATAGATGACTTGTCTACATGTGTGGTGCTCTGCATGCAGGAGGCCAGAATACACAGGGGCCTGTTACCTCATACAGAACATTGGATATGACTGTGTGCTTACTCAGTATTCAGGTCCTGAAAAGCAGTTCCTAGGTGCTGGCCTTAACACCTTCATTAGGATAGAACAGCATTGATTTTTTTTTTTTTTTTTTTTTTCCCCCCTACAAGCAATTGTTAGCTAAATTCAAAACTGTGTGAATCTTGTTGTGATTTGTTGTATGTTATCTATTCATAAACTGTTTTGTACCAACAAATATTTCTCAGTCTACAGTTTGAATATTTTAAGGCAAACACCACCTCTAGCGGATTTGTTGGAAATCCATTTGGTGGTCTAACCGTGAGTTGACCCCTACCCTGGTCATTATTACACTGGAGCATAAGTTAGAAATATTACCCTCTTTCAGTATAAGTTATAGGCTTTTGCTCCTTTATCCTAGCTTTATCAACACATTGATCTAATTCTCATTTTTTCTCTGATTAATCGCCGTGTTTTGTGACTGCACCATTGTCCTTTTGGTGCACTTTGCATATTTTTCACATCCCGTCACTTTACCGCTTGTTACAAATCACAAAAAATCAAAAGGAAAGTCTTTAGTCTCAGCATTAGCACATGTAGACATGTTTTGTTGTGGTGAAAATCTTGGAGCAGAACAGTCTGCACAAACCCGTTGTGTGTCTGTGTATTTTCTGACAGAAATGGGTGTCCGGTTTAGTGTGCCTTTTTGTTGCTGAGCTTGGCGGCTCTTGTTAAGTTCTCTAACATTACAGGATCATTGAATCACTCTCACCCTTTAACCTCCATCTGTGTCTGACAGACAGACACTCTGTCTGTATGAGACAGGACCTAAACAGGCAAGGCAGCAAAGCGACGTGTGACAATCCTGAGAGGGTGGAAGGTTCCTATACTGAACTAATAAGCCTGGCTAATCTGTAAGCCCTGTGGTGGCCAACACTCTCCCACCACATCTGCCACCTCCAATGTGTTGGCAGCGGCATTTCAGCGCCGCTGCTTCTGGATCCCTCTTAGCCTCTGGGCCAGTCAGTCAGTCGCCCTGTCAGTCCAATCTGCCCAGTCCATCAGTTTTGTTTAAGGGGCTCTTTAATGCAGTTGATTAACGTGTCAAAGGTCAAAACTGTCGTGCTTTTCCACAACATGTAGGGGGATGTAAGGTGGGATAGTGGAGGGGAAGGGTAGTGCGACAGCGTGATAAGAAGCAGACGGGGGAGGCTCAGCAAAGGGACCTTATCAAGTCACATGGCGGGTTTATGGCTCAATAGAACTGTAGTTTCATGAAGTGCTGCATCAAGTCCTAGCAATACCTGTAATGGTGTGGACCTAGACCAACACATTATATTTCAAGATAGGCCAGTTCCAGTCCAATATTTATTTCAGTTTAATTGTTTAACCTAAGCTTTAACTCAGCTTCTTAGAGCCCTATTTGAACCTCTAAATCATTGAATTGATTTTTTTTTTTCATCATCATTTCTCTCGTCTTCGAAAAAGGGGATTTTTTTCCCACCAGTAATTATAATACTCTGTCCATTTTATGTTAGGTAAATCCAGCAAGGACCAAATATATGATATTGCTAGAAATCATAGCCATAGCTCTCAGTGAGAAATCAGTTTTTTGAAACTTTTGAAATCTTTGAAGATTTAAAGAAATGAATATCAAATTGAAATTATAATCTATGAATATATCAATATGAAAAAAGGAAACAAAAAATAACAGCTCTCAGCAAACAACATAAAGAAGGATGAATAACAGGAGGCCACAATGCATAATAAGTTTCAGACAAGTAGTTGACAGGGTTAAAAAAGTCAAGAGAGATATAGTAATAAAAAGGAACACGTGGTAGTACTGTGTATGTACATGTGCATAGTTAGTCATATTCCCATATACAGTATAAGAAGGATATTTGCGATGACAGCTAGATGTAACAGTGCCCAGTTCAGTGACATCCAGTCCTCTAGCCTTGTAACCCTCTAACCTCTCATGGTCTGTCATTCTAGCCCCCTGCAGTGACAAGCATACACTGCTGTTCACACCTCTCTTATCAGACACCAGTCCTTCTCTGCTATCAGAAACCTTCACAGGAGCTTCCTCTGTTGCCAGAGGCAGGCTAAAGAGGCCACAGAGCCTACAGCCAGAGGTACACCCTGAACAAGAGAGAGGCAATTTGGTATATGGGCTTATCTGTCATAAATCATAAATTGTGTATTGATCTATTATTTTAGAATGAAGGGTTACCATGATATTTTCTTCCTGCCTAAATCCAGTGTAATCTAGTGTAATCCAGGGATCTGATCTGAGCAGACCTTGTTGAAAGGAAGATGCCTTATCATGACATCCAACAGATCCACTCAGCTGGTACCCACACAGTAGGTGGTAGGGTTAACGTGTGGGCGCAGAGCAGCCTGACAAAGAGCTGCCGGGGTATCAGGGATGTAAAGGGGCATTTTAGAGACATTGTTGAACCCCCTGCCCTTATCCTAGGTGTGAACATGGGGTCACCCGTGCCAAGGGAGGGAAAGAACAGCATTGAGCAGCAGGGTGCTGGAGACGGTTGTCAGACAGACAGACAATGGATAGATGGTCTCACTCCATTGGCTGGTTGACACTCTGGATAATGGACCACAGCTCCACACTGACTCACCTCTCGTACTTATTATTGAAAGTTTTGCTCATGTGTGTAAATAAATGACCAAATATGTCAAATCCCTTTCACTATAATGCAGTCTAAAACAAACCTCAATTTAGGCAATCTTAAGAAATGAAGTGGTCATTTAAAGACTTTATGATAGTGTTGCTTTGTGGCTTCTGTTTAAATAACTGATCCTGATTCCTTTAAATAAGTACACAGAATAAACTGTCTGTGACATACCTGTTATATGTTAGATTATAAATCATTCTGCTTGTGGACGTCTGCACACTAAGTGAGATACAATGGACACAGAAAATGTGACTAATGTGAAACCACTGCAGCAAGCTGCCACAGAGTTAAAATGCTATACACTTTATGGACACTGAACATTTGGTCTTGAAACAGAGGCTTAATAAACACCATTTGGAACTTGAAAAGAGTGCGGCATCATGGCTGTTTGTGGTCTCCACTTTAGTGCATGTGAGTAATTACTGGCAGCTTTTGAAGTGAGCACAAAAATGTTACAGAAAACCCAATTACCGTATGAGGATTGGGGGAAGGCATACAGAGAAGGATTCAAGTGCTCCAGGAGTGATTTGATTGGTTTGGCTTTATTTTGTTTTTCTTGAGGAATTCAGTTATTAATTGTTCTAATGTTACAGTTGCGTTTTTAACTTTTTCTCATGTGTTTGCATGATTGTCCTAAACTGAATTGTTTATTGCCTACGCTTTGTCAGGATGACACAGCTTTGGGTGGGGTGAATGTGTGCTGAGTTTGGTTGGAATTGGTTGCGGTTTGGTAGCAAGTAATACTAGGCTTTACAGTATACGAGTGTGTCTTTGCTTGGCCACATGTGTTGCACTGGTCACTGGGCTCTTCATCCTTGTGGTTTGCCCTTGCAGGCTGCCATTAAGACAGGCAGGCAGAGAGAAAAATAGTTTTAGGCAGAGAGACATGTAAAGCATTGGGGAGTTCCATATGGGGTATTAATGCAGACAAACAGGCTAAGGCTTAGACATCTGGGCTGGCAGAATATCACACACGTAGACACTGGGAATTGGACAGTGTTTGTGGCAGAGATGGTATCAACCAGGGCAGAATGGTTTAAAGAAAAAAATGCAGGCAGTTTCCAATTAAAAGGTTTTCCATTAGGGTCTCCCAGAAATATTCTGATTCACTACTGCTATTTGTATTTTGCGAAGTAGCCAGACAGGCTTACGGTGGTGAATTCTATTACATAGATTAAGAGGTAAGAGGGCATCAAACCAAACAAACCTACACAAAGTGTGTGATAGGCCACATATGTGATTTTTGTGGTTGCTCAACAGTGGGACTGTCCAGGAGGTCATACAAACTCGTGGTATCAAGAGCAATAGTACAAACTCATCTTCTTCAGTGAATTCATGACCCAGCAGCTTGCTGTAGCAGTAACATCTCAAGGCCTGTTTAAGGATTGGGTCACTATAGAGACACCAGGGCGCCTCCCTCTGGGACCTGTGGTTTTACTGAGACAGCTCTCTGGGAGGCCAATAGTTCTTGTTTGTGTGTATGCACATCTGTGTTTCTGTGGACGGCCGTTCAAAGGACAGCGCTGGCAGACAGGCTTTAATATTTTTAGTACACTATCTAAATGAAGATTTTATTGTTTGGTTTGGTTTGCTCAGATGTTGGGCTATATATAAATTGGAAAGGTCAGAGCGCTGTTATTTGTAACGTTATTTTTAATTTAGATTCTGCTTCCCATTTAAATGAATCCTAAACTTTTTAGTCAACAGGTAAGGTAAGTTGGTTGGTCTTTAAGTGGACTTGTTAAGCAGCTTGGTTTTGGTTTGACACTCGGTGGCCTTAATCTTTATTATTTCCTGCTCTCTCTACAGTTGTGTATATGTCATATCCATCCTAAATTCTGTTCAGACATCCTCTCATTCTACTTTCTGCCCCCCCCTTCCTCTTTCTCTTCTTCCATTCTTTGACACTTTTCTCCTTATGTTTTTTCTCTCTCCTTCTCAACTCCACCTCAACTCCCCTCTCCTTCAACCTCCACCCCCCATATTCCCAGCTTCCTCTGTCAGTTCTTAATGAGGAAGCCTCTCTGACCTTGTTACATCACTGCCCCCTTGTGGTGTGCTGTTAATTATGTTAACAGCACACCCCCCCCCCCCCAAACACACACACACACACACACACAGTCAAGTTGATGGTAGACCACGCCCCTGGTTACAATGTCAAGTGATTTATTTTGGGATTGATTGTTCAGCCTGATGAAACAGAGTTAAGCAAATAATCTAAGTAATCTCTGCTGTTTGATTTAATAGTTATAGGGCCAAGTTTGACTTAGTAAGTCATTAAGCGTGGATTTAAGGTTGTAATTTTAAATCTGTTTATTAATTCATGATTCCTAGGTCTTAGTGCAGCAACACTTAGTTGTGTTTTGGTTATGGACACAGGCTCAGTTAATATCTGCGTATAATGTGATTTACATAAAAAGAATCATTTTTGATAATGACAGCTTTAGCTCATGCATAGTAGGTAAGTGGACTAAATGGACTAAAGGAATTTAATGTTAGTCTTGTGTAATAATATGGTCATTCTCTGACATAATATAGCAGTGCTTTATTTCTCACTGCCATTGAGCAGTTTTCCCTCTGAGGAAATGATAAAAATATACATTATGACACAATGTCATAATCTGAAGGAAGCTCAGCAGTACTTTATACAAGAGAAAGGAAGAGGTCCAGGAGTGTTGGGATTTTCTTTGTGGATATAGCCATGATCATGCAAATACCCAAAGTCACTTTCTAAACTGAGCTGATTTTCACCCAGGCGAGTACACACAGTCGCTTTATAAATATGCAAGATGGTTGTGTGAAATTCTCTCATAAACACATCTAGCCTTGGCTGTTAGCATGCTGTGTGTGTGTGTGTGTGTGTGTGGGTGTGTGGGTGTGCGTGTGTGTGCGCTTGTGCAAAAAGTTGTGTAACTGGTGCGAAGCAGAAGGAATGTGGCCATTCAGAGGTCCTCTCCTTTACAAATAAATATTTGGTGATGACAATATTGGAGATATGTTAAACACGAGGAGGGTAATTTTCTAGTCAAATAAACTTCAGCTCTGGTGGTGAGGGGGGCACAGATGTGTCTGTTTCTGACATGCTGGATAGAAAGAGGGAATGATGGAGAGAAATAGGCTGAGAGAGAGAGAGAGAGAGAGAGAGAGAGAGATACAGGGATAAGTAAAAATATCTAATAATATTGACAGTGTTTGTTATTTTATTTTTAAAAGGCCTGATTCTTTTTCTGTTTCTGTTCTGTTTCTGTTAACTCGTAATGCACTTTTGGCAATACCATATTTGTTTATGGTCATGCCAAACTTAACTGATTGAATTGTGAAAGGCTGATGGAGGGTGAGTGATGGTTAGAGAGCCGGAGAGAAAATGGTAATCCTGCACATATATACCTCCTCAGTGGTCTGTTTGTGATTCCCTATGCATGATTTTGCTACTGCCGTACAATAAAATAGGTGATTTGTGTTTTGTATTATGTGTTAGCCATTCTTATTTTCTAAAAATATATAAAATTGTTAGTCACAATATACATAGCCTGCCTGATTTCCTTCCATGCCTCAATACCCTCTTACCACCTGCTGTATTCCTGCAAAGTGCATAATAGCTGTTTTAAACTACAACATGCAGTTTACGGGAATGACTCCCCTACAGACTGCCAAGATTTAGCTACACTTGGTTAACAATAAAAATGCTTTATAATAGAGAATGCATATAACCCAAATGATATATATTAGTAATTTGCTGGAAAATATGTAGGAGAGAAGGAGAAATTATGTGCAAAAATGGGCGAGGCTTTGGGGTGTTGTCAACAGCTCTCCCTAAATTCAGGTGTAACTTTATGAACTCTGATTTAGACCTCCCTCCAATCTGTCTCTAAAAATATTAGATTGAATAAGATTAGGCTCCATAAATGTGTTCCTTGTGAACAATGGCTCATTCTTTGTGTAACTTTATTTAATTAAATTGGTATTGCTCATAAGAAATTAAAGATAAAAAGAATTTTCTTTTCCAATAAATGTTGTCAACGAAAGCCACATTAAGCAGCTATAGTGTATCTCTTTCATCAGATGTGGTCTTGCCTTGCTTTTTTTTATTGTAGCATGTCTTCAAAATTATTTTATTTACAAAGGCATGCTTTTTTTATTTTATTTTTTTTTTACAAAAACCATAAATATTACACTGTGAAACTATCACAACTTGAGATCATAGTCAAGGGTTCAAAGTGAGTGTGAGTGTTGAAATTACAGTAGTATTTTATTATACTCTGACCCAGGCATGACATGAAAGTCTGGTCCTTAGGTTGAACTTTGTGAATTGGACTGTTTTCTCAGGGGCCATCCACAAGGAGACACTTTTTGATGCAAACACACATGTTTAGCATCGTTTGGGCCCGTCGTCCACACGGATCCAGTAAACGCACTTTTTTGAAACCGGGTCCCAAGGTGAAAAAATTCGAAAACGGCTCTCTTTTGGCTTCGTTTGGATGGTGAATACGAATACGTCCGTATCGATGATGTCAATGCCACACCCCTCGACCTCTAGTGCACGGCCACACACGACTTCACTCACTGCGGTGAAGCTAAGCGAGCATATCCCATCTCAATGGTCAAACCAGCTCACTTCATCTAGCTATATAGTTTGTCTCTGCTCCCTGACACTTCCCTCTGGTCTACCGGTCCTGGATTCTACACAAGATATATTGCTAACGTTATGTAGCTAACGTTAAACATCGCTGAAGTAGCTGACCGCTAAGGTAGCTGACCGCTACAGCAGCGACGTAACGTTAACGTTAGCTGCTATGGTTAGCTGTTTATAAAGTGGAAGCTAGCTAGCTAATCTGTCTGCTTATCAACTCCTTGAACGGATTATAGTAACTTTTACCATGGCTTATTGTTGAAAAGCTACTGCAAGAAAACGTGTAGATTATCAAAAAGACATTGGTTCATTGATGTTTGTTTGACTGCCGATGTTAGCTAGCAGAGCTAACATTAGTGCGCTAATGTTAGCTCTGCTAGCTAGCGCGCTGCAATCATGTCCGATGGCAGACAGAATTGCAAAATAAAAAGCAATCCAACAGCACATTATACAATGTAAACAAAGACACATTTTCTTGCAGCGGCCTTTATAGGCAGAGCAGTGGGAAAAGTTATTATAACTAGTTCATGGATGTATTAAGAGAACGTTAGTCTAGCTAGTCATGTTACGATGGGAAGGGGAAGTGACAATACTCTTCTTCTCCGTGTTTTGGTGAATTTCTGTAGCAGAAACAGCGCCGCCTATAGGCCTGGAATATGAAGTAGCGTGTTGAGTCATTTACAAGTGGATCCGTATGGATGCATGCAACTATTCTTGAAACGAATCCAGGGAAGACGGGTAAAAAAAAGACCGTTTTGGTACGTGTGGACGTGGCCTCAGTCTCTTCCTAATTTAAACAATGCTGTTTTCTAATGGCAGGTAAATTATGTGATTCTTCCTCCTGACCTTTTTGTCTTTATGTGTTACCACAATTTACATTCATTATTTGCACCCTTAGAAATAATATATTAAAATACAGCTTATATATAATGTGATAATGTCATCTTGTTTTTTTAAATACAGCAGTATAAGATTTTTTACATTTTCATAGATAATCTCTTCCACTGATCTTTTGTCCAGTGACCTATCTGGGATATATACCCTATACCCGTCCTGCGGCTCTGACGAAAGGACACAGGAAACTCACTATTAGGGTTGGGTAATGAACTCGGTACTTTTTTTGGGTACCGACCGAATTACACCGGTACTACCGAGGACCGATTTACGTTAAATCAATCGGTGCCAAATTTCGGTACCTGAGAGCATGGGTGCGAGCATCTGTCTTCTCTGCATGAGTAACAGAGAGCAGAGCTCTGACATACACACACACACACAGAGGGGCGGTGCAGATGGAGCAAAATTAGTTTAGTTTTTTGAGTCACGGCAATGCCCGTAAAGCGGTTGCAAGTATGGTTACAGTTTTCAAAACTTTACGCAGACAGCGTTTGCTGCAATATAATGTAATGGAGAGCCTAAAGTTGCCGCGGTGCAGTTAACGTTCCACTTCCTCTGAGACAGACAGGCACAGCAGTGTTTTCTATGCCCTGGTGATAGACTGACAGGCTGGAGGTTGTACTGTAGGGCAAGGCAACTTTATTTATATAGCACATTTCAGCAACAAGGCAATTCAAAGTGCTTTACATAAAACATTATAGAGCAATTAATAATAATAATAATAATAATAATAATAATAATAATAATAGTTAATAAGCTACAATTACAAGAATAAAAGTTGCAGTGTAAGAAATGAATAATTATTTGATTTAATAGGTTGTAGGGACAGATTTGGGAGGGGAGATGGAGGTGTTTTATTTTGTGTGGTTTGTAAAATGTCCTAAATAATAACAAAATGTAACATAAAAGTAAATAGGATAAATGGTTCAGAATTATTTTTACAAATGGAATCAATTTTTCGTTATTACAGAGGGAAAGTACCGAAAAAAGTTACCAAATTTCAGGTACCAGTATCGGTAAAGTGAATGGGACCCAACCTTACTCACTATCGACGTGTCCATGGGACGCATCAACCCTTTTTTTCCCACCGATAATGCTACATAAAACATCTGTTCATAGTCTTATTATTCTTAATAGGCTAAATGCCCTTGCTGCAACAAGGCCAATCCTCGCTGCAGAGATTTTATTTCACAATCAAGGCTGCAAACTTGTTATTGGTCAATAAACTCATGTGGCCACAGATCGATGTTGTATTTAGTCATGTCGATAATGACCATATAACATCAAACACTAATTTAACCTTTCAATTTGTCAAAATACTAGGGCTGTCAAATGATAATTTTTTCTTAATCGCGATTAATCGCATATTTTATCACATGATTAAAATTCTATTATTTTGCCTTTCAGAACAGTTTTTAAGTACATATTAACAATTGAAAGCAATTCTTACCAATGTATCTTGATTGGGAATCAAATGAATGCAAAGAAAGTTACTTTATGAACTTTACTTTAAGATTTGTAGTTGTTATTATTTATTTACTGTAAACAAAAGAAACGTGTGAATCTGTCATTATTGCACAATTCCTCCAAGTACCTAACTAAAAAACTAAAAATCCCTATCCTTACTAGAGTCAATATAGTGTTTAGTAACTCCTAAATAATGTTGATTACTCACTGACGTCCAGTGATCACCGGTTAATGAGACAGTGTTTGCAGCACCTTGCAGCTGTTCCAGTGTGGCTGCTTTCTCCGTGTCGTACAGGCTGTGTATGGTGAGACTACTGTCCCCCTCGACGGCAACGAGACAGATCAGAACATGCCAACCATAGTACGTCAGTTAGTTGCCACCCATTTCGCAAGAGCTGTAGTAATTTTTTTGGATTTGGTTTCATCCACAGGTCGGCAAGTAGCACTCTCAAAATAGTGCTTTGCCTGAGTGGGTAGCATGCTAGCGGGTAGCATCAACCTGAGTCACGTTAATTAGCTCGTAGGTGGTAGCTCAAGCTTGACGTGCTTCGGTGATATTTTAATTTGGCTTTACACAATGTGCATATGGCTTTCACTTGTCTACTGAGCCGTCCAGGAGTTTTGAAAAATAAAAAGTGCCATTCAGATTGTGTTGCTGCTGTCTTTCTCCATCATGCCTGCAGCCTGCAGCAGAAGGAAGTATGGCAGCTTGATGATAAGTAACGGTGCGGAAAAGGGTCAAAATAGTAGCCTGTTAGGCATGACGCGAAGCCGAGTGAAGTGTAAAATAAATTAATAAATGCCGACATGCGATCAATGCGATTAAAAAAAATAAACGCGCTATGATCGACCCTTAATCGCATCGCGTTTAATGCGTTAATGCTGACAGCCCTACAAAATACAAACATTTTATCCACTCAAATTCCCTGGGACCCACTCAAATGACCACCTGTGGGTCCCAGGGACTCACTACATTGAAAACCTATTAACATCACTGATTGTCTTGCCTCCTATCGAAGTCTGGGTCATGGTGATATCAGGGCAAGCAGCCCAGACATCCTTTCCCCAACACCTGTCTCCAGGTCTTCCAAGGTGTCCTAAGAACTCCAGGGTGGGTGGCATGCCCTGAGACTACACTGTTGGTGCCCAAACAATGTCATCTGGCTCTTCTCAACAAAGAGGAGTAATAGCTTATTGCCTTCCCAAAGCAGTGTTGTGGAAAGAGGCCAGCCACCCTGCAGAGGAATCTTGTTCAGGCTGCATGTATATTGGACCCATGGCATGAGGTCATAGGTGTGGGTCAGAATGGAGACTGACTGGTACATTGAGAGCATTTTACCATAGTGGTGCTAATACATTGTGTATTATGTAGGTTGTACCCCAACCACAGCAGATTTTTTTGTAGGTATCATTGGGGCTCCAAGGACCTTTCCTGGGAGTTCCTTTGTGGTTGACAGCAATAGATGTAATCAGACATAGTAAAGTATTTGAGGCAGGTCGTCGTGGGGTGAGCCAGCAGCTTCACAGATTATGTCCACACTCCCTCAACTTTATGGTGGGTTGGGATGAGAGAAAACCAGGGCCAGAAAGAGGTCAGGACCAGGGGACAGCCTCAGTATCAATTAATGCTAAATGTGAAAAGAAGTTAACAGTAGCTCTTGAGAGGTGGCTGAAGCTTACAGTTTGTGGTAAATCTATTAAGTACAGTTAGGATTTGTCAGATCCTTAAGATCTCCACTAAAAGCAATGCTAATTACAATAAAGCTGGAGTGTGGAACTTTTGTCTCCCCCCTCTGGCAGTGAAAGTAATTACACAAACACTGTTGACAAAGCAGTGGGATTTATAATAACGCTGCGTCACTGTGATCTCTCCCCCCAATCCTGTCAGTCAAGGTATTGGGTAACACAGGTAGACTGACTTACTGTGGTACCAATCAGAGAGCCAGAATAAGCAGCTACCCTGTTGCAAGGTTGGTTGACGACACTCTGTGTACTGCTGTTGTGGAGTCAATCAACTATTTGTTCGAAGTACAAATAACCTGTATCGGCATACTTCCGGTGCACCAGCGCGGTAATGTCGCCACAAAAACCAGACACCACAACTCTGGTATACTGAGAAATACAGAAAGCTTTCCATGGCGTTGATTGGCTTAATCAGCCTTGTGTGAACTCGTTTAGCAAGTGCTTGAATGTAACAGACATTCAATTATATGTAAATGTTCCACAGTCTAGCTCTAGTGTCATGTTCCTTCTTAGTCAGTATCTGACAGACAAAGTGACACACAATCTTTTGCATTCATATGGAACTTAGATCCACATGCAGCATAGGTCCACCCAAGAGCATGTCAGAGCTAGACATTGCATTATAAATGGGTGTATGCAGCTATAATATACTGTAATGAAGCATTTTTAAAATGTGTAGCTCATTTTACCCAAAGGCACATACAGTAATCAGTTTTGTAATGCAGAATCCTACCCTCATAATGTCCATTGGTTATGACTCAACTGCTAGTGAGTAAAACATTTAAACGTGTCTTAGAAAAGGTTGTTTTTTTTCAAAATGAATGAGCACCTCTCGTGCCCTGTCCAGATGTTCTCTGCCCCAGCAGCAGTCCCACACTGCTGCAGATGGGTGGACTGACGATACACTATATGGCTCCAGTGGTGGGTGTTATACCAGTGGTAGTGGTGAGACTGGGAGATGTGTCAGATGGCACGATAGTCTGCGTGCCTGAGGAGATGCCAGGGTTTATTTGAACAGCAATTCTACTTAACATTTTTGAAAGTGTGAGTAGCGATTTATTGTTTAGCCGTGAGTCTGTCAGTGAGATTCTTATTTCATGACTTATCTGATAGGTCCAAGAAAAATAAACCCACACCTGAGCTGAGTTTATAGGTCCGCCTGACGTCAGGCCCATTATCCACAGCATTGACTGCACATTTTTATTCCACTACAATCTTTTGTGTGTGTGTGTGTGTGTGTGTGTGTGTGTGTGTGTGTGTGTGCATGCGCGTGTGTGTGCGTGCATCCAACTGTGTGTGTCTCTGTGTGTGTGTGTGTGTGTACTGCATGTGTAATTGGAAGTATACGTTTGTTTTTGCTCCTGCACAAGATTCATAAAGTAAATGTGTTCAGTGTCCGCCAAGCTTGTTTCTATCTGGCCGTTAGCAGCAGCAGGAAAGTCATGTGCCATTTAATATGACTAATGGTAAAAAGGTTTTGTTCACTTGAAGTTGTCTGAAACAAACAATCTAGAATGACATCTAGAAACTCTTTAAGATATACAGTGAATAACTGTCACTAACCAAGTCGCCTTACAGAGAGACAGAAACAGAAATTGCTTAAATACTGGAGCTGGTTCTGTCATCTGGGGTTGTGTAGAACATTCAAAGTACAATATTAAACTATACATCGGTTGTATTGTTAATATGTATGTGTGTGCTTTGCAGGTAAGCCTGCACAGTGCACATACTGTATGGGTTTATTGTATAACATGAAGTTCTGTATGCAAACACGTGTTATGTATTTTGTAATGCATAACTCTTTGTAATGCAAATTATGATTGTAAAGTGTGTGTGTGTGTGTGTGTGTGTGTGTGTGTGTGTGTGTGCGCGTGTGTGTGTGCGTGTGCGTGTGCGCGCGCACGTGTGTGTATGCGCGTGCGTGTGTGTGTGTGTGTGTGTTCGTTCCTCATTGTTCTTGACATGAAGCTTAAAGGGGCCGTGTGTAGTATTCTTCCAAAAAAATAAAAGCTATGGTCATATTCAGTGTTACTTACACATGTTGAGTGCATTTCCTTGCTCATAAAACATTTGCAGATCTTCTTCCCTACCTTTGCTGGCAGATTGTCGAATATCTTATCACCTGTTTATCAATGAAATAGTGTGATTCCATTGGTAAAGCTGTGCACGCATCACATGCTTTGCATCACCCACTCATCAAAACACAGCTCCAAAACGCTACTAAAATCCCTCAGGGAACCTTTTGAGCCATTTCCGTGACATCATGCAGGTCAGGTCCATGTCTTGGATTCTTTGCTGCAGAATTAACTATTTTGCAACCCTATCTCCTATCTGATCCAACATTGTTTCAGGGTCCTGACCTCACTGCAACCAAAACACTAGCAGAACACAATCCTTTAAAGTTAGGTAATGCATTGTGGATCCTTGTTGATCATCCCTTGGGCTTGGAATAAGAGATCCATTCATTTTAGCCTGTTATCTGGTCTTTATTACTCAGCTCCTCTGGAGCTCAAAGAGACGACTGGCTGCACCCAGCCCAGTGCCTAGATTCCCAAAAGCATATCCTCACCAAGGTTATATTAGCCCATTGACTTACAGTGAAAGTAAGACAATCTTAACACTCAGGGTTTCACCCAGCTTCCGGAGAGGCTTAGATAGTTATGTTGCAAATGGATGCTAAAGAGGGTTCCAAAGATTGACTAATGTTCCATTATACTTAAGACCTACTCTGACACAAAAATATTTCTGGTATAAAGTACTTCTTGATTTAAGTGGGCTGGGTGGGAGGTAGAATGCACCCTGGAAATCTCCCCAGCCTGTTGCACTGGTTCACTGGTTTTGACATTAATTCAACAGTTGCTGGAGGTATAGGCGAAGACAATACCTCCAGACGAAGACAACGAGTACTTGCCAGACCCTCCTCCAAAGCGAGCTAAAGGAGAGTCTGGCTACTCCACACAGCATTTGGGGATGGGAGGAAAACGTGCTCTTGTTTAATGGCATTTCTCAATCAGAATCGTCATGGGCGGTGCTAAACTCCGCACAGAGCCGCTGCAAAATAGTCGTGCGAGAGAAAACTCAGATTGGACAGATAGTCTAGCTAGCTGTCTCAATTTACCCTGCAGAGATCTGAGGAGCAGTTAACCATAGTCCTCATAAATCCACCAAATTTAAAATTCCAACACAAAGAAAGCGGAAGGAAACGGAAAATGCATGCATCCAGCGGAATTTCCTGCAGCACCGGAGCAATCCCGGAAGTGGAACACGAAGGATATAGACTATAGGCTGCCCAACTCGCAGATTATATTGTACTTTACTACTTTACAGAACAATTGCTTGTCTATTAAGCTAGTATCTACCTTCCACTCCAAGCACTCTGCAGTTAAACTCCATGCCTTCTCTTTTCTGGTGTTGTCCTGATAAAAAAAAAAAAAGATCTGTGATGTCCTATTATGTTTTTCAACCTCCAAGATGAATCTCTCGTTGTCTGTGGTGTTGTAAAGACATAAAAACACAAACGATATTTGTGGGGGTAAATTGCCTGGATAGTCTCGCTGTTTCACTGCCTGCCTGGCTGTCCGAACGGCCCGCGGCTCACGTAAAAATAGACCTGGCGTGTATATTTAGCGGAGTGGAGCTTCACGCAAGCTTCTGGGACGCGCCGTTGCACAGCTGGTGGAATATCAAACATTGACTTGAATGGCCGCGATTGCTTGCGGAGCACGCCACGCGCCCGGAACGCAGCGTAGATGCACCTGGTGTAAATTAGGGGTAAGTGTATTTTTGGGAGCATTTACAGTATATACTGTAGCTTTAGAGAAGTAGAGTTAAACAGAAAGAAGGGAAATGGTTAAAAGAAGAAAGAAAAACAAAAAAAGGCATGAGTAAGGGATCAGTTTGTGGTCAGCTTGTATTTAGCAAATCATCTTCTCTTCTCTCTTCCCTCCCCATGCCTGTGAGTGATGCTTTGGTAGAGGGAGGACTCATAGGATAAAGGTTGATAATCATGTTCCACCAATGGAACTCCTTTGATGTGGGTTGTTGTTGTTTCTGTGGGGCTCTCTGCCTGGACGCATCCCCCTCAAGCAGCTGTGCACCGGGCGGCCAGCTTGTCTTGAAGTATACACAAGCACACAAACTTGAGTGGATATACAAACCTGGCCACGTATAGAAAATTAAAGTACTTCATAACTAATACTTGAGCTGGGGGACATGGGGTTTGGTGGGGGCATGCATTACTAATATGTCTATGGGCCATAGTACATGTATATACTCACATACAGTCTCAACATAATTATGCATTGTGGTGCACCTTCTTGTATTACGATTACAGATGATGTTGAGGGTAAGTGTGTGCTTATCTCACAGATGTCCCCAAATTATTTTACCAATATTGACACATTTTACAAATTTAAATGAATATACTCATATTGGTTGTACTATATACGTAGTACAGCTGCAGCAGAAATAACAAAAATAAATGAACAAGAAAAACAAAGCTTATTTAAGGAATTGAATTAGCAGGTTAATGTGTGCATTGTTTCATGTTATATAAAAATAAAAACAAAGTAGTTCACCTGGCAATTTGCAGTACATTATTCAATAACCAGATTTAGTAGTCCTACTCCGTAGTTTGGGAAATCAGGAAGCGATGCAGCAGTAACGCTGTAGATAGCTAGCAGAAACGAGCTTCCCTGAGCAGAAATAGATAAAGAAAAGGGTCTTTTGAATGGCAAGTTCAGTTTCAAAGCCTTTCCAGATGGTTCTCTCGACAAGACTAAAGTTATTTGCATGTACTGTCGATGTGAATGGAGTTACCACTGGAGTACTTCGAGTCTCAAACACCACTTGCTGGCCGAGCATACGGCTGATGCAGAGAACCCTCCTTCCTCTCGCCAAAGGCAGGCCACGCTTACAATTACATTGTTACATTTAGCTGACCAATGTACTTGCACACTGTTTCTGTTGCTGTAATGCACGAGGTCCATTGTTTTGTGTTGAGCTGCTTAAAAAAATGGGATGTTTAGTTAACCTTTACAAGAGTAAAGAAGAGGGACAATACATTGTGTTAGTATTACCAAGTGATGTTACAGTCAGGTCAATATGCCTATCTGTTATTGCTTGATGGGCTTGAGTTTGCCATATTATGCTTTTGGCGTGTTTTTTGAACATACTCTACCTTTAAGGTTATTCTTGAGAATATTCTAGACAGTGGACAATCATGCGATTAAATATTTTAAGGGATTGACATCCCTAGTACACACATAATATACACTTGCATACCTACCTACCAAGCTAATTTCTTCTTAGGTTCACACATACCCACATACACATTAGTACAGCAGTGTTAGGTGCAGGTGATTCCTAGCACCAGTGACCAGTGTTATTGTAATGGACAGCTCCCTGCACAGCTGAGATAGTGTGTGCAGACATAACAGCAAAGATGAAAGCAGGTTGGAGAGAGATGGTGTAAACTTGAGGGCCATGGCAGTAGTTAAAAGAGAGGTATGGTGCTGTCATACTTAATGTATCATCCTTTAGCCATACAAGTCATTAGCCTTGAGGGGAAATAGTACCCAGGGCATAGCAAAGGCCCAGATGGATGGCCCTGTATCAGAATGCCAGCCCGTTCACTTACAATGTATTATTCTACCGAAGGGACTTAGTGGTTTAGCTGCTAGGATGAAGACAAATATGGGTCTATGATTTTGACCTTTTCTGTTTGAGAAATGAGAGCAAATTTCTCCTTTAACTTGTTCTTTAGAGTATTCTCATTCTGTCTTTTTTTTTAACCCTCTCTCTCTCTCTCTCTCTCTCTCTCTCTCTCTCTCTCTCTCTCTCTCTCTCTCTCTCTCCCCCCCACTCCCCCTCCCTGTCCTCTCTAGTTCCCTGAGCCTCAGGCAGTTGTGTTCATTAACCCTGGATGTAATTATTTTTGTTTTAGTCTCATATTGCTGACATTTCAACTCAGGGGCTCCTCAATCAGGATTAACCCAAACCGCAAGGAATCACACTTCACAGCCTTTTCTTACAGCAGCGCTTGTTGCCTCCAATTTCAGTCAAATTAAAGGTTTATTTTATTTAGTCGTTTTTTTCACTCGGGCCCTGTACCGTGAGAAAACAAACCTGACTGCTTGCCTTTGATTTGCTGGTTGCTAGTGGCTTTCTCAGTATCCCCTACTCTCACTCTCTTGGTAGGCACAAAGCAGTCCTCTGTGCAGCCACTGGTACTAAAGATCAAGATCGCACAGGTGGTAGCAGTAAGACCATCTGCCATGACGGAAACTTCTCTCACATAGTTGCTTACTGTGCAACATAGGTGTCACAGCATTGCATTTACCTATAGTCTGTTGTTTGTGATAAGGGTTATTACTGCTTTCTGAAATTCATCTTCAACACACTGCAAGCTAGGTATTCTCACTAAATGTTTAGCTTTTTTTTCCATCAGATTTTGTCTATAAAATTAGAAAATATATGTAGGTTGGCCTACACTGTTAATGTATTGTTAGCTTGTTATAATATTAGTGTACTTCAGTCACAATGTATAATGTAAATACAGCAGCTTTTAAGGTAGCAATCTAGTGTATACATGCTTGGCCTTCTCAAAGCTGTGTTTCCTTCTCTTTGCCTTGGGGGCCTTAAGGTCCACAGGAACCCTCGACTCGTCTTCGTGCCCCGGGGGCACTTAGTCTCAACACAGTAGTAATAAACTCTCATCACTCTAAGTCAGGGGTGTGTATGTCAGTCTGTTACTACAAACGTGTGTGTGTGTGTGTGTGTGTAGCGGCAGCAGTAGTCATAAGCCAAGCAGTAGTTGTAAAATCTCATCACTTTTAGTGGTCCTCTGGGGGTGCTGGACTCCTCTCGCTGTGTGTGGTTTGACCTGCCATGGCCCTCCAGCCCTCCACATGCCCACTTAGATAAACAGGCAGTAAACACAAGCAGTCCTAGCACCACTCTCTTCCCTTCGCAGCATATACAAGACCTGCAGATGAAAGGACTAGTTCCCGACACTAATAGCCACTAGAGATTAGCTTCCACCATCCTCCTCTGTCCCATAATTAAAAGTTCAGCCACCATTTTCCAATGTTTATAAGAATAGTAGAATACTCATCTTAGATCACCTGTCAGAGTGTCATCCACTGCCTTCACTACCTGAACATTAAATGTAAGCTGCCCCCCCCTACCCCTGTTACTACTGCCATATTAACTGCTGCTAAAAAGCAACAAGTATGGGCCTAGTCTGTGTGCGTAGATAATGGTTAAATAAGTGAACATGTCTGCTTTAAGATGCTGCGTGAATATAAGCCATAGCCATGACACCATGATAAATACAGGCCCTGGTTACATGGGCTGGCTGAAGTAAGGGGGAATGTTTTTTTATTAGCTTATCAGGCTTGCACACATATGTGAAAATAAGCATATAACTGATAAGGCCACAGGGTTTGCAATAAAGTTTGCAAAAGTTGTTATTTTGAGTCGGGAGGCACGTACAATAACATGGTTTCTGATATCAAAAGCTATGTTCTTCTGAGTCTTTGTCTGAAGAGTAAGTGTGTGGTGTGTATTGCAACCAAAGAGCAGGGGTACATTCTGTGTGGAGGTTTAGGTAATGCTACTACACAGGTTATAGACCAACTATGGATCAGAGACAGAGATATTTCCTGCTCTAGCTGTTGTTGCCAGTATCACAAGTGGTGGACTATGCCAATTCATTATCACTGTAGTGAATGATGCATCTGCCATTGTGAAAGCCCTGTTGTAAGAGTGTGTTTTAAAGATAACAGTGAGGGTTAATTATGATAAGCAATACTCAGGGTCAAATAGTTAGAACAGCTTTTCCTACAGCATGTCTACCACTCTCCCAGTATATTCCTTTAAATGGCGTGGGCCACTAATTCTCAATGTATGTATGCGTGTGTGTGTGTGTTTCATCAAGTTTAAGATTTCCATGGAGAGGCCTTTATGTCAGGCCTTTTTGGATCACCTTGGGATTGTCCCGTCACCATGGCCAAATATGTCATCTCCCTTCCCTTTTTTCATCAACCGACAGGCATCTGAAAGGACGGGGGATGGATTGTTGGCGAGCTGGTCTTTGCTGCTCTCACCGTCTGCAGTGTCTCAGCATTGCGTGTATAAGGAATGGTGCAGTGGTGTTACGAGATGAACAACAGTCTACAGAATAAGTCCAGTGTTGCACTGTTCTTAGTTCTGTCTGACAGCAGTATGTATGTACTGTATGCATCAGCATAGTGTGTTTGTCTTCATCTGACCATTTTCATGAGAGTCTGTGTGCCTTCAAATGCAATAGCATTTTTATGAATTAGACAGCAAGAGAGAGATCATTGGACTAAGAGGGGGTCTTCATCCTTCTAGACCTAGAGTCCTGATGTCCTGATGATAAATCTCAGATTAGAGGTAGAAGGATAAGTGCAGCCTCTCTGGCAGCTGCTGCTGCTTTTCTACCTTCAAAGACTTGTCCTTCCTCCCTCCTTTTTCTTCTGCTTTCCTCCCTATCCCTATATATCTCTCCTGCCTTCCCTCCCTCTCTTCTTTCTCTTAACCCACCTCTTTCCTCCCATCATTTCCTTTCCTTGTCCCTTCCCTTCCCCTGTGTTCTTTGTCCCTATCGTCCCCCCATCTCCCTCTCCTCCCTATCTGTCCAGTTTATCTGCAATAAGCCAGTCTGGGGAGAATGTTCAAGTGTGTTTAGAGTAGCTGACTCATCACTGCTTTTGTGCCATGGTTTGTTAATGTATGGCAGCTGATAGTAGTTTGGGCGTCCTGTGTTGCAGGTGGCCGAAGCATTCTTTATTTGTGTGTGTGTGTGTGTGTGTGTGTGTGTGTGTGTGTGTGTGTGTGTGTGTGTGTGTGTGTGTGTGTGCGCGCGCGCGCGCGTGTGTGTGTGCGCGCGTGTGCGCGCGTGTGCATGCGCGCGCCATGTCTGTCTGTATGTGTGATGTCTGTCTGTATTAAATACAGCTCTGATGAGTATAAACACCTCTTCCTTATCATCAGTGTGTGTGCAGACATCCTCCAAAAACAAGAAGCACGCTCTGTCTTTACTCTGCTGTCAGCGAGCAGTGTTCAAACCATGGCTTCAGTCAACAGTGACTAATTACAGGCCAAATATGCATAGAAGCTCTTTCTCTGAAGCTTCAGGACACACACACACACACACACACACACACACACACACCAATCTACATGTCCTTGTTGAGCTATCATGCTTATCTGTCATCTCGACTTGTGGAGTTTGTAACACAAAGTTTCACGTTAGGGTTCTGGGATTAATTGACACACCAGTGAGAGAGAATTAAGCTCCCGCTGTCTGTCCTAATCCACCAAAAAAAGGCAGACTATATCAGTTTAGCCTTGACCTTACTCTAACACAAGACCTTTATGAATTTAAAACAGCCTTGTACAATTTTCCTCTCTACTTTTCTAACATGCCTTGGTATATTTTTTCTCCGTCTGCTAACTTCTAATTGTTCAGTTGTAATCATCCTATCTCTGTTTGAGCTCATCCCTCTTAGCGTTGACACTGCAGTGACCCCCTTCCTGGATAAGGAAATCCAGCCAATCAGAACTAGTGTTTCATTGTTCTTTACACCCCTTTCATTCCTCTTTCCCTTCGTCCCTGCATTGCAGCTAAAATAGCTCATCCTGAAACCATTAGACCAAATTACTAAATGGTTCAAATGTGCAACCACTTAAAGCTTTGTCTTTAAGAGGAGTAATCTTCAATCTACTGTGGCAAGCAAGAAGAGGATGAGGTGGATAGTGGGAGCAGGAACTGAGAGGGACACAGAGACTGAAACTGAGAAGCATAGGGATAGATAGAAGGGGAGGGGGTTAAGAGATATTAGCTATTTCATATAAACACCTCCCCACATTTCTTTCTCTTTCTCCATTTGCAACTCATGTATTTATAATTCTACTTGTTGTTGGTTTGCAGAGAAAGTGCAAAATCCCATTCATTGGAATGTGAGAGGCTGACACAGTGATGGTTATTGAGGTTAATAGAGAGTAAAAACTCACATGCTCACACTTATTTTCTCTCACACACGCACAGAGACCAAGTGCACTACCAACTGGCAAACATGCTGCTATGTTCCCTCTGTAAAAACACCTGCTGTTAAAACCATAATCAATTACTTAAATTGATGTTCATACATTTTCACTTACAATACTAATTCCCTCTATGGATCCTGAATACTTTACAAGAACGTTTCTCCTCACTTGGTGTTGTGTAGGTTTTCCAAGGAAGAAATCCTCTGGTGTACAGAAAATTATGTTTTTTCTCCGATTTCTGGCAGCTGCAACTATGTTTACCTTGGAACAAATATAAGAACCCGGTAGCTAACTTGAGCAGTAATGAACTGAACATTCAAGAAACAAGGATTTCGGTGCTGGCTATATTTGAAAGGAACTCTATTTCACTCATGGACCAAACGGACAAATTGCTTGACAGAGATACTCAGACCGTTTGGCTGGATAACAGCCAGACCGGTAGACAGAAAGATACAGTACATAGACAGACCAAAGGAGAGGGTCCATTGCATATTGCCGTGCAAACGTCAAATTCTTAAGTGCAGCATTTCCAGCTTCCTGAGTGACCCCAAATCTCAGCCGGAGGACTTTGATCTGTCACTGAGATCATTACTATGTCTACTGAACTGACAAAAGGCCAAGCTGACAGAGATTCTGCAGAGAGATACAGAGACTTAAAGGTAATTGAAGACAGGATCTCGTCCTCAATTGTCCCACCTGCTCTCCAGAAAGCTGAGGGCTGTGGAGAGAGCCGGAGAGGATGACTGGAGAAGATGGGGTTGGACAACCACCATCTGGATGTTTGTTGCAAAAGACAGCTGGATCATGAAGTAGGTCAGTTTCTGGATGCAGACAGAATAGGAGAGGCAACAACAGATGTCACAATATTTGGGAAAAATAATTAAAAAGGGTTATAAGTTAAACCAAAAAAAAGAAAACATCACATAATTGTCATATAACCACATCACATCCCTTTTACAGAGAAGTGCAGTAATAACCCAAACCAACATTATAGAACCTCCAAAGCCACTTTTGAAATGTGCAATTATATTGGATCAGTTTTGGGAAATCACATCAAATACAGTTGGAGTTTCCAAATTGACCCAGAGAGAAAAACAAATAAAGAAGAATGGAAGCTCCTTGCATGAAAAAAATTTATTATTTCAAACTTTGAATGCGGTCAAATAAAAAATATCAAACTTAAGAATGACTGTAAAGTAACATGCAGATAAGCAGGTAGTACACTTGAACCTGAGTGTTCTTTCTCAGACAGTACGCTTGAGGTTTCCTGCCCATCTGCTATTACAGTATATTACATATCCTTTCCTGCTCTGTGTACACTTTGATTTGTGTGCATCTAAAGTAGGGGCGATGATGATATTAGATCACGAACGATTACATTATCTCCATGATCTGCCTTTATAGAGAGACCGTTAGTATCGTGCTACAGTGCACATTATATCAGTTGCTGTTCTATGGCCCCAGTGTTTCCCCTGCATACAGCAATGCAGCGCTGCTGCTAAATGATTAGCGGCCACTGCCATGCAAAAATCTCCTCAAACGCAAAAAACTCACTATCTCTACTTTAAGCAGCCAGAGTCAGGGACGAGGAATGACTATAGATCTAACACCCCCAGACAACATTTAACATTCTGTTATTGGTCATTTGAAAGCTTGTGTTATTAGCCTCTCCACATATACGGAGCTGAGGAGAGACAGGTGAAGTGAATATAACGTTGTCAGTGGCCTACCAGTTACAAACAGGCTCTGTCAAGAACGACACTCTTAACGTGTTGACGGATTTGTTGTTTTTAGCTGAGCTGGACCAGAGAATATTCTATTAAAACAGATTGGTGATGCTGTTTTGCCCTCATTTTCATTTGTGAAGTTTGCTGGAAGTGATGTATTGAAGACAAATTGTGAAATGATATTTTTGCCATATCGCCCACTGCTAAAGGTTCACTATATATTCTTTTTCTAGTCTTAATATTTTATGAAGACAGTACTACATCATTATGTAGTTGACATTGTATACCATCTGCTTTTTAATTGCATAACTTCTTCATGGACACTTCTGGCCTCGAGAGTACATGTATATGAAACAGTATTGCAATGTCAAGTAAACCTCAAATCGTGCCATTTGGATTAGGCTTTTCTATTTTGTACAGTGCAATTCATATAAAAATACTTGGACGGAACCCCAGCTAATGACAGACATTAAATTGCTTGGCGCCCCCTCTCCTCATGACAAAATGAGGGAACTCAGCTTGAACTGTAGAGAAAGCCCATGAGCCAGCTGAATGATAGCAGCGATAAGGAGTTTTCAAGGTAACTGTGCAAAACTGAAACTGTCTGTGGGAAAGCAGCAGCAGAAGCAGAAGTCTGTTTATTTTAATGAGCTCAGAAGTGTCTCTCCTGTTTCTCTTACATTACACTGGGGCTCATTTAGGGTTCACACAGTGCACTGTATGTCCATGATGGATATGGTAATGATACATTAATGCAATCAGGACCAAGTCTGTTTTGTCTCTCATTCAGAAGGCTAGCTATCTTCCTGACAAGGGCCAGGTCACATTTGGTTGTGACTTTAAGCATTTTCCTTCGGTGTGATTGGAAGTGAGGGAGACAGAAAGTGTGTATTTTTATGGGCATATCAGAGAAATGTAGTAGAGAGAGGCGAGGATTAGAGATAACAGCTGGAATAGTCCAAATCAGGGATGCTTGGGTTTCAGCAGGGCCACAGGCAGCAATTGTGCAGTGTCTGGTTGTCTTTTCAACACCATGAGAGTTGATGTGGATTTATTAATGCAAGGAATCGACTAGAAGGGGGAAATGTTTGCCTTCGGAGCCTCTCTTCAACATATGGAGCTCGACAGAGCTGCTGTTCTGCTGCTTCAAAGCCCTCGTCTGGCCTCACTATTGGTCTACATTACATACTAAAGATGTGCATAAGTACATTTTTCTGTGGTCAAATATTTAGTGTGTGTTCCATTTTATGTTATTTAGTACACCAATGTAGAATTTGTTCACATTCTAGACAAAACTATGATTTCAAAAGTTGACCTTTGTTTGGCTGTGCTGGACTGATATCAGAGCTTACTCAGCCTGAGCTATATGTTAGGATTAGTGGAATCACCCTTATCAAATATACATCCTTTTGATTGTATCTACATTCAAATGTAACATGTACACATTAGCATAAGGACATGCACACCCATACATACATAGGGAACATGTTGCTACTGTTGAGTCAAGCACCACCAACGCTCTCCAGGCAAAAGCACTGAGCCTGAGAAATGTGTCAAGTCCACAGCTAACAACCATGAGTCACCAAACCCAGCAGATGGGAAAGAGGGAGCCTCAGTCCTGATGGGAACAGTAAAAAGATCTCTCTCTCTCTGTGGATGAGATACAGCCCTGTGCTCACTACTACATACATAACCATCTGTGGCACATGTTGACATGCACACATTCAGCATGTGTACAATACATGCATGCACAGTACATGCACAGTTTTGAATTGTCGATGTATGTACATGGACCTTTCAAAATGCGTGTAATGTAGACACACACACAGACTTGGCTGTATGTGATATGTCCTGTTCACAGGACCTTGCATGTTTGGAGACTTATGTACTGTAGTCATTCCATAAATCATACAGATCCATGGCCAAATTCTGAGGCGTACTCACTTATGTAGATTAGGAAAATTACTTTTAAAAAAATTATCATCTACTATTTTATATGTTCTCTCTGTGTATGTACTGTATCTCTGTCTACGCTGTCTTTCACTGTTTTTTTCCCTCTCTCTTTGAATGTGTGTCTGTGATTCTGTCTTTTGTGTATTTTTAGCTGTTTCTCTGCTTCTGTCACTCCATCTTTCTCCATGTCTGCCTTTCACTGACTCCCTCGCTGGCTGAATCACTCTCCAGCTTTCTTCCTGCCTATTACTGTTACTGTACCCACAGCCATAGTCAACCTTTACGAGGTGGGTCTAGCCTGTCAGCTGCAGGCTACCGCAGTTGGGCCATGTTTAAAGACACACACACACTTACGCATATGTGCTTATATTCTCTAAAAAAAAACACACACACACACACACATACAAAGACACACATATACTGTACGTAGGCCAGGATCTGTTTCCAGTCAAACCTGCCTGTGTCCTTCCTGAGCCCCTGGGCTCCTGCGGCGGCATTGCCCCTGGGCCGCTGGGTCACAGCACGGCAGGGGAACAGCTGTGTGTGTGTGTGTGTGTGTGTGTGTGTGTGTGTGTGTGGCTTCATGAGTCAGTGTCTTTTCCACACACATGGATACAAATAGAAACACTTCCTTATTTGCACAGATGCATGTACACATGTATATCATACACACTGACACACACACACACACACACACACACACACACACACACACTGCTCCTCGCACCCACCCACACACAGCTGAGTCCCTTTTCAGTGGTGTCAACAGCTCCAGCTCTCTCTCTCACACTGACACACACACACACACACACACACACCAGTAGAACACCTGTCGGGCTGCATGGCTCGCTCCAGGACACCTTCGAGTCATGAGCTCATCGGAAAAGCAATTAAAGACAGCGTAGGCCCCGCACGCTGGCGTAATGTTTTGTTTTGCTACTTGGCTTCAAAATTAACCAAACCTGTCAGAAGTCATCTGGCTGACGCGGGCTGGGCTATATTTATTTATTTTCTGTTGGAGAAGCTGGACGCAGGGTCTCAGTGCTGCCTCACGTCCAACAATGAAACAATTCTGAGGGGGCGATTAGCTGGCTCGACATGACATAGGGGGTGGATGGTGAGCTAGCCCCACCTCTCTTTGCCTGTCTGTAACTCTGATAGGGGGGTCATGGCCCTGTAGTTGCGAGGTTGTGCCCTCTGTAACCCCAATCAGGGCTTTGGTCTCCACTGTGGGACTTGGTTTTTGAACTTTCACTGACCTAACCGCTCCCAGTTTATTAAATTTCATGCTTGCAGTGACTGAACAAAAGCAGATTTTGCATTTAGATTTCAATGTACAAACGACATAGCCTGATAAAAAAGACAATATGAAGACAGAAAGATGTGTGGCTGATAGATTACTGGGGCTGTTGGCCCAACAAAAAGAGGAGACTGACAGAAGAACCTACACAGGGCTTAAAGGTTAGAGGCCTTCTCTCAGTCTGGTCTAATGCTCTACTGTTGCCTCAGGCGGTGAGCAGCCTGATGTCAGACAGTCATAAAACAACACCAGCAGCCCCGTGCTCTCTTTTAACTCTACTGGTCTTAAGAAAAAAAAAAACACCTTTAACTTTAATAGGTCTACTGTGGGTGACTCAAGGTAAGTGTGTCTTCATAGATGCCTGCACGGACATTATGCGGTTGTGTGTATTTTCAGCGTCTAGGCCACTGAGCTGTTTTCTGTTGTTTTCTTGAGGAATCATTTAGGAAGTAAGAAAAACACCTCTGTTATCATTGTCATCACTTTCTGTAATTACCCATATGCCACCCTGTTAGAGCAGAGAAAAACAACAGTTAGCCTGCTGCCGAGGTCACCCTCTTAGCATGCCAGGCTGTTTCATGGTGCTGCACACTTCAAAGGAGGTGTCACTCTCCGGCAGTTATGTCAACACAGTGATGAAACAAGAAAACACAGTGTGGATGGTAAAGCCTTGGTCTTCAAAGCCTCATAAGCCAGGTCAACACATATTTTGTTTCTGTGTCACTGTCAAAGAGTGAGAGATGAAAGAAAAGATTGTTTACTCTGTTAATTTCAGAAAGAGAGCTTTTTGAGTGGTGTTGGGATTTATCAAAATGGTCATGGCTGTCATTTGCAAAAGCCAAAGAGACATGTCACACAGCCAAAATAAGATGACAACTGCTGACATGACACTTTGAACACTGCTGATAGAATGCCATTTACTTCAGCTTACTTAGATAGCAACCAACTTACTAGACTTTAATACACTCAAAAGTCAGCTCGAGACAATTTTGTTATAACGGAAACTGTGTGTGGTTTTTTTGTGGATTGTATTTGTTCATGGAAATGACGAGGCTTTCTGCGATGGCTCAGGCAGATGGCTGGTGGCAGTATATTCTGCCTTAAATCTGTATTGGCCTTTATACATATGCTGTAATATACATGCTGTGTAATCTGCTGTGGTTGAGAGAGTTATCTGCAATCAGGCATTTTATAGATTTTTATTTGCTCATTTATCTCTGTAATAACTGTTAAACAATCCATCTACTAAGTCATATGATTTATTATGCTATGACTAATTTCTGCTGAATGTGCTTCGTTGTGCTCAGTACATCCCATAGACCTCAATTTAGGGTCAATTTATTGAATACATCTTCACTACTCAGCCCATTCCCAGCCTTTTGGGTCCTATACTGCTCATGCTGTTCTGGGCTATGATGAAACCACTTGAAGTTGGGCCCCAGCACTACAGCCACAGCCAAAGCCTATTAAGCAGCCACACTGTGGTATAGGAGTTCAAGCCACAGGGCTGAGGTTATGATTCTTCGTCAGGGGGAGGGGAGAGAGGTGGATGTAGGATGACGAGCAAGGGTGGAGGTATGGTTTCAGAAGGAAGGGTAAAGAGGGGTGAAAGGGCGGCAATGAAGGATGTAGGATGGAGGAGGAGACAGATTGTAATGGAGAGGTAGAGAAGAAGGATACAGTAATAAGGTAAGGAAGGTTTTAGAATGGAATTGAAGCAGGGACAAATGGCAGTAAGGCTGTTGTTAGGGAGACAATGAAGGTGTAGATGATGGATAGGGAAATAGTGAAGAAACAAAGATGAAAGTGACAGAAAGTAAAGAAGGTAGAAAGATAGATGATGCAATAAAGGAAGAAATGTGTGTCAGTTTGACTTCATCCGATGAGAAAGTGTCCCCGTTTTTACCTACTGATACATGCATACACTATATTACATTATACTGTGCTGTACATAGATACATACACACACACACACACACACCACAGACTTCACACATTACATACTGCAAACACACACACACACACACACAGGCTCACAGGCCACAAATCACTAAACGTTGTAAAAGTGGAGCAAATTAGAGCTGTTTTATTTGCATTGTTCACAAGGAATAATGGAGGAGGGAGCAATCCCTGCCAAGCTGGAGAGTTGTGTGTGTGTGTGTGTGTGTGTGTGTGTGTGTGTGTGTCTCTCACTCTCCAGGGTGAGTTTATAATTGTGCTTTCTCCATGCTTTAGAGATACTAAAATGTTAGGCAAAGCAACAAGCAATCAGGCTTTGCCCGAGGTGAAATGCGCGCACACATTTACACATTCACACTTACAGCTTTGCCTCAGGGCTTGAAACAGAAGACCGGGGTCTTGTCCAAAGCTCCATTAAACTGCTGAAAGTCCTTCTAGAGCTGAAACATCCTCCTATCGTCATGCTGGGACATTCCACGGCACGCCAGAGACCCTGCGCTAATCCTGCCGGCATGGGAATCATTATTGATAGGATCCTAATGCATTACCTCAGGGCCCGCTTATTGTTGGTAAAGATTATTATTTAAGAGTAAACCAAAACCCAGAGAAAGTCTCGAGTTTCATAGAAATGTATCAAAAGAAAATGTTATTCTTGGCTTAGCGTGATACCACTTTGAACAGCACAATTGAAACAAACTGTGCTCTTTGCAGCGCTACAACAAGCAGGCTCGATACCCACCAGCAGGTTATTAGGACACAGTGTAAAAACTGCGCGGGAGAGGAGAACCTCAATCTGAGCAGAGTCACTTTCACTCTTGGTTATTACCTTACATTTATTTCAGAGATCCGCATCAATGTCCCTCCTACTTTGCAGAAATAATTGCAGCAGCAGCATCAGACCATGTCTGTCTGTTAGATTAGATACTTTCCACTTCAATCATTTTGTGCATCTCTTTGGATCCTATTGAATTAGTTCTGTTGATCACTGAAGTTTAGTATTGTCAAACCACTGCTTCAGTGCTTTGAAACAACTGGTCTGTGTTTGCGAGCAGTAATGTTGATTTTGTGAAGGCAAGACAGATGTACAGTATATCGTTTCCTATTAAGTCTTTTATTTTTGGAAAAATTGCTCACTTATCATGGCTTTCATTTTCTTTGTCTTCAGAGTTGCATTACTAAATCTCTGATCTTGTGTTTTTCTGTTGTCCAGGTGCAGTCCTGCTGGTCAGTGTCCAGGGCATAGCTGTCAACGTGGACCCACTTTTCTGCACATGGCTGTTGTACCAACCTCACAGAGGGAGCAGCAGGCAACAGCAACAGGTACCTTCTCTTACCTTCCTGGCCCTTTGTGTCAACATTTAAACATGTTGTACTTTTGATGTTTCACATGTTTAACTTGTACATGTAATTTGTATTAATGGAGTCTGCAGCATATTCCTCTGTTGCACTCATTGTAAGCGGCTCCGGATAAGAGCCTGAAGGGAATGTATATGTCTCCCTCCCTCTCCATTGCCTTCTCATTCCCAGCTACCTTTTTCCATGTGCTCTGCTCCCTGTCTTCCATCCACTCTCTCTCTATTTATTTGACAGGGGTCATGGTGATGGTTATGGACATTGAATGCTCTATGCCCACACCACACACACACACACACACACACGCATGCAGACATGCTCAGTTTGATTGCCTGGGATATAGCACAGGTTCACCCCATAAAGGCACATAAATATATATAGTACATGAAAGTATCATATTGTAATACTTTAAATGTTTTTTTTTTCAACAAGTTGCTCTGTTTCATGCCTCCTGCAGTTTGGAAGGGCTGTCAGCATGCATGTGTGTGTGACAGACAAAGAGAGAGGGAGTTAATTGCACCAACTCCTTACTCTGGAGGTTATAGCTGTATGGTGGTAAACAGATGTTATGAGTTGAACTGAACCCAGTGTGAAGGATACACAACACTGACGTGTGTGTGTGTGTGTTTGTGTGTGTGTGTGTGTACACGCTGTCTGAATGTGTTTGTGCCTGTGTTCGTTTGTGTTTCTGTGAGCTCAGCTGCTTGTCATGGCCACCTCTCAAGGCCTGGCGGGTTTAGACAAGGCCTTCAGCTGAAGGCCACGCAACAGCCTGTGAAGGACAGAGGAGAGGACACTGACTGGTCGGGTCAGGATGGCAGGAAATTATGAGAAATAAGGTACTTAGGACAGATGGACAAGCGAAGAAGGACGTATGGGTTGCATTTAAATAGGAAGGGCTTTGGTAGTACAGAGGAAAGAGAAATGGAAAATGCACATGAAAAGTTGATGCGAGGGAGAAAGAGGACACAATCGAAAATCTCAGAGAGAAGTGGAGTCACAAACAATGGAGAGGGGAGGCATATGTAGGTATGATAGAGAGAGCATGCAGAGGAAAGATATGGAAACATATGGAGGGACAAAAGCAAACACCTGGGAATGGGGTATAATAAGAAGAGTATGGAACAGAGAGGGGACAACATAGAAAGGGGAAAGCACAGGACAGAATCGAAAAGGTTGAATCAAAAGTCAACTGAAACTACCAGAGCGAGCAGGAAACGCAGCTTCACAGGCCACAAATCAGAGAAGTAGAGGGAGATGGTTGGGGAAGCGGGTAATAAAGAGAAATGGAATAAGAGGAAAAAAGAAGGTTGAGAACCAAACAGGCATTTGCCTTGGCTGTTTTCACCGCCCCTCAGTGTGTGTGGTAGAAGGAGTTAGCTCATACTATGTCATCCACCAGGAATGAGCGATGGTCATTGGGTAAGGTACCTGCTTTTAGCATAGAGTACTAAAATGTAGCCAAGCACATAGTTCCCATGAAGTGTACAAACTGAATTATATAATATGTTTTGTTGTATTTAGTGTTTTTTTCTCGACTACATTAACCAAAAAATGTATATAAGTTGTTTTTTTAAAACATGCATTTGTTGTTAAAGCCTCCCAATACAGTGTTTGTTTACTTGAAAAGTGACTTTTTTGCAACTAACCTACTGGCCTACAGCATTTCACCCTACTGTATGTTAAAGGACAAATCTGGCACAAAATGACCCTAGGGGTTAATAACGTGTACTGAGTCGACCGTTCTCTGGGATATGTTTTCATGTTAATCAAATGTGACCAGTTTTAGTTTTAGGTTTGGGCTAAAACTGGTCACATTTGATTAACATGAAAACATATCCCAGAGAACGGTCGACTCAGTACACGTTATTAACCCCTAGGGTCATTTTGCACCGGAATTGTCCTTTAAAGCGTAACTCTCGCCAAAATGCAACCTAGGGTCTTTTTGTGAATGTACCCGAGTCAAACTTTCGTTTAAAAGCATATTTAGGACGGAATCGCCACTTTTAAGATGTACCATATCTTCGTTTTTGGGTCAAATGGCCTTTTGAATGGGAGTGCTAGGGGCATTTTTATGCTAGCCTCAAAATAGCTATTTTTAAACCACTAAAAGGCTCGACACAACATGAGACTTTGCTCCAACTATCACCAGGGGCTCTACACCTTAATGAAAGCATTGACAACATTGTTTGTGTACCCAGAGTTTACTAAAAAGAAAGGTTTTGAACAACTCACTGTAACTGTTGTTCTTCTGGTCTCCGTCTATCGAGCCAGTCAAAAATAGTTGAGGGAGGAGAGTAAAGATGGAAAGCTCCTAAAGCTTAGTTCCATATAAATGCACGGATTATTCGTTGTTTTGTCGTTAGTGAAAAACAATATTGACCTTGTAGTTGAAAAAGGAGCCTCATATAAGAATGACATTTCCGTTTATTGGAGTCCGTTTATTCGCATTCTGAGATCGCCTATTTTGGACTGGGAAAATGGCGGATAGCGTAAACAACAACTGCTAATGTGAGTTGCTCAAAACCTTTCTTTTTAGTAAACTCTGGGTACACAAACAATGTT